>NC_092081.1:11806528-12460814 GCF_043229965.1 Drosophila suzukii | reverse complement strand
GTAATCTCAAATGTTTTTTATACACTTTTATATGACACAGCTTTCTATGTTTTATATACTCACAAAATATGTATAGGATATATCGCTTTTAGCATAAGCAAGCCAAGTATGCAAGTATTGGAAGCGTGTAAACACGCACTATTTATTACGTATATTTACGATAAACGCTCTTGATTCCAGGCACACACTCGCTAAGAGCTGTTTAATGCAAAACTCCCGAATATGTGCCTGATACGAAACGAGTACTTATATACATGTGTATAGAATATTTGCTCTTTACCCTTTTTTTCACAACCCCCAATAGTGTGTCCAGTTTTTTTTGGAGCTATGGAGGCTAACAAAGTTCAACTTTAACTATGTTGGAGATATGCCTAGTTTTCTTTGCCTATCCCATGCGGAACCGTCTGAATGTATATCTTTGGTACACCAGGTGTTTGATATACTATTCACTTTATATATGTTTGCAATCTCTATCCCTAAACTATACCCCAGTGTTATACATAAAATGCGAATAAATGGTTATTAACATTACACAATATAGATTTTATTGATCAAAAATGCGGATTTAGCTTAAAAATTAGGAATGAATTGTACGTGAGAGGATGAGGAGTTACGATAGGCAGATAAATATGAGGAAGACCGCTGACTTATGTCTCGTTGTCCTCGATCTTGGGTGCCAGGTAGTAGCGAATATGACCCAGATCCTTGATCGCATACTCGACCACCAGTGGAACATCTGCGCACATCGACAGCTGCACCTGAGTAGACAATGGCGTCGCCTTTGTGAAGGCGTTCAGGTAGCGACAGGCAAACGTGAGGGTCACGGGCTCCTGCATCTCGATAATCACTGCCTCCTCCTCTTTGTCAACGGATCCGGTTTGGGCCAGCTTGATGTTGGCCGTGCCCACATCGCCGCTGGCCGAGAACTTGACGCCCTCCTTGGTGCAGCAGATCACAACGGACTCACTGAATTGCGCCAGATCGCGGCAGATGCGAGCAAACTCCATGGCCGGCATGCGGACCACGCACGAAAAGTCCGTCTCCGGGATGCCCAGGTGCTCCTGGTCAAGGTTCATCAGCTTCATCTCGTAGTCTGAGACTTTCTCCTGGTTGGCCGACTCGAACATGATGGTGACGGTGTCGGCGTTGTCCTGCGCCTTCATCGTCACATTGTCCTCGTTGTTGGCGCACTTGAGGATCTTGGCCATGCTGCCCAGGTTCATGCCCATGGAGAGGTTGCGGTCGCAGCGGAACTTGTCGAAGCCATCGGATCGCAGGGTAAGCGAGACGAGCGACACATGGGAGTTGTCCATGGCCTGCAGCTGTGGGATTAACAAGAAGTTAGGATATCCCTGTTGCTTAAGATCTTTTCTAAGTAGTTATTACCTGAATGCCGGAATCGCTGCAATCGAAGGTGGCCTCATTGAGCAGATCCTTGATGGCGTCCAGGATCTTCTTAAGGATGGTGGCTTGTCCCAATCGTGCCTCGAACATGTTGTATGTGTTTCTTTGTTTAAATACTGAATATAAAATTAGCAGTTAATGTTGCCGCGGCAGTTACTTTATGATGAATGACGAACGTGGGCAATTTTTTACTTATGCATAGGATCAGGCGGGCTAAATGAGCGGGAAAGAGATGTGCAAAGCCACAGGCGATATCGATTACGAGTGCGCGGCAGCTATCGATAGCGGTTAGCAGTGGGACTGCCAATCTGATGGAATAACATAACAGAAACGGTCACTCTAATGACAGAAATATATTTTTAAATAGGCAAAGTACATAATTTTGAAATATTCATATTACACATTTTTAACGAAGACTATTACTTATAAAAGCACGAGGCGCGGACCTCTTCTGCTTGTTTAAACGTGCTGCTTGTCTCATCATTCCTCGCAGTTCTTCAACTCCCAGACCTGTAATGAATTTTAATTGTTAAATGTTTGTTAATATAAAATGTATATTTTTGTGTACTTACCATGCACTGTTTGAGTTTCCTGCACTCCTTGTGGATCCAATTGAGTAAAGTATGCCTCCAGGGCGGAATGTTTTTGCATTACGGCCACGCTGAGAGCCGGAATCATTGAGGATAGGTTGAAGTCCATATAGGATCGTCGTCGTAGCAGCTCCTTAACCAAGGGCAAATGGCCAGCATAACTCGCCAAAGTAAGAGCATTTTGACCAAAATAGTTCATAGCGAAGATATTTCCACCAAACTCCAAAAGTGTGCGGGCACAATCAAATCTTCCCAAATAACAGGCCTTCAAGAGGGCGGTGTTTCCGTAGCTGTCCACTTCCTCGAGGTTGTACTGTCTGCCATCGCGTGCCATTGTGCAGACGATTCGAAGGGAGACTATATCATCTTGTCCCACGCAGTTGAGGGCTTGAATTAAATTATTAATTTTCGAGTTTGGTTTTGTTAATTTAATTTACCATTTATTTCACTCATTCTGTAAGGCTTTTCATATAACGGCGGTTTGCCAGGGATACAACACAATCTTATTAATTGGGGTATTCTTTTATAAATTAAAGTTAATCACAGAAGCAACATGATTAACTACATATGTAAATATAATGTTTGAAAATTAAACAAAAGCTACAATTATCCAATCAACCATAAATTATCAGAGATTTATGGTATAAAAAAAATAAAGGTCAAATTATTGATCTACGTGAGGGAGGGTCCAAAGCGTTTATTTTATTTGTGAATCCATTCAAAAACAGCGAAGCATTTATTTTGTAATGGACTTTTAAAAATATTTAATTTAAATTTCTAAGATTTTTATTCATACAAATCCAGACAGTAATTCATTAATGCTTATTATAATATATAAAAAATCAAAAAATGTGTTAAGTTTTGGAGTTTTGAAATAAAAATCAGAACCAGACTGTTATTTTAACTTAAACAATTCGCTACGATTCATACGTTACGGTTCTATTCCACTCATTATCGAACTTAATTGGGACTTGTTTTTAGAATATAAAATTTAAATATAAATGTGAATAGTGCGCGGCTTATTAGTAAATTTAGGGATAGAACGGAGTGCGCTTAACAGCACGCAGTGAGGTGTTAACAGCACGGTAAGGGAACGTGGCAGCCATTTTTAGGACCTTTTCTTCTCCTGAGGCAGCCACATTAATTCGGCCTTCTTTTCTTTTCCCGTTTCCGGTGAGTGGTGTGCCCCGTGTTTAATTTTAATGCAATTTTTAACCAAAATATCCCTTAATTTATTGCAGTGAGGAGTAAATACGAGAATACAAACGGCAACATGGTGAGTGGTCTATAAAGAAGTGGAAATCAAGGCATTTAACAACAAGAGAAAGACTAATATACATTGTCAAAATGTTTAGTGCCTCCTGTTGCAAGAATGCGAAAATGGCGTGGTTTGCTAACCACTTTATTGACTTTTTATCTTGTCTTGCAGTCGCTCGTCATCCCAGAGAAGTTCCAGCACATCCTGCGTATCATGAATACGAACATTGACGGCAAGCGCAAGGTGGGCATCGCCATGACCGCCATCAAGGGAGTGGGTCGCCGCTACTCCAACATTGTGCTGAAGAAGGCCGATGTCGATCTTACCAAGCGCGCCGGTGAATGCACCGAGGAGGAGGTAAGCTGGAGGAGCTCATCTCGCCAGTCCCGACACACCCACTAATCCTGCTTTCCGTCCATCCACAGGTTGACAAGGTTGTCACCATCATCTCCAACCCCCTGCAGTACAAGGTTCCCAACTGGTTCCTCAACAGGCAGAAGGACATCATTGACGGCAAGTACTGGCAGCTGACCTCCTCCAACTTGGACTCCAAGCTGCGTGACGATCTGGAGCGTCTGAAGAAGATCCGCTCCCACCGTGGTCTGCGTCACTACTGGGGCCTCCGTGTCCGTGGCCAGCACACCAAGACCACCGGTCGCCGTGGTCGCACCGTGGGTGTGTCCAAGAAGAAGTAAGCTGCTACGTTCCCTGCTGGATTTCCGAATCTACTTTAATTTTCACATCAACCACAAAATAAAAGAAAACACGGAAGCCGGAACGTTTTAGTGCGGAGTATACGTGAAGTTTGTTATATTTCTAATGTGTCTACGTGCTAGCGTCATCAAAACATTTCAAAAATGTCCAGTGGTCCCCCGCCAGCAAAGCCGCAGAGCAGCATCTGCATGCTGTGGCTGGTCATTTGCAAGACGGCTCGCTTCCAGCTGGCCAATACGCTGACCAGCGTTATCATCATTGTGGGGCCCATCGTTGTTTTCCTCGTCTATGCGGCCACGGCTCTGTTCCGGGAGCCGTTGGCAGATTCTGCGGTAAAGCACCCACCAGTCAATATCACCATAAGCGAAGTGCCGTATGTATAAGTCACCCACAGACTGCCACAATAATCCAGGCCACCCTGACACACCCAATGAACCAGGTACATTTTATACTCACCTGAGAATCTGGTTGTGGCTGCTGTCATTGAGGATGTAGTCCGCGATCTGAATGCCAAAGGTAGCGAGGCTTTTCCCAACGCCTTTCAGTTAAATCGCGCTCTAGTGGAAAAGAATACATACGGCTACGTGGGCATTGAGTTTGAAGACACCTTCAGCGGCATTAAGGTTCTCCCGGATAAAGTCACGGTGGCCTTACGCTTCCCACTTCACTTGATAACGAATCCCAAGCTGACTTGGGACGACAGGGCGATCTGCAAGCACTCCGACATGGACACTGATTACTATCTGGAAGAGGGATTCCTAGCTGTGCAGGCCAAACTGAGCGAGGCGTTGATCAGGGCCAAAAACGAAAGCGCCATCCTTCCAGAAGTGATGGTGAATCCCTATCCAGACCCCAAGCACTTAGAGGGCACATTCATGGATAACAGGTTGTCTTTGACTGGGGTCCTTCTCCTGCCCTTCACCATATCCGCCGCATATCTCGCACAAGTATCCCTTCTAAACCCGAATACGTGTATATGGTAGTTGATGAGTATTTTTCAGATGATTGTAATGGAGAGGAGGGAGCAACTGAGGGCCATGTTGGAGCTTCTGGGCGTCAGGGCGTGGATCTACTGGATGTCCTGGTTTTTGGTGGCATTTCTCCTCTTATCCATTCCCACCGTGTTTATGATTCTCCTGCTGAAGTGGCGCTACTATCCGATGAGCGACTGGTCTCTGGTGCTGTTCTTTCTTTTGGTCTACAACTTCGAGGTCTTGTGCTCGGCCTTCATGATTTCATCCTTTTTCTCGGACACTGTCGGGGTGCAGGTGGCCATCCTGATCGTGCACTTAGTTGGCTGCCTGCCGTGGCGTGTATTAATTATGGGTTATGCACCCACTGTACCAAAAGCTCTCTTCGTCTGCGTGTTCCTCAATAGCTCGTTGGCCATGGGACTGCAAGAATTCTTGAAAAGCGAAAACCTTCACATAGGAATGCATTGGAACAGACTCTTCGAGAAGACCGATTGGAAAGAAGAATTTATAAACTTAGGCCCCATTCTTATGTTCATGTTGCTCGGAGGCGTGGTGCGCTTGCTAGTTCTGGTCTACGTGGAGCACCTGAAGAGCCACCAGACCAAGAAGTGGTACTTTCCGGTCCAGCCATCCTTTTGGTGCCCGGGAAGGGGGCGGCGGCAAACCAGCGAGCGTGATCTTGAGTGGCAGGAGGATGAGGAGTTTAGGGACCGCCCATTGATTATCCGAACCAAGAACCTTGAAAAGGTCTACAACAAGCGCTCTGTCGTCACCGATGTCAATCTAGATTTTTACCAGGATGAGATCACAGTGATCCTGGGGCACAACGATTCGGGCAAGACGACAATTCTTATGCTTCTGGCCGGGTTCGTGAAACCCACCTCCGGCGAGGTGACCATCAACGGATATGACCTGGCCACCAAACTGAGAAAGGCGCGTCAGTCGATGTGCATTTGCCCGCAACACAATGTGCTCTTCGAGAAGGTCAAAGCCAGATGGCACCTCAATTTCTTCTGCCGGCTGAAGGGAATGAACCGGAAAGAGGCTTCTGCCGAGACGGACAAGTATCTGGAGATCGGCCTTTTGCAGGAATTTGCCGACACGAAGGTTAAGGATCTTCCCAGCGGCATGAAGCGAATGCTCATGCTGTGCTGCAACCTGTGCGGCAACTCGAAGGTTTGACAGTCATCTCCCTAGAAACCGGTGTAACTTCCATGTATTGCAGATCCTGCTCTTGGACGAGCCGGGCACCAGTCTGGATCCTCTGCTGCGTAACGAAATGTGGAACCTGCTGCGCCGTGAACGAATGGGGCGCTGCATCATCATGTCCACGCACAACACGCAGGAGGCCGAGGTGGTCTCGGATGAGATTGTTATCCTGTGCGATGGCCAAGTGATCGGTGTCGGCACCACCGGTTTCCTCACTCAGGTGGCCGACACGGGCTCCTTCTACCTTCTGATCTGCACCAAGATGGACGCCTGCTATGTGGAAGAGGTGACGCACTTTCTGCAGATCCGTTTTCCGGACATCAGGCTGCATAATGAGTACGGTATTTACGTATCCTACGAAGTGCCCACAAAATATGTGCAGCAGTTCCCGGTTTTGTTACTGGAGCTGGAGAATGCTCTGCCAGATCTGTTGCTCCAGGAGTTTAGTTTGTGTGCCCCCACACTAGGCAGTGTCTTTCTGAGGATTGGAGAGGAAGTGCGGGAGGCCTGGGGCCGGAGCAACTCAGTGAACTTGGTCTCAAGGCTTTCGCCCATATCATCTCTGCTTAGTAAGTCCAACACATTCATATCTTACTATCATTTTAAACAGAAAGTATGTTTTGAACTCCATACACTTTCTAGGTTAAATGAGGAAAACGGAACTTAAAGTTATAAACTAAAGTTACTGGAAAGATAGCATTATTAATATTTTATACATTTGCTCAACTATGCTCTCGCTAAGCTCTGATGTATATAATTATTTTAAAAGTAAAAGAAGTTTTAGTCAATAACTAATAGGTTTCAATGTCTTTCAGTATATTGTATATGTAGTTTGGTTTGGAAAGGTGGTTCTATTTGCATTTTATGGTTCTTAACCGCTGAACATTGATATAAACTTATTTCAAGAAGATATTGCACCAATGCAAATGCTTATAAAATATAAATAGAATAATACAAAACTTTTCTTAACCCATTAAGAACCCAATCTAAATGTCATATTTTTTGTAAAAGTTAACTTGTTTAACTTTTTTCCTCAGCCTGAACAACAAATATTTTGATGTTAAAAGTTTCTAATAGGACTCATAGGACCACAACATTGTTTTTAATCTTTGCTCAAATTTTAAATGACTTAAGGATAAAAATTGTTAAAAAATTTTATTTGAGTCATTTTTCCGCCATTTAATAGTACATTTTACTGAGATCGTCCCATTAAAAATATCATAATAATAAATTGTATTTTATTTCGCTTTTCAAAGCCTACCGAGAACCGAAAATAGTTATTAAGTTATGACTTTACACCCATATCTATCAAGAACATGGTCACTAATGTCACATCCAGTAGACAAATGTGAAGTGTAAAATGTAAAGTAAATAAAAATGTAAACGTCGATGGTTCTTCGCCTTTACTTAAAGGTTTACTTTACCTTGATGTTGGTTAGCTTATTAACGGGTATCTGATAGTCGAGCCACTCGACTATACCGTTGTCTCTTGTTTTGATTTGTTATTATATATCTTCTACATATTATAGACCTCCTTCCCACCTTCGATGTCCGCGAGGACAACGGAAGCGTAAAGTGCAGCAATCAGTGGCGGGCCATCATGGAGAGGAAGAGAATCTTCGCGTGGCGCAACCGAAGGTTGTACTGCGTTATCATCATAATTCCGATCTTCGTTTGCGTGCTGGTCATCAGTTTTGCGATCCTACTGTTTATACTTGACAATCATCTTTCCGAGCTACTGGTCACCGACCTTGGACTCTATTCCAAGGCGGTGTTTGTGATCGAATCGCCCGGGGACAAGGATAGCTTTGGCCAGCGCTACAGGCAGAATATATTGAGTCGAGGGGCCTCTGTGCGCAGCACAAGCGGAACTCCTCTCGACGACTATCTTCTGAAGCAGATGAAGTCTAACCAGTTGACAGTGATGCACTCGCTTTTGGCCGGCGTTACCTTTAACAGTACCGCCAATTCGATTGTCGCCTGGGCGAATAACAAGCTCGAGCACGGATCCCCGCTTTCCTTGGGCATGGTGTACGCGGCCATTGGACATGAGCTGGCCCAACTGGACATTGAGATTGTTAACAAACCGTTTCAGGACTCGGTTCTGCAGGCAATGTCCGGCATCAGCGAGTACTTCTACATAGAGTACGCCATGCTGGTGTTCCATTACCTTATAGTGGCAACTACCATTTTTGCCGCCCTACCGATCATCGAGCGGCAGACCAATGTGCAGCACCAGCAATTTTGCAGCGGGATGAGCCGGATCACCTACTGGCTGTCGCACCTGTTCTGGGACTATTGCTACTACATCGTAATGATCGCGGCGCTGGTCGTGGTCAACGGAATTGTAGTGAAATCGCCCCTACCTGTCACACTCTTACTGATCGCCTTCGGCTTCTCCGTCATTTCGTTCACCTACTTGTTGTGCCTGATGTCCAATGATTTTGGCAGGATGTTCAGCCTTATACTGTACATTAATATGATAGGTTACCAAAGCTTATTTGTATTCCTATAGGATTTTTTACTGAAATGTAATTTTCAGGTGTCCTGGCCTTGTTCATCCATCCAAAGAGCAATGAAACTCGCTACGCTATTCTTGAGACCATGCTCTTGGCTCATCCACATTACTCATTTTTTTGTGGCATGCATGATATCATGTTAAGGAGGTGTGTCTACGGCTGGAAATACCACAAATTTCTGCTAATCAGCGGTACAGTGTACCTGATCCTGGTCCTTTTGGCGTGGGTTCCGCGTCGAGTGAGCTATGCCTTCAAGTTATGTTGAGATCAAGCGTCCTTTTTATGCTATGCTGACTAAATACCAATTGTTTTCCAGATCTATTAGGAACGAAAAGATAGACCCAAGCCATAGAATTGAGGATAAGGAAGTTAGCGAAGTCCGGCAGAGACTAGGCTACTTGACAACAAGAGAATATAATAACTTCCCTCTCATTCTGAAGAACGTTTCCAAACGATACGGCAGTTTATTGGCAGTAAGATCTTTAACACTGGACGTTAATCCGTGAGTCTAAATTAATATTTTCCATTAACGGTATCCAATAAAACAAAGCAGAAACAGGGAGTGATTTTTTTACTCGACCAATAACTGATTACCAATTTGCAATTACCGCGACTGACTTTTAAAATACATTTTGCACATGCATATAGTATGCCTACTAAATAGAGAATATATATACTTTATAGGATAGGTTAGTTAGATTATATTTCGAAGATATAGTTTGTTGCTGGTGAAATAAGTACTTACTAGAAAAGCACCTCTACTTTCTTTACTTCTGCCTTGTAGAAAATATTCATGTAAACTCACGTAAAATGGTTTAGCTTCGTGTAAAAATGGTGTAAAATTACTAATAACTTAAGGGTAAACAATTTAAACAAAGAAATATTTTTAAATAGTGCTATTAAAAAATGAATGGGTTTCAAAAAATATTTTGCTTAATTAACAGCAAATAAAGAAAAGTATACAAAAAATTCCAACACAGGGAAAAAGTTGTGGTCGAAATGGTTAAAACTATTGCTTGCATGTTATAAGACACAGTGGTTTAGTTCAAATATTAATTATACATTGTTTTGCAGCTTCGAGTGCGTTGGTCTGCTCGGAAGAAATGGGGCGGGCAAATCCAGCACCTTCTACATGATCGTAGGCATGAGGTCGATCACAGTGGGCAGCATTCACATCCTGGGATTCAGTTTGAAGAGTCGTCCAAAGGACGGACTGCGTCTCGTGGGCTTCTGTCCGCGGGAGGAGATGCTTTCGCCGTACATGACCGGCAGGGAAACGCTGCACTTCTGTTGCATGATCAACGGCATCCGGCGGGAGCACATCAACAGACTGGTGGAGTCAATGGGCGAGTGCTTTGGACTGGCCCGCCACTTAAACATGCGCATCAGCACCTACAGCAACGGCACCAAGCGGAAGCTAATGATTGCCATGGCCACCCTGGCGCCCACGCTGATGTGCCTCGATGAGCCCACAGCCGGCGTGGACATGCATGCCAAGTACGACATCTGGAAGATTCTGGAGGGCATCCGGCAGGGCGGTCGCGCCATTCTCCTCACCACGCACAGCATGGAGGAGTGCGAGTTCCTGTGCACCAACGTGGGCATCATGGACCACGGTTCGCTGCTCTGCTACGGAACTTTGTCGCGTCTGAAGTATCGCTTCAACAAGGGAATCTTTGTCAAAGTGAAGATGGGCACCCAGGCGGAAATGGATGATGCGGCGGAGGTGTATGGGCGGATCACTATGTTGCCCTCAAGTGACAGTGAAAGGGCAAGCACGCGTAGTTCTCGTCGGATGTCATTGGCGCACTTGGTACGACATCATAAGCCCACAATGGAAGCAGTCAGGAAGTCGGAATTTAGCCGATCTCAAGTGAGCACCGGCCTCTCCGAATTGGACAACCTTGAGAACTATGACCTTTTGTTGCAAAGATTAGAGGAAGTTTTCCAAAGGGACCATCCCTACAGCAGTGTCAGGTATGCTATTTCGCTATCGAATGTCTTCAGACTGAAGCATCGACATAAGAACCCATTTATAAAAATTCCATATAAATACGTGTGTTATTTTCGATACCAATGGTTTTAAAACGTATTGCATGAGTAATGCTTTTTGAATGAGAGCTTGCTTTTGGAATTATTCTGCACCAAACTACTTTAAGCAGTGACAGTGAGGATTTTGAATTTTAAATTATTTTGGACGCCCTATTATACAAAACTGTACAAGCTATTAAAATCGGTAGTTTTCCCCAGCAGATAGGAATACTTACATAGGTATATACTTATAAACAAATACGTTTTTTACTTTGGCAATAAACTATTTCTTTTTCCAATAACATTTAAACTTTTACAATTTATAATACCCACTTTCTCTATTCAGCGACAAGTATCCCTACCGAGGAATGATTACCTTCTGCATTCCAAAAGGGATGGTAACGTGGTCTGCGATTTTTCTGTACATGGAGAACTTAAAAAATTCCATGCAGATATTGTACTACTCGGTCAGTCAAACGACTTTCGAAGATGTGTTCATGGAGTTTGTGAGGAAGCATAATGAATAAATAGTAACTTCCTAAATGAATCATACATTTGCTTTATCAACCTGCTGAGTGCCGGAACGCTTATCGTATCAGTACTGGATTTGAATAGATATCTGTGAAAGTTTCTTCCACCAAATGCTAACAAATCGCAAAAATTCAGTTTGGCGTTGCGAAAAGAGAGTAAATAAATCAGGCGATTTCGCTGAATCATGAACCGGCATTTTCGGCAAACTGATACTCTGGTTTGTAAAATTGTTTGTATATATTTTATAACATATGTAGCTAACAAATAAATTTTAAATTAAACTTTCGTACAATAACTCCGAAAAAAAAATATTTATTTTGTAAAACCAGCCGTTTACTATGAGTAAACAAATGCGGGTTAAAGTCCAACTATTATTTTTGCGGCTTTGGTTTCTTCTTTCGTCAGAACGTTTGCCAAAAAAGTGTGTCATGCGAGTCTATTGGTACTTTGAACCCTTGATCAGAAAACTTTCCACAAACAAGACAAACGTGGACAAGTTTTATTAACGATGTTTCGACATATTTCAATTGGTGTTTGTTTACAAGCAAACCCATTCACATGGTGGGTGACCCATGCCTTTTCCAATTTTAAGCAATTTGCTGTCTCCGACCCTCAATTAGACTTTGTTCACGCATGGCGCAATGGTCAATTGAATAGGTAAACGCTCAAAAGTTATGGCATTCGTTCCAAAATAGATTCCTCATAGAGTACGCAATGTTGGGAGAGCCTCGTGTAACCTTGATAGCAATTGGCGTACGAATTTTCTTATCGGAGGAAGTTCTCAGCTCATCGTGATTTCTGTGAAATATGAGCCTCCCAAAGTAATGGTAAATTTCCAAGCCGCAGCTTTACTATAAGTTTCATGTTTCCGTAACAAAAAGTCTGCCTTTCCAATCACGTTTTCTAGAACATTTTTTTTTTAATAGTCAGCAGTTTTGTTTTTAGAAATACATATAACTTTCACCACTCCGATATTGTTCAAAAGTTGATTGCGACACGACATGCATATATATGTATTTGCTTCTATAGTATATTTGTGTACATCTAGAGGTATATAGTTAAACACAATTCACAAAGTGGCGCAATGCAATGCTTACAGAACATTTTAGTAACTATTTATAGGGGTGCTCACTGTAGTGTGTATATAAAACCTAGACCTCGATCTGTGTTATGTGAAATAAAAGGTGATCATGAAAATATCGAATGACTGAGTAAACAGATTTTGTAAGATTAAAAATGTATAAATATAAATATCCCAATAAAATTAAGTATACAACTAAATTAATAATTTATGTGAGACATTGTGGCTGCCAACGCTCAGCACGGGAAAGTAGTCGGCCAACACGCTTTTGGTTTCGATTAGTTATTGTCATTTGAGGTAGAAATCTACTGTTTAAATTGTATTGTAAAAAACATTTGACTATTTCAACGAGGCTTCTGAATGATCTGCTTGCGAACATTTGCAACTCGGTTAATAACTACTAATTATCGTTGTTTAATTGTATATGGAAGACTCTGTTTTGGTCGCTCTGTATGCAAAATTTGTTCACACAGGTATACAAAAAGGTCACATAGTTATGCACTTTTAGGTACGACATCCGTAACAGGACTAAGCAAATACCGCGTTTGTATAGCCGACGCCTTCTGGAAATTCTTTTCACTTCATAAATATTTTACTCTAAGTTTAAGCCGGTCGAAACTACTGCTGAGTTAGCTTGGTGAGCGTTTCGTCCTGAGCCGTTTGTTTTCGTTGTTCTGCCTGGCGTCGCCAGCGACGAGACAGCATGGGTGCGAATAGGTCGTAGTCCAGTTCCTTCTGATACTTGTCCAAGTAGATTTCAGCGTTTTCTGCCCATCCAAAGTGCGCCAGCACAATACTGCTGGCATAGCCGACGGCCACGGCGATAAGAAAGCCGATCACACTTAACCACAAGTAGGAAATTCGATATAACCAGAAGTAGTGCGGTTCGATGACCACTGGGCTGCTATTTGCACTAAGTTCAATGGCATCTGCTAACAGAGCAGTGGCGTTCTCACAGCCGGAAGTGCTGAACTCCAAGGTAACGGGGCTTGGTTTGGGTCCGCCGAAACCCATCCAGAAGGATACTATTAGCGAAACGAGGAATCCGAGCAGTACGCCTCGTTGATTGGTGCGCGTGGTACAAACCCCAAGAGTAAAGATGGCCAGCAGTGGTCCACCCACAACTCCGAAAATGGTGAGCGAGGCTTGAAGAACGCCGCCCATGGATCCAGCCACAAACGCCAATCCGATGCAGAGCAGTCCAAAAATACAAGCCACAATCTTAGTGGGCAACGTGGATTTGGAGTCGATTAGCGTCCGCTTAAATATCGCCTTGTACAATGGCTTCAGGTAATCCTCCAGCGTTACGGCGGAGAGTGAGGTGACAGCCGACGAAATCGTGGACAGACTGGCGGAGAATATTCCCGACACAAAGAGGCCGCACAATCCGGGGTATTGACCTGTCGTTCAAAATAACTCAAATAAGAAGAAAGTCTTAAGGACATTGGCTGAACTCACCCATAGTGTCCAGAGCGAAGAGTGGCATGACCTGGTCACGCTTTTCGATGCGTCCTTCGAGCACCGGATCACAGTCGCGATAGTAGTAGAATATAGCCAGGCCACTGAAGATGGTGCTAAAGCTAAGCATTCCTAAGATGGGCAAGTTCCACCACAGCGCCGACTGAGCACTCTTCAAATTGTGGACACTCAACAGTCGCTGGACTTGTGTTTGATTCACTCCGTACAGGGATAGGTAGGTGACCATGCCGCCAATGATGAGTGACCACCAGGTGTGCCTCACAGTGGGGTCCAGGGAGAACTCATCGATCTGGATGCGGCCTCGCTCGACTGCCACCTCCCAGATAGCAGCGAATCCTCCCGCTTTAATGGCAGAGACAGCGATCACCGAGAAAATGGCGGCAAACATGAGGAAGGACTGAAACACATCCGTGATGAGCACCGCCTTCAGGCCGCCCAGTGTGGAGTAGAAGGTGCACACCAGTCCAATGACCACAATAGCCCATGAGCGCGGAATGTTTGTCACCGCCTCCAAAGCGAGAGCCGGAGCATAGAGGGCAATGCCCATGTAGAGAATCATTTGCACGGTGAACGCCAGGGAGGCGGACAACCGAGTGGCTTGGCCGAAGCGTCGCTCCAGGTACTCGTACACACTGGTCGTCCGCATTCTGTAGAAAACTGGCAGGAAGATGTTGGCAGCGATGGGTGTGCTGAGGATGTAGGCAATGTTGATCACGCAGAACATCGTTCCAAACTCGTAGGCCTCGTTGGAGACGCCCATCAGGGAGATGGCGGACATGAAGCTGGCCATCAGGCTAAAGGAGACCGGGAAGGTGGTCATGCTCTGGTCCGCCATCAGGTACTCCTGCGTAGTCTTCTGCTGGCCGCCCGCAAAGCGGTAGTATATGCCTATCAGGGCCGAAATGACCAGGATGCTGATCAGGACAGCCGTGTCCCAGGCGTCAAATGTTCCCACGGGCATTTTGCTGATTGGGTTATCACAGAATAGCAGGTCGACGTCCGTCAGTGGCCTGAATTGATTTTTCCACAAACGTCACTGCCAGTGATTGAATCTCCCGCGTCGCAATGACCTTTCCAGCAGTCAGCGCTTTGTAAACTGCGTCCAAGTGCACGGGCAACGGACAAAAACAAATGCGTGCTCGCGAATCCAGTGCGCAGAAAAGGAAACGTTCTCTCCAAAGCTTCGACCGTTAAATAACTGATCAGCTGCGCGGTTGAAGTGACCGTTCCTGGGGTGGCATCAAATATTTAAGTACTACCATTTCTTAAAAGTTCAATAACGCAAGCTTTACTAAAATAATAGGGGTATTCCCTGAACACATTTATACCACTTAAAAAATTGACCTTTTCACAAGCAAACCACTGTTCGCAGACTTTTTTTTATAACGCCCTCTATGCATAAAATCAATAAACTTTTAACCATGGATTTAAAAGTAAACTTCCTGGAAAAACACATTTAACATATCTGGATTCAATTCAGGATTTCACAAAAAGCCCTTAATGAGCTCGAGCGATGTGGCAACGCCTTTGTGCAATGGTCACACTAATTTTTCCCGCCCATTGTTTTGGTCAATTGGTTTTTGTTTACTTCTTGCGAAAATGGAATCCATGGAGGTGGATGAAAATACTCCCCAACTGTAAGTTTATCGCAAAGGGATTTTAACTCACCAATAACCTCCAACCCCTCATTAGCTACATTCGCACGCCGGAGGATGTGAAAGTCATTGTAAAACACGCCAAACTAGACGAGCGCCAGCTGACCCAACTCACCCAGGCGCTTTACTTCCCCTCGGCGGACGTGGACTCCGATAATCTGCGCCTCCTGGAGCTGGATGGCCATATGCTGGAGCAGATCCGCGACGGCCAGACGCTCCATTTCAAGGGCGGCCAGAACGAGAAGGTGGTGCTCTGCACCGACGAGCGAACCTACGACGTGAAGGGCGCCGAGATCTCCAACAGCCTGCTGTTGGTCCCAGACCTCAAGTTCGCTGCCGCCACCAGTACCTCTCCGCTGAAGAGTCCACGCACGGGCAACGCAAACGCCTCCCTGGAGCGAAGTCTGAACGACAGCACGGAAGATGAACTGGAGGTGCCACGAACCCTGGAGCAGCGACCGGTGCTGAAGGTGTTCCACGAGTACTTTGAGTGTCGCGAGATCAAACCTCGCTTTCGCAAACTGGGCGAACTGCTACAACTCACTAGGTATTCTGGCCCTGAGAACGAGTTCTGTGTCGAGCAGAAGCTGCTCTTCACCTTCTCGCAACTGCTGGACACGGTGCAGTGCAGCCGGGCGCAGTTCCTGGAGGGATTGAACAACTATCGAGCCATGGAACTGGACGGCCGAATGCGCGTCATGGACTACGAATACGAGTATCGCATTATTAGCATGATGCTGGGAGTGATCAGCGAGAACTCTTGGTCACTGGACGAAGTGGAGAGGGAGGAAACTATCAACGCACTGAAGGGCATCGCTCCTGAGGAAGTCGTAGCTGGGCTTTTCGATATCTACACCACCCCTAGCGAACGTTGTCCGGGAAAGTTTGAGTACCAAGAATCACTGGTCTCTCGGATCGTGGCACAAAACATTCTTCAGCCCGGCCTACGGTTTCGCAACGAGGAGTTTATGCGTACCTGGCAGGAGGCGCTACCGGAGGGCATGTCCTGCCAGTTGAAGTACCTTCGGGGCCTGGGAATCTGCGACAAGGAGGGAGCTCAGCCTTGCATCCGCTCGCTGGCCGAGGAGCAATTGCCAACCAACATCAACGATCGCATGAAGGCCTTGTTCAAGACTAAGCAAAGGTGGACAATGGAGGAAATGGAGCCATACATTGAGTGAGTAATGAATAACACTTGTTCTCAAGGTTTTATTAATTTTGATTTTTATTTCCAGGTGTTTTACTACCCCCACATTATCTGTATCCACAGTGCTGGCAAAGCACGCTCGCTCATTAACAGATGGAGGTGTGCGGTACTTTGTCTCGAAGCATTAATTATAGTATCCAAAGCTTAAATTTTTTTACACTTTATTCAATACAAATAGCTGTTAGTTTGTCCTAGGCATTCCTCTTGCGTTTGCTGCGATCCTTTTTGGCCTGCTTCTGGTCTTCTATGGCCGCCTTCATGGTCTCCACAGCACTTTGAGTGTGACTCGTGGCCAACTGGGCTGCCTCGCTGTTGGGATACTTGAAGCTGAAACCCCTAGGGAAGATGGGCTGGGCCAGGAGAGCATGAAGCTGGGCTCTGACCGTCTCCACTCGCAGCCGATTCCGACGACGCTCTATCACAAAGGGATCTTCATCCTGGTCGCTGCCACTGGATTCAAAATTGTTAGATGACTTTACTTTATCGAGATCTTGTTTATAGGACTCACGATTCGTCGTTGTATCCATCTATAATCATGTCCATCTCCTCAGCGTGCTTCTTCATCCAGCCGCGCTCGCTCTGGACGCGCTTTAACTTCAGTTCTTCCTTGTCCAGATCCCTCGCAAGATTCACGCGCTCCCTGACAGCGCCCAGAAAACGCTCAGAGATGGGAAAGAGTGGCAGATCCTCAGCTAAAAAGGTTAGATTTTTGTATAACTGGTCCGTTTTAAAAACTGTGTCACTCACTTCTTTCTAATGTTTTGTACAGCTTTACATAGCTTTTGACCTCGCCAGGTTCCATAAACATAACGGTTATGCCGTGCTTATTGGCTCGGGCTGTGCGTCCCGATCTGTGGACGTAATTCTCGCTGGTGCGCGGCACTTGGTAGTGGATCACGTGCTCCACATTCGGTATGTCCAGGCCTCGGGCAGCCACATCAGTGGCTATCAGCAGACCCATAGGACTGTCGCGGAAGCGTTCCAGGTTCTTCAGACGCTGCTTCTGGATCATGTTGGCGTGGAGGGGCAGAGGATTGCAGTCCAGTAGGCCAAAGAGCGTGGCCAGTCGTTTCACACAGTCGATGGAATTGCAGAAGACAATGGTGCGCCCTGGATGGCGCTGAATAAAGTAGTAAAGATAGAAGTCCTTTTGATCGATGGGGCACAGTAAACGGCTCTCGGTCAATGTTTGGGCGGTTTCTGCAATGAAACATTGAAAATCTTCAAACAAAATTCGGTTTTGTATACTTACGCTGTGAGCTGGTTATGTCCACAATCTTGGGTTGAGAGATGCCCAACTCTTCGATAAGGCTTTCAATCTTCTGATCCACCGTTTGCTTTACAAACTTGGGTCGCTTGCCGACATTGCGCTCTAAAAAAATTAAAAGTAACATAATTGTTTGAAAAGTTAAGTGACGTCTAAGTTCATACTTTGCATGTGGTCGGGAAGATCATGAACCAACGTCAGCGTGGCCGAGTAAACAAAGTTCTGCCGCTGATGCTTCTTCTGCTCATCGGAGTTGAGAACCTTGAGCAGGCTTCGAAGCTCTTCGAAGTGACCCTTCTCCACCATGCGATCCGTTTCGTCGATAACCAGGAAGCTAACATCTTCGATTTTGCCTAAATGATTATTGCCCTGGGCGTAGAGCTCCCAGAGGCGACCAGGTGTGGCCACCACGATCTCCGGACACTGTCGAAGTACTCGCTCCTGTTTCGCGACGGATAGTCCCCCGAAAATGGCTGCCACTCGAATGCCCGTGTACTTGGCGGCCGCCACCAGATGATTCTTGACCTGCACCGCTAACTCCCGAGTGGGGGTAAGCACCAGACCGTACAAGGGGCCTTGAATGCGCTTGGCATGCTCCTCCGCATCGCTCTCCTCGTCACTGGCTCCAGAAACATGGTCCAATTCCTCTGGCGGAGGCGTCAGCTCGTGATCATCCGCCGCTGGCTCAGGTTGCTGTCCCTTCACCTTGGGCGCCTTTCGTATGCCAGAACGGATATTTCTTTGCTTCAGCTCCATGATTCCGGCTAGCATGGGTATGCCAAAGGCAAGGGTCTTTCCGCTACCCGTCTCCGCTGCTCCAAGGATGTCCTTTTTGCCGTGGATGGCTGCCGGTAGGGTCAAGGCCTGGATTTGAGTGGGTGCAGAAAACCCTTGCTCGCCGAGGGCACGCAGAATGGGAGAGGGAACTCCCAGTCCGTTCCAGGCGGAGACATCAGCCGTTTCGCCTGTGGGGATTGGCACTAGGTCTGGGGCTTCTTCATCGCTGGATTCCTGCTGGTCCGCCGACTCCTCCGCCTGAGGCACTTCTTCCTCATCGTCCGATGGTGGTGGCCTGAGCAGGGCAAAGCGATCTGCGTCGTACTCATCATCGGAATCCTCGCTGTTGTCCTCTTCCTTGCCCTTTGACTTCTTTTGTTTGCGCAGTTCCTTACGCCTTTCCCGTTTCTCCCGCAGTTTCTGCATTTTCTGTACATGACGCTCGGCCAGACGGGCTTTCTTGGACTTGGCAGCGGCCATTACTTCATCCTCGCTTTCAGATTCACTGGAACTCTCGCTGGAGTCCTCGTCGCCTCCCTTGGAAACCTTCCTCTTTTTCTTCTTTTGCTTGCGCTCCCTGTCTGGATTTCGGGAACTGACCCTTTTCTGCGAGGACTTCACCAGAGCAGCATCGTAATCCTTGAGGACCTCCAGACCAATTAATCCCTCGTAGCCACCGCAATCATCGGAAATCACGTGGCCCTTGATCTTCACCTTTTGCCAGCTTTCCGCCTTGGAAGCGGCCGCCTCCTTGGCCGCGCTTTTCAATAGCTTTGGCGGCTTTGCGGTCTTCTGTTTATTTTGAACCATATTTAGATGTTTAAACTAATAAATAGTTCAATACAACCGCAGTTAAATAAAACCGCGTGTTGAATGCTGCTTCTTCTTGTCGCTGTTTGTTGACATTGGACAGGGCTGTTATGCACAGCTGTTCGGTGTTGAAAACTGAAGTGTTGCAAAACGCCAAACTACAAACTCGAGCTTTGGCGGTTATTTGAATTTGGCTATGTTAAAAAATCGGGACACACAAAGTAGCTTACATATGTAAAAGCAGCAGTTTAATTGTTAGGACTGTCCCAACCTTTAACATATTTTAATTTTTGAAATGCTGCTTGATGGTATATATATATTTTTAATCTTTCAGAAGGATGGATTGAATATTAGTCTGCTATCCTCAAACATAAGTTTCCCTCAAATTGTATATGAATGTTTAAAAAAAGAAAAATAAACATCTTTAAAGGTAAAAATGAATATACAAATCTGGAAAAACTTATAACAAACTAAAAAATAGCTTCAATTTGTTCTTGATTTTATAACAATTTTCCTGTTTGAAGAATGTTTAAAAGGAATGTTTCTTATTTAAGAAAATTCCGCTTAGTATATGAGAGAATTTTTCTCATTAAATGCCAAAAAAAAATCTTAGCTCATTAGTTGAGTTTGAAAACGCTTATTAAGTATACTGTTCCTTGGTCAACAAAGGAAATACAGAATTAAATGAATGTAACTTTAACATTTAGTTGTAAGTATTTATGTTATTAAGAATAATTTAATTCGGCCTTGTAGCATGTGAATCTTGAGTTTTTTGTGATAGGATAGAAATTAAATTTTAATAAAAATCGCTTAACAAATTAAGTGCTTGGACCTAAAAGTTTTTCGTAGAGTCCCAGGCACTCCCTATCTCAAATATATATTCAAATACCCAGCAATTCAAAGAGGTTGAAATTTGTGTGTTATTTTTATTTACTGTGTGGTTTATCTATACAAATCAAGTTTAATTCGATTAACATTCTGCTCGCTCTAAATTTAAAAACAGTCAGCTTATAGTTGGCTTACTGCTCGCCAGTCACGCCCAGCTTCTTCTTCAGGGACTCGGGCATTTCTGGTGGTGGTGGGCGTGGCATGCGCAGGAACACCTTGACGGCATCGTAGATGAACCACTGGGCGGCGGTCAATGTGCCGATCATCACGATCCTAGGCACCAGGCCGCCCCAGAGTCCTGAAAATAAAAACGAGGAAATTGCTTTAGACGAAGGGCGCAAGGGGGAATCCTACGAAACCATTACTCACCAGCCCAACCCAGCTGCTTGGCCACATCCAGTGCGGATGCGCCCTTGGCCTGGTTCAACTTGGACACCACCGTATCAGCGGGATGCGAGACAATGGCGCAGAACACTCCGGCAATGTAGCCGGCGGCGAAGGTCACCACCAGCTGCTCACCCTTGGTGCAATCGGCACGGGGCTTGGGCACCACATACTTGTACAGCAGCTCCAGCGTCCGCTCGAAGCAGGCGAACTTCATCATGGTGTATGGGATCTGGCGCATCCAGAGTGGGACCAGGCCCTTGTAGAAGGCGGCCACGCCCTCCTGGGCCGTCATCTTGGGCAGAGCCTCACGCAGATTCCTGGCAAAGCCGGGTGTGGTCTGGATCTTGACCTTGGCCGCCTCCATGGGCGCCAGTGCGATGTCGGCGAAGAACTCGGCGGAGGCCGAGGCGGCCAGGTATAGTCCGGTTCTGTACAGGAATGCGTTCTCCTCGCCGATAGCATCGCCGTATATCTTCTTGAAGACCTCGTAGAGGCCGAACTTGCACAGACCCTGCATCGAGTATCCGATGAAGGTGGGGGCCCAGCCCTTGGCCAATCCTCGGACGCCCTCCTCGGCCAAACTGATGCGGAAGCCGGTGAACACGCTCTTGTACTTGGCCGGGTCCACCTGCAGACGGCACTTGACCAAGTCCAGAGGCACCACCATGGTGTGTGTGGAGCCGCACGAGACGATGCCGCCCAGGCCGCACAGCAGGAAGTAGTGGTTCGAGCCGAATTCGCAAGAGTCTGAAGTGGAAGATTAGAGCCCAAAAAATGGAGAATTTAAGTTTCCTATCTAGCATATACTATACACCTTAAATGTTCCCACCCAAGATATAATATGTATTTAAAGATTCCCAATATGTTTTTAACATTTTCCTATCAAGGAATAATATCCCTAGCTAGGATATAATATTTATCTTGCGTTATATGTTAGAATGAATAGAATAGGATATAAAGCAATACAGTCGAACTTCCATAACTTCCATCTAACAAGTTCGAGTTATGGAGACTTTGAGTTATAGAAAGTTAACGATAACACATTTATATTTATGTATAAGTTATTATTGATATTGTATTGATATATGAGTTCATAATGGATCGCTTTATTTTTGGGTAAGTGATTCCACTAAGTGGTTATCCTACTTACCACCCTCGGCAACAGCAGCGGCAGCGATGTTGTGATTTGGAGTCAGTTGGCGCGGGGTGACATCCTTGAGGTTGGGGGTCACCACAGCGGAGGATGTGGGGGCGGATGCAGGCGGGGCTGCCTGGCAGTTGACGTTGGTGAATGGCGACTTGAACGTTGAGTTCTGCGCGGCATCAAACAGGGACTTAAACATGGTGCCGAAAATGGACCTAGAAAAAGAAAGATCAAGGATTGTAAAGCTTTAAGGTTAAGGTCATGATGTAACCAAATTGGTTCCAAAAAGGTCCCACCTACAAAAATAGTATTGTATTTTCCCTCTTTTGTCAGGTACATAAGTATTAATTATGATAACCTTTAGATATCATTATCTTTTTACGGATAATATAAAATCTTTGTGAATTGCCAAAATATTTAATTTTTCGATCATTTTCTTTATTATCTAATCTGTTTAATTGTTATTTTTGCATTAATAATAACATTATTTGATAAGCAATAATAATACTGTATTAAAAACTTTACCACCTTGATAAGTTATATTTGTCTTCGTTTATATATTAATTTTCTATCGTAAAACCCACAAATATCCAATCGAACAAATTTTAAAATGTATTGTTGCACTTGTTTTTTACATAACTATTGTTTTTTTCTTTCGCTAAACACTTTTTATGCATTGCGTAATGTTTCCTCTCAGTACGTATTGGATCACTTTGTATATATTTCGAAAATATTTGAAAACAAAACGGATTTTGGCAAACAAAACGGATCGACTCACTTCAAAGTGCGTGGGATCGAAGGAAGTGAAGTGCAGATGAGTTTGAAATATAGTTGAAGTATAGAGTTGTTGTTGGGCTGAAATGTTGGGACCCAAAACAACGTTCGTCGTGCGCCAGACCAGAAAACCAAATGCAATGGCTGCAATGGAAAAGTGAGCGCTAGCAGCTTCTGTACAGGGTTGCCAAGTGTGGCCGAAACGAACCGGTTGCTAACGGTTTTAAATCGGTTGCGTATCGGGTAAAAAACAAAATCATAAATCGTACGTAAACCACTTAACGGAACAGTCTTGTATTAAGCTTTAAATACATTTGCTCTGAAAAGCACCTGACAACCCCTGAATAGCCATTGTTATTTATAAATTAGCAATTTTTGGCCACCACCGCCAGCTGAGAAATTGCCCATTGAGCAGCGTCTGCCTTGCTTATAAACTGTATACGTATAAATAAATTCATTAACGTTCGGCCAGCTGATCGGAGGACGAGAAGTTGGCAACTTAATCGATTCATCGGATCGCCCTGGATCAAGGTTAAGATCTTGTGGTTTTTTGCAAAATTTAAACATTTTATTTGAAACGTACATTGCTATTATAGATGTGTAGTACTAAAATCGGTAGTTAGTAACTTTGTGTACTTAGGATCTATTACAAAAAACGGTATACGACATGGTATCTCACAATCAGACAAGTAAGTACATTTAAGTTGTTGGTGCTTATAAAATAAATGCTAAAAATATCGGAAGTATATGCTGCACATAATATAGTAATACTTTTTGCAATAAATTACAGTAAAATACAATACAATACATCGATCAAAAATGGCAGAAACAATGTCATCACTTAATAGTTGGTGTTAGACTCGTATAAGATATAATAGATACAGATGGGCCAGAACTGGAGTCCATCGCGAGCTCACTACAGCTAAGAGAGCTGTTAGGAAGTCTGGAATGCATTCCCATCATTCTGGACTGGCGGCAGTTGAACTGCCCGTTTGGAAACTTACATCACTAAATTGGCAAACAAGCGGATATCTTACGCTCTAAAACTTAACAATGCTAGGTGGACTACGATTCGGCAGTCTCCATATGCCGGTGCACAGTCACTGGAGCCAAAATGTAGTGTGGTCGGGACTCATCCCCCTCGAGGGGCAGCGTGGTCTGCCCGTAGACACCACCCACTCCTGCTGGCGGCCCGCGACAAGGCGAGGGCGTGGCCTGCACCTGCTTGTAGCGTTCCGTCTTTGAGGTCGGCTGATTGCTCAAGTACGGATGCGTGTTGGGCTGGGTGGAGGACTGCTGGCGATTCGTTGGACTCGATATGGAGGTGGATATGGACATCGTATCCGATTTGCTGTGTCGCTTGTCGTGCAGCAGCAAAGGTTCCGCCAGCGTGAAGCACTGCTGGTCGGAGCTGTCCTCATGCGGCGTCATGGTGCTGTAGCCATGATCCGACTCCCCGTTGGGTGGCCTGCGATAGCTACTGCCGCTGGATACGTGGTAGGGCGATATATCCGCCGCATGCATCAGCTGCCGTTGCGCTGACGCGTGGTCATATCCACCACCTAAAGGCGGTTCATCATGCGCCTTGCAATCGTCAAAATTAAACCTGGACAGCGGCAACCCATAATTCTCTTCCTGCACCGAGTCCACGTAGAACTGTTCCTGCGTCTGGGCATCCAGATTGTGCCTGTAGCAGTAGATGGCAAAGCCTATCACCATGACGAGTACCACCATGGCACCTCCCAGCGGCCCAAAGGCGGAGTAGGCATGCTGCTCCCTTTGTGGATTGTGGGCAGCCAGAAGTTCCAGCTCGTCCAGTTCGCCATATGGCGTCAAAGAGGCAAGCACTCCGTTGAAGCAGCTTGCTTGCGACGCACAAAAGGCGGTGGAAAAGCTGTTGCCGTCCACATCCTGCTGGCACCATTCGCAGCCCATCACTCCGAGGCATTCCCTTTGCGTGGAGTAAGTTTCGCATATGCCCGCAGATCCGGGGCAACTGGGTAAAGCACTGAGAAGCTGCGTCGTCGGAGGTAGTGCAATGAAGTGCTCACTTGGGGGTGGACAGTATGGAAACTGTTGTGTGTAGTTGGCAAAGTAGACAAGAGAGGATGGCGAGCTGCTGTCCCCCACCATGGGACACTCACAAGGGCACTCGCAGTCCGTTTGATCCATCCGCTTGCAGTTGAGGCATTCCCGATCAATAGTGCTGCATGGACAAAAGGCTCCGCCATCGCAACTGGAGTTAAGTACAGCGGCGAAGAGATTACTTCCCCGGATCAGGGCAATTGCGTACTTCGTTCGCTCGCCATGCACTACGTTGGTTAAGATGGTGGCCAGAGACGTGTTGAAGGCGTAATATCGCTGCAAGGTGCGGTTTTGATAACTGGCACAGCCCAGTTTTCTTACCAACTGACCGTGGTTAAGCACGTCATTGGCCAAGTACGATTCCTTGTGCGTGAGGTGCTCGTGTGGCCGTCGCTGGTTTCTTGTGAGTGTGGCGGGTTGCAGCATGCTGGGATGGGCCAGCAGATATCCTTCATGCTCGAACAGCAGGCACTTCATGTGCGGCAGCTGACAGATCGGAGTGCCCTCCATTATCAGGCGATAGTAGAAGGCATAAGGAACGTCCAAAGCAACCACCGCCACCGGTCTGTCCTGCTGGACAGAGTGCAGAGCATGGGCCTTGCCTTCGAAGATGGTGTGCGCAATGGTGATGATGTATCCCGCTCCTCCCGCATCCAAATACGGAGCTGTGCTTACAATCTTGCCCGGCTGTGCCATTGCCTGACGGAACCAAGGCCTCCTTGTTGGATCGTAGCTGCTGCCAAGCAAGCAACCTGGGTACAATTGCAGTACTCCACTCACACTGGCCATGTACCGTCGAATGATGTGACTTCGCAGTGATCCTCTGGCATCCTGGTGTCGACGTCGCAATTGCTGCATCGCCTGGTACAGTACACTTACCTCATGCCGAATAGTGGGACGCAGTCCCATATTGGCCAACAGGCCGCTAGAGTCGCGAAGATAGGCCATTATGGACTCCACGTGTCGCAGCTGAGTTCGAGGCCTATTATTGTGAAGGAATCCGAACGGAGACTCAAATGCAGCAGCGCTGAGGAACAGAGTGGGAGCATCTGTACAAAGCAGAGATTTAGTAATACGGTGAAGTAGCCCAATCCTCACAACTTACCCATTGTGGCCATTTGCCTGAAGTAGCGACAGGTTTTGGGCGGAGCACTGCCGCCCTGATTGAGGTCCAAACGATGGTAAAGCAGGTCCATGCTCTCGCCATAGTAGCCTGGTTCGTAGTTGGACACGGTGTCTTTAAGGTTATATCGCTGCGGGGAGGAAACATTGCGCAGGGAATCACCTCCACTGCTGACCAGGCAGAGAACATAAAATCCCAGCACCGATTGCCAGTGGTAAGTACGCTGCAACCGCTGTTTTCCTACAAAGACATCCGTGGTGGCATTGCCGCTTTCCTCATGCAAAAGTCGCTTCCTGATGAGGCTGGAAAAGTCTGTAGCGTTTTCCAGGTAAGCGATGTTTACGGGATAGGAGGTTTCTCGCTGAATGAGCGGCCTTGGAAAGGCCGGATGAGCCAGCGTGTTCCCTGTTGACCGATCGAGCAGAAAGGCATAGCCACTGCCCTGCTTGGCACTAGATGGAGCACTGGGATAGTTGAGCAGATCCTCGAGCAGATCCGACAGGTACAAGTTAACGCCCACAACGCCATAGGGAGGAACGGCATGGGTGATGGAGACAAGAACATCTGCAACATGAAAAATATTAGTTGTGCAAACTAGTTATATTTTTTGAGACTCACCTCCGCTGTCTGCGTCGACAACTGGCGGATGGACTTCCAGCGTATCGCTCAAATATTTCTCTTGAAAAAGCTGTCCAAAGATCCTAGAACTCGTCTGTGGAAGAGACGTGTCCGCATGCATTTTGCTGAGCACAAAGAATCGTCCAGCCAACTGAGATGCTTGCTGCCCACTGGGCCACCAATTCGACACATCGATCTCGTACTTGGTGTAGTTCTGAGTGGCCACATCGTTTAGGAATTGCTTTTCGTACATAATCCGCTTCTCGTCGAGCACCACCGCGCATGTATTGATGATCACTGGAGCCCTGAGCCGACGTTGACCATCAGCTACCACTCGCAGAACTGCCATCGCATCAGAAAGATTTGTGAGAAGACCACGGGTAACGTAGACAAATTCAACTGGTTGCTCCGCCGGGTTAATCATTCCCGATTGCTGCAGTCGATGGATTAACTCGAAGGAGTACTCAAACCCCAACGAGTGATTCGTAAGAGCAGGTGCCCGGCTCAAGCTATTAATGTAGCTGTATATCTCCTCCTTGTGGCCACGAGTAGCGCTGTAAATTCCGTGGCCAGCCTCTGCGGGAAAGGATTCCAGGTACATGAAGTTCGCATCACTCGAAACGGTTACCAGTGACACTTTATCTGTGTCCTCCAGCAGTTGGAGCATTTCATGTACTGAAATAAAATAAAATGTATTTTCTGGTACTCAATATTAATTTAAATATTTACCAAAGCTTTTTGTGAGGGCTAGCAACTCTGCGTTTAGAGCGGATCCCACATCTATGAGGAAGAGCACAAATTTCTGCTTAATAGCCGACACATACAGCTGACGAAAGTGCAGGCTAGCAGAGGCACCATCCGAGTTGGACAGGAAATAGATATGCTTGAAGTGGTTGCCGCTGCTGGGCTTGCTATTCGAGTTTTCCGCATCGCTCCGACTAAGCCTGCGTTTGAGTAGAACCAGTTGATCCGATATGTACCCATTGACAGCCAAGGAGCGGGCATTGTTCTCATTCAAGAAGGTGGCGCGAGCATCATCCGACTTAAGGTAGTTGAGGATTTGAATCTGCTGCCTGTTGTAGTGAATGGATTGAGTCGACGAGGAGCCGTATTCCACGTCCGTTTCGTAGTCAGGCTGACAGTTTTCGATTTGGCTGTTTAAGTAGAGTGGCATATGCTCGGTGGACGGTGAGGCCGTGTTCCTGGCATGCAGATCTTCCAGCTCCATCTCCAGATCCAGCTCGCTCTCCGACTCCTCATCCTCGTCGTCGTAGCTGTATTGCCAGACCTTGGTGAGGTTGTAGCGAAAGAGCTCGCGCAGTTCCAGCACGACGTGGGTGGCCTTCTGCAGTTTCTTGCTCAGACGGCTGCTGAACAATTGCAAATCCCGCTGCACTTGAGGATTGCTAGGGCTGCTCTCGTTGCTAGGGGCTTGGCGAGTGGGCGGGGCCAAATTTGAGCTGCTGAAGTGCATGGAGTCGAAGATTTCCTGCAAAAATTTGTAAAATAATAAGCTGAGTTTCCTAAGGCTTAGTGTATGAACAACCAACCTGGATCTTGGCCACCCTCATCTCCATGTTGCGAATGTTGCGCAGCTTGCCCTCCATGCTGTGCCGCAGTTGCATGGCATTCTGCTGGTTGTGGTTGACGAAGAAGACGCTCGCTGGCGACTGCTGCAGGGGCATGTAGCCGGGATCCGTAGGCACTTGGTTGCTAGTTGAGTTGGCTATGGCCAGAGGAACTTGTTGACTGCTAGTTGGGCACGCCAGCACTGCCAGGATGAGCAGCGCGGCATGGAGGCGGCAGCTAGGCCACATGGTTTTGGGGTTTCCGGCGGGCTCCGTGGCCACTGGCGCATAATAGTTTGTTTACCACATGTCTGAAAGGCAAAAAAAAAATGTAGAACGGTGGCCTCCACCTCCGGAATTCTGTATTACCAGGTTCTCCTCGAGCTGCACGCTGATTTGTTTATGGAATTTCGTCACATATATCTCGCTGATTTCTTCTCGTTGAGCATGGCAACATAGCGCACATTGCCTACTGGCACTAGGACAATACAGAACTAATAAATAAATACACTCATTGTACCGTTTGAGCTATATTATTATATTATTTTTCTAAAGTTGTGTAGTTTTTTTTCAACATTCCATTTGCGAAGTGTGGCCGTGTCTTGTAAATTGTAAGACCGTAGGCGTGAGTAGTGAAAATACCGCACTTATTAGTAAGGCTGTATATTAAAGAGATTTGAAAGTTTAAGTGCGGTTACCCTAAAAGTAACGTATTTTCAAATATTGGAATATATAAAACTTAATACTTTTAAGATTCGAAAATGTTAAGTTGTTTAAATACCGAATCTGTGTACATTCATTTTACTATTAAATGTAAATACCACATGAAACTATTGTTTAATTATGTAGGCCTTCTTCTGTTTTGGTTTAAATCGAAAATAAGTGATGTTCTTGCTAAGACTCAATTTTTTTAATCAACAAATAAATAATACTATTGAATAATAGAAAATTCAATTCATTGATCAAAATAACGTACAACGTTTAACTTTCCCTTTCACTTCTCACGAGTATTTAAGAGTTCACAACCGTTAACTAACTTCTGTCATCCAATCCAAATTTGAGCCTTTGCCAATTATTCGCTCATCCGTTGTCAAGGTTGCGTGCATTCGATTCTTCTTTTGTCGATTGGATACGTGACTATGTAGTCTGAAGATGGAACAGATGCAGTCCGATTGGTGTCAGCCGAACAAGGTGCGTGTCCGGCATGATAAGTATTGCAATGATTTCAATTGTCCAATATAAAAATGAACGAGTCCCAAACATTGCACCGCAGTTTGAAACGCACCGTTCGTCAAAATGGTGACAAAGGTATAATATGGTGTTCGATTTACGAAAATATAAGTGTATTTTTAAAATTCTTTTTTAAAGATTCTTCTATTGATTGCATTTCTGGCTATTGTGCGAGGTGAAGTACGTCCAATTGTTGGACGTAGAGCTCCTTATGCCCCAGCTGGTTGGCATCCGCGGGTTCCATTTAACCTACCCAATGAGTACGTACCTCCTGTTCGTCAAAGAGTGGAAATCACCAAGGCACGTGTTGACCAGATCGAACCAGTGGATAAGCCTCAATCGAACTATCTGCCCCCGCAACAACTGGATATTCCCGATGGAGAGATTCTGCCCAGTTCCCGACCGGCAAACCAGTACGGTCCTCCAGATCCCAAATTTAAAATCATATATCCCGATGAGGAAGAGCCAGTTACTGAAAAGGAGTCCACAGACAATCAGCAACCGAAAATCAGAGAAGGCCGTTACTTTGTCATATCGCAGGATAACAAACTGCAGAGAGTTACTTTCAGCTCTCAGCAAAACGGCGAAGATGAAGACTTTACGGCTCAGTTAAGTTATTCAACTGTGGGACAACTCAAGGATCCTGTCTATCGATACAACAACCAAGGACAATTGGAGAGGGTCCTGAAGTAGATACTTGGAAAATAACATTTTGAAGTGTATAAAATAATTATAAAAACCAATCAAACTATTTCATAACTCTAAGGTTTTCTTCTGTGTTTACTATAAAAATTAAATTACACTAACCTGTTAAAAATAAAAACACATCTTAGACTTTCTTTTTTGACTTTGTTTTATACAAAAATGCTTCTTTATTCATTTAATAATTATTAAATATACACAAAAATCTCATAAGTTCGTTTCACTTTCGAATTTCCATTTTCGTTTAAAAACTAAATACAATCCTTATGCATGTATGTATGAATGCGTAATGGTCATGGTGTGTGTGAGTGGTGTGTGTGTGTGCGTAGACTAACACAAAATGAAGGCGCTTAAACAAAACAAAACGGCAAGGAGTTCCAGGCGTAGAGACAGGAAACTGGGGGGGAACGAGCGGTAGTGAAACGGAAACGGAAAGGAACGCGCCTGTCTATGGCAAAATGGCGGCCGTTCCACTAAAGGTATTCATAGAGATAGGGATAGACTGACTGCGATCGCTGGCACTCTGGCTGGATGGGCGTTTAATACTCGGCCAGCGGTCCCATGAAGTAGACGAGTATAGTTGCGGGGTCGACCTAAATCGGGAATCCACATTCCCACATCACCGCTTAATAGCCGTTGAACTTGCCCTGCTGCGCGTTGCTATCGTAACCGCCGCCGTTGCGTCCATTGCCGTTGCCATTTCCGTTTCCGTTGCCATTGCCAACCTGCTCATACCGGATAGTTGGGCGGTATCCGTTCTGATCGGCCTCATACTCAACAATCTGCTTGCGACCATCGGGCAGCAGGACGTAGTAGCGGCCCACGGCCAGATCGCCATCCCGGGACTCCATGTGGCCGAAATCATTGCCCGACTCGTAGTCCTGCACGTCGTACTTGAACTCATACTTGGCCGGACCGTACTGCTCCTCATCCCGCTGTCCATAGCCGTTGCCGTTGCCATTGCCGCCGCCATAGCCGCCGTTGCCGTTGCCATTTCCGTTTCCGCCCTTGAAAATGGCGCCCGTCAGCGCCGGAGCACCATACTGTCCCTGGGGTGGGGCAATGGGGGCTCCGTAGCTGTTGCTGGGCGCTCCACCGCCGCCGCCGGTGCGCTGGGGAGGCAGATAGTTGTTCGACGGCGACTGGAAGCCCTGCGTGGGTGGCAGATAGTTGTTGGAGGGCGCCTGGGGCGACTGGTTGGGCGGCAGGTACTGGTTCTGGGGCACTGGCGGTTCCGCATGGGTCCAGGCAGCCAGGCACACGAGCAGCGCAATTGACGTAAAGGCCTGTGGGTAGAAGATTAATGGTTTGTTATTAGCGTGATCCTAAGTAAACTTATAGATCTCCTTGATTTTGATTCCAGACTAGCACACCACGTCGCAAAACTCTAAGCCCCAGCCCAGTTATTCGAAATTTGAAACGTTTTTAGCCCCTTTTTAGTATTGTTCCCTATATCTCGATAGCAACTTTAAGTCGAACAGCCATGACTGATTCGGATGAGACAGCCTGGATCCATTGGTTTTGCAAGCAGCGCGGCAATGAGTTCTTTTGCGAGGTGGACGAGGACTACATCCATGACAAGTTCAACCTCAACTTTCTCGATTCGAATGTGACGAACTATCGCTGTGCACTGGAGGTGATCCTGGATCTGAACTCAGGCTCAGCCTCGGATGCACCCGCCGAGCCGGAACTGGAGGCCAGTGCGGAGAAGCTGTATGGACTAATCCATGCCCGCTTCATCCTCACCAATCGCGGCATCGAGCTGATGCTGGAGAAGTACCACAAGGGAGCCTTCGGCACGTGTCCGCGCGCCTTCTGCCAACGCCAGTCGGTCCTGCCCATCGGATTGAGCGACAATCCCGGCGAGGAGATGGTCCGCATCTACTGCCCCAAGTGTAACGACGTGTACTTTCCCAAGGCGGCAAGGCACTCCAATCTGGATGGGGCCTTCTTTGGCACTGGATTCCCCCACATGCTCTTCATGGTGAATCCGGATGCTCGACCCAAGCGGACGAAGCAAAAGTTTGTGCCCAGGTGAGCTTGATCCGTAGTTCCCAAATACCAATCCTTATAAGCCCTACCAACTTGGTGGCATTAAAGTTTACAAGATAAGTCTATTTAAAAGTCTATTGTTAAAAGATTACATTACTAACTGGGTATGTTGTGTATCTGATTTGATTTATCTTTTTTAAACATCGTCTAAACGATATCATCTCATTATTATTTTCGAAACAATTAGGAAATCTTTTTTTAATTTAACTAATTCTCATAATATATTTTTTAAATACTAATATAGATGTGTTTCCCCAGGCTTTACGGCTTCAAGATCCACCAGATGGCCTACCGATCGCCGGCTGAGATCCTGAAAGACATGTCACCCGAACTCGAAACCCCGACCCATGTCTGATCACAAAAGCGAAATTTCTCATGTGAATCATCTGTCCCAAGCCCCCTGTGGTGTACTACTGTTCGGCTAGTTGGCTACCAGCTCATTAAACTCTCATAACGAAACCATAACTGCTTAGGCTGTGACCCGCTTGACAATCTTTTGTTCGGATTTGATGGCTTGCGAGCAGGCCCAGAATCGGCTTTGTCTTTCCCATCTTTACAGCATTTAGCCGGGGCATATGCAAATCTGCGGTAATTGGGTCTCAGGTGAGGCTCCCATCGGATCGGATTGGATTTGGCTGGGCTGCAAGTGAAGGGCTGATCTCTGGCTTGCGCAATGCGTCTGAATGTTAAGTATACGCCGTGTGGCGCGGACAGCCTGTGGGAGAACCTCTTCGGCTCTGGGGCTTACACAACTTATTTCCGAATCTTGTGCAAAAGATCTTCTCAGGGCCGTCAATGACTTTCATGCTTCATTGGCGTTAAAATGCAATGCTTTTTGGCTGCGCTTTTGTGTCTACCTTTTTATCGCCGCCTGGTCATCTCCAGACTACCCTACTTGGGCATGTCCAGTAGTTCTTCTTCCGCCACTTAAAGTTTCTCTAATTTATTCATTGCAAAATTACCCCAGGCTTAGTTTGTTTGTGTTACCCACACCCTAGAAATGTACTGGGATCGCTGGCTGCAATTGTTTCCCAGGCGGATGAGATCGGTGTCATGTTCTAATTCCGTAACCCGCCAAAAAAAAGCGAAAAACAGTAGCCATCCCCAACAAATTGATGGCTATCTTAGCCATGATGATGGCAGCTTATGAAATTTATTATGCGGATCTCCGCTTGATTAATCGCCCTACTGAACTTGACTTTAAATTTGGCTCAAATGTTAATATTTCATGTCTTCTCCTTCCGAATAGCTGGCCAAGTGTTATGTGAGACAATCAAAGCTTCATTAGCTTGATGAGTTGTTTAATTGATTGATCGATCTATTGCCAAAATCCATTTTGAATGAGAGCTATCGATTGGCCAACATGTTTTTGGCACCTTTTGATCAATATTAAAATATAAGGAAATTGTTTGGTTTTAAATTCATGTTTCTAAAAATTCAAAACCAATTTTAGTATTAAAGAATTAAATAAAATTTGATGTTATTAAAAAAAACAGCTTTATCGATTTTTCAAATTGATCGTAAATTATCATGTTTGCTTTAAGTTGATCATATTATAAACATTAGATTCATTACTCATGAAATATAGGAAACTGCTACTTTACTTGTATGTTAAGTATCTATCTTTAATAACACTGTTGGCAACTGAATCCTAGTTCCGTAAAAAGTAATCCTCTAATCCTGCATATTTTTACTAAACAGATTCTTCATTTTTCTGCCCATATCCTTTTGTGAGGACTCTTATTCACACAGCACACCACTTGACACTTGACTCGATAGAGTTCCAGTTGGCTTTATAGTATATACCTTCATTTTGTGTTGTCACTTGTTTGGGATTTTGGCACACACGAAAACGGTTTTTGTTAACTTTGCTCTGTTGGCTGTGTTCTTCTTGCGAAGATGGTTGACTTGATTGTGATACTGAAACAATTTCGTAGGCCAGTATTTATATTTGAAATGAGCAGCAGCTAACGCAGCTAACGTCGACGTCGGCTTCAAAAAATTGCGCGCCAAAATGTGTTTTTTTCAACTGTTCAGTTCGTTATTTCAATTTTCGGGCAGAAAAATACAAAAAAAAAAAGAGTTCCACAGCCGAACGAGCACTCGAATAGCATTACAAAATAATGCAAAGCACCGAGCAGAGGAAGAGCAGATTTGACTCTCGCGAGAAGAGGGAAATCGCTTGAGGAGTTTTGTTATAGTAAACTAGTTACTTTAAAAAATTAAAGCGCCAAACATTTTGACGAGCTAACTTCGGTTTTTGTATTCGGGTTTGGCAAATGAGCGAAGATGAGTGCCGCTGCGACATCGAAACATCCAAACAAACATCCAAGTATCCAAACAAATGACGTCGAGGGAGTACCGCGCTCCTGCGCGGCTGCAGGCCATAAACATTTGTTGCCGCTCGTGTAATGGCAGAAACACTTATTTGTAATGGAATTAGTCATGCGGCGGGCAGCGACGTCGACGGTGCCGTCCAAACAGCCGCTGGTGAGCGGAGCCGCCGCCGCTCCACGCATCTTCATCTCGGATCGCAGGCTTCAGTCTTGCGGCAGCTTCGGCGGCGGCAGCCTCGAATGGCTGGAAAACAAAAGACTCAGGCAACGAACTTGCTGCAGCAAATTGTAGTACCCCCCTTTGGTGCGTGGGAGTTTCTGCTGGGCTTTTTGTTTCGGTTTTGTTTTTTCGGCACATCTAATGAGCTGGATTATGGCCCAGTGTTCACAGATGCGGCCGTTTGGATTGGCGTTGACATGGATTCAAGTCGGATAAGCTGCAATTGAGATGTGAGCACTGCGAGGGAAATAGCGTTTCAAAACGATTTGCAGATACGTTATCTCGCTGGGAAAGATACGCTCTAGTGTCGACGATTTTTATTGAATTTATACTCAACATTAGAAGAGACTTAAGTGTGCTCTCCAAAGTATAACAATGCCATATTGCTTGAAAAGGCCATTTATATCTAAAAATGTATTAGATTAAAACCAAGGATTTGACTTATTGATTTATGTGGTCAGTATAAAATACTAGTTTAAAATATTTAAGGGGAAATAAAACTGTGCGCTAGCTTATAATTCAATGAACTTCATTGTCATCTAGGAAATTCAGTGTTTCCACATAAGTTCTTTGAAATTCTTAATCTATTTAAAATTTTTATTTAAGTTTATTTTAATTAAATGGATTCTATATAAATCTAAAAGAAATATGCTTCAATTAAGATGTTAAAAGTGAGCAAAATGTATATGCAAATTGAACTGAACATTCTTATTGGTTCTATACACTATGAATTTTCAATACTTTTCATTAAGCTTAAAGTTTGCTTTGTTGTAAAATGTTTTTAAATTAAAGCTTATATTTCAATGAAGTTTGTTATTATGCCTGTATATTAAGTTTTATGTTCTTTATTATATTTTAAAATCTTACAATGTCCTTATGCTGTGATATTTATTAAAAATAACATTGTGAAGAAAAACAGATGAATGTGGTTTATACTTTAACTTATTTATTAAAAATAACATTGTGCAAAAAATCAGATGAATGTATTTTTATACGTAAACAGCATTTGGTATTTCCTGCAAGACACATTTGTATTTGTTCAATAGTTTTGAATATTTATTTATCCCATTAAAAAGTCGATTGCATAACACAAAGAAAACTTGAACTCTTAAAAAGTACTTGAGACAACGGGGAAAAGTAACTCAATATTTTTATTGCCATATTCCATGTTCAATGAAACAGTGGGCGTAGCATCCATCACGATTTGCAAATATTCCGTTGGACAATTGTCTTTGGCTCATTGATCGAATGCGTAGCAAATTTTGAATTTTGTGGCAGGCATTTTTCTCATTATGCGATTTGGCACGAGCTGACTTTCACATTCGTTAATGCCAAGTTTATGAGTTGTAAATTTAAAGACCTTCCGATGCCCCGCCCTAAATGAACTGAAAATTAATGAAGGCTAGAAGGGATGGGGATGAATAGCTTCCTAAATGCCAATTCCGCAAAGCGTTTTTCTGCAAGTAATACTCGACCTTGCCGCAGACCACAAAAAAATAAATTAGAGAATAAACTCCGAAAGTATTGTAATTACCAAGATCATTTCAAGTTATGTTTGCAAATATGCGAATGCGAAAAATTAAAATAAACAAACAAAAAGTATAACAGCCAGGCAGACTCCATCTCATAATGGCAAATATGAATTTTTGGTTGTAAACAAAACAATTAAATAAAACTACATTCAGCCAAGGATTGTGTCTCGGAAACGAAAAACTGAAATTCATATTCAATAGCACTCCACGAACAACTTGAAATCTGTTTTCGGGTTTCAGTTTTTAGCGTCTTCTGCCTGTTTTTTTTTTTTTTACGTTTGTAATCATTTTTCCAGCACATTAAAAAATCATTTAATTTCCTGCATCGGCTAATTTACATTGAACGTGCCAGACAGAGAGGCCATCTAGATGGAGTTGGAGTTGGAGAGGGAAGCTAATGGCACCTGGTGCCAGGTGATGATGCGCCAAGTCGAAGACAATGACGATCTGTAATTTCTGATGGCTGCTCTAGAGCTTCAAGATGGGGCGGACCTTGAAATACATATGTCTGTACAATTGCCCCGAAACTGAATCCGATACCGATTCCGAATCAGTTGTATCTGTATCTGCAGATCCGTATCTGTGTTTGTTTTGTAACCTAGAATGCCGACGAGTGGAGAGCCGCCAACGTGTAATTTAAATTAAACTACGATATTTTCTGATGCAATGCCCCCCAAGACGGACCATGGAAGCGCCGACAGAATCAATTAAGGCATAGGCTTCGTTTGATGTAAATTGCGCCTCACTTTGAAATCATCGAGGCACTCTTTATGATGATATTTCGAGAGCGGTTTCTGATTTCTGTGGCTCAAAGTTCTTCGCACACCGACTGCATTTTTTCACCCAAAGCGAAGGTCGCTGCCTCTTGCCGGAATCGGAGTAAAAGTTGAAAAGATTGACTCACACACTAAAGTGCCAAACTTTGACATTTCGAATCGCTCTAAAGTGAACTGAAATGGATGTGAGTAAGCTGGGTGTGGGTGGTTTTCGGTAGGGGTGGCTATAAGGAAATGCCTTGCATTATGACGACTTTTTTTAATAGGTTGCGATTTAATGAAACTTTATCCTTTATCCAAAAGCTACTTGATAATGTAGTACCGAGTTCAAGTTTAAGTTTTGAAATTTAAATTTAAGGACCAAAGGTTTTATGTTTTTTTATTTATTCAATTTCAAAATATTTTTTTGCAATCAATTAATATTTATATTTTAAATATATTTATGTATTGTTATAAAATATTTATAAGAAAGTAAACACATAATCTCATATAATTTCAAAGTTTATTAACTAACCTTGTTACAATAAACTTACCAAAACTTTACAATCTACAAACTATTCCTTAATTTAATTATTTTCCTAATTCATTATGACATTCAGCGACTTAAAGTTAATTTGTATTACTTGTAGATTCTTGAAAAAATCTATTTAATAACTATTTTTGTTTAACGACTTCATCAAGAACATCCGAAACAGTCCCGGCAGTTATTGATAACATTCCATCGCACAACTTAAGCTCGCGAAGGTCGCACCTGGGAATCTTCGGCGCTCATCCTCCATGGCTCCAATCACCTTTGGCATTTGAGCAATGGACCCGATCTCGATCGCTCTGCACTTCAATGGCTGTCATAAAAGACGCATTCACAGTGCACTCCATAAAGTAATTACACTCACACAGCCGCCTCGTGCAGTTGGCCAAATTGCCAAATTAGTTGCTGCTAGTGCTCCATTCAGTGCAGCTCACAGCTCTTGGGTCCCAGATCTCAGCACTCGTAATTAAAACGTATGCGAAGTAATTAAACTTGAAACAGAACGGCGGGGCAGAAGAAGCTGGTCTTCGAGCGGCGGCACGGGTATTCTGATGGGGCACAATCTGGGGCAGGAGGGGTACCTCGATGATTGATGTAGGCCTCCGACACTCAGAAAAATTTTTAAACACTTCCAACAAATTTGGACAGTTGTAAACTATTTAAATGTCACCCAATTCCCTTGGCTAATTGTTGATCCTTAATACAATCTATGAACAACATAGTATAAAATATGAAATCTTAATATTATACAATGATCAGATTACAGCAAATACGCCTTAAAATCGGAAATCGAAATCTAAAATTCGAGACGATAAAATAATAGTTGCCTTATACCCTAACAAAATGTTTGAACATTAGGAGTTTAAGACCCACCTTTTGATTAACTTGCGGATGATAAATCGACCATTTAGAAGTTATATATAGTTTTTATTTTAGTCTGGATAAATCTTACAATTTAAAAGAACGTTTTTCCAAGTGCATACACACACGTAACCAAAGCAAATAAAAGCTAGTGACTAAACATTGCATTTTGTGGGCGATGGGAGCAGGGGTCCTGTGATTTATCTGCGGCCCCAGTGGTCATAAAGATTGTTCCCACTGCCAGTCAAGGCAACAAATGATGGTGTTGCAGCTACCGAAAAATTTGCCTTTTGTTGTGGCGATTGTCTGCAGAGCACTTTTGTCATTGTTACACAATCCCGGATTCGGTTTTTAAGCCACATTAGATGGCCGAAATCAATTGAAGAACCTTCGATGAGTGCGTGCCGTGTTTGAGGTTTGCCCCACAGGTCACCGGTTGAATGGTCCATTGTCTCTGGCCCTGGAATGCCGAAGATTGCACAGAGATAATGTGCCGCAGTTCGCGGCTAATCCGCTCGCCAAGTGTGGAGCTACATTTGTCCGAACGTGTGGATCAACTCGATGCCACTTGTAAGAACTTCAGCTCCGACTACATCCTCTTGCGTGGGGGTCAACCTGTTTCTGTTTTTTTCTAGGGGGGGGCACTTTTGATTGGCACTTTCTGCGGGCCTACCCACATCAGCACCTCGATGATGAGCTCGTGGATTCCAAAATTGAATCAGCACACATATTAATAGACGAGCAAACATGCTTACGATTCTCGCACGTTGCCATATCGATGGGTACTTTGATCCGACTTCCGCCTTCCCAGCGAAGAAAAGGTTGGGCCATCTAAATCTAAGTCTGCTTACCCATCCATGGCACTGAACCTCGGCAACCTCATCCTTAGCTCGCAGCATTGACATTGAAACTTTGACACGCTGGATCGAGCCCGCAAATATGATTTCGGATGTAATTCATCTGAATTGAACTTCAATTCGGAGTGCACAGTGGTTGAAAGCCATGGGAAAAAGTAATATTTTTGTAAAATTTTAGTAAAGTTTTTTTAGAAAATCATCTAGACGAATTATAAATAAATCAACATCTTTTAGTTCCCATTATAAAAAAAGTAGATTTTGAACTCGGAGATTAAAACCTTTTTTTAGTTTCACATGCGGTCCAGAAAACGAGCCTTATTATAGTTAATAGTTTGAATTGATTCTTTTGACTTTTATTTACATTGTTAGCAAAGCCATTAATACAATTATAATCGTACGCTGTCTGTATAATTCTAATATGGTCAAAATGACTATACAAAAACAGTATCTAAAACTAAGTAACATAAAAAAAAAAATTTTAAAAAGACAACATGGCTTCAGTTACAAAAAGATAGTAAATCGCAATGTTTAAAACTAAGTAATTGGATAAAAATCATCTTAAATTTTACCGTTACCATATTAGTTTTATCAGACTCTAAAAATGGGGTATTCATTTACTCAACAAATCGCCCCACGGTGCCCTATAAAACAATTAAAAACCAACAGCGAAAACATAAAAACAGCGCCAACTACAAGACACTGAAAACTTTAATAAAGAGCATCGAGTAAGGCAAAATGCTTATGGAATTTTACTAGGCCCCATGCAGACCGAGATGACGGAGTCTGGGAGCCCAGCACCATAGGAGTTTCAAGCGCTGAGGACCGAAAAACACTTTCGATTTCAGCCAGTTTGTCAGTGCGATGCAGATGATTGTGCAAGATGATGGTTCAGTGGGTCGCTGGTCCAGGTCGGGTCAGATCCGAATAGTAGCAGCTGAGGAGCCACCTGAAGTTGGACCGACTTTTACCTGCGCAGAACACGTCTCGTTATGGGCATTACATTAGCCGTGGCTGCTGGGAAATTGTGGGAGCCTTCGCTGTGGATTATAATTCCTGTCATTTGCATTGGAACTGGAACTTCTCGCCACAGCGGAGTAATTTCGACTGGCATGTGAATGACGAGGCTGTCATTATCGCGAATGCAATTCGCCGAAAGCGGAGATCCGTCTTGCGAGTGGGGGAGTCGATCGATCATTATCAACATTATCCAAACGCTTCTCGATCGTCGATCTTCATCTGCACGTAGCAAATGTCAAGGCACATCCTTTCTTGTTTTGCATGTCGCCTTGCAGAATGCTGTACAATCTACCCCGAACAATTAATAATAATGAAAGCTTTGCCGCTCAAAAGCCGTGCGAATGCCGCCAGCCATGTAATAGGTTATACGGAGAGTGGTTCACACGGAGGCTTAATCGAAATAGATTCAAATTTACCGATGAGTTTAAAGTAATTTAATATGCAAATATTATAACCTATTTTTACCTAAAAAATATATATTTTTAAAGCAATAATTAAAAAAGGTTACACCGTAAAGATCAGAAAAAAGTAAAATTTTAGACTGATTTACTTAGTTGAAAATGATGATTGGAATGAAAGTATTCTACAAAAGAAAATATTTATGGAATCCATATTATAGAAATAATTGGGAACCATTCTAAAAATTAAATCCTGTATTCTATATTGAACCCTTATAAGTTATCACCTTATCATAACTTAAGTTCTCGTATAAACGCCACAGTTCACTTTGCACTTGTTTTTTTCTAGAGCAAAAAGCAATTGCGAATCAATTTCGTTTCGAATTGAGCGCCTTTAGAGATCGCCCTCATCATTGAAGCAATTGTTTGGCCGAAAATTAATTGCTTGGCGTCAAAAGTCAAAAGGCATCCAACGGACTCTCTAGGCCGCTATTAGTTGTGGTCCTAATTTTCGGACTTTATTGCGTTGGCAACTTGCGAAAAGTGGCAGCAAATCAGCGATAAGAGGCGACAACCTTGAGGGATTTAGGCTGCGATGGAAACGAGGCATTAGCAGCCAAGAGATACTAAAGTATCTGCAGATACAATTTACTTGAACAATCAAAATTGGTTTTCCAATACCACTTGCGAAAGACAAGCGATGGTCATAATTAATATTTAATGTGTACGAATTCCTTGGCATTTTCTTTCGGATGGAAAGTCGAATTGCGTACTTATCTGTGCCATTTAATCGCCATCGAATTCAATAAACTCCGACAAAATGATGCCACAGTTCGGGGCATAAATCAAACGCATTGTTGCGGCAGCAGCAGCGAATTCGCTTCCTTGAATTCGTATCTTTGTGGTTTTGAGAGTGGGTGACGAGGATGATCCTAGGACGGGATGTTTTGCAACGCATCTGCTCTGCAGCTCGGCTCACGAATTTCGGAATTTATGATTTTTGTACTGATGTAATAATAATCATGCTCAGCCCCAGACGACAGGTGAAAAATTGTTACAATTTGATGGCTCTGCCAGTCACAACAACGTGATGCGGCACCGCAGCAATTTGCTGCAGTTGCAAATCCCCGGATTTGCGAGTTTCGCTGGGCTTGTGGGCTGTTGTGGGTTACCATCTACATGGGTCTCTTTTTTATGGGCCTCCAAATCGCTTCTTTATTGCTGAGACCGCCGCTGTTGCTGCTACATATTTGGAGTTTTAGAATGTGAGTTTGCTGGGCTAATTAGATACACATGTACTAGCTTATTATTTATGGATGTTGGGGTGTCGTTTATTGCAAGTAGTTTCAAAGGAGCTTAGTTCCAAATAGGGGGTATGCAAATTCGCTCCATCTAGCTTAAAGAAAATAAAACAACACACGTTAGAAAATAAAGATTTTTAGGTAGAGATCTCATTATAAATATTAAATATGATTATTACATTATTCATTTTAATGTATTATTCCTATTATTTCATTTCATTTAAATAGGTTTTCACTTTTATCAATTTTATGAGGAATATATATTCTAATATATTTTCTAATCATTCATGTTTTCCTTTTATTAAATTAAATTTTTTTAAACTTTCTTCCAAATTTTTAGGTACTTTTCAAAATATATTTTATTTAACTTTGTAATGCAAGGATCAGCATATAATGCTGTCCAAAAAAATCTTTCCCCTAGCTAAAAAAAAAAGCTTTCAGTGATGCCAATTCTGCCAAAGCCAATGTCAATGATGCCAAGTCTTTAAAATTCTTAAAACGGAACATTCTTCTTCTCTCATACTAGGCAAAATTGCAATACCCAGTTTAATCTATTAGATAAGTGTTAAGTGTTGATAATCATTTTAGCCCCATTATCTGCATCCCTGGCTTCAACAGCAAGTTCGAGATACAAAATGTGAAGGTCAGACTGCAAAATGCTCCCCTTTTTTCAGATCTTGCCTGCCACTCGAAGAGCGCTAAGAGACATTCAATCATTCTTTCGACCTTGTCGCTTTGACGTCGACTTTGTAGTCGAAACCCTAAACTTGTTGGCTTCTGTGTGAAAATGGCAGTTAAACAAACAGCGAGCAGTGTTCGGTGTGTTGAGTCAGTCAATCAGCCAGTGAGATAGATTACCAAGAGTTCTTGGCTAAAATCGTTCTTGGCTAAATGGTCTCTGGGCCAGAAGTTAACCTCCCATTAACCGACCCAGACAAACAGACAAAATGGCAAGTGTAACTCAAAGATGCCTGCTCAAAAATGATGTCTGCTGTTGTCTGGGGCGCCGCTTCTGCTCGAGTGGCATGCCACCAGAAATAATAAAAACAAAAACCCAAAAATTTCAGAGACTGACTTGAAAGCACCCATCTATCTATCTATTAATGCTAGCGCCAATGCAATTTCGGGCTTCATCTTCGACTAGTAATCAAAAGTCGGGGACTCTCCACTTTACATTGCTGCAACACGCAAAACAAAAACAAAAAGCAAAAAAACTAGAGAAAAAATCACAAAAATGAGACGCCAAAGCAGATTAATTATGAAGCCCCGAGTCTCAGCCAGAGTTTTCTGAGTCTGAGCTGGGCCGACAGCCAGAAGGAAGCTTAGGAAGCAATCTTGGCTCAGTTTCGAGGCAGGTGAATGTGCTGAATGCCACTAGGTAGAAGCAGCGTCTATTTTTGTTGAGTGTTTGACATATGATTTTTGCTAAATGAAAAATCTTTCGAGTCTTCGACTTGCAGTTGGCAGAATTTTCGTAATGATTTTTGGGGCTATTGCGAAAAATCTTTTATTTGGCGGTACGTCGGTTCTTTCACAACCCAGTCGACTTGGCTTAGCTCTCCATCTCCATCTCCATCTGCACTTCCATCCAAATCCAAATCCACATCCCCATCGAAATCGAAATCCCCACCTGCTCGAGCAGATCTTTCTGCTTGGCAATAAAAGGCTGACAAGAAATCAATGAGCATAAATAAGATTAGAGCGGAACCGACTGGCTCTTAATACTGGGCACTAAATAGCAGTTTAATTGGCACCCACGGTGGCAACAATGGCTCGGATTAGGCCCAATTGCCTGGTGCTGCACCAGGAGTTCTCTGGCAGAGCGGGCTGGCCCACCATTGGCACATCGCATAATTGTGGGCATGATGGGGCAAAATTAAGCCACCTGAACAAGAGAAACCAATTGGGAAATCGCCCAAGCATCTGCTTTCAGAAAATTTAAAAGAAGAAGCCCATTCCATAAGCCTTTGTTCCAAAAATATTGTTTAAATTGAGAGTACTCTATTAATTACTGTGAAGAATTAAACTGAAATAAAAACATCATGCACACTTTTACATTTTAGATTGGACTTTCTAAATGTATCAAAATTTAAAAGATTTAAATGTTTGGTTTTGGAAAATTCTACCAGTATAAGTACATATGTATATTAAATATTATATTTTTCCAACAATCATATATATCTATATGATTTTTTTTCTGTGAAGTTTGTTGGAAAAATAAATGCTAACATATTGTCTCCTGTTAAATGAAATCAGTACAATGAATTGTCTTGATATTATATATTTAATTTTATTCCCTTTTAACTATAGTAATCGCCTTTTAGGCTACCTTTTCAACTTAATCTTTGCACTTGTTTCAATTATCTAAATTGTTTTACTTCCCAGATACAATAACAAGTTAACAATTACAACAGTGGGACTAATTAAGTGAACCTTAACTGATGTTGCGTAAGTGGTAGCTTACTTAATTAAAGTATCCGAATAAGTTCGAACAATTGCGAATGGTGGGAGCCTCTCAAAAGGGTCTCTACTCACTTTCTAACTGGCATTTCGCTCTACATACTCGAGTACGGTTATTTTCGATGCTGCGTAATCGCGGCCCCAAAACAGAAACCCAGACCCCATCCCAAAAAACAAAAACCAAAAAACCAAAGCCGAAACCAATCCAATTCAATTCCAATCCCAAATCCAGTCGCGTTTGTGTGTCTTCTTTGTTGTTGGCTGAAATTTCTGTGGCTGTGTTACCACAAGAGTTCGAGATCTGAAGTATCATAAACATTCACTTTTATCTACGAAATGCAGCGACGAATGGAGCTTCGTCACCCCATTTCCTGCTGCTACTTGATACAGTTTTCGAGCGTGGACAAGGTCGTTGGAGAGCCGCCTGTCAGTCGGTCCTAACACACATTTTTCGTTGGCCCATTTGTTTGTTGTGGTTTATGCAATAGCCAAACTTCACAAACAATTGGTAAGGGTAATTGCGGCCTGGCCTGTGTGTCAGTCGGTAAGTTAGTGGCTCCTTTATTCCTGTCAATACGTCATTGCTCTAGTTACTCTCGCTTCTCACCTGGCAAAACCCCAACTCCTCCAACTCCATAAATCTCCTCAGCTACTTCAAGCTGTTTAAGTACTTACGATTAATTACTCTTGAGCCCTGGCAACTCAATGGTCTCTATGGCGAATTTCTTTGCCTCTAAGAGTCTTTGGCCTTTATGGGCCATACAATACCATAATAATGGAGCGTTAAATGGGTTAGCACTGCCACCACCTTCATCATCAGCACACAGGCCACATCAAAGTGGCGCCAAAGGGCATCGAAAATAATGCGAATATCCGAATGTACTTATGGTTTCTTTCTCACAAGCCGCCTTTTTGGCAGGGCCAAATTATTCAAGTGCTTCCAAAAATAATTCACAAAGCGATCCCAGAGTTTTTAATCGTTTTTGGGGGGCTGCGGGAAGGTGTCAATATGCAAATTGGCAAGGGTCGAATTGATTGATCACCTCTCGGAGTAATTATGCATAACAATTTAGCAAAATAAGCGAATCAAAGAGGGGAAAACAATATGGTAGCAGGCCATGGGGCGTATACGTAATGGGTAAGTGCTCAATAATCCCATAAATCTAACGAGCTCAATAGAAAACCAATTAATTTACCTCACCTATTTTAGGGCTACAATGTGCTCGATAATAGCATAAAGCTAACGAGCTCAATAGAATACCTATTAATTGACCTCACCTATTTTAGGGCTACATTGTTCTTTACAAAGAGTACAATCTTTTTATCATTTCCAAACTGTTTTTTAACCTTGCCGATGGTATTCTAATTTCCATTGGAAGTTTTGATTAATTATTCCAATCTTAATTCTAAGTTTTGTATAAAAACTCACTTAAAAACTGTTGATTTAAGGTGTATTTTGTTTTGAAGTTTTTGACACTACCTTAAAATTGTTGATTATTATTCTGAATTCTCTTAAAAATTGCTATTTAATCTGTGATTTATTACAACCTTGCAGTGCGCCTTCATTTTTTTGTAGAAGTTTTATCGTGATGAGGTATATATTCTTAACTTTGTGGTATATTCATCTGCAGACTACTAAAATCTCATAATAAGGCTATGTTGGATCACTTTATATGTTTTGAGGATTATTTAGAATATTTTAAACACATTTGTTTATTCATTAACTCATTATTCGTAAACTAAAAACTCTACAAAACTAAAAAAAAAAGATTTTAGAAACGAAACTATCCATCAGTAGCCCTTTCACGTTATCTCTGATATAATCAGATACAACACCTTATCTCACCGCCACTAAACTGAAATAAGCATAAATCTCGAAAGCAATTAGAGATGGTAAAATTCAACACTTTGGCCAGATCTTTATTGCTCACTTCTCGGCCACTTGGGGCCAAGTTAAGCGCGGTCATATAATTATCTCCGTCATATCCATCATCCTAGTTATTCGCATTCATATGCACAGCTGGAGTTCTTGGCCGCAACATTCCCCAGCGGATCTTCAGATGGATGCCACGGATCTCGAGCCATTAATTCTCCAGAGAGTGTTTCCTAATATCACACTGGTCATCTACTTGACCAACCCCAAGTCTGCTCTCCCACTTAATGTGCTTTTTATTTAAATGTCTGTTGCTCGGCATGCAAAACGCCGAACAAAAGAAGCAACAGCAACAGCAGCAACAGCAATTTTGTTGCACTCAACTGGCGGCGAATTCTTAGCAACAATTTGCTGCTCCAATTAAATTCACAGCTACGAGCTCCTCTTCTGGTTGTGTCCAAGTGCCTGTACATTAATCATGAGGTGATTTATGGCGCCCACGCCATCGACGCATGTGCTCACGTTTTCCACGGCGGCAGCAGCAACATCAGCGCGTGTGGGCAGCCCACCTCAGCCCACCTCAACCCACCAACTCCCACCACCACCCCCAATCCCCCATAAAAAACCCCTGCCCCCTTTCCACAACCATTGTTATGCTCCGTTAGCCATTTTAGAAGCGTGTGGAAACTAAGCGATGTGGCAAGAGTCGGCCAAATTGCTGCTGTGGGCGTAGGAGCAACATCGGTAACCGCAGCAACATCAGTAGCATCCCCTTCCGAAAAACTTCCTCGGCCAGGTGTCAAAAGCAAGCCATAACTAAAATGAGGAATCCACAGTCCCCAATCCAATTGCGCATTGGTGCCAGGCGATCCGATGAGTTTATTAAGCTCTCACTCAAAGAAATTTGCTCGTAAATCACTGCAACTTTGTGTCTTAGATACATTTTGAATAATATTTCAATGAACTGATGATCTTAACTTGACAGATTCTTAATATTTTTTTGATAAGCAAACAATAGGTTTTTGTTTGTGTGTGTTTCGTGAAGCTCGATTCAATTATAAGATTAAAAAATATCTACATATTTGCAGCTCAATTTCTCATATAGCAAAGTTTTTGAACTTAAATAAATAAAGTTTGATTGCCACATAAAACGCAATCATTAAATTAGGGTTTTTATAGTATCTAGCCATCTTCATAAAAGTCTGATCAAGAGTCCATGATCAGTAAACTGTGATGTGTTGTTAAAATACATTAAAACATATATATTACCATCAATTACAATTAATTAACAATGTAAACGCTTCGATATTATATATATCATGGGATATCAAGTTAAAAATGTATACGGTTTGATTAAAAATCAAATTAACGATGTATAGTTTTACAACTTAGTAACTTTATTACGAGTTCTTTAAGCATTACTGAGTGAATTAATTAAGTTAAATTGCGATTAATGAAAATATAGTTCATAATTCTTTGGAAAAACACATTAATAAACTAACTACATTATTATAAACCTACAATATCGTTTATAGGGAAATAAGTGGATGCATTTTCTCTGTGCAGCAGCTGCCGGCGGATCGTTTGAGCTTGTCAGGTGAGGCACGTTGAGTGTTTTAATTACCGCCGGTGCACTGCGCGATCGGTTGCATCCGCATAAACCGGCAACTTTGGCCAGGTTTATTTGATTTACGCGTGGTCATTAGCCATTGCCAAGTGGCTAAGAAGTCTTGGCCGCTCTGTGTGCCTGTCGACAAATGTCAAAAGGTTAATTGGATTGTGGCAGCCGTAGCCGGAGATGCCACCGAAATTGAAAACTGAATCTGAAGCCGGACCCAGCCAAGAATCTTGTTGAAAGGGGAATGCCAGAATGGCTGGCAGTTTTTCTGTCCATTGACCGGCCAGAATTGGTCAATGGGGTGCTCGAGTACGTGGAATAAAATCTGAGAGTATTGCAAATAAATTCGAAACAAGTAACTAATTAAGAGGATATTCCCAAATCTATAAAAATGCTACACAAACATACTTGTACTTTATATAACTGGAATAAAAATAAAAGGTATCTAGATAACAAAAATTATGAACAAAATGTAGCTACTTGGTACGACATAATGTAGCTAGATTCATAATATTTAAGTCTTAAAAAGAATCTGTACATAAATAAATAACTTAAATTTTCTATGCTTAAAACTATATAATACAAGTTTTGGGACCATTCTTAAACTATCGCCTACAATAAAAGTGTAGAATCAAAAAAATTGTATTCTATTAGCAGTTGGGTAACTTTTGACGTTAGGCTTTCTTTCTAGCTGCTGATCAAGTTAAAAGACAAAGAGGAGTATAGATATTGGTCTAAAAATAAACTCTTATGATGAGTGACTTTTGGATTTATCACTCCAATTCGTTTATCCTTATCCCTGCTCCACCTTCTTCAGTGATCTTGGCCAGCCGAAATCCAATAAAGCTGCTAATACCCGCCGAACATGCGACCGATGAAAAGAGCCGCTGAAGATGAGTTCATTTGGGACTCCTCTTCGCTTCGAAGACAGCCTGGGAATCTGGGCCGTCGTCGTCCACTGGGGCTTTGATTGATGACAGCGCCCACCGCATCGGCAGCTTCACACATTGAGTTATCGCCGGGTCTATCTCTTCATAAAGCGATAGACACTTTTCTGGATATGCATTAAATATGAGATTGTTTCTGTTTTTTTCCAGCCATCGCTTGCTTTGAGCGCACAGTTCGCTTAAGTGACAGCCGAGTTTGTAGTTGTTTCTCAGCTGTTTTTTAAGATGATACACCTACCTGCCCACCTACCTGAGTGCCCCCACCACCTTCATCTCCCTCTCCTAAATCTCCTCCCGTAACTGAAGTCGATTAAAATTCCTCCAAAATGTTGAATGTTAATCGCTCATTGTTTGAGGAGGCGCACAAAATTAAATTGTTTGCTTTTTCGCAAATTTGACATATAACAGATATGAATGTTGTTGTTGCTGTCGCCTTTCAAGCTGCCGCCGCCAACAACTGAGTGCATTTTCAAAAAGTGTTTCTAGCTGCTCTGTGCAGCTCTTTTAATTGCATTCTCTAACCATAAGCCCAAGACGGCAATCAAGCGAAGACAAGTTAATTAAAACCTAGCACAGCACTTTGGCCAGATTAGCATCAGTAGTTCCAATAATCCGCACACAGAACACCAGCTGCAGATCTATATAAAAATGTGTTTTATACAAAGCCATCTAAGAACTCGATTTACAAAATAAGTGACGGAATCTAGAAAAGTACGTTGCACCAGTAGAGAAGGAAGAATGTGAGAGACAGTGTGTATGGAATGGTTCTTTCAGAATTCTCCATTTCCGTAGTGCTGGATCTTCAGCAGGTCGCAAGAAAACTGGAAGAGCTGCTCGCACTTGGCCGGCTTCTTGGCATCCGGATGGAAGGGACCCTTGCCGCCGTTGGATAGGTAAGTCCCGCCCTGACCCTCGATGGAGGGGTCGATGGCCGCGAAGACCACGGTGCGCGATCCGCGCTCTGGGGTCTTGAAGAAGAGCTTCTTGAACATGGGCACCGATGTGGTGGCGGAGTGCTCGAACAGATCTGTGTCCACAATGCCCGGATGCACCACGTTGACCTGCACGTGCGACTTTTCCGCATCCAGCAGCGTTTGCAGATGGCGGGTGAACAGAATCTGGGCAAGCTTCGACTGGCTGTAGGCAGTTCCTGGGTAGTAGTGTGTCCTACTCGAAAATAAAATCAATATAGTCAAGAAGTTTGAAGATCACTGCCAAAACTCACGTTCCGTTGATATCCTTGTAGTTGATGCGTCCAATGAGATTCACGCAGGAGCTGACGTTCACGATCCTGGCATTCTTTCCCTCCTTGCCCGCGGCCCTCAATTGAGGGAGGAGCAGATGGGTGAGCAGTAAGTGGCCCAGGAAATTGATGGCAAAGTGCGACTCGTAGCCGTCGGCGGTGAGTTTGAAGGGTGCGAACATGATTCCAGCATTGTTCAGCAGCAAGTCCACCTTCGAATACCGCTCCTTGATGAGCTGGGCAAAGGCCTTCACTGACTTCAGGTCCCCAACATCCAGTTGCTCACAGACGAGCTTACCCTTGGTCGCTGTTAGGTCTACAATTGATGCGACGGCGGACTCAGCGCCTCGGGGATCCCGAACGCCTGTAATGGAAATACATTTAAATTGTATTATAATATTATTATATATTATATTGTAAGATAATTATTTTATAATTTTGTCTTAATCAACAGGGCAGGGTGTGAAACTGGTACCACGTATTCTAGATGTTTTGTTTTGAAAAAATAGCATTACGTTTTTTTTTATTCAAAGTTTAATAGTTTCTATTTATTCTCATCCTTATATCTTATATCTTATAGCTGAAATGTTTAATATTGTTCACATTTTTTAAAAATGGCGCCAATCATTCCTTTCTACAAAAATGTATTTTGACAGATCAAACATTTTTACATATCTTTACGCGAACAATCTACACGTGGCGACACCTGGCGTTAGTAAACAGTACCTTTTACATTTATATTTTACACAAGTAAATTATACATGGGATCAATGTAGAAGCTAACATTTCCACTCAAAGAATGTAAATTAATGCAGGATACTTGCCCCATTATGCATAGCAACAGCCCCTCACCCTCTCTTTACAACACCTCTCACATTAGGAAATTAAAAACAAATTAGTTCAAAAAATTCATAATACCCAGCTCCAGTTTCCCAACCCAACTGCCTAGAGGGCGCTCCGCTCTCAAATCCAGTTGCCCCTTTCCACCACATTGGCGCGATCAAATGTTAGATTCCACCGATTTTCTAACAGAAATGTTAAGTTGTATCAAAATCGAACAGCACTGTTAAGATGTATCAAAATCAAACAGAAATGTTAGACAAATCGTAACATTTCTGTTAGAAAACGTTGCATCTTAACAATTCATGGAAGAGGAAGAACATATGGCGCCTCCATTCAAAAATATTGCATTTTTGTTTTTCCCCGATAAAATTGTTTTTCCTCCCCTTTGCTAACGCTAGTGATTACTTTTCATAAAACGTTTCAAAAAACCTTATGGCTCAAACCGTCACTAGTGAAAATAACAATACTTTTCTATCCCAAGTCAATGAACTCTTATCGCTTGACTCCCCCAAAATTGCTGTGCGTGACTTGGTTAGGTAACGAAATCAGGCGAGTGGATCATGATTTCTTGATACCAATGACAAGGGTGGGAGCCACTCTGCAGATCGATCTGCATTTTGTGTTGTATACAAATTTTGTTTTATGCTATCCGAGCACGTGCACCGCAGCGCATCAGATGTTTGTGGAATTAATAAACAGACCCCCGACTTATGGCGAAGGGCCAAAACAAGTTCCCCCGGCTGATTGGTCAACTCACCCATGACGACAGTCATGTCGCAGGCCAGCAGCTTCTCCACAATCCGCAGTCCGATGCCGCGATTGCCTCCGGTGATGACAGCAATGCGATCCGGTTGTTTATAAAGTGCTTAATGGATAATGGCGACAATTAACGGCCATTGGATTAGCATCAGCTAGTGAGTTACGGGTATCATTCACTTACCCACTCGATCCCGCGCCGCATACTGAGCATCATGGACGAGTCCAACGATTCCCAGGTACTGGTACCGAAACTCCGTCTTCCACTCGAACCAGGACTTGGGGAACTCCTTGGTGGTCTTCGAGAAGAGGAACGCGCACAGCAGCAGGCCGACGAAAAATATCCACAGCAAAAGTCCCAGCATGTTTGCGCCTTATCGACTTGTCGTCAGCTGTCCGGAACTCTGGAAAGGGGAATACGGGCCTTGATAAGAAATCGTGTTTTTAGCAGGGCAAAGTGCACCGGCTGATAACATAAACCGATCTTGGTTCGTCACAGCGCCATTAGCCGGCAACATTATCAATATTGGCGAGTCAATTCGCCTCGAGTGCACTTTGCGACACTCTTGAACTGAGTCAGCAAGATTTCAGAGGGTATATCTGTTGATCATACTCGTTGGGTATTCTAGGCGGGGCTATGTTTGAGGGAAATTTATTCTTCTCACGATTTAGCTTTGAGTAGTCAAGCTTCCCTTTATAATACAAAATAAAATATTACCCTAACAGTAAAGATTACTTGCATAAGCCTTTACAAACTTGTACTGCTCAAGGAAAAACAACTGTCAAGTCTTATATCGATATGATAGAAAATAGTGTTTAAGGGAGACGGTCAAATATTTTTAAAAACATTATCTATGTTGTAAAATGAAACAGTTCTTGTGCTACGTAGATTATTATGTCTTTTTCTAGTTTTTCTGAAATATACCTTGATCCAATAAAAATAAATTAGAAAAGGTCTTCAACATATCTATCTATATTATCTTTTTGGTCCTATTGATCGATTTGTTATACATAGTTTCTAGAATTAATATCAGAGAGCGTACTGCGGTATCGGCTTAACCCCATTGGCCCTCAAACAGCTTAAGTTGTTGCCTCTTCACCTGGGATTTTTCGTGTTTGCCCAGCAATTTCGAGCGTTCGTTAGCCGGGCTTATAAAGCGAGCCCGATTGTTTAGCCACAGGTATTTATATTTACATATTAGCACTGCCAAATGCACTATAGCTTTGGTCGGTGCATTTGGTGAATTTAATTTTAGCCGGGAAGGGGAATAATTAAATTAATTAAAAGAAAGATACTCTGTCGCATTTATTAAGAGACAGCGAGAGAACTGGCCAAGGTGTGCTCGTAAAATGCAAATTAAAAACCCAAACAGCGGCGGAATGAAAGTTGAAGAACCGAGTTTAGAGCCAAAGCCAATGAACGGGGCCAAAATAGTGAATTTGGGGCCAAAGCTGAAAATGACTGAGGCGCTAAACAGCAACAACGAGGGTCGGTTTCTTCTGCTTCTCAAAAGAAGGGAAATATCGGGACGGTCGACCTGATATGGTACACTGAACAAAAATATTTTCATTTTGTTTCCTATCAATTTACAAATCGATTTATAGATAACTCCATTGAAGATTTAAAGTAGGTATAAATTAAAATATATTTTTATCAAATAAGAGATTTATCTTGCAAAGACCTTAAAAAGATTTATCTGGCAATGGTCTTGAAAAAAATTTATATGGAAATGATCTCACAAATTATTTAAATCTATTATATTTAAGCAGTGATATTATTGAAACATTTTCAAATCATGATGGGTACTTTGAAGATATTAAAATCTATTTTATAACATACAATATTGGTTTGCAACTACTACTACTATCTAATATCAAATAGAATTTATACCTATTTTATTTTCGAAGAAAATTATTCCTATCTTATAACTTCCTAACATCCATTAAGCTTTTTCTCTTTTTTAGATTCCAAACTTAGTTGACCATGTCAAAACTACTATTTTAAAACTTCATGCCTATAAGTATTTGTATTTAAATAATGAGTTTTAAAAAATATTTAACATTTAGATTGAAAAAAGCGAATTTCCTGTTGTAATATTAGCAAAGCCGATTTAAAAACAAGGTAAATACATTTTAAAAATTGGCTATAACTTTAGGTTTCTTGGAGTTTAAAATGCTATTTGAAAACGGTCTATATTTGTTTGACGTGTAGGTATGACTCTACGAACGTGCTGTCAAGAGTTTCGACTTCCGTCAACAAAACGCCAAAGCTTAGCAGTTTTATTGTTGTTGCTGCTGCGGTCGTTGTTAATTTGGCTGCATATGGTTAACTTTCTTTTTCTATTGTTGTTGCCGAGCGCTGCCCTTGCAAACGTTTTCAATTGTTTTTACCTTCAATTCAGCGGCCGCAGGTGAAAATGCACTTGTGCTTCGTTTCTATGCCAATGCTGACACCCTTTTTCAATTAAAGGCTGCGGCGGAGCTTCTTCGCACTTGGGTTTTCAATCACGTTTTCGAAAATCAATCGGGAGGAGTTCGAAAACCGGTTTGTCCAGCGGGCCCTTGCTGCCACAACCGCTCGGCGAGAAATTCAAAAGCGAACTAAACGTTAGTTTTAATTGCGCGCCTTTTCGCCCAGAACTTGATCGCCGATTGTTGTTGTTTTGTTTCGTTTGGCTTGTTGCTGTTGGCCAACAGGTGAAATTTACCTATTTGCCGGCTGATCGCGCGGAAACAGCTGATTCTGGTTACAGCTTTGGGTGTGCAACAAATGGGGCAGGTGGGCGGGGTGTAGTTACCTGTGTGTGCACTCACAAAAACGCTGATTCGGAACTATTTAATTGAAAAACTTCAGACGAAGAACTCAAGATACATCGATGACACCCAGGGATAGAGAACTAATGTTTTTCGATTACATAAACATCGGTTGTTGCCTGCGACTATCGATTTTTGACAGCTGTCTGAACCAGGGTCGGGTAAACTTTGGTACTTTTAATTGGTGCTCGTTATTTTTAAATAAAAGTTTACTTTAAATGTTGTTACCAATTATTTTGATGAAATTGAAAAGGAATTATGGTCTCTACTTTTGACTAAAACCTTTTATTTTTGAAAGTCCTTAAAAACTGTAGTTATAGGTGCTTTAAGCTGAACTTCAAATATAAATATAAATATATCTTTAAAAACGTTTAAAACGTTTTCTCTTTTACCTTCAAACCAATAAGGTTTTATAAACCAGTTTTCATTTAATAACAAATTTCAAATAAAAATGAAAAATCGTCTCAAAGTAATAACGCCTTTTAAAAGGTTTTATCTTTTACCCCCAAACTAAAGGCGTTTTAGAAACTAGTTCTTAACTTATAACAATCTTATTTAAAATTAAACCACATCTCAAAGGAATAACACCTTTTAAAAGGTTTTCTTTTACCACCAAACCAAAACGGTTTTGGAAACTAGTTCTTATCTTATAACGAACCTATTTGAATTTAAGACCCACCTTTAAAGTAATAACAACATTTATTTTTGCTAGCTGATTTATTTATTGAACCGAAATAGTACAGTGCATTTAAGTGTTAAAACGGAAATATGTTCGTACAACAATTACAATTTATGTTTTGCCTTGATACCAGTTATTAACTAATTTTGCCTTTATATAGTTGCGCATACGTGTATACTTAGTTCGAAATAAACAGAAGCTAAGCGAAAATCGAAATCTACGCTCTTGGGCTTATCTGGTTTTGATTAAATTGCGTTTCGCATTCGGTTAAATCATTCAATTGGGATTACCATATAGAGTGTGTGTGTGTTCTCGTGTGTACAGGTGAATAAATATTTTGAAATATATACTAGACTAAATTGAAATATATCCTTGAATCGAGTGTGTGTGTGTGTGCTGGTGTAAGAGGTGCCTAGGTGCTACCAAAAAGAAGGGGGAAAAGTATTCAAATAGGAATTTAAGGGTTCGGAACTCTAAGTTGCAGCTGCGTTGTCAGTGTCTTTTATCGCCTGGGTCTCCATCTTCGTTTCCGTTTCCGTAGCAGCGACATCCTTAGGCTCCTTTAACTGTCAATTCTCCACGGACACGGACATGTTGCCGATGTCGTCGTTTATGGCCAGGACCTGGCTGACGAAATTCTGGTCGGTGACCACCTCGGCCAGGGATTTGCACAGTTCGGTCAGCTCCTGAAGGGGCATCTTCAACTGTGGAGCCAGCCTGCTGAGATGCTGAGCCACGTGATCCGGCAGCTGGAGGGGATTGGGAAATGGATTAGAAATCTCTTTCTCAAGGTATATTATTATATCATGCTTACCTTTCCCTTTCCCACCTTGAAGGCGTTGAACATCACCTTCGTGCGCACTCGCTGGTCATTGGGTCCGTCGTAGAAGATGGTCAGATAGGCCTCCTGGCCATTGGCCACCAGCGGGAAGTATATGCCCGCATAGACCTGACCCTTGGCATCTCGGGAGAGCAGGGATCTGAAGTTGTACACCAGATTACGGCGCACGGTCACATCGATGGCCGTGATGTACTCCTGCTCCACGTAGATCAGCGAGGTCTTGTAGCTGGTATCATCGCCGCGGATCTCGCGCTCCTGCCACTCCACGAACTTTCCATTCTGCTGGCTGTAGGCATAGCAGTAATCCCGCTGCAGACGCGGCTCCTTGGATTGGGTGAACCAGCCTGGAAAAACCAACCAAACCATGAGTATACATCTCAAAGAGAAAGTAGGGTTAACAACTCACCCGTGTGCGGATAGCTCTGATCCTGCATCACCGTCACTGCTCGGCTGACATGGTATCCCGGGTCCAGGATCATCACACCCCGTCGCTCGCCGATGGCAATGCGCATGGCCACCATCACGTGCTCCTTCTCTACACCCGCATCCACCGAATTAAGGCCACATTCCTCGTCCAGCTGGACATAGTCGTTGCAGTCCATCACCTGCTCCTCACAGGACACCACATACAGATAGTTGGCCAGCACCGGGAACAGCTGCACCATTCTGGCCATGATCTCGAAGGCCAGGGAGACGCACATGTGGTGACGCCTATTGATGGGCACATCGTAGAACTGGAAGAAGCTGCGCAGATCGGAGCGACGGGTGCGCTTGAAGCTGCGATAGAAGTCGACAAAGAGGTTGACCGTGTTGTAGTGCGTCTCCTCCAGCATCCGCTGCAGCGTGGTCTCCACAATGCCGTTCAGCTCCTCATACTGCCACACATTGTCGAAGATCAGGGTGCCCTTGCCTCCGGACTCCGAGCTCGACCAATCGGGCAGCGGCAGCGGATGGCCAAGGGGCCACACTCCGTTTATCTGATTAAAGGCCTCCAGATCGTAGCCATCACCCACGATCCACTGTCCGCCCGAGATCCCCTCCAGGGATCCCGCCATGGGCTGCTGTCTGGCCAGCAGCTGCCTAATGTCGGAGTATCGCTCCGATCCATCCACCGTTGTCAGGTCGGTCGGAGGCACCAGCTCCTCGTCCTCCAAATCCTCCTCGCTGGAGGTGGAGGGTGTGCGACGGATGGCGCCAGTGCCACGTCCAGTTGGGTGCTCAGTTGCGGCTGCAGATCGCGTCGTAGTCAATCCCATTCCGCGCACCACTGCATCCGCCAGCTGCTGATCCGCCGGGAGCAACGGATCCTGGGCAGCGGCGGCGGCGGAAGCGACCTCCTCCGCAAGCGGAGGGGCCACTCCCCCATCCCGTCGGTGGCTGGTGGCAACGGCGAGTCAACTCGGCCATTCGGAGCCCCAGCGGCCCACGGTGGGCACATAGCCACTTTCGCAATCATTGAGCGTGGCGTCTAGTTGAATGTTGGCGAACTTTTGTTGGCTGGAATGCAGCGGTGATTGGGCAGCTTGGCCAGCCTGGGTGGCTCCTCCTACTCCAGCACTGATCAGACTAATCCGGCCCTGCGCTCGCTTGAACAGGAGGTCCGGCTCGTCTCCAAATTTCGTCGTTGGTTTAGACTGATCTGTTTTTAGGGAGAGATTAAGGAGGTTTATTAGAAGGGGTTTCGAATTTTGTCATAAAGAACCGGATTATACCGAAGAACTGCCTAATAATATGATATATTTCCTATTGTTTCCACATCCTAACTTAAGATTCTGCTTAAAAAACTGTTATATATGTATTTTGAAGAGCCTAAACCCGTTTAATATTGTTTATACTCTTAGTACACTAAAGCATAGAAAAGTTTATTATGTCCAAAGTTTATATACTTTCCTTATACATACATACACCCTGATAAGAAACCCTAAAATATACTCAAAAACTCATTATAAAAACCCATTTATATTTGATGAAAGAGCTGCAACCTTAGTTTTATAACCTTGAGCTATAGATTATAAATGCCATACCCTTGATCTAAACCTACGTTGATCCCTTCACTGATTAGGTAAATCCCCTGTCTCCGATTTCTAATGGGCTACGATCTTGACAGAGCAGGTAAGTCTGCCCTTCTCAAAGTCAAATGGACCTATAATTAGCCCTAGGTACAAAAACCCAGTATGACAGCCATCTGGCTGTCTAGACCATAGTTTTTCGAGCAGTGTGTTGCCGGGGAGGCAATCATCTATCTCGACGTACAGTTGCTCGACCATCGGGCAATAAACAATACGTTCTACGACAATACAATGCTCATAAGTAAGTACATGTTATCACCGAGAGGCAGGAAGTGGGCGGGTACTTCTAAAATGGGTTTCGAGTGCTGATTGCTAACTTTCGTTTGGCGTAGCCAATAAAACTCAATAAGTACAATGGCATAACCAGTGTCCACGTGCCTGGAACTACAGATGTACATATGGAGAGCAATGTATAGAGGTCAGGGGGCACAACATGTGATGTGATACTCTGCGAATCTCGACTAGCGTCACGCGCTTATCTTGTTGTGGTTTCGGGCGTATGTTTTTGATTAGACATTCTGCGTCGCGGATTTGCTTTGTTTGTAATATGAGTCAGTATATAGAGCTCAAAGCACATATAGAACAATGTAGGTGCCACATTCAAAATATTCGCAGGCACGCGCAATTGCCGCTAATTGCACGTGAATCACCGGATGTGAGAATGTGCTGTGAAGTTAATTTTTCTCTATTTTTACAGACAGTATAACAATGTATTTGTAAACAGCAGTCTGTTTGTTTTATGGTCTACACTCAGAAAAGAAAGTAAAACAATAATGTTGAATTTTTCTCAAATCAGAAGAATATTTTCTGGAGAACATGCACAAAGAGAGTTCTGTTATTCTCATCTGAATTGAAAATGTTCTTAAAAATATAACGAAATATTTGAAGTTGAAAATGTTTTCATTGTGCAGTAATGTATAATTATCAAAAGGTTGTTAAGTAAACTCAGTTTAACTTTTATTTTCTCACCATTTCGATCTAAAATTGATACCAAAAGGTACTTACACGGTTCTTAAGAACGAATGTTCTCAAATCAAGAACAATGTACTGGAATATTTCTCTGTATGACTATCTTTTTGAATCTATATTTCTTAGAAATACTACTTATTCATACCAAATCTTTTTAGGTGTAGTAGAGTAATCCTCTGTTTTGAGAGTGACGATATCATTTTTCGACTGTACAAATGTTTTCTAGCTACCATGTTGTTAATACTTTTTCAAATCCTAGTTACGATTTGAAGTGTTTTTTAAGTGCTACATATATGCAAATAGCTTCCCCTGACTAATGCACAGCTCTGAGCAACGTGTTGTAATTACCCCATGACTTATATTTAAAATCCCCTAGTTGTGTTTTATTACTTACCCATACAATGGCCTAAGCCCAATAAACAAAATTGTTGTTTTCCTGTTGAAGATCTCGGGTTTGGTACGCTTTTTTCACACACAACTTTTGTATTCTCTGCGGTTTTTTTCGTATTACCACTCGAAAGTCTGGGTTAATTTGGCTTCGATTCGGTTGGTAGGATGCAACAGTTGCTTTTCAACCGTTGATTTTTCAATTGGATTTTTCTCGACGCGCGTGCGTGGAAAACCGAACGGAAGGAAAATAAAATAAGGGGAACGCGAACTAAAAGCAAACAACTTGTTGTTTGCGGTTTTTGCCTTGGCTTTGTCTTTGTTTTAAATGTATTAGCTTGTACAATTTGTATTGTATTTATTGGAGGTCGCTTTTGCCTGTTCAATGCAGGTCCGAGTTTTTTAACGATATTGGCGAATTAATCGACATCGAAGAGAATTTTGTTCGACACGGGGCAGCGATACTATATGCACTTGCACTCGGCTATTTTCGAACGATTTTCCCTTGGCTTTTCCGCTTTTCTGAAGGCTCTGTGAGCTCCGTTGACGACGAGAGACGCGTTGCGACTGATGAAAATCGTTTGGGAGCGCGGCGCTATATAAACGATCTACGAATCTCGAAGTCGGAACTCTGCCGACGTCGACACAGTTTTCTACCGTTCGTATCTTTTTCGCACGAACTCAAAATATTTCAATTTATGACGCAAAAAAGCTTGAAAAATTCCACAAAACAGATAAGGGGAGTAGAACTTGGACGCGATTTTTGTTTTGCTCCAACGGTTCGTAAGTAAACAAATCTGATTCGGATGTTTTTGTTTTGTTTTGGGCTTCGGATGTTGGGATAGGAACACTGTAACGAAAAGAGAGAGAGGGGAAGTACATATATTAGCTCTACTTGAGGGTCTTAAGATTTAGTAAACGAGTAAATAATACATCCTAATTCGGTCTGGTGATATCACGATAAACAGTCAGTCACGCAATTTATTAATTTGTTTGCTTTAATTTTAGTTGCTAAATCTTATCGCACCGAGTCAACGGTTGTTTATGATCTATTTATGTGGTTAGTGTAGCCCTCGGCATGGAAAACCTTGGATTTTATAACCGACGAAGTGGAAAATTTGTCCCCAGAGTTTGTTTCCAACTACCCCCGCTGTTATTATATAGTTATTATACGACTGGATGAACTCCCCAGATTTTCCGACATGAATGCGTTATGAATCTCCCACAAATCCTGAGGGCGGGGAAGGGACTTTGTTCCCTCGAAATGCCAACTGGTTGCAACTAACCAAGGTCACCGGGGCCAAAGTGGGCGGGGAAAGGGCTCTATGGGACCTCCTGCCAACTACGTATACGTATTTTCGTAATAAACAAAATGCTTATGCGACCCAGGACTTTACAAGTGTCACAAACTAATTGGCATCCAATGGGCTTTGCCTAGTTACGATGGGGCAACTGTTTGTTGACGAAAACATCACAGTGGAACTTCGAGAATGTTCCTCGGAAATGTATTTGTAACTAAAAAATGTGCAAAAAGGAATGGTACGATGCGTATCATGTATATTTAAAATTTAATAAATGTCATTTTGATTCCTAGTATTAAGTAAACTCTGAAAGTCTTCCAAAATTTTATTGAAAATATAAAAATATTCATCATTCTGTGAAGAGATGTTAACTTTTATCTTTAACAAATAATAATCAATCTATAAGATCATATAAGAAACTATAAATATGTCAAAAAAAGGATGGTATGATCGTATCATGTAAGTACTCCAAAACTTTACTTAAAGTATAAAAATCTTCATCTTTCTGTGGAGAGATGTTAACTTTTATCTTTAACAAATAAAAATTCATCTATAAGATCATATAAGAAAGGTCGATCCGAAAAGTCCTATCTGTCTTAAAAGAGCGGTGTCTAAAATGATCATCCACCAAACTTCCTCCTGTCTAAAATGATCTTCGGGATAATGTCAGGACCCTAAGACCACCAACTATCCCAGAGTTCATTCATTCGACCATCTACTGTTATCACAATCGTAGGCCTAGGGCGCCTTTGGCAACAGCTCTTGCGATCCCATTTTTCTCGAGGCCCCAGTACACGGAACAATGCCAAAGATGTGGCGCTTTTCTGTTGTTGTTGTCTACAGATTGTGCCAACCAGGCCGACTGCCACGCCCCTCCGCCCTTCTATATAATACAGCACCGCCACACAGACCCGTTTTATATAGCTGCCATATAGTCGAGATTTGTATATTTGCGCCGTAATGAAATTCTTGCCGTGTTTGCCGAGATGTAGACAAACATTTTTTGATGGTGCAATTTGAATTAAGTACGAGTATATTGCACTAGCCCAAGGTCATTCATAAGAGCGAAACTAGAAAAACTGCAATTGAATACGAGAAGGCAGACAACAAGCGATACACTCTAATTAAACCGAAAAAAATGCGTAGTTCTTTTGTAGATTACAAACTTATCTCAACCTATGTTTTGGGTTCAGAAAGACCAGTAAATTCTAGTACTTTATAGAGATTATAAACGAATGCCCACTACGCACTTCGTAAATTTAGCTATCAGAAGGGTAATGTTTTTGAAATACTTTAAATAGATTAAAACCAATGCGCACTACGCACTTTTTAAATATAGTTATCAGATGGGTATTGTTTTTGAAATACAAAATTGTGACCTGTAAAGAACAAAACGTAAAATCTATTAAGTAAATCTTTTATGTTCAGAAGTTTCTGGATCTATTTAACTCACTTAGTTTGAAACTATCATCTTTTTTTATTTCAAAAATGTTGCATTGGTGTATTAACATTAATTTTTTCGAGAATGTTCGATCATATTGAATCGCTCTTTTTGTATACAAAAGCTCCCATAGGTGAATTCTTCTTCAGTAGTCTTGTTTCTTAAAAATATGATCTTGTATTTTTAAAACATTTCCAATATAGTTGCAAATGAGCATTGTGATATCGATTCAGAGGGCATGCTTCACATAAACTATTAAACTTATCAATAATTTATTAATTAGTTAATGAATTCGCCACGCAAAAGAAGCTCATGGCTGCGTGGCAGACGATTTACGAGGCGGCAAATGGTTATTGGATGACTTTTTTTCGCGGAGCGGAAGGCAAAGTTCGGAGGTCGAAGGTTGAGCTGGCTGCTTTATTGGCTTAGTCTTAGTCTTTTGGGCCTTCACTTCTCCATTGACGTCACTGGAGAAATGTGACCGTTAGTGCTGATGAAACTAGTTCAATGTCGCTGGCCAGCTCTGACGTCACCGTTGGGAGAGATTGCTCATCCGCCAGGTCAGCCCAGCCGGCCGGTCTCTGGAATGGGTCAATTGGATCGGGGGGTGGAACCCCCCCCCGGTTAACCACCATCCAATTATTAACCCATGACCCGAGGCCTTCCAGGAACTTCCCTGCGCCACGTGCCGCGTGTCTGGCGTGCGTATTTGTAAACAACACCATTCGCATTTCGTCTGCATGTGTGGGTTAGCGAGGCTTTGTCCTTTTTACTATCAAAACAACAGGATGTTAATGCGCAGCCGCTAGAAAGCTGTGGAAATTCCACATGGAACAGAGACTGGAATTCCAGGAAGGCGGAACAGGAACAATGTGCAATAAGGCACCACAGTCAAGGACCTGCAAAAGTGGATCCCTAAACGTTTGCCTTAAATATCAGTTTTTACAATTTTTTTTCCTTAAATGGATATAATAAGGATTTTATTAAATCTGACTATTTATCTAACAATAATTAATTATAAATAATTTTTAAAAATTGTAGAATTTTTTTTTTTTTTTTAGTATAAAATGCTTATCTTCAGTATAAGTTTTGTAAACTTTACTGTCTTCTTAAATAAATAAATAAATAGAAAGTTATATTATGGATATTTTTGTTATTTATCAAATACCACTCATGGTTTGTACTCATTAAGCATTTTTAAATGAAATTCACCCTATCTATTTTAGTTGACACCAATTGTATAATTTTATTAAGAGTGCAACAATAATTTTGATGTATTTTTTAATGCAGAAGTCAGAAGTCAAGATAGTTTTTATGGTATGGGGGAGCCACCTTTCTATATTGAAATATTTAAACTTTTAAACATATATCTAAACCCTTTTATAACAATATTGTAGGCGACACCTTTGTCAAACTCATCCTATCATATAGCCCATCCCAATATTTCGACCCACCACTGTCGACGGGGATGCCCTGCTTTTGCGCACTCTTATTGACCAATTCTTTGTTGTCTGCCTTTGGTGTTGTTGTCTGGTCTGAGCTGCCTAGTAACCGCAGGCGATTTGATAGTTGGGGGCCCGAACTGCAGCGGGGGATACGGCCAAGTGAAAGGCCAAGTTGCAAAATCGATAGAGGGAGTTGGTAACCATCGCAATGGGTTTTTACCTTATTCTTAATTCGACTCGCAGGACGGCATACAGAAAATCAAACGCCGCCTGCCGAAGGGAGTAAGTGAGATGGCTGCCAGGGGCCTCTTACAGCTTTTTACTCCAGTTGTAGGAACCGTTGTAGAAAAATAAAATCAATATTATCATTTTGGTGTGCATATTGAGGACAGTCATCGCACTAGCTTTCGCAACACGTTTTATAAGGCGGTTTTAAGGCGGTAACTTAGTATTTGGATCCCGAAAAACGTTTAGTTTTTATGCCGTTTGCGTTTGAGTGTCATTTAAGTATGAGTACAGAACTCGCGAAATCTGGCTAAAGCACTGAATTTTAAACGAGTTTCGAGAAATCTCCGTTTTTGTAATATATAATATATAGTATTTAATCTATATTTATTTCAATTTATTTGGTCTTTGTATCGCGAGGATGTGCTGCACGGTTGAACGTGAAAAACTCGACTATTGCTGAGGAACTGAATCAGCAGAGCTTTTCCCGTTTCCAAGCCGATTTCCAATAACCTTCCAATCTCTTTTTGCCGTTACGCTTTGTTGCTGGTAAAGCAGCGCGTGTCCTTAGAAGTTTTTCCTGTCTTTGTCCTTTCTTTGTCAGGAAAATAATGCTGACTTCCTTTATTCAGAAAAAAAAGAGTCATATTTTTAAGAAATAAACTCTGTACAGGAAATTCATTAGGAAAAGGACTAAAGAATCTGTTGGGGGGGGGGGCTTAAAAAAATGCAAAAGGATGTTGAAAAATTTACTAAGGGAAAGAAATTTACTCGAAAATTTACTTTGGCATGTCCTAAGGAATTTAATGAAAAATGTAAGAGAAATAATAACAATTAATAATTAATTATAATTAATATTTACTAAACTAGGCAGAAATTGCCTTTAGAGTTTCCAAATTGATTTTCCAAAAATGATTTAATAAGTTTACTTTTCAGTAGATTAGTTTACTAAGAAACTCTCATAAGATCTCCCCAATTCTTTAAAAATTCGGTTTTAAATTCACTTAGAATTCAAAATGTTCCAAAACTCAGAACAATGTGTCATTGATTTGACTAGAAAAGTAAGGAATTTTACAAAAATGAACTGGGCGATAATTCCAGCAAGATGTTGTGCTTATGAGAACAATGTCAATGCGGATTTGGAGCCACAGCACAGTCGCACTTCCACTAATGGCAATGGTAATCCTGGTGAGCGTTGGACAATCAACCGGTCGAACCGGCGACCAATCAGTTTACCGGCCCTCCGACTTAAATGATCCTTGGACTAGGCGACACTACAGCAGCGAACGAAGGGACGAGAAGGATTGGCGGGATATGCCGCCGACGGAGTCGCGGTATCTCACCGATCCAGAAATACTCTTTCAACGGTTGGACGACATGGAGCAGGTTAAGGCAGCGAGTCCTGATAAACTGTCGCCTTCGAGCAAGGAAAAGTCTGAAAACTTTCTACTTGGCACCAAGAACATTGGCACCCAGTTGTTTAAGGAAAACCTATCCCAATCCCAGGGGATGGGCGATGATGAACTCAGTCGGGAGATGGAGGATCCCTTCGAGTCGCTGGCCCGAATGAATTACAACGAGCAGGCCCTGGATCATAAAAGCGATCGGGAGTTGAAGAGAATGTTGGGCTACTACAGGAGAATGGACCGAGATGGAAAACCCAATGTGGCCACGGCCAATCTGTTGGCCAAGGTCATTAGCTCCAAGGCCGATCAACCCAAGGTGTCAAAGGGTCAAACTTGTAGGGCGACAACAGCTCGTCCCACTTCCACGATGAGGAGCTCTACGACTCGACGGACAACCAGAAGCACCACAACGCGTAGTCCCTCAACTTTCTGCCTGCCGGAAGCCTCACCCGATGGACTTGCCAAACCCATGCCCTCAACGCCACCTCCAAGTCACTCCCCACGTCCCCCAACCACTCGAAAACCTTGCGGAGAAAGTGCTAAACCCAATAAAAGCCCAATAAAATCGAAACCCAAAAAACCTGGAGGTACCAAGAAGCTGTTGGACATAATCTTGGCCACCAAGCAGCATGCACTTTCGGTCCTGAAGATCCTAAGCCATCTGGAAATGGAGCTGCTGAGCCAGTCGGCAGATGATGACATGGGATTGGGGTCGACTAACAGGGTTAAAGGGCAACCAATGCCTAAAAACACCTGTGAGCGGCTGGAAAAACCCCTGAAGACCCCTCATCATGTATTCTCCTTTGGAATTCGACCGGCTAGCCAAAAGGAAAGCATGTACGACTTGGCACTTGCCAGGGAGGAGGAGCTCAAGCTGGAGGATCGGGTGTGGGAGGAGCACCAGCAGCAGATGAAGCTAAGAAGGCCTGTGAAGCCGAAGCGGTTTGAGGCTGCTCCACCGGCAGCCGCCCGACTAGAACCCTTCGAGGAGCCTCGGAAGCCACTTCAATCCTTGAACACCTTGGAATCGGTGAAGCCAGTGACTCCCGCCCAAGACAGACGCATCAACCTGGAAGCCTTAAGCGTGGTGGTGAAGCCCGCGTCTCCAGTTGCCAGCAAAGATTCTCCCAGTCCCTCAGCCCGCTGGAATCCATCGTTCATGCCCCGGACTGAAATGAAAGCGATTCGAGTAGAGGGCCCAGTAGATGACGAGCTGCAGCAGAGTAAAGTATTGCAAAAGAGGAAAAGGAAAAAGAAAAAACATAAGCTATATGCCCAGGAACAGAAGGCAGAAGCCAGTCGGTTTCCCATTGCAGGCGTATTTTATTAAGTCACTTGTATAAGTTTTTATTGAAATATTTTCCCAACACAAAAATATATTTTTGACAAAATTTAAAATATGGCGCCTTTTTTTAAAATACTAAACAGAGGTATTTTTGTACTCAGTAGTAGGTGCGTGGTAACTATGGTATATTTCTGATATCCCGCTTACGGTCACTCTAAAGGGCGCCGAAAATTCAGAAACGTCAAAAAGGAAAATACGCTTTTTCAGCCAGGCATTTTCATTTTACTTGTGTTTTGTTTGCTTGAACGTTCGACTTCAGTTCTAACTTAAAAATAGTTTGTAAAAACGTAAAGTGAAGAAAAATCCGGATATAAGGCAATCACATGGAAGCGAAGAAACACTAAAAGGAATAGAATCGGCGCGCTCGCCGCCATACTAAGTTTTCCATTTAATAGGAAAACTACATTTTTAAAGTTTCACTTATGCAGATTGCAGTGCATATCTAACTGAGACTTGCCTTTTTATTTATTTTAACATTTGGTAAGTGGAGGGAATTTGTATTATATTAGTTGGTACTCCAGTTTAGCACACATTTCCAGTAACGGCTCTTTGTTTATATGCGCAGCAGCGAAGTGCAGTTCAAAAGAGAAACAGAAATGTTCTAAGTTCTTAAATTTCTTGAAGATTGATTCCGCATTAGGCATAAATGAAGGGGAAGTCTTAAATTCAACACGTAGCCAAATTGTTTGTTTCATTTCTGCTGCTGCGCCGCCGCTGTTGACCATCTCCCTTTGTTTCTGTCTCCCTCCCTTCTTCCATTTTCGTCTTATCTATTGGCGCCCATTCTTGTTATGCCAATTTTGTGCACTGAAAGAAAAATTAAATTAAATTTACATATTAGCAAATCCTTTAAACATATTGATTTTATAAAATAATTTGAAAATGTTATATTTTAAGACTAGAAATTATGTAAATGTAAATATTTAAATTATTTAATTTTTGAAATGGAGAAGTGAGAATTATTTTTTGTTTTAACAGATAAAAAATAACATACATATATTCGGCCGGCTGAGTTATTTGATTTTTACCTATATGGATATATAACCTATATAAATGGTCTCTCCTTCCTTCGTGAAACTAATTCATCCCATACCATTTAAGAAAGCTGTCTCGAAATAAAATAACCCGAAAGGCTTAGTTGCTAGCGCTCCTGTTTCAAATTAGCTCATAGTTTTATACTGTAAGTTAGCTTTATATAAACAAATAAATGGTCTAAATATTGTGATAAAAATGAAACTCGATACTTTTTGTAAAGAACTACTCATATTTTTTCAGATTTACCTCTAATTTAATACTATTACTTCTTCCCGCACTGTAAAGACGTACTCTCAGATTAATCGTATCCCTTTATCATTGTTCAAACTATTTTGTACTAAGCTCTTTTTTTTCTGTGCATGCTTAATTGTTGCTGTTTTGGGGGTGGCGGTGGGCGCACGCATTCCATACCACTTGAATCATGCTCAATGGGTTGATACTCTCTTCACTTTTCTCTTTCCCAGATTCAGTGAGCGATCGCAATGCTTGTGGAGCAGGAGGAGGAGATCCTGTCGCATGTGGCCAAAGTGGTCAGGGCCCTGATCACGTCCGCCAAGCCGCCGGTCGAATTGCGGGCCATTCTCAAGGATTACGTGGCCATCGAGGGGGAGCAGTTGCCCTTTCGCCAACTGGGTTACTCGAACCCCCAAGAATTGCTGCAGGACACAGAAGAGTTCAACTTTAATGGTCACGGCAACCAGGTAAATGTCATGGCCCAATCCATCGAAATGTCACGCCTTTCGCTATCGCAGTTGCTACATACATCTAGTTGCCGTCAAGATTCTTGGCGAATTACTGCATATCGCAATTGTCGGAGAGAGCGGCTCTCTCCCACCCACTTTAACTGCTTTCTTTCGCCCACTTTGCTGAGCTTGCCTCTCTCTGTTTTCTCTCACGTGCGCAGCTTTTGGGTGAGAGAGCTGCCAGTGGTGGCAGCTAAAAACAACCAGAAAGTAGCTAACCATGTAGTTATTTGCTCTGCTTGTTCTATGACGCCACACGTACATTGTACAATTGTAGTCGGCTGCCCCGTGCAAATTCCTCACAAGTGAAAAACAAAATATGCTTATATTTTAGTTGTCTGAGCATAGCACAATAATCATTGTCCTGCAGTCCCATTCATCAACAACTCACACGAATTTCATCAAGAAACGTAGTGTTCGTTGCAACAACAAGGGCCTGTCCTAGGCGCTCATCAATAAAAAAACGCACTACATATGTACGATTTATCAACATATTGGGGCAGTAATTTATAGGTATTTAATTAGTTATTCAACAATATTTTATCAAATTATCAGGGCAAAATTTCTTAGACTTTCATTCGATATTACATTAACTTGATCTTTGTCTAGAGAGATACTGAGATTCGTTTTTGCTACGATTGCCGAATGTGAAGCCGGAAAATATTTAAAACAATAGGAATTATAATTTTTTTTTCCTTTTAACAATATTTGAGTTATAGCATTGATTTTACAACATTTTCAACATTATAAAGATAATTGCTATAGAAGCTAACATTTAGAAAAACGATATTTTAAATAAGGCCTTCTAAAAGTCGTGAATTAGAAAAATACAGAATATAAATCTTCTATTATATCTCTTAGATATGTATGAAAAACCACCAGATTAGACCGCAAAGCGCCAAGTGCTCATCACCGCTGGCGGATGAGCTTTTGGCGAGTGGCGCCCGCTGCTTTCAGTTCGATTCTCTGGCTGAACGCGTGCGGTGAGCCGCTGCTGCTGCGCCGCTTCTTTCCCGCTCCGCTCTGACCGCTCGTCCGCTCCGCCCGCTCTCTCCAACGAAGGGGCAACGTGTCAACGGCGTCTTCTTCTTTTCATCTCCGCCGCGAAAAGTGTAAACAATGGATCTTACTTAGTCTTAGTCTAGTTTCGTTTTCGCTGGCATATCTGTATATATTAGATTGCCTTTCCTTGAGCCGTGTTTTTCACGATTTGTGCTGATTAAGCGCTTTGCTTTAATAAATGCAGCGACAGCCAAAAACAAAAGTGTATAACGCGAAAATCGAAAAGGCCAGCAATTTAAAATTGGCACTGTGTGTGTGCGCGATTGCATGATTGCACGGTGAAAGTGAACGAACGTTGGCCATCGTTTGTTTCTTTTCTCTTAATGTGTGTACATCTGGGCAAATTACACTTGAACCGCTTGCATTATTCTTGTTTGGACGTCTTATTTCTCACCTGTGGGCGAAAGTGGGCGTATTGGGCGGGTTCTTCCTGCCTACGTGTTGGCATTGTTGCCAAATCAATAACCGGACGACCCACAGATGCAGCCCGAAGAGGCAAACGAATGATAGTCGAGGCGGGACAGCTGGTGATATTTATTTAATTTCAATTATGTATTCTGCATCAGCCAGCATTCCGAGCTCTCGCTCTGCACTATTATCACGTCTTGGGTTTCAAAGCCCTGCCCATATCCGGAGCCCACAACTCGCTACTTGGTGCTACGACCCCATAAAGATCATTGCAGCTCTGAAACAACACAACTCAATGTGAATTAAAAACAAAAATCAACTTCAAACCACTCGCATTTCCAAACACTTAAGTAAACTCATTGGGCTTGGCTGGAAAGTAGCTGGCTCTGCAGTTTAATGGGGCATATTGGATTACCCAAACTCGAACTCAAGAGTTGTCCAAGCGGAACAACTTTCCCTTCCCAGAAATCATTCCAAATGTATAGAATGTAGGGTTCTCTGTTTGAAAGTCATAAAATGACTTTAATATCTTGAAACATAAACCATCTTGGGAAACTATAGGGAAAGCTTAAGCTTATTAAACTCAAAGGGAATACTTTTTAAAATAATAGCATATAACTTTCCCTAATTGCATAAAAACTAACTGATTTCCACATTTTATCCATAACAGATCTTCATCACCGCTAAATATAGCGCCAAAACTGATCACATTGCGCGTATGGTACGCCAGCAAAAGAACAGCAAATCCTCGTCAATCACGAAACCACCGGCAATTGCCAAGAAAGCAATCATTAAGAAAACAAACTACGGTCATAACTCACAAAACCACTATAACCACTACCAACAGCAACAGCAGAATTACCAGGCTCAGCAGCAACGTTACTACCAACAACAGCAGCTACACCACCAGCAGCAGCAGCAGCAGCAACATTACCAGCAGCATTGTTACCGGCCACCTCAGTACCAACCCCAGTACCAACAGCCCTATCAACAGCAGGGGCCTTGGGATCACGACCAGTACTGGCGGCACCAGCGCCAGCGCCAGCTGGAGGCAGAGGAGCAGGCGAAAGCGCAGCGAGATAGAGAAGCCAAGCAAAATGCTGAACGTGTGAGGCTGGCAAACGCCAAGCGCGAGCAAGAACTAAAGGACTCTGCTGAACGCGAAAGGCAGGCCAAGGCCAAACGAGACCAAGAGCTAAAGGAGTCTGCAGAACGCGAGAGGCAAGCGAAGGCCAAGCGAGACCAAGAGCTAAAGGAGTCTGCTGAACGCGAGAGGCAGGCGAAGGCCAAGCGAGACCAGGAACTAAAGGAGTCTGCTGAACGCGAGAAGCAGGCGAAGGCCAAGCGAGATCAGGAGCTGAAGGACTGTATTGAAAAAGAACTGAGGGTCAAGATCAATAAGGAATTGGAGACCCAGCTTAAAAAGGAGCACGCTAGGTTCGAAGAAGAGCTTAAGGAGCGGCTTGAGGAGTTTAGGAAGCAGCAGGAGGAAGAACTCAAAAAGCGCGAGGAAGATTTGGAAAACCTAAAGAAGGAGCTCCAGAGACAAGAGCAGAAGGAGAAGGAGATTGCTAGGGAAGCCGAACGCCAGGAACAGGACCGCGTGGAGAAGGAAAAAAAGGAGAGAAACGAGCAGGAGATATTGCAGGATCGAGTTCAGCCTGTAAGCATGCGAGCAGCCAAAGTGGATCAGGAAAAGATCTTTGTGACGATTGCTAACGACAAGGCACCCGCCATGAATGGTCACGGTCAAAACCATGTCAAGACCAACGGGCAAGGCCACTACAATGACGGCAAACCGCCGCTGCGAGCGATCCTGGGAAACAGTGCACCGCAGCGCAAACCAGATGCAAGCAGCATATTTAATACCCCTGAATCTAGCTACAAGCGGCCACTCCATCCTCGAGTACTGCACCCTGGACAGGTTCGCTCCACCGGCAGCTCTGTGAATCATAGACTGAAAGTTACACCCCAATCGGATGCTCCAACGCCAGCGGTAGCGCCCATTACTCCACCGGCATCACCGGAGAATGCTCAAACGAAATCCGCTGCCAAAGCCACGCCCAAGGATGATGTGCTTAGAGTGCACGAAGGTCAGGTCCAGGCTGGCAAAGCAAGCTCCACGCCGAAGGCTAAGGTGTCGCTCAAACTAGATTCTTCCTTCGATGCCGTTTCCTCACTGAACCTCTATTGCGAGGAAAATGACTTCGAGAAACCCACATTTAACATATTTAACAAGCCCCCACACCTGCACTGTTCAGTTCGGATCGCTGGCGACGTGTACAGCAGCTATCCGCAGGAGTTCTCCGATGCGGAGACTGCCTACCAGCGCACAGCCCAGATCGCAATCCAGCGTATCCAGCACGCCGAGTCGCACCAAAAACTCACGGTTTGCACACTAAGCGACGAGGAATTCATCGACGGATTGTACAAGGAGCTGCTGAACTACCCACATGGCATATTGGGTCACAAGCTGGAGGACTGGTACGGCAGAACCTTCCGGCAACACCTGCCCAGCCATTGGTACGATCTGATTATTGAGTCGAACAAAATTCGCGTGGAGCATGGCATTGACCCGAGAATTATACTGTTTGCCAACGAACCTGGATCCTCGGAACCAATTCGTGTCAATACGACAAGCATTTTGCCCGAGTTGATGCTGCCCTGGCAGTTAAACGATAGCGGATCACACGACTGGAACATGTTCATCAGTCACTGCGATTCTACCAAGCGGGTGTGGGCTAGATTGATCGATCAGATAGCCAACTTTGAAGAGCTGACGAAGTACATGGGCCGACAAATGGAAGCTCCACTTTTCCGACAGAAGGTGGCCAAACCACTCGTTCAGGAAATCTATCTGGTGGAGATCCCCGATGGCTGGAACCGTGTGCGGGTGATCTCAGTTAACGAAGAGGACCGCTCGTGCCGCTGTCACTTTGTGGACTTTGGTGATGTGGGTCTGTTCGATTTTGAAGAGCTGTTCCAATGCCCGCCGCAATTCAAGGTGCTCCCGGCCCAGGCCGTTTGCCTCAGCATGTATGCGTTGGACAAGTTCGAGGACCATCCGCACGCTCAGCAGGTGTTGACAAAGGAGCTGGATGGGCAGACGGTTGTGGCACATGTCCTCACCACCGAGAAGCAGTTCCTCGAACTGGGCGGAGTTTCTCAGGGGGTGGTGGAGAACGGTAAGCGTCGGGCTTGCTTGGTGGCCACGCTGTACGACACCTCAACTGCAGAGGACATTCATTTGAACGACCTGGTTGCCAGTAGGATCACAAAGTGTACACCCGCTCCTTCGCTGACTGACGAAAAGAAGATCGGTAAGACCACTCCAATCATTGTGTCTCACATCAACGAAGATGGCGATCTGTTAGTGCTGCTCCGAAACGATGATCTTAAGTTCGTGGAGCGGAGTATTGCACATACAGTTGCTGATCTGGGCGAGCAGGATCGTGTGAGCTATTCCGATCTGCTCCACGACCGTCATGTCTTCGTGTGCGACGAGTCGGTCGAAGGCATAAAGCAGTGGTTCCGCGGGCGTCTGGTGGCCAGACCCAAGAACCCGGAGGAGGAGACCTTCGACGTATACTACGTGGACGATGGACGGCAGCGCAAGACGCACATCTCCAATATCTACCGCCTGGAAGCCAACAATAGAGCGCTTGCAACCTTCCCTCCGCAGGCTCTGCCCGTTCGCCTGCACGACGTTCCCGAGATCGCGGGTCAGATGCTGGGACGCCTTCGCGGTTTGATGCCTCCGCGCAGCGAGGCTCTGGTAGGTGTTATACAATTCTCTAAAGATTGTCTCATCTGTACCACTTTCCTAACAGCTCAAGGTTGTGGCCAAAGATGGTGCGAAGCCCTTGGTCAACGTCTTCATCCGCGGCCAGGATCCGGAGTCAATGTACATGTGCGTGAATATCGGCCTTCGTCTGGAGTTCGAGATGGCAAGGTAAGTGTCCTTATGCTGGCTCCTATGCATTGTCAATTCATTCTGTATCATTATGGTCCATGTCATGCTATCACATCGCCATCAAGCTCCTTTACCAACGACATTTGAATAGTGACTGGTGCCCTATATCATTAATGTTATAATCGATCCTTTGGTTATTGCTGTCTCTATATTGCTTTCGATAAACTGGAACTGACTTGATAAGCTATCGCTAACACAAATTCGATCTACGCTAACGAAAATATCCCGAAAACAAACTTAATGTAAGCTAACCCTAAGTCATGCATCTTTGTATATAATCCGAAAAATATACTCATAAAATGTCACAATGCTACCCAGTAAGCCACAAAGCGAATCAATTTTTTAAACCTCGAAACCTAATATCCCTGCACCCCGATCCAACTTATCCTCATCCCACCTTCGATTCCCTACCCGCACAGCTCCATTCAACCGGAGAAATGCGATTATATGCTCCTAAGTTCCAACGCCCAGTTGCCCAGACGCGGCAGCTTCAGCTCCGTCGTCTCCAGCCAGAGCAGTGGCAGCGACCTCGTCGCTTTCACCCCGCCGGTGACCCCACAGAAGGCGGCGGCGTCCACAAGATCAGGCACCACCACCTTCTCGTCGCTCATGCTCAAGGATTATGAGGCCATTCCAGCAGTGGGCGCCTATTTCGAGGTGCGCGTTGCCCTCTCCGTCAATCCCGGCCACTTTGCCGTAAGTGCAGTTATAGCAAATAGATTTTTTTGTTATAATACTCGTTTCTGCTTTAGGTGCAACCATATAAATGCTACAACCAGCTGCAGACTTTGATGAAGGATCTGCAAGAGCATTGCAAAGGACCTGCTGCCAAGGGAGTTCAGCCCTCGCAACTGGCGATTGGAGAGGCCTACGCAGCTCCAGACAGCGACGGCGTCTATCATCGGTGAGGAGTGGTTTAGATATATCTTAATTTTGAGTGCAAGATGATATTAACAATTCCTATTCTGATTTCCTTGCAGCGTAAGTATTCGCAAGATTTACGATGAGATTATACACGTGCGTTTTGTCGACGTGGGCGACGATGGTGTGGTTGCCTGTGATCAACTGAAAACCCTGCAGCCGGATTTAAGAAAGCTGCCCAAGATGGCGTTGCCAGCTCAATTATATGGTGAGTTGCAGCTTAACTCAAGACTCGTCTTTTTATTATACATTGAAATATTCCTTTCCAGGCATTCAACTAGCAGACGTAGTCTGGAGCAAGGATACTTGCATCCGATTCCGGCAGCTGACGCTGGGTCAAAAGTTCATCGGAATTGTGCGACGCATGCACAAACAGAAGGAAGACACGCGGGCACTGGGCCTTGAGCTGGTGGACACCTCCACGCCGAAGGATATTAAGCTGCACGAGATTCTCATCAAGGAGAAGCACGCACAGCCGGAAACGAAGGAAGCCCAAGTCTGACTCGGAGACGAAATCACTTGAATTTGTTCACGTTTATGTTTGCTTAATCATAGTCTTAGGTTTAGGGACATGTAACTTATTACGACGACACATTCCGCCAGCAGGAAGCGATAATAGCCAATAAACTATGGTTTTTTTCTAACGAGAGAACGGATGAACTTGGTTGGCGGACTTGATGTTGGTTTTCACAGCTGAGGGCGCCTTTCCCAGCTGCTGCTGCACGTTGCCGGGACTCATGGCGGGTCCGCCCATGGGCGAGGGTGCCCGTATGGAGGGTGGAACCATCATGCCCGGTCCGGGTCCATAGTTGGTCAGCTTGAGGCCCTTGCCCATGCCAACGGCGGCCACCAGCAGCTGGGTGTCGGCCATGCTGCTTGTCTGCTGGATGCCGGTGCGCGAGGAGCTCTCGATCTCCCACTCCTCGCGCGCCTTGCTGACCATGTCCAGGACGTGGGAGACGACCTTGTTGTACTGGGTGACCTGCTTCATGGCGGCGTCGTTTGTGAGGTTGGCCGCCTTCTGTTCGTTCTGCTGCATCTTCTGCTCCGTAATCGGATCTGGCCTGGTTCTCAGATAGTCTGGAACAATGTCGTGCGAGAAGACCGGCACCCGGCCCTCCGTGATGCTGATCAGGGTCTCATCCCGGTCCATGGAGACCAGCAGGGGAAGTACGGTTCGGTTCCTAAGCGGCGGGCACTGCTCCTTGGCCAGGATCTTGGTCAACCCGGTGAGGTGGCTCGAGATTATTGCAAAGTTGTCCAGAAACGTTGGCCAGTTGATGGTCTCGTACTCCAGCTCCAGTTTCTGGATCATGGAGAGCACCGCCAGCTTCAGGTCGTTCAAGCGCTGCAGGACCGTTTCCAGGGTCATCTCAAACAGCTTTTCGTCGCGCTGCATTTTTGCTAATTTTTATTTAACAACACAACAAATGTAATATTTATAATTTTAATTTCGCAAAAATGCCAGTGTGACCAGGCCTGGCAGAACGCTATTTAGTTTTGTGTGAATGCCAACCTTGCGCTTGTAACTTTTAGCCCGTTTCCACTGGCACTAAATTTGATTTTACTGCAAAGTACTTTAAGAGTTTTTTCAATCTTGTTAAATATTGCTCAGAAATTCTAACAAAAACCAGGATTGTCTACATTTTAAAGTCACAAATTGTTCGCAACTCTTTTGAGTCCTGGGTTTCCCAAAAACAAAAAATGTAGTTATTCTTTACATACTTATTTTATTAATCAGTATCTAGCATTAAAAAAAACTAACGAAACATATGGTAGCTTTATAGGACCTCCAAGAAAATGTGAAGTTTGAAATTACAAATCCACTTGAAATTCGAATTTCCAGCAATTCAACAGTTTAGGGAAACCCCAAAATAAAGTAAAAATCTGCTTAATTGATTTTATTGTTTTAATTTACCTGAATGCATGTATCTTAAAAAGTGACGCCAGTACTCTATTTATTATTTTCTTTTTTATAAATAAATTATCTGATAATCACGAACTTAAGTGCAAGTATCGATAGATTTCATGTTGCAACCGATGTTTTCAGAGTGACCGTTCGGAATATTTAAGAAATGGTAGAAAAAGTATATTTTGTGGTCACATTACCAACATGGCCGCCGAGAAAAACTGAACGCAACGCCGTGTTTTCCATTTGCCAATAAAACACTAGACCTCACAAAATCTCGAAAAGCGTGCCGCAAACGTCGCCAAATGTAAGCAAATTAGTCTAGTGCCTGTTCTACACCGTTTACATAATCGCCAGAGCTTAAAAAATCGGAATTTAGTTGCTGCCGTCGGGAGTCTCGTCTCTCCTTGTCTCACTCTCTCTGTCTCGCTCTCGCTCTGAGTTCCTCTCTCGTGCTGACAAAGCAAATATACTGGTGCTGGTGTGAGTGAGTGTGTAAGTGAGTGAAACCAACGAAAAAAAAAAAGAAATGGAAAATCTGGAAAATGCATATGTGAAAAGATATACGCGCAAGCCGGTTACCGATCGGATCTCTCGCCCGATTTGGGTACGGACTAGACCAGGTCCCCGCCCCCCGCGTCGCGATATGGGTTGAACGATAGCGGGAACGCGTCCGCGTTTCACTCTCTGCGTTTTCAGCTCTCTCTCTGCCTCCATCTCTCTCTCTTCTCTCTCTCTCCGCTCTTGATATTTGTTGATGTTGTTGCTTTCAGTTGGCCATTTCTAATGCTCTCTTTACATGTTTCTATATTCAATTGTAATATATTTGCAGCTTGTTGTGTATGTTTTTGAAATGGTAAAGTGTTTTGTCGCGTTCGCCCAACCGAAAACCAAACCCTAACCGATTTGGGTTCATAAAAAACAATAAACGTATCTATATATCTATCGCGCGATATATAAGTACACATACATATATTTGCCAGAGCGAGAGAAATCCGAAATACCGCGATGGCGTCGCGCAGGCGCGCCGAACTGAATCCCAAACTGCACATGGACAGGCAGCCGACAGCTGCCCGAATAACAGGTACCTGAACAGAAACTTCTACATACCAACCAGCAGCGGCTCAAGATGTGGGATAAACCCACGCCTCGCCGGGATTAGCGATGTCCGCGGAGGGTCCCTGCAATAAAAATAAAATCGATTTGAGAAGGGCTTCCCGGAACGATAACTATCCACAACAACAACCACCACCACCATCACCACCACCCACCGTTCTGCCAACCGAAGCTGACCTTTCACCTCTCAACCTTGCAGATCCCTCATTACCCGCTGGCAAGCGACGCGAGATCGACAACGTGATGAAGAAGGCGCGCGCCAACACCACCAACGACTACTGGGACAAGAAGCTGATCGAGGCCGAGGAGAAGGATCCGAATCGATGGCGCCACACGGGCTACAAGAAGATGTACATCCAGGGCGAAAGCAGCTCCGGCGAGAGTGAACGCGACGGTCGCGAAGGTCGTGAGGGTGGAGCCCCGCCCTACGGTCGCTATCCGCCCCCGGGCGGTCCGCCATCCGGTCCACCGCCGCCGTCGCAGCGTTACGGCCGCTCCCGTTCGCCGCATTCGCGCAGTCGGTCGCGCCTGCGCAAGTCGCCACCGCTTTCGCCGCCCCCGCGTCGTCGCTCACCGCCCATGGCCATGCACGGCGGCATGGACCGCCGCGGCGGACCGCGCTCGCCACCCATGCCGCGTTCGCCCAACAACAGCCACGACGCCCTCATGCGTCGGCCCGGAAACGGCCACGGCGGACGGCCGCGCTCTCCGCCGGAACCCAGTGGTGGCTCGTCCTCCTCGTCGCTGCGACGCAAGCCAACCGCGTCGCGATCCCCGCTCGGCCGCCGACGGTCGCCCCCGCTGCCGCCGCCCTCGTCGTCGGGAATGGACAAGCGGGGTCCAGTCGCCCACATCCTGCCGCGCTCCAAGCGCCCGCCATCGCCACCGCCAAGGGTGAGTAGTCCATGAAGCAGTAGGACTTGTTATTTACACATCTAAAAACAGTTCACCTAAAAAGAACCATAGAAATAGTCACTACTTCTGTTAAATTGAAAGTATACCCAATAGATTTTAGAACAGTGGGTGTATTTTAACATACAAAAACCATCTTTAAACCATTTTCTTGTTCATCCTATGAATTAAGTCACATATTTCCTTTAAATATCATTACATTATAATGAATTAAATTTACAATATTATTTTAAGTACGTAAAGTATTTACTAACGTGTAAAAACAGCTAACATTGTTAATTTGAGTCTCAAACCTTTGATATACTTGATTGATATCGAAGTTAAACTTATGAAGTATCTTTTTATTGTCGGATTATTTTTAAAATATATATTATTCAATATTTATTTACTTTAAACCTTTTTGCAGCATTCGATGCGTTCGCGTTCAAACAGCTCAATGAGCAGCAGCTCCGATGATTCCTGCTCCCTTTGCTCGCCCAGCCATCGTCACAGATCTCGGTAAGTCAGCCATTGGGATTTGTGTTGCTAGTGTGTCTATTAACCATTTCATTTCGTCCATTATTACAGTTCCCGCGGTCCGCGTTCGCCGCCACCCAAGCCACGTGGCCATTATCGTACGGGGGCGCCTCCGCCCCCTCCGTCGGAGTCACATGGTCGTATCCATGGTCGCCCCACCACTCCACCGCCCGTGCGCGGAGGTGGAGGCAGTTCTGTTTCCGCCATGGAGAAGTACCGCCAGGCGAAGATGCGTCACATCGGCCATGATCGTGGTTCCTCGACGGATGCCCACATGAAGATCCCGCGATCGTCGCGACACTCGCCGCCGCCGGAAGATCCGCGTCTCAAGCACCGTCCGCCAGAGCCACCAGAGCCGGCATCGGCGCCATCTGGAGCGCCGGCAGCACAGGCTAAAAAGAAGAAGAAGGAAAAGGAGGTGAGCAGCGTTATTCAAGAACTTCTCGAAGATTTTATAAATCCTTTAGTTTACTTGGTATTTGTTATGAATTCCGTTTCCAAACGCAATTGAATGTATAGCAATATGTTTTGTTGTAATGTAGTAAACCCATTGCCAACACAATAATACAAATTCTTTATAAAAACTTTTAATAATCCATATCCCACCAGATGAGGCCACGCATTAAAATTGAAGGTGAGAAACGCAAAAAGCATCCGAGCGGGACGACCAGTGGCACCGGAGCTAACGCGGCGAACTCCTCCTCGGACTCGGACGATTCGAACGGCTCGGACAGCGACGAGGTCGGCACGTTGCCCACATTCTCGGCTACCACGCGGCTGACGCTCTCGGAGCGATTCGGCAAAATGGCGCAGTGGAGCATCGATCGCAGCAACATGGAGAACATGCGAATCACCAAAGACTCCGCCGGTGGGGCCCTCAAAGTGATGATCGAAGAGGGCCTGGAGTCGCCGCCGCGTCGCTATTCGTATTCGCCGGCACCGGCCGGGCATTTTCCGGAGGAGTTGGCCACCACAGCACCGTCGGGTATGCTGTCGTGGGACGACGTGCGCGTCCGTTACGAGTACTACAAGAGTCGTGGTTACCTAAGGGACTTGGACCTTAAGGTAGGATCGTGATTTGCCTCATTAGTTCACATTTACTAATATAATCTGTCTTTCTTGCAGGACTATATCAAGTGGGAGGAGTGGTGGTATAAATATCAGGAGTGGTTGAAACAGGAACGCTACTATGAGTACTGGGATCGCAGTCAGCAATTGCGCAGACGGCGCAAGAAGCTGCCGGTCACTCAGCGCTTGAATTGAGTGCCCTCCGCATGTGAATCATCTCATTCATTTTCCTAATCCCCCCCTACCTCCCCATTCAGTTCATTTATTTGTTCTACTTTTTCCTGCCCCCCTATCTTGTATCTGAATCATTTCCGCATCCCTTCATCCTCTTTTGTACATTCAAAATGTATAAAACTGCATTTGTCACCTTTTATTTTGATAACTAATTACAATTACAAGCCAAGCATCCGGAGATGGTTGGCCTTGGCCCCTGACATCCTGCTTTTGGCGTAGGGTTTTTTATTAACACTGAACTTTGTAAGTTTTCTTTGAGTGCATGTTGTTCAGTACAACACACCCAGATATTTGTAAACGCATTAAATAACAGTCAGTATACAAGCGGTTGATTTTTACTGGGCGGTAAGGTGTCGATTTTAGAAGGGATCTTGAGGAGAAATCAATTAATATTGAAGCAAATATTGTAACAAACATAAAACATTGGATTATATGCCTTTTAATTACAATCTACATTTGACATGTATAGTGTACATAAGAGAACTTTACATGAAAATTCTTTTAAAAAGAGCTGCAGCGCCATCTCTTGATGGTTTTCCAAAGCTAAATCGGAGCTTTCCAAGGTCAGAAATTTTTAAATAAATAAACTGCCTGAAGATGTCTAAACTGTGGGAAATGAGGCAAGGGTGGGCGGAACTCCCGCCCAACTCCATGTCAATACTGTGATGTGCACGCAGCGTTTATTTGACGGCATATAAATTGAAAAATTCACATAAAAATGTGTAATTATTTGGCATATTTTCAATTTGCACAAAGGCAAAAAGGGAAACTGCCGGCTGAAGGTGACACGCACTCGTGGGGTCGACGGGAAATCCGTGATCCTGCTCCTGGGCGTGATTTCCGTGCACAAATTAGCACTTTTTCGCCGGGATTTTCCGAGGGTGGCTGATAATCAGATTATGCCCGTTGCACAGGGGATGCTAATGTGCCGATATCGAGCTTCTGCCTGGCTAATTGCGGTTGAGTGGGGGTGCTCCATGGATTAGCCATTGAAGCGGACTTTAATCTATCTTGAACCTTAAGGGCAGTTCACATTCACCCCCATCACCTCATACCAGAAATTGGCGCCCAACCCCTAACCCTGGGGCCTCCGTGTCCTGGCACAATTAAGCTCTAAATAACAACAGCGTTAAGAAGGCTTTAAGGCCCGATTTAGCCCCCGATCCCCCGCCAGCACAGAACCCTTCAGAAGAACTCGAGGAAAAGTCACGTCTAATTACACACATCTTGGAGCAGCTTTTTGACCTGGTTGACTTGGTTGTTGGTGGTCGGTCGGTTTTACCAAATTGGTTTTAAAAGCCGCAGGGGGTGAGGCGTTGAGAGCGCGTGAGAACGTGAGCAATTATTACGGCGTAGTGGGGAGTGCTCAAGATGTATGTATAAGGACTGGGGGACATAATCCCTTTATAAACCACACAATGCTATTATATGCTAAGATTGACAAATAAGTGTCACGAATAAATACAACAAATTGTGCAGCAGGAAGGAGGCTGACAGTCGTCTGACAGACGCCTTTTATAAAAAAGAATCTGTGAAAACAGACAAGTACACTTGTTTTGTATGAATATTCACTTAAAAATGTAGATTTCACGTTATTTAATCTATTTTTAATTCAGAAGTCAAGCAAAGTCGTCCTGAGTTTATTCATGTTTCCTTTAGAAAGTTCAAGCGATCAAAAAATTTCTTGAAAATTTAGTTTTTGGAATCATTTCTTTTTTTGGCAAAGTATATAGATCGGCAGGTTTGTTTGTTTTTATTAATAAAAAATAGTAATTATAATAATATAATAAATTATAATAATAATAATAATATTGATAAATATTTAAAGTTGTGATGGTGAGTTACACATATGTATGTATGGAGTTTTAATATTTCTAGTTCTATTTTAAGATACACAGTTCTTTCATTCATTCTTAAAAACCGTGTAAGCACATTTTGAGTTTAATGTTCTCAATATCAGAACAAAATGATGAGAAGAGAAAGTTTATTGAAGCTTATTTATTATTATTATACACTACTTAGTGGATTAATAGTTTAGTTGTTGAGATAAACAATGTAAATATAGCAAAATCAACTTGGTTCAAGCATATTGAAAACATTTTCATCTTCAAACATTTCGTTATATTTTTGAGAACATGTTCAACTCAAATGTGACCGTCGGATTTCTCTCTATGTATGAGTTATTGCTCTCTTTTTATAAATCAAGATCTATTTACAACCTAAGCTGGTGATATTTTTTAAAGTGTGAGTACGTCACACGTTACTTTTCGCCCAGGGAAAATGCATATAATGGAAGAAAGGTCGGGAATCAAGCGGGTGGCAGAGGAGCAGCTACTCCCGCTTTAGGCACCGACCAATCACGCACAAAGGCGATGAATCGAGCGGGGGAAGGAAAATGGGGTCCAGGTCCTGTGTGAATTAACAATTCCTTTCAATTAAGTGCGCAACCGACAAAAAAAGAAGTTGCGCCCCCAAAAAGTGGAGAGGGGAAACTGAGAACTGACGAACATAAAACGAAAGGGCAGCGATATTTTCGTTTCAATAAAAATCAGCAGCAGAAGGACGCTGGAAAGGATCTCCTGGAATCGGGGGGCAAATGAATACGTTGCATATGTGAGGGCAACCGATGAATGTATGTACATATGTATGTACATATAAATAAACGCCGACAGATAACAGACAGGAATGGGAGCGTGCAGCGAAAGGGCGGTGAAAGGGGGCGTGTCGGGGTCTAAAAATCAGCAGCAACTGTAACAAGTTTCGCATTTCTTTTTACAGTTTCTTCGCTACAGTCAATCAGTTTTGCATGAGCGATTTCTTTACTCGTTTGCGCCAACTCTACAATTTACTCACACACACGCTGACTGACTTTTCGCGTTGCATGTGTGCGTTTGGGGGAGTCCCCCATTTCTTCTTTTTTAAGTAAAGTTAAAACGAGCTGCCAGCACTCGATGATTTAGCAATGAATTCGCTTGTTTATTGCTAACTTTATGTACATACGTATGTTTATTTGCTTCTCCCTGCACACAAAAAACTTCAAGTTATAAGATAGTAAGTTAAAAGAATTACATAAAATATACAAGTCTCTAAAAAAAAGGTATTTTAATTTTGTATTCATGTTCTTGTTTCAGTTTTATGACGAATTTTTAAATTACACTTACATAATAAAACTAATATAATAAATTAGGAAATAATTTTAAAATTTTAAGGGAAACAAAGATTATACTAATGTATCGAAACTAAAAAACAAAATTTTTTCAGTTGTAAAATAATTTTTATTTTTTTTATTTTTATTTGTCTGAAAAATAATACAAATATGATATGTCCTATAATAGAGAATTTCTTTAGAACAGTTTGGGTTCCTCATATTATTATTATTATTTGGTTTAAGTACTCAAAAACGATTTATCGAATGGCATTGCGTTTTTAATCTTTGGTAACTGTTTGTTTAATTTTGTAAAGAGATTTAATCGTTGTCCACTCAAAGGTCTATCTCCTAGGTTGCAAGAAATCCTAATCTCATTCGCCACCCATACTGGTAACCCATTATCAACACCAGACTCAGAATCCATTGCCAATTTCGTAAACTTTCTTCGGGCTATCGAAACTCCCTTGCTAAACCCTTTCTGTAATTAAAACCGAAGCTGAATCAAACGGAGTTTCGCACAATCATTCGAACTCTGTAGCAGGGAATATTCTGCTACACAACGTGTGTAAAACTTGTGGCCAAGTTTCCATTGTATCCGAAAACTCAGCTTGTCTTTGATTTTGTCTGAAGTTCAAATGTGAACGACGTGATATTTGCTTAATTTTTCTCTTTTCCCACCCACTTTGGCTTGGCCCCTGGGGAAATTTCGGGGGTTTTGGGCTTGCACGAATAATTATTTGCCCATTTGGGGGGCTGAACTCTTGGCACGGCTCAGGTAATTTGCACAGACAAAAGGCGATTACCACTAGACCAAAACAATTAGAATCGGAATCAATCGAAGCAAGACGGAAACAAGACCCCACACCCATTGCAATCGGATACCAGGCAATATACCTGGGATACCTGAGGTCGAACATCGAGCATCACGTTCGTTCTGTTCGCCGGTTGTTGAAAGGCTTCAAAATCGGCTGGAGGATAACTTAACCGGTTTGGATGGCTGATCTTTTATATCCTTACAAAGGGTTAGGGTTGGCTTTAATGCAGTATTTATAGCTGTTTTGTAACAATTTAAGAGCGATAATAATATCTTTTAAGAATAATATATATAATATCTTATTTTGCTATTGAAAAAGGGGAAACTTTAAAAAGTCTAAAGCTTTAGAATGGAAATTATGATCATATGATCCTTCACATTAAATCTAGAATATCATATACCCTTTGCAAATATATTTTTATAGCACATTTAAAATATAATGTTTTAAAAATTGTTGTCATGTTTCAGTTCACATTTTATGTGCTCCATTTTATGAGCTCCTTTATTTTAATCTTTTTCATTTCATTTATGCTCTGTTTCGTTTTTACATCCCGCATTTGTTTGTTCGTTTATTTTATTAATGTAGCAAATTTTAAGATTCATTTCCTCGTGCGCACATAAAACAGAGGGAAATCTCATGCACACATAAAGCAGAGCTCATCTGCCACACACGAAATTTTCTGAAAATACATAATTTCATTATGTTTTTCCCCGCTCCCCCCTGAAATCGCCTGCAGCGCAAACTGTCAACACGGATTGCCCCCCCTCCACCCACTTTTCCCGCTGCCCCGTCCCCTTTCCATAGCCGGGGGCGTTGGCAGATAACGGTTTACTTTCTTAATCTCTGTACATAATTTTTGCGACTCCATGTTATAACATTGCGTATACGCAATGTCTGCCGGATTCTTTCTGTTTCGCTTCTGCGGAATAACATACATACGCTCCTTTTTAGCCCTCATTCAAGGTAACTTGGCTTACGGAAAAGCCGTACCAATTTATTTAATTGGTAAATATGCCTACATGCGTTTAATGAATGCTGTTTTAACCAGCGTTAGGATGAACTACTTATAGGGTATTTCGGATATCTGAATTCTTAGCCATTAAGTAAAATGTATTAAAAATTTTGAAAAACTGCATATAATATTTCTTGGAAAGAAGAAAAAACCAATACTTTGGTTTTAACAATCTAACAATCTACTCAGCATTAGGATAATCTACTTATAGGGCATTACGGATATCCAAAAACTTAAACATCTATTCTAGATTTTTTATTTAGTAAAATATATTAGAAATTTTGAAACTAATGTAAGCTCTTTCTAATTTGTTTTTGTGTGAGTCAATGGCTTCCAAGCCATTTAAAAAATTTTAATTTCCTTAATTATGATGCCTAAAATATTTCGATTGTTATCGATTGTTGTATCTAAGAAGTTAATGCTGATAAAATATTTATTAAATATTTAATTTTCTGGTTTAGATAACTTTAAAGTAATTAGAGTTAGAATAGCAATGCAACATGCCCAACTGGTAAAGAGTATTTAATGGCTTTTCAGCAACAAAGTGGCCCAGAACGCCCTGTTCTTATCATCTTATTGTTTCCCCTGCGTGAATTACATCTGTGCTCGGTGGCCTTGGGCCTTCAATTCCATTTTCACCGCCCACTTGGCTGCATATGTGCTCAGTTCTTTTATATACGAGACTGTCTGCAGGTGTGCTTCCCCGAAGGGTCTTGACATCATCAAACAGAGCTCCCAAGAAAAGGTCTTGTGTTTTTCCCTACTTTTGTGGACGCACTTGACCGAGAGGTAAAAGCCGAGGGATGGCTTTAAGGAAGTCTTGGTAGCGCTTTCAATTACCAACTTAGCGCTGATTACTTATTCGTCATCGTCATGTCCGGGGATTCAAGATGCGGCGTGGGGGATAAGCTGGCCCACTTCTGCTCCGCCCAGGCCACAAGCATATTAGTCAAAAGGAGTTGACTCCTCCGCACTTTCACTCGACTCCCACTCCCACTTCGACTTGGAACTTGGACTTGGAGTCCTCAACTTCTCGACTCGGCTTGGCCACTTAATCTCGCCCTTTTGGTATGCACGGACTGTATTCAAATGAATTCTGATTGAATTCATTGAAGCTCATCAGTAAGAAGCGATTTTTTTCTATCTAAGACAGCAGATGAAGCTGGAGCATTGGAGCAGGAGGAGTCCTGCTGCGACGACTTGGGCCTTGGCACATCCTTCAGACATTTATTTTCAGTAATGGAAAAAATGTGTTCTGCAATTTCGCTCATTTTTATACATAAATTTGCCAGGCAAACCCACGAGTGAAGCGGTACGGTCCAGGCCAAAGAGAAAAAGAAATGCGGGAAATATAATGCTAAAAAGTAAAGTAAATAAAGGATAATGCAGCAAGGATATAAATTACATAAAGCAGCGCGAGATGACTAACTGTGGCAGGCCAGAGCCGGTCCACGACAACGGAACGTGGCCAGCATTAGCTGTTCAAACAAAGCTTTCGAGGGGCCTCCATGGGGGGATTGCGATTGAGGAAGGGCGGTCACTGCACGGAGAAGAAATTTGATAGCTGATCCGTAGATATGTGTCAATTTTGTAATTCTTACTAGAGAAAAATCACCAAACTGCATGGCAATATGACTTTTTTATGCAGTACTACTTTAAAATCGAAACTAGACTTCTAAAATATCTAGTAAGCTTGGAATTTTGATGTTTGTATTACTTTTATGCAAAAAAAAGATTAATTTGTATGGTAAAGTATCCTTTTGAGAACATTTCCATTTTCAAAGCGAATGTAGGTGTCTAAAAGTATGCAATGAAAAAAGAACACCGCCCTCTTAATCAAGTTCTAGGTAATTTCGGACTTGAAATGAAAATCTTGGCTAAAACTACCTTAAATCTTAAAAAAAACTTACAAAGATCTCATGGCACAGATAAATTATCTAAAGATCGACATTAAATATTTAGTATTATTTTACCACCAATAAAACATAACTCAATATGAAACCTTTCCGTTATTTTTCTCTGTGCTTCAACGGAAGCTAAGGCGGCGCATTAGAAAATGGTGCGCACAGGAAACGGAAGTGGAAGTATTTTTAATGATTGGTAAATTTTTTGACGGCTCCTCCCTTAGCAGCCACCCTCCTTAATCCCTCTACCGTCTTCTGCTTTTCGCGTTTGTCCCAAAACGCATCGAAATCGTGAAAAGGGACGTGGTGGCGGAGATGGCCAGAATGGTCCTCGTCTAATATTCCTTTGTGCGGCCGTTATTATTGATGGAAATGCAAATTGGATTTTCAAATTTACTTCCCTGTTTGCTCTGCCAATCGACACACAAAAGTGTCGGTGAGAGAAAAAGGCAGGGTGTAAAAGAGCTAAAGATTCGTTGGGGATTCCTTAATTTTACCCGGGATTTATGGAAAATTATCAAGGACAGGCAAAATGTTGCATTTATCATTGAGTCTTAGTATTTTCACTGAGAATTTTCTTTATTCTGGAACGATTTTATTAAACAGATTTACAGAAGCTTTATTATCCTTAACCAAAAATATGTAAGTATCCCTAAAGTAAGCTACAAATATATTAAAATATCTTTGATATAATCCAAACTTTTCATTAAATCCAAAGAGGAAGAATCACAGGCTGATTACCCATACAAGTTTGATTTCAATCAGCCATGATCTTATATAAGATAACCTAACTTTTTCATGTTTCAAGTCATGAAATCACCTCTTTATTAAATCCTGCTAAACTGTATAGTTAGAAAGTTGATAAGATTTATGGTTAATATTATTTCTTATTTTCGTCTAGCATTATTCAAAATCACCATTTCACTTCTCGCCATAGTTTTCACCTAATTTCCAACATCGCAATCAAATCCTCCTTCTGCTCTTTCCAGCCTGTCGCTTCTCGATTCCACTTGCTAGTCGCTTGCACTTTACTTCAAAGTAATTAACGCCGATCCAAAGCAGACACCAATTTGCATAGCTGACCCTCGTTCTTTGGCCCCAAAAGCACCCACCCGGCAACCCTCTTTCGGATAAGGGAACCTATTACTCAAGACGTTCAAACACACACTGATGGGACGGGAAGTGGGCGCTCTAGGGGGGGGGGGGGAAAGTAAAACAAAAACTAGCAGCCTCTGAAAACAAAACCTCTTGAATTTTAATTAAACGTTTTTATGCAAGAATCCCGAATGCAACCCCCTTAAATCCCTCTTATAGCCACCCCTTTTTTGATTCATTTGGGTTGGTCCGGCTGCTGCATTTGAATTTTTGCCTTTGCCTTTGGATTTTGTTTTTGTTGTTTCTCAGTGTATAAGCGATTGCATTTGCGAATATTTTTCTGGCAGCTGCTAAAAACTTAAAGAAGGCGCAGTGGGACCTTCGGCTGATGAAGAACCAGAAGGAGGCGAAATGAAATTGCAGGGTTAAAACTGCCATTGACTGCACTCTGTAATTCAATTATCGACTCTTGGCAGTAAAAAGTGTTAATTATTAGTTTCCTTTACTGCTTTCTCTCAAGGATAAAGAGAAAGAGAGGGAAATGAGAGAAAAGGAGACAAATATTCCAGCTAATGAAGACGTCGGTTGAAGGCAACTAAAGGGGCCAAGGCAAAGCGGAAACGGAAGTGAAAAGAATGTGTTGATGGCCAGTCAGCAGCTTAGTCCATAAAAAATTTTCGGGGGATCAAGGTGTGTATGAAAGGCGATTTTCGTTGGGGTAAAAAGGGAAAATAAATAAAGAATTTCTTTAATTTAATTTAGATTCTCTCCTTATGTCAGACAAAATGATTTTTTGTTATAGTTTAAATTAAAGATAAAATAAATATTTAAATGTATAAACTTTAAACATATGTCCATTTATGGATAATAATTATCATTTTATTTTTTAATTAAAGAAAATGATGTATATATAATATTAAGTCTTACAGACTTTTTCGAGTAGGTTTGAGTGCTGGTTACTGATACCATCGACTTTGATTGATTTTAGAAATTCGTAGTTTTTATTAATATCTTCTGTTGTTTATTATTATTACTTTTTATTTACCAAACAAGCCAATATAACCTTTGCTTTTGTTGACGGAATACATATCCCCTCGGGCTACACCCTTGACCCCTTGGCACTTTGGCATTGATGACACTTGCAGACGCCTCGCGGAGTTAACCACTTGATCTGGACTCCGCTGGCGGATCCCTAGAGTGTCTCGGCGCCTTGGATAATTGATATTAGTTTAATCATAATTCTGTCAACTCAACTTAAGTGCTTGAGAGCTAATTAAAGGCCGAGAGAAACAGAGTGGGTAAGGTTACACAGCGTCTTTGAAGATCAGGTGAAGCAAAGTGTGCATTAATTGGAAAAATTGTAACTCGACTTTATGCATTTTTAATTGCGCTGCACGTTGTGAAATGATGTTTATATTTGCTTGGGTCCTAACAGGTGAGTTTACAAAACCACATTTATTTCAATTTTAAGCAATTAAATTAATATAACATAACAATAAAAATTAAAGATAAATCGTTTTAAATATCTACATTTTTCAATTTAAGCTAAGTAAAGAGCCAAGCATGAAATACAAAAATTATGTCTTTAATAATTTACGCAGGACGTGGCTTAATAACCACTGAAAATCAAAGATAATACGCCATAAATCAGACACTCCAGGAACATCAGACATAAATCGCCTTTATGAACCTAATTACCAGCCGAAAGATAAAATCTTCCTGCCGTTCGGTGACTCAAACGTATCCGTGGTGCATTCGCTTATTAGGAATGTGTCCCTAGAAATCTCAGATTTCTGGCCTAAATCAGGTCGCGTATTGTCCTGTGCCCGAATTTCCATGACCTTTTTCCAATTGGCTGCATCAGTTCGGGCCAATTCTTGTTGCAGTTTTTGCCTGCTAGCACGCGGATTGATGATTGAGTAGCCAGCCCGGTCGGTTGGATGCCACATTCCATGGATCAGCTTGGACTGCTACTTCCGCCACGGCAATTGAGCCAGGGGTGGTGGGGTTTTTTGGGGCCTGGGGAGACGGAGTGGTTCGAAATTGAATGCAGTGAAACGCAGGGGATGGGCAAATTTGGGGGCCAGAAGGGCATCAGATTGCAGCATCTACCGCGCGCTGCATAATTTATGGCGCCCAGTGTGCTCCCGACTCCTTAATTTTTCTATTTTTTTTTTTACCAGTTTTAGCTGTTGCTGGAGCTTTGAATTTGTATGTTGCCTTTGACACCAGCTAAAGGGGTTACGTGTCTGCCACTTCAGAAGCATCCTGCCCAGCCTCAAAAATCCTTCGCAGCTCGTGTCTGCGTCTGTTTTCGAACTTTGCAGTTTTTTCGTGCCTGGGAGTTTTACAGTTTTTGGGGGGCTTTCCCGAACTCTTGGGCATGGCCATATCCCATTGCTTTGGCCGTTTTTCAAATGTCTGCGCCATGTGCATGCGAAATTTCCCAATGGAACCCAGAGGGGGGTGTGCCACACTCAAACACACACACAGTCGCACTCATTTTGGCCGGCAGACAGCGCGATAACCTGTGCTAATGAAGTGTGATGTTGGCCAAAATGTGAATCTCTTTGCCGCTTCTTTGTGACTATTTCAATTCCGGGATGCGTGAGGAATTCTAATTACTGGCTGGACAAATTTTGGCTTCAAAAAAGGTTTATTAATACTTTTATATTTGTTCATTTGTATGCAGTAAAAAAAGAATTTGAATTATGCCATTTACTTAGCTATGTAAAAATTAATATACCATCCATTTAATCGATCTAAATGCGAGATAAATTATTTTTTGCTTATTATTTTCAACCTAAATGGATATTTAAAAAATATTTACATTGTAATTCTATACTTATTTAAGCCACTATAATTGAACCACTTCAAACCCTTGATGCTTTATGAATTCTAATTATTCGGGTAATAAATACATATTTTTGAAATACAAGTGAACAGAAATATGTTATTCATATAAAATCTTGGTTACTCTAAGGGAGAAATAACAATCAATCAGATCACAAAAAAATATAATTTTTATGTGACTTAGGGAACTAAGAATTTTTAAATAATTTTTTTATTTTAAAAATATTTATCATATCTTAACATAGCATTAATTTTTGGAGGTGAGCCACAATAATTCCCTCTATTCGTGGACTCATTGTCTTCCCTTTGCTTTCGGTCTTCTTTTTATACATTTAGAGTGCTTTCAAAGTGCAAATTTATCAATCATACGACACGTACGCCAACACTGTGCTTGTGTGTGTGTGCATAATAAACTGATTTCAATGGCTGCCAGTCCTTATGCATTAATTTATCCCATATTCAGCTTACCCCTCCCGCGCTCCCCTTGTGTAAAATATAATTTTTAACTTTTTTTTTGTTATATATATAAAATAAAATTCACATCACGCTGATGTTGATGCGTTGCTTCTGCTTTTTGGGCGCTGCTGCTGCGTAGCATTTAAAATATGCACAGTAACTAAAAGTATTTTTCACACAAATTGAGTTTGCGCCCTGCCCGCGCCACGCCCCCAAAAAAAGGAGCAAAAACCCAATGGCAAAAGTCGCCTGCGCCGTCGTTGATGCTTTGGAATTGCCAATTTTGCTGCCAGTCAAGGGACGCAGCAGCCCTTGATGCCGCTGCTGTTTGCTGTTTGCTGTTCGGTGCTGCCACTGGCGACATGGAAAATTTGCTGCCATCACCAGGCGTCACTCAGTCAGGCTGTAAAAGCAACAAGGCAACACAGGACCAACAGGACCAACAACACAAGGAGCCATCCAGCCATTCCAGCCATCCAGCCAGCCAGCCACCGAGGTGGTGGCATAATTTAATAGAGTCGGTAATATCAATAAATTTTAAAAGCCTTTTAATGCGCATCGATAAAAATAAAGCAGACGCATCTTCAGCGGCATAATTATCCCAGAAATGAGCGGCTCAAAACGGAGTTGTCGTTCGGTTTTTTGGCCCTCGAACACATAAATTATCCAACCATCTGATGGCTGGCACTGCAAGATCAAATTCAATTATGCAAATCGCATGTGAGAAATTCAATTGAAATACGATAATTTCACAGTAGAGTGGGACAACGCTTTAACTTACTCAATGTTTTACAAGTGTATTATGTCCCTGTGAAATCAGCTCAACAGCTAAACAGCTCGAAAACTCCGCTGCACAGCCTCCCCATGGAAATTTGCGCACAAAAGCCAAGAAAGCGAAGAAAAATGCTATAATAAGTAGCAGAGCGGAGCGATATAAAGTGTGGAAAGCTGTCGTTCATATGCAAGCGAAACAATGCAACAATGCAGCCCAGCGTCTCCCAGAACCACCCATAACCACCCAAAACCACCCAGTACTACCCAGTTCCACCGCAACCACCAAAGACAATGTGCAAGTGGTGCAAAGGCGGTGACGGTGGGGGATTTCGGGCAGCCTGAAATGCAACCAACGAAAATTCATGGTATTAGGGGAATGCCAAACGAGTTGGGCAACATAGCAACAGAACCAACTAAAAAGGAGTCGGGGTATTTAGAGAGATTACAGCGGAAAAGAGGGGTCGCCATTTGAATATCCAGGAGAATTTGGGAGTTTTATGGTATATGTTTTCGATTTTGGTTATATTGTACTTCATTATTTTTAAAACAAAAGTGTTTTTGTTTTTAACTGATTGAAAATTAAGAGTATTTATTATGATTTATAAGTTCGTGATGGTCCCCATAGGCTAAGTATTTTTTCTCTGCCGCAGCTCTGCCGACACACACAGTATAAAACGTAATGGCAATATATGTAAGGAGGTAAAAAATAACGTCACTAAAAATAAAGTATTTAACAAAGCAAGTATAAACTAAATCTTCTTGCGCTTAGATGCAAAATAGAAATATGCATTATAGATAACATCTGTGATTAAAAAATTGGGTTTATTAGATTAGAATAAAGAATTCCCCATGTTTATGCCACTTCACTTTACTACTCTACTTTATTTTCTTAATCATAGGAATATAATTGTTAAAATTAATGGGAATTGAAGCGTGATACTGGGGTATAAATAGCAAATCTGTGGGCTTATTTAGACAAATACCGACAGCATTTAAGGTTCTACCAACTCCAGCTTTGCACCAAAGAATCCAAAAGGGAAAGGCCATAAGCCGGCTATCTTATTTAATATACCCGCCGCATTCCACCAACCAACTCGAACCGATTCCCATTAGACTGGGGATATATAAGTACATATATATACGTGTGGATCTGTCCTGTCTGCCTTAGTTGTTGACGATTTGGTAACTGCAGCAGTTAGCTGCTACCCCTCCACTCCCAACATCCAGCTGCTCTGGCTCAGTTGCAACTCGGGTTGGCTGGCAAGTGCCTTTGGCTTATAAAATATTTAAACGTTTTTGCGGCTTTGGCCGCAACATATTTGCACTTTGGGGCCACGGGCTGCTGTTCGACTGTTCGTACTTCTTTTTTTTTCTTGGCCAAAGCCAAAGGAAAAGCACTGGCAAAAGGAAAAGCAGAAGAAAGGGGAAAGGGGAAAAAGTCGAGAGGAGTTTGAAGTTGCGCCGGGATGCATGCTATTAATATTGTGCGACAGCTGGCGGACTGCTTAAATATTTACTCAATACGCAGGACAAGAGCTGAAAAACCACGGCTTGTCAGTTAGACCAAGGAAGCCCCCGGAACCCTCTGATATGCTAATACGGTTATGGTTACTGGTTACTGCCACTGCTCCAGATCCTGCTGCTCATGCTCCTGCTGCTCCTGCGGCTTCTATTCTTTGCGGTTGTCCTGGAGAGGAAATTTCATTATGCCAATTACTTGCATCAAAGCTGCTTGGATAATTGACTTTGCTTAGCCTCGTCGATCCCCGACCTCTCTTGGCTGGTCGGTTGGCTTGGGTTCGGTTTGCATAAGACGCCGTTTGCACATTAGCTGCCCGTGTCCTTGTGTGCGAGTGTGTGTGTGCCGAGGTCCTTGCTGCATAAAATAATTAAACTTAATTGACAGTTTTTCGACATCACCTTTGCCGCTTTAGTGTGACAAGTCAGGAGTCATTTCCACCTCCTCCTAACGAGCTTAACTTTTAGCAGCAAGTGCCTGCTTAGTTTTTACGGCGGAAAGTAACTAGCACTCTTACTAGCCGGCAGTTAGCTGCTTTTAGCCAAGTTTAATTCTCGCAGGCGGAATAAAATACATTTTAAGCAGATGAGGGCAAAGGGGTAAAAACAAAACCCAACTGGAAAATGAAAAAATGTGGCTCCTTAGTCTGTCATCTATTCTTACCTTTTTTTTAGTCATGAAAGTGGGAAAGTTTCAAAATATTTAAATAAATACAGCCGCCGAAACCCAAGAAAAATCCCAATTAATGTCTAGATCCTTTCAAATACAACAAATCTCAATTGTCACTTTAGGATTTTTTAAATACTATAACAAATAATTGTATATGTTTCAAAAAAACACAGCCAATTTTAATGGGATATTTTAGGAATTTATTAACTTAAATATATTATTCAGTTTAGTTTGTCTTCCTTTTTTTTTTTATTTTATATTTTAAAAATATTAGATAAATGATTTTATTGACTTTCGGTTTGTAGATGAACATGTAATCAAGGTATCCATGATTTATATAGCTGGGACTGCACGTATTTTTAGTTTTTTTTGGTTTTCCCACTCGTTATTTAGATAAGTTATTCCAAAAAAATAGGTTCAAAAACTCCCAAAATTTGAATTTAAATTTAAAATAAATTTATTCAGACAAATCAATCAAAATGAAGTTCTACCCTGATGCAGACGTCTGGTTCTTCGTGGACAGGCCCAGCTGTATGACCAGCTACCAAAAGTATTCGCCGAAGCACAGCTGGAAGATTCATGACAAGACCATCGCAAGGGAGATGTACTACTGGCGTGACATCGAGGGCGTGAAGAAGACGGAGATCAAGCTGAAGGACCTGTACTTCACCAACTGGCCCAAGAGTCGCATCCGACCCCAGGCCTGTTTGGGTCTTCTATATGCCACTGGCAACCGATTCATCCGTCTCACCAAGGCTCCTCCAGCTGGATTCAAGTGCGCCCCAATGCCTGTTAATTTAGCCACCGCAAGAATTGTCAAAGGTAAGTCAGTTTATGAGAAAACTTCAGGTAAAATATCAAAAACTATTAAAAGGGGCTGGAACATTTTATCTAGGGGGGTTTTTAATTTTTTTCGATTGTTTGAGAAATAATTTTCTTAATTTTCAAGAACAAATCTGGCTGGCTTATTAACTCTTTTCTAAAACTAATGCCTTACAGTCAATTAAAATTTGAGTTTTGTGCTTTTGGTAAAAGAGAGAAACTTATTTTATTGTTTATCATTTTTTCCTTTACAGTGGAACTGCGCAAGAAGGCCAAGCGTGATAAATTGGCAGCGAAGAAGGCTAAAAAGGAGGCAAAGAAGGCCAAAAAGGCCGCCAAGAAGGGAAAAGGAAAGGGCGGCAAAGGTGGCAAGGACGATCTCAAGCCGAAGGTCATTAGAACCTATGAAGACGCCGAAAAAGCATAAAAAATGTTACTAATATAAAATGTAGAGATACTTAAGTGAATTTGGCAAAAGTTTCGAAAGTGTTTTCCATGCGTAATTTTATAAAATGTTGTTTAAATTCTTGTGGAACATAAAGTATGAGATCAAAAAAGTTGGTTTTTTATAATCAGTCTCTGAAAAGCGAAGCTCTGCAGATTTGGGGATTCTTAAATGGCGCTTTTAACAGCGGACCCCTCTGATTCTTGCCCCTCGAAACCCTCTTTATATCACTGGAGCCCCTTGGGCTGCCCTCGCTCGACTGATTGCCTGCATTTAATCAAATTAATTAATGGCACATTTCACATTCATCATTTGCCCGGTTGCATATTTTCCCATTCTTCGATGCAGCAAAAAGCCAGTGCTTCGCTTCAGGCTTCTCCGGCTGGCGCCACGCCCTCTTTTTCCCCGCCCTTCGCGGCTGATTGAAATTGCACGGCAGTCTCCGCTTTCATTCCATACAACTTTTTGTTGCCGATTTTTTGTATTCATCCTCATTCTTTTTTTTTTTTTTTTGGCACAAATCAACGAATTGCAAAATTCAATTGAAAATCGTTGAATGCAAGTTAATCAGTTCGCTTGGCTACGCTAATTATGTGGCCACTATATGTGTGTGTGGGTATGGGTGTGTATGTGTTGAGGTGGGCGGTCTGATATATTTACAAATATTCAGGGGAGTGGGCGTGGACGAGATATCTGGGTAACGTAACCAAATTATTCGGTTGTCGACTGGTCTGCCATTTAAATTGGACTGAATTGATGGCTTTGGTTGTCCTTACAAATTGATAAACAAACAATAAATTGAACGCCAAATTGGTTGTAAATACATTGGTATAGTGTACTTGAGGGGAATCCGATACATTGATAAATAGGTAGTCAGTCAGTAGTCAGAAATAATTCATAATCCCTGGAAATTTGCATGTCGGTTTTTTATTACATTTTATTTTGAAACATTGCCCATTTGGTCTCAGGGGTTTTATTTGGAAACATTTCTTACCAGCATGTGTTCTTAATATTCCTTTTTCTTTGGGAGTATGTGTTTAACATTTAAAAAATTTAATTGAATTTAAACTTTACATCAAAGTAAACATGGCTATTTTTATGTATAACCAAACCTTTCGTTGAAAACTTACCTATGTCAGACACAAACATAATCTATACAATAAATGTATACATTTAAGAAATAAATAGCCTCAACAAATATGGAGAAGAAACCAGCAAAGATCAATAATGAAGACCGGCAAAATTTTGTGGCCACTCGGATGAGTCTGCCGCTTTTCATGTTGTCTCGTAAGATGGTTCTTATAACCTAGAGATTGAGGCTTGAACAAAAACCTTTTATACTAGGTAATCGTATTAGAAGGGAAAATTTGCCACGAGTGGAGAACCAATTTAAGCTGGCTGGCAAACATTACAATGAGGATTGCCAGAAGGGTAAGCATTCTTAGATTTACTAAATGGGTATAAAGTTAAGACTTCTCACTAGAAAACCGCCGAGAGGCCTTCAGCAAGGCCACGTTCGATCACTACCGCCATATTACGGGCTATGACAAGACTCCCAAGAATCCGTATCCGGAACGCCGCCGCCTGCACATCGATCGGAATATGACCAAATGGCGGGGCTGGCAGCTGCCGCCCAATCATTACGGAGTGCCTCCCGAGCCGTACCTCCGACTGAAGGGCACCAAGGGCTCCGTTTTCGCCAAGCCACATACAAACCACAGTCGCGTTTCCATCAAGCCGCCTCCCTACCATTTCTACGAAATTCCGGCGGAAATCGAGCGACTCTTCAAGCGCGAAAACCTGCAGAAAGGCATTTTTCTATCAAGTAAGTAGAAACCAATACAATACCTACATGTCCAATATAATACAACATAACTTTCATAACTAAGACTTTATTCTGCCTTTAAATTATAAATATATTTAATGAAAATAATCTAACTATAACACTAATTTGACCTAAAGAGATTTTGAGTTAGGGATGTTCGAGCTACGGAAGTTCAACTGTAGACAATGTTACTGTGGACTATGGTATTTAATTTATTAAATCTTTTCTCTTGTAAACCGACGACAAGTAGCCGTATACTTGGACTCACTTTAGCAAGACTGCGTTTCCTAAAGCATTATTTTTTGGTCCCTGGTGTTTGCGTTTTCTAAAGAATTAGCGGTTTTTTTTTTTTATCCCTGATGTTTCCCTTAACTTTTCTTTTATTTTACACCTACTCAAATCATAGATATGGATTGTTATAAAATATTGATATATCTTCTTAGATGCCCGTGATCGCCGACCCACAACGCATGCTATGATCTCCAATCTGTCTGGCTGTTGGCGGAATCCCAAGGACGCGGGTCCCTGCGACACGCATACAAACATCTTTGAGTTGGGCGCGAATGCCACGCCCGTGACCAAAACGGCTCGTCCTAATCCCCACCTCTTCCTGCGCCACTCCTGCGTGCCCACCAAGCCCAATAGGCTGATCCCTCGTCACATCAGCATGTTGCCGGCTCCGGGACGTTACTGCACCAGTTACAAGGATGTGTGTCCTTGTCCGGCGGGCAAGACCAGTGTGCCCGGCCTGCAGCTGCTGATCGATGACCAGAAACGCCAGAAGTTCCGCCGCCTGCCGTTCGAACGGATCAGCCGGAAGCGACTTTGTGAACCGGATTGGCGCCATGTCGAGGGTCAGGGTCATCGGCACCTGTTCCAAATGGGTCGAAAGGACAGGCCGAAGCCTCCGAAGAAGTCTCAAACGACATCCAAGAAGCAGGGAAAACCCATAAACATGTTCGCCGATGCCAAGTACATCAATATGCTGAGTCAGCCGCAGCGGCATCCCATCTCCATCCGGACATATCCAGTACCTCCGTATGTGCCCAAGATCACCTACAACTGTGCCGCCAAGCGGGTGATCCGCAAGCAGTTGAAGAACAACAAGAAGATCGCCTTCAATAGTGGTCAGGAGCGCTGGAAGGATGGGGAGCGACCGCTGCAGCTGACCTCCCGCCAGCTGGAGGCCATCAAGCAAAGGCTTCCGCCGGAGAGGCGGCTCATGGACTATCCCATCGAGCTGCCCGAGGTGATCCCGAGGCGACTGACCCATGTGCCCGATCACCAGAGGGTCACCTACATGCCCAAGCTGCGCAAGCGCCTGTTCAAGTTCCTTCCCATTCCTGGTGCTCGGGTCCTGGTCACCGATAGTGATATACGGCCGGACATTGTCTTCGATCCGGAACATCCGACCGGTCTGTACCGGCGCAAGATCGACGAGACCATGTTCTTCAAGGACTCCGTGCTGCAGGCGATGGAGAACAAGGAAGATTTCGATGCCGGCGGTTTGGCCGACTCGCAATCGCAATCCCAGCTACAGTCCGCCCAACAGTCCATGATCCGGAATACCGTCACCTTGGTGGATCCGCCGGACAAGAGAAGCGTTTCCAAGCAATCGATTCATGGTTAAAGTAGCTGAGACGTTTGCGCCAGTTTAAAATACTTTTCGTTTTTGATTTATGGTGCATGCTCGAGTGAATTCACATGGCCACACGAAGCCAAGAAATGAGCTCTGCGATGGCGGGGGGAAAATAAGCTGAAGGGAAAATAAAGATGAGAAGAATGATTCACTTGGAAAATCCGGCTCCGTTTTTAATTGCTTAGGAAATAGTGATGACGATAAATTGAGGTTATTAGATAAATTAATTCACAGCTTCAAATATTCTTTCATAACCTAATATTAAGATTCAAAACTTATGATAGAGAGGGATATCAAAACCTTTAGGAAGTATTCATATCGATAGTTTAGGGTTTTAAATAAATTAATTTACAGTTTTAAATATTCTTTTATAACTCAACCTTAAGAATAAAAACTAATTATACAGAGAGATGTCATCAAAAATAATAGATGTTGATCTGGTGATGAAAATGTATTTGTACCTTAAAAGGGTTCTCATATCATTGTAAATTTATTATATTTTTAGAATCTACGACCAAGGGGTATTAAATAAAACATACTGGTGTAATAAGTCTTAAAATTTTTTGATTCTCATAGGATATTTTCAAAGGTGTTCTTATTATGTTGTTCAGATATGGATTAATAATTTACTCTTAGATTTATCTGGCTATTTTATAGCTCTTAGGCGGCAAGCTTTTCAGCACTGGCTAAAGACTGGGGGACTGGAGTTTCCTCGCCCTTCCGGCTTTTGCTGCCATAAAACAGGCCAAAGTAACTTTCGACCATAAAATAAATAACTTTTTTAACTGTCCATCTCTGCGCACTTCCGGCCCGAACCCCTGACCACACCACACACACACGAAGACAAAAAGGTCAAAACGAAATAATTAAGTTTTGCAAACGTTTTGCGGGCAACTCGGAGCAGGGGTCGTACGTACATTGTACATTCACATAGAGAAATATTCAAGGACATTGTTCTTGAATTAAGAAAATTCGTTCTTAATAACCGTGTAATCACATTTTGAGTTCAATGCTCTCAATTTCACAAGAAATCAATGAGATGAGACAACAACTTTGTGATAAGTATACACTACTACCAAGAGTAATCGTTTAGTTGTTGCGATAAACAATGTAAATCGCGGCAATTCAAATTGATTTAAGAACATTAAGAATATTATCAACTTAAAAAATGTCGTTATATTTTCAAGAATATTTTTAGCTCAAAAGAGAACGTCAGCATTCTCTCTGTGTATATGGAGTAAGGGAGGTGGACCGGATCCGGGTGCTCTCTACGTGTGCCCCGCTACATGTGGCCATTAAAATTCTCGTATTATATCTCTCCTTGCCTAGATTGTAAAACATAATCTGTTATCAATTATTTTAGCTTCGTGGCCTGACTAGCTTCTAGTCCTGAGTGTGGATGTGGATGTGCCTGAAAATGGGTCGGGGGCCAAAAACTTTCAAAGCGCTCGCATTGCATTTTGGGTTGGGAGCAAAAGTTTTCAGACCCCGCACACATGCACATATTAGTACATATGTATTTATGACTTGGTTAACAATTCTGGCTGCTAAGCAATTTTCCTTCTCTCGGTTCGCCATAAAAATGGGCAATCTAATCGATTATCGAAGCGAACGAGTGCAACTGTGCCTAATTGAGTTCCACGAGTCGAGAAACTCCCGTCGACTCAGCAGTTCCAATTCTTAGAAACATTTTTGAGCAATGCTATCGAGCGAATGGGGCGATGAAAAATCCTTCACTTTATCCTATTCATTTTGATACTTTGGATATCATTCTCAGAGTCATTTTTACGTTCAAACCCGGTTTTAAAACAAAGAAATTTCTGCAAAATTAGCCGTCACTTGCGGCCAAAGAACTGAACGAGAATGGGTCTGAAACGCTTTGTTTCCACTTTGTTGCGCAAGTCACCGATCCGCTCGTCGGAGCCCGGAAAATTGGCTGCCGGATGCCCAGCCGTGTTTGCCGAAGACGGCATGTGGAGGGCCAAGTTCACCAGCCGATCTGACCCGGCCAAGATCTGCGGACAGGTGCTCAAGCAACCGCCCGGCCGCAAGGACGCCGAACTGACGCCCTCATTTAGACTCCCACGCAAGCGTTCCTGGCTGCAGAGGCGCACGGTTCCCTCATAGACAGCGTGGTCAAATTACCAAAATGCCAAATCCGCAATCCCAATTTTAGCCCTCAGAACATGGCTGTTGTTCAGATTTACGCATTGGCGTGCAAAGTAAATGATTTAACATTTCAAACATTTATTTTCTAGTGTGGTTCATTAAGTTGGGGGTTTCAAATTAGGGCTAATTGAAAAATATTTGAGCTTACTATCAAAAACTAAACACTTTTGGGGTGCCATAAAAGCACTGTGGTTTTAAAGACCCCAGGACCCAACATTTAATTATAGAGATGTCCAATGGTATTGTATACGAAAAAATTGAAATATGGAGTAAATCCATCAGACTTTATTGTTGCCTACTTTTAGACGTCTTCACAGGAGATTTCAAATCCTTACTGATTTCTGTGATGCCACTGATTTTTTTATTATTATTAACTTTTAAAAAGTGATTCTTGAAATTTTTACAACGTTGTACAAAGTTAAAAAAAAGTTGTTATCTTTTCTAACCAAAACTGAGTAAAACATTTAAAAACTATACCATTATTTTTAGACGCCTTCGTTAGAGATTTAAAGCCCTTGCTGATATCTCGACTTTGATTTTTTTTTATATTAACATTTTTGATCAAGTGATCCTTGGAGTTTTTGCTGCTGTACAAAGTTAAAAAACGTTATAATGCGATCTAACCAAAATTGAGGATTTTCTTAAAACTTTTCTTCCACGAGAAAGTAACCAAGTAAATAAGTTTTCTTTCCATTTTACTTGCTGCATTCCCAACTCCTTTTCTGATGAGACTCAATGCAACTTTTGTTTACCAGCTGCTGATTAACAATGGCGGCAGCAGGAACCTTGACTATATGGGCATGTCCGGGTTCCGAGTCCCCCTCCTTGGCAGAAAAAATTATTATGGTTAATGCCTGGTGCCATTGCAATGCATTGTCGTGTTGCCCGTTTCCCCCGACTTCTTGCCTTGTTGTGCAAATATTTTACACGACACACGAGCTGCACAAAGCCAATGCTGCACAAGTAAAAGTAAATTATAAGCAAAGGCAACAATAGCAGCAGCAACAGCAGGAGTTGCAACAATGATGCAGTGCCATGTTGAAACGCAACTGATTGTGCGCGAAAAGTTTTTTGTGATGCCACGCGTTGTTGGAAAAAATAAGAAAAAACTGGGCAAAAATGAGGAGAAGTTGCTGGAGTAACAAAAAGACATCGCCCGGTTTTCGGTTAACATGACTTATTATTTTGGGGGCGAAAGTGGGAGTGGCAGTGTGGACTCAGGACTCAGGACTCCGACTTGCCAACTAGTTCAAGATGAAGTCCTGGTGGAAATGGATCACAGCGAATGCCACGAAAATGAAGGCTCTGCGGTTTCTCCTTTTGTCATGCGTCCCACAACGGCGAACTAATATGCGAATGCGATACCCTATAGAAGGAGTAAAAAAGGATGGGAAAATATGATGTTTTATTAGCATAGTAAATTAAGATATTTTGTTTTTACTCTAAAGAAGAAGTAAAGTCAAAAACAATTCATAGGTATTTTGTAAAAGTCATGTGATCGGTGATATGATAATATTTTTGATATTATCCATTTCACTTTTAACCAGATAAGTATCTTATATAGTTGATAACAAGATATTAATAAAGAAAAACTAAAAATTATTATTTAAGAAAGGTATTTTATTAGCTTTATAAACTTAGAAATTTAGTTTTTACTCTAAAGAAGTTAAGTACAAAAAGAATTGTAGTTAAAGCCGCCTATAATGTAAAAGTCATATAATAAGTGATATTATCATATTTTTGATACTAACAATATTTGCTTTAACCGGATACGGATCTTATATACTTGATGATGATTAATAGAGGAAAACTAAAAAATAGTATTCTATTCTATCTATTTGATGTCATCATCATCATACCATCTAAATTTGATATGATGTAGTCCTTAATCCGGTTGTTTTTATAAAGTTGTTTTATTTGGCTAAAAGAATTTCGGTATATATATATTTTTTTTTAGATACTTATAAAGAACTTATATTTAATCAATAAAGGGGTACGTAAATATTCGTCATCCCAAGTCTTGCCCCCTGATTGTCTTGTCTTGTTCTGTGACTTACTTTTGTATGTGAGTCGGCCAAACAAATGAGCCGCGAGTCTGCCAGTGTTTCGGGCTCCCGCTCGGTCTTTCTTCCCGTCACAGAGCCCTTTCTCCCGCTTCGTCTTTCTTCCCAGTCGCGCTCAGCATGGTGCAAAGTCTGCATTAGTCTGTGGAAGTTGGATGCGCGTCTTTGGTAGCTCTTTCTTCCATTCTTTGCCGTCGGTTTTTGTTTTTCAGCTGGCTTTTGTTTGGCTCCTTGTTGCAGATTTCTTTCGTTCTCGCTCAGGACAAAGTGGGTCATGGGGTCGTGGCGTGTGCAAATTGCAGTTGCCAGCGGGGGCGGTGGTGGGTTTTTTTTTAGGTTGGTACTGGGTTGCTATTCTTGCGGTTGCACTCGCTGTGCGTGCGTCGACATGTCGACTTTACATTTTCAAATAATTTCTGATTAAGCAATGGGAGTGGGCCTCCGCAGCAGCCACCATCTGTCCGTCCCGCTTCCACTGCCACTCTCCCCGTTTCTATCCCTTTCCCACTGTAATGGTCTCTTCATGGCAACATGCTGACATATTGCGGGGCATAATTTACCGTTGCTCTTGCCTGCTATTTCTCTTCCTCTGGCCACACTGTTTCCGCACTTTTTCTGATTTCTCGCCTGTCGCCGAGTGCAACTAATTTTTGTTTGTTCGCGAAAAGCCACCAAGATTTATGCTTGAGAAATTATGCTTTAAAAGTTGAGCATATGTCTTCGTTGTTGCTCGCGGGCTTAAGTAATTTAATACACTTTAATGCCGGCTCACTCTTACCTCTTACATACATACAACTCTCTTGTTTGTCATCCCTTTCTGCCCCACGCACTTAATGTATATTTAGTGTATGCGCATATAAAGGACATGCATTACGAGGGTTAGAGTGGGATAGAAATAGTGGGTGGGGGTGGGGGGGTCCACGGTAAGCTGGAAAATGTTCATAAAAATGCAAATGTGCAAAATGGTAAGGGAGCGGGAAATCATAATGAAAGAGCCAGCGAAAAGAAAAGGCTAAAACACATTTGAGCCAAAGGTTGTGCACATGTGTGTGAGTTAATGTGTTACTGTGTCCGTGAAAGCGCGTCACTTTTTGCGCTGACATTTTAAGTGCATCTTTGTGAAATATTTAAACAAAGAATAATTACACACGGCATTACGAACTTAATGCGGCCGAGTGCATAAAATACTCATATCCATGCAAATAAATGTGCAACTGCAAGTGCATACATAAATGAGCGATTGTGTGGGGGTCACAGGGTGGCAAGGTGAAGGCTTATCGGATTATTGGCCTACAAGTTGTTTCTCTGCATTCCTGAACTTTTCAAGTTAAGGCTGAGTAATAAAATTCACAACTCAGAACTCCAAAATGTATTTTTCTTGAATTTTCCTAATGCATATTCTATGTATATGTTACATTTAGACCGGTGAGCAACTTTTTCTTATACGTCAAATTTGACTAAAAGTACTCTGTACTTTTGAACGAATTCAATGACGCTTTTCAGTATGTTACCCTACTTAAAAATGGTATTGGGTATAATAGGTGCGGTCAAAACATATACAGCATGTAAACAAAGTTTTTTGACAGAGGGAAAGTGTAACATTTCGTATAATATCAAATTACGTATAGGTAATATATTTATAAAATTACTTTTTAAAAAAATCAATTTTTCTAACTGTCAAGGAAAATGGTTCTCAAAAAATATAAATCGGGTTCTAGGTTGTTTTATAGAGATACTGTTAGAATAAAGCTAAGGTGTTCTCTTTATTGCCTATATGTAATGCCTAAAATGATAACGTTTAATTGTATTTTTATAACTACTAGATTGGCACAATCGTTTGGATATTTTAGAAATTGACTAGATAAATAAATCCAATAAAATATTTTCAAAGCGTATATATCTAAGACTTAAATTATAATGCCCTGAGCGAAGTCAAACTAGACTTGGCTAAAAGCCAAAAAGATTTCCTTCGCCCATGGCTAATAGATAACTATATTTCGGGTTAGGTGAACATCTTGACCATCTGCCTGGTATGTAAAATGATTTTAAATTAACGCTAGGCCGTACAAATTGGCCAGCATGTTTGGCTGCAATTGCAGCTTCCGAATGCCAAATCGCTTTAGGTTGACCCACCCAGTTTTAGTTTTCCCTCACCTCCACAGTTGAGCGCTTGTTGTGACAGGGACTTCGAGATGGTTACCCATGGCTAAGCCAAAGTTATGGCGATTGCAGTTGGAAATGTGCATTTCCACACACACACACACACACGTAGGGCAGGGAAAATCAGTTTGAAAATTGAATTCGACTGCAGCAGGGGATACAGGGGATGGGGAAAGGGGTTTTCCAGATTGGGCTGCTGGCATACCAAGAACTCAACTGGAACTCCACTGGCTGAGTGGACCCGAAGTGACTTTGTGCTTGCCATTGACTAAAACAAATGGGCTCCACAACATCTTTTACTGTCAGCTGCAACTTGTCGCTCTGTCCATTTGTGTGTGCCACTCCTCCTTCGGTTCTATAAATAAAATAAATATTTATATTGAAATGCAACGCAATCGAGCGCAACAGAATTGAATTTCAGAGCTTTGCTTTTGGCTTTTTGTGCCTTTTGCCTTTTGCCGTTTGCCTTTCGGCCTTTGACTTGTCCGCAGCTCTAGTAGCTGGCCAACCGATGGAATAACGATCCGTAGATGTGGAGATTGGGTTTTGGGTCCAAGAGGTCCGAGATGAGACGGCAGCGATTTTAGTTTCTTAAATTGAATTTTGCCAACTTTGTTTGGCATTTAATTGCATTGCAAGTTGCGTTGCAATTCCAATTGATTCCGAATGAGCTGAGTGCTGCAGGTGAAGCGGTCCCAAAAACGATTCAATCCCCTTCAATTGGATTGTCTTTTAGGGCGTAATGCGAAATAGTTTTGCTGTTAGTTAGTTGACACAACTTATGTGAATTTAACATTGTTTGTTTTAGTTCAATGGGCGGGTTGACTGAGCAAACTGAAATAGTGTCTGTGAAACAATTCATTGAAGCAATAATGCCCTTGCGGACGAACTAATCCCTTAAAATCCCAATCAAATAAATCAAATGAAAGTTAGACCTTGGGTATTCAATTAAACTGGCAACTGTGAAATGATTAAAGTTAAGTAACTAGAAATTATTTCAGATTTTCACAGGTCATTATTGTAGTGTAAATTGCCAATTGACGCCCGCATTTCCAAAGATTTTGAAGAAGAGTAAATGCGATTTCTTTTTTTTTATTAATACCTATGTCTATATCTAAAAATTCTTCATATGGGACCCTAAACAATGCAATCGCCACTAGATGGCTCTCTGCAATCTCGGAAAGAGTCGGTTTTCTGCTTGCGTATCTCCATCTCTCCTGAGTAAGGGGTATCTGATAGTTAAGGCACTCTATTGTAGCATTCTTCCTTATTTCAACCTAATCTGGTGGGGTTGGAGCCAATTGGTCGACATTCAGGTCCATTGTAGTATCATCATCATCATCATCATCTGACTTTATTTCCTGCTGATCTGATTCCACTTTCTGCGGTCTTACAAAATAGTATAGTCCACTAAATGGTGCTTAAATGATGACAAACATTACGTAGGAGAGCAGCAAAGTAATACCTATACATGACCATAACTTGAATCAATGGAATCAATGAGTCAATGGTAATTCTGCCTGATTAATACAATAACCATTCAATTCTGAAATATGAATTCGAAAGGTGTATACAAGTCTGCAGTGATTATTAATCAATATATACCTTTGGACACGTTTATAACATATTTTAACCCGAATTGAACAAAACCATCCATAACTAGGAGAGACAGTAAAAACATTTAAGGGATTTTAAAGGATACGGAATTTCCTTGCCACACACTCATAAAATATAAACGCACGTTCTTAAACTTTTGTTTAGCTTTTCAAAGTCTGATATCTTGGATTTAAAGGGATTTCATGAGAGACAGGAAGCGGAAAATGTCCATCGTGCATTATGCAGAAGCCGTGGGGGAGGAATATAAAATTACATTACTCAACAAACAAAGCAACAAATTATCATTTAGATAATACTTTTTAGTGCTTCTCAGCACTCCCACTTTCCCGGACATCCCTGACTGCCAGCCTTTCACTTACCTAACGCATGGAAATTTTTTCCATCTGCATGCATTTTCTTTGTGATACCCCCGAGCCAGTGGAGCATATCAGGCAATCGGCTCGCCGCCAATGGAATTTTTTCCGCGATACCCGGCATTCCTCAACCATTTTCCTGCATTTCTTCTGCGTGGAAAAGCGCGTAAAGTAAAATGTAAGTGGCATGCATGGGGAAAAGCACAAGAGAGTGGAATGTGGCGAGGAATGGGTAACACATAATACGCGGAATAACAAAAGCGGAAAAGTGTGCAAAAGCTGTCTAGAGGAGCTGCCATCCAAAGGGGATAAAGGATGGAGGACGCTTGGCAATGCAAATGTCCCTAATGTTCGCTTTATGTCTTTGTTTTTGGCCTTTCCTGAGGGATATCTACATTCTAGAAGTCGGTGTGTGTATATATGGGGGGACATAAAATTGATTGGTGACAGAAACTGTGGGGTTGTCTCAAACTTTACGAATACAATTTTTGCAACGCAGCTAATTATTTGCATATTTCTTTTACCTGGCCGAGACGTGCGACAAGAACTCCCGGAGTTGGGTCCTAATTTGAAAGGTTTTTCTTTTGCTACTTACCCCTCGACCATGCCTCGAAACTCCCTCGGCTACCCACAAAGACAAATGCAAATGTCAGCAGAGTGTTGGCAACTTTTTCATTTTGCAACTCTGCCAGGACTTGGGTTTGCAGTTGTCATTTTGCGTTGCGCAAATGTCAAACTTATAGACGCTAAGCCACGTGCCAGAGGAGTGCAGAGACCCCAGATGCCAACTACCCGAACACCCAACCATTTCCCACCATCCAACCACTCACCATTTTCCGATTTTCCACCCATCCTCACCTTGTTGCTACACTGCGTGGCATGCCAATGTTGCACGTTCAAATTAACTTTAATGAACCCAGTTTAGTTGCAAATGAGTTACAGAACTCGAAAAACACATCGAGACGTGTTTAGTGAGCAATGAGCAGAGCAAAGGCAGGGGATTCATTCGGGTAGCTCAGGTGGCTGCTTAAAAAGCACTGGTGACGGGTACTGACTTACCCGCACCCAGATGCATTTTAATTATGATTTCATATAAGAAAGTCAGAAATATAAACGAATGAACAAATATAGTGTTATTAAGTATATAACCAAATTTATGGAATTTAGAATTCAATAATTATTTTTTTTAAACTACAATGCTACAAATTAAGAAATATAAGAATTTTTGAGGAGATACAGAGAATCTTAGTAAATTGATAAAAGAATGAATGCTGTCAAATTAAAAAAAACGACTTTTCGAGGAGTATAGAAGATTCTAATAAATAAATTTAAAATCAATGGTATTCGAATCGGTATTAAATTTTTGTGGCATAAACATTTGCAGATTCGAGGAGTATAGAAGATTCTAATAAATAAATTTAAAACCAATGGTATTCGAATCGGTATTAAATTTTTGTGGCATAAACATTTGGGAAATGTTTTCGTGCTTAGATGTTTGCAAATGACAGTTATTGCCGAACTAATTTTGGCCTTCAACTTTTAAAAATGCTACGCTAAATGTTGAGGGTCGATTTGGGATTTTTTGAAGGAATAAGCACATACGATCAAAACCAAGAACTGCAAAAGACCGGTCTTGATTTCCTGGCCAAGTTTTCAGCAAAGGGTCATGCATTCTGAAAGCTTTGAAAATTTCAGTTCCCCTCAATTACCATTTAAGTTCAGTTGTACTAAATGTCGCATTCATCCAAACTTTGCTTCACAGAAAAGGCTAACTAAAGGACTAGGCGGATTGATCCTCAATCGCATGTTAGAGTGTCCAGAGTAGAGGTTTACGCCGATGGTTTCAGCAGCGGCGGCGGCGTAGAGTTCTAAATTACCCAGCGGCGGCGGCGTAGCCGTTAGAAAGAACCGGCGGCGGCGGCGGGTACGCCGCCGGTGAAATTGTCGGCGGCTGGCGGCGTAGCATTTAATAAACTGATTTTTTTTTTCCTTTTATTAATAAGTGAGTCAAGCGAAATAACAAATTAAACTAAAACTAAATAAGAGTCTTTTCTTGACTTGATAATTAATAAGTAATTTAAGCGAAATAACAAATTAAACTGAAATTATTGACTTCATAATTAATAAGTAAGTAAAGCGAAATAACAACTTAAACTAAAATTAAAACAAAATAACAGTCTTTTCTTGATTTGACAGTTTTGAGATTCATTGTCTTTTCTTGACTTGACAGTTTTGAGATTCATTGAAATTGATTGAAATTGAAATTCATTGTCTTCATTATTAAACTATTAAAAAAAAATTCTTAAGAAAAACTTTCCTTACAAGTTTCGTAGTTATCATGAATGAAAATAATTTTATTGACGTTGTTAGGACTGAGCTGCGACCGTTTATGTGTAATTGTAAGACCAGCAATGGAAAAGACTCGCTCACTTGGTGTGCTCGTTGCCGGAATACACAATACTTTTTGTGCCAGCTTCGATAGTAAGGGCATTGCAGTTGTTTTTTCCTTCCAAAAAGCTAGTACGTCTTGGCGTGAAGACAAACTTAACAGTAGATGGCATTCTGCTTCCAAGTTGCCATGTTTTGTGTTTGTAGAATGTCGTTCAGCAAGCTTTAATATTTTGTTTGCAGGTTGATTTTCGCTATCATTTAATTGATCGATATCTTGTTGTATATCGCCAATCAGCTCTTTGTACATTTTTAGCAAAAACTCGGTTCTTTTTAGATTATTTTCTTTACAATAATCAACTACACAATCCAATGAGCTAAATCGCGGATCTAATAAGGATGCGCAGATTAGTATGTCCGATAGTGGGAATCTTGAATCCAATTTCATCTTAATGTTATTTTTCATATAAGTCAAAGAAAGTGGCTCATTGCGCTCGGTTTCATCCAATATTGAGACGATCTCTGTTCTTATTATTAACGCCATGCTTATAGATGGATACGAATCTCCAGACAAAATATTGACAGCGTCTTTAAATTTTTTCAAGAAATCGCGTAACTTATATAAAAGCTGTGCTTCAGTCTCTGATAATATTAAATGAGTCTTATTGCTGCTTGTAAGCAATTTGTTGATCGCAGTTCTTTGGCACCCAAGACTGTCTAGCATGGTTAACACGCTGTGCCACCTAGTTGGGACCGAGTTCTTAAGAGAAACATTTCTCTTGTCCACCAAACTACTTCGCAAGTCATTAGGGTTGTTTATATTCATATAAGTTTGCAAGGGAACATCATCTAATGGCCCAAAATCATCATCGTAGTCAACCCATTCAGTATCTTCGGAAGCTAGCAGTTCTTCTAAATTGTCGATATTGGACAAAACTTCATTTTGAAGTGCGTCAGCTTGACATTTCAAGATATGTGTCTTAAATCGTAAAGCACTCACAATATTTTTGCACTTTACAATTAAATTTTTGATTTCCGACTCGGAATTGAAGCCATCTACATTAAGCAAATTGTGTAGTCCATGTCCAAGGCAGAAATGGTTGTTTATACACCCCATACTGATAGCTTTTTTGATGTTGCTGCCTTGGTCGGTTACGACGAAATTAGAACCCATTTGCAAACTAAACATTTGGGAAACATTTTCGAGCTCTGTTAAAATATTACTTGCCGTATGAGACTTCGACACGTACTTTGTTTCCAGCGTTAAATGCTTCATCGCAAAGTTCCGTGACAAAAAATGGAAGGTAAATGTTATATAACTTCTTCTTCTATAGTTGTCCGTCCACAAATCAAAAGTTAGGGCAAAGTGTTCTTGTCCAGATACCATACGACTAACTGCTTGTAAAATGCATTCATACACATCGTCGAGTGCAGTTGTTGAAAGCGTTTTGTAATGAGGAATGTCATCAGGAGACACAACAACTTTGTATTTGGTTAAGAAGTCTTTTAGTCCATTGTGGCAAATTATATGAAATGGTAGAAGATCTCTAGCCATCCACAAAGCAAGCTCCCGTCCCAGCGCCCATTTACTATCTCTATGAGATTTTATTGGAGTGCACTTGTTGAAAAAAGATGATATTTTTCCTCGTGAAGCCAATGATGTACTCGGAGAGTCGATTTCACGTATATTGTGTTCATTTTTAAGATGACGAGTTAAGTTCCCTGTGGAACAGTTCTTAGAATATGATTGAATTTTAGCACTGAAACAATTTAAAAAATATAATTTTGAACTTGAAATAATAAATTTAATTGTTACCATGAAAAGATTGTTGTTTCGTCTTCTTTTTTCTGTTCATCCAAACACAATTTGCAAAAAACCTTGTCTTCTTCGATGAACTTGTTTTCTTCTTTCGCTTGCAAGACACCAAAAAACTCCCACACTTTACTTTTACGACTTGCGTTGCGCTGTAGTTCAATTGAATACATGTTCAATGCCTTATCCATCTGTTTGTTGGGATATTTAATTCTTATACATAATTCTTAATCCAATTATAACACTGTAAAACTTACTTCGTGAAATTAATTACGCACTCAGCTGTTAAATGTTTTAGAGATGGGACACATGTAAGGAGATGGGAGATGAGACATTTAATCGATAACTGAAAGCGATTATTGTCGAAAATTTTTTTTAGGATATATTAATAATAACCTTTTTTATTTATAAAATGAATAAAAATTTGTATGACGCCGAACGCCGCCGCCGCCGCCGCCGCGCCGGTTTTTACGTGACTCGGCGGCGGCGCGTCAAAAAAGCAAAAAATCGGCGGCGGCGGCGGCGTGGCTCGGCGGCGTATATGTCTAGTCCAGAGCACAGGATACGGAACCCCTTTTCATTTCAAAGTCAAAGAGAGTTCAGGACTGCTTGAATTAGAAACTAGAAACTATAAATGTTCACAAATATTTTGCGTAAAACGTCAAGTTAGTGTTAGTGACATTTCTTAGATTGCAAAAATCTAGCACTAAAGAGAACTTAAGACTTAACTTAACTTAAAACTTTTAAAAACGTCCATCAAAATAAATATTTACTGGGAAACACGAAATAAATAAAGAAGAGGAAAGTTGCGACAGGACTTTCACTTAGCCAACTGCCCAACTTCCAACGCCTTTTACTTTCTGACAGTCATGCTTATTTATGGCTCCGCGAATTGTGAGGAGTATTTCCAATGTGCCTAGATTTTTAAGCCAGAGCAATTTATTGGCCGACTGTGTGCCGATTAGCCAAATAACGAGATTAGGCCTAAATCAGCATCGACAGGCAATCCAATTTCGCGGGCCACGCGAAAAGGCTTATAGACTCGCTGGTTGGCGTTTGCTAGTTCGTTGACTTTTCCGGGCCGTGGGCCAACATCTAAGGAAAACAGAAATTGAAATAACACCAAAGATAACTGTGGGCCTGCCAAAAAAGTGTGAAAACCACAGTAGCAAACTGACAAAATGACTCTGCGACCGACGAACTGCCCGACCGACTGTTTTGGCCAGGTCTGTTAGTCTCATGTGTGGTTGCTGCGGTCGGTGTGGCAACAAATGCGCATGTGGCAATTGATTTATTCAAATGAAATCACAGCAAGAAAAGCTGGCCAAGGGAGGTGCGGTCGGCATCAGGTAACTTATGCACTTAGGCCAAAATAAACATCAGGCCGGCTAGCCGCACAACTTAACTAAAACGTGTTCGATGCATACGTATATGGGGTTTTCCCAACAAAAAATGCAGATTTTATTGAACAGAAAAATTAAATGGGTTTATTTGGGAACAATTTGGTTACGGAAAAAAAATGTATTGTAGGAAAGTTTTTTATTTTTGATAAAAGAATAATGTGCTTATTTTAAAAGAGTTATTTTCAGAATGTTTAACTATTAAATTATATGAAGTATTCCTAGAATAATTTTTTATAACGTTTTCTAGTTTTAATGGAGCAATGATTTTTTTTAGCTCAAAGCCTAGTACTCCATCAGTCAAAAAGAATTTGAAATTAAAGCCTTTCATTTATATTTACGTAATACAATTTTTTGCCTCACATTTTTAAATAGAAATTTAGGTTTTCTTCTCTTTTTAATTGAGATGAGTACAAGGTTTGGAAACATCATTTTATTGCCATAACAATACTTGGTCAAAAAAATCTGGCCTTATTATATGAAGTCCTCGAAAATCAAGAAGCTAACGGCCGTTCATTGAACACTCTCCTTTGCAGGTAAAAATTTCAACTCTCAAGTGTTAGTTTTAGATTATTTTATTCAACTTTTCATGGTATTTTTGGATTATTCGATTTTATGGTAAAGATAATTTTGTTTAATATTTAAAATAATTTTTCTTTGGCCTTATGTTCTCTTCGGACTACTGCAACCCACTCCATCCCGCCAGCAGTCCGTTCCAGCCCCTGGCGCCCACTTGGGCATCGATCCAATCGCGGAAGGCAGCCACATTAGTGTAGACCCCCGGATAGTGGGGATTGGCGCAGCCCAGGCCCCAGGACACGATGCCGTAGAGCCTGGCCGGACCTTCTTCCGCCGGGAAACCCACCAGCGGACCTCCAGAGTCGCCCTGGCAACTGTCGCGACCCGGACGCGCGGCACAGATCATCCGCTGGGTGATGGGCAGCACCTGGCGATAGGCTCGGCCGCACTGATCCGGCTCCACCAGATCCACGTCGACGAAGCGTAGATGCGGCGACACGTCCACCTCTTCACCTAGACCAATCCCCTCCTCCGCCAGGTGACCCCATCCGCTGACCAGAAGGCGGGTGTCCGCGTTGGGTGGGTCCATTAATGTGGCCAGTGGCACTGGCTGCAGGTGCTCCGTGAAATTGAGCCTGGCATTCAGGACGAGCAGGGCCAGGTCGTTGTCGTGGCTCTGGGGATTATAGTCGCCGTGGGTGATCACCTGCCGCAGGCTGAGCACATCGCCCCCACTCGCATGTTCGCCGGAACCCACTCGTACCGTGTAATCGCTGTTGCTCAGTGCTGCCTCGAAGCAATGGGCCGCCGTCAGTACGAACTGATTTCCAATGACCGCTCCTCCGCATATGTGCTGTCCGTTCAACTGGACGGATACTTGATACGGAAATTCCCCAATGGTTGTCACCTCGCCGCCCACAATCCGCCCGTCTCCGGGAGTGGGCGTGGCTCCGACAAGTGCCACAAGAATCACTAAACTCCATAAAAATCCCGCCGAGTACATTGCACCGTCTGACTGAAGAGTTCTTCCGCAACTCGGCTTTATATCATCGACAGTGGGTCGGAACTTATCGGTTTGTCAACAGACTTTGTAATTAAATCTGTTTGCCGTTCGCCAATTGGGGTGAAATTCGTCTTATCGCAACCATTTGCTTACTCAAGAAGGTGTCATAGTCGCGGTATCTGACTTTGACCCAATAACCTTGGTGACTCGCAATTGGGGGCATTTATCTATTTACACATGAGATATTTACGATTTTGTTACACATTTTGTTATACATAGCTTTTAAAAATAAATAATTTTATTTAATATCTGAGTGCTCCGTCTTCTTACAAGTCCTTAAAAGTTAATTATATTTTAATTAAAGAACATCTTCATGTTGATTATATTACACCAGGTTTATTATTTTCATATCCATTTCTGATGAACCGATTAAAGTTTACAAAATCTTATTGAACTACTAGAACAAAGCTCCTAACTTTTTCATATACCCGACAGAATTTGAAATATACAAAAGCCAAAACCGAATTTATTATTATTATTAATAATCCATATTAATTATTTTATAATCCACCAACAAATCGATTTTATACATATGATTTTTTGAGTCTTGAGGAAACAGTTTTTTTTGGCTTTAACGGTTGTCATTCGAAAAATATCCGTTTCTAAAAACCCCCCTCAACGGGTACGCCACTGACTCTGCCGATTTAATTATGTAATTTAATATTCAAGTAAATGAAATAAGTCGATTTATCTGATTAAAAATAAATATGTTTAAATACTGGTGTGCATATATATGGTTAACAAAAGTAGATCAGATTAAATATGAAGCTAAAAACATATTTTCAAAATGAAAAACTAAACCATAAACAACATCACAGAATGTAGATAAAAGTGTGTTATTTTTGAAACAGTTTATGTTACACAATCTCCATGATTTTGGGGGATATTTTAACTTGCAGAGGAAAACGAAACCCAATTAGATAGGCTGCATAATGTTCAATTACACAGGTTTCCACAAGTTAAGTGAGCAAGGCCTTGGAAAGAGGGACACAAGTCCAGTGCTTGGGCAAGGATAAGGAGTCATATTTCACAGCTGCCCAGTCTGATGGGAGTGGAAAAGTTGATTCAGATTCAATGAATATGTTAACAACTCGGAGCCAGGCCAAATCCAAGCCGAGACATGTGTATCTGCATTATTTGCATAGAGTCAGTCAGTCTACTATTTCATTATGAGATAAAACAACCTGCTCGACTGGCAGTTACAGCAACAACTTATTAGTTTAGACAAAAATGAATTGCATAAATATTCTGTAGAGCCAAGGACCAAGGACCAGGCTCATCTACACAAGATAGGGCCAGGGACAAGATACATTTTACAGGATCTCGGGGCGAGGCGAGTGTCAGTGCGGGTAGGCACTAATTGTTTCATTTTGCCTGCCAGACAGTAAACAATTGCGGAATCCACAAATATATGCTCACTCCTGAGCACATATGTAGTTTACATTTTAACAAAATTCAATTTGCTGCAGCTGACACGTTGGGGAGTGGTCCTCTGTATCCCCACATGCTAATTGCCTGGCCAGCAATTAATTAAACATGGCAGGAGTTAATAAAATGCAGAGCAAGGGTTTCAGATGTATTCCTTGATTCATACATAATTCACACGAAGCAACAAGAAAGTTGAATAATCGAATTGCATGTAATGCAGCTCTTTTTTGCAGTTGCTTTTTGTGCTGTGAATATTCTGTAAATATGATCGATATGCGTGGTACAGATGGTAAAGCATCGTAATTGTGCATTCCAGTGGAAAAATTAACCTGTTTGTAGTAGCTGAAAAAAAGTTGTTTTTTATTGCTCAAAAATAAATACAAAAATACTGCGTAATAATTGTTATTATAATTATCTAAATTAAATTCCTTTGATACATGTAAAGTAAATAAATTCTCAGGTATCAAGGGGTATCCATTTGATCAGAATAATGAATAAAAAATGTAATATGTAAAATTCTAATTATCTCAATTAAACTATTTAGATTTTTTTATAATTATTTTGATTTGGTATGTTGAAAAAATCGGTAAAAATATATTGTTTCCGTTTAAAATGTAAAATTTTCATATCATATTGGTAAACACCTATACTATAAGTCTTTTATAATGACTTATATAGAATTTTAAAAGATAAAAATCAAACAGAATTATGTAATTTTAACGGTTTTTATCCATGTAAAGGTAATGTTACCTCGATTGCGGCTTGTCTTTGTTTTTTGTACCATTTTATTGTGAAAATTGTTCAAGTTAATTGCGTGTAATTGAGAATTCTCTCAGAAAATTCGTCACATAACTCTCGTCAGGACATAAATCTTCCGTTGGGAAGGGAGGGATCTGTAGTGGGGGTTAATTGCAGGGTAAAGAACATCAATTACCCCGTAAAAAAAAGCGAAAAGCCAAGCGGGAGAAAGCAAAGACGATGGAGGAAAACGCTTGCCGCAAACTCCTCGCTCCTCGCACATAAATTATGCAGTCAATTTTTTTGACTTTATTATAAAATGCGTGTTTATTATGCCATAAAAGCGAGAGCCGAAGCGTGGGCGCCGAAAAAGTGTTGAAAAGTGTGGTAAAGTGTCAGTATTAAGAGTGAAATTAATTACAAACGCTTACTTAAGTTAAATATTTGAAGGAAGCCTTAGCGGCGACAACACGAAGGCCAAGAAGAAAAGTAGCCCGGGGCCCAAGAAGTCGAGTGGTAGTGAATTCGACCGGACAGCAAGGTTTTTACTTGGCCCAGAGCTGCCGGTAAGACGAGCCACTTTATCAGCCGAAACTCCATGCCACTCCACTTCAGTTCAGTTCCCAGGGTTCCGAAATATATACTACGACGATATTTTTTCCCGCCTTTTCGTTCCGGAACCCATCTTCTGGGCTCTCTCCCTCTTTTTTTTTCTTCGCCCTTAAGCGCAAGTTGAACATTTCATTTGTCATGCTTTTTGCTGCTGCCGCTTTTGCTGCTGCTGCTTTTGCTGCTCCTGCTTTTACTGCTGCTGCTTTTGCTACTTCTGGTAGCCAGGTACTTCCTTTGCTTTCCAGTGCGACATCATCTCTCTTCCTCCCACGCATATGTTGCGCCAAAAGTTTTTGACTGATTGTCGGGGACAGCAGCAGCAGCAGCAACAGCAGCAACAGCAACAGCAGCAACATCATCAGCAGCAACATCCGCAGCAGCAGCAACAGCAACACCAGCAACATCGAAGAAATGCTAAAAAATGTATGCTAACGGCAGCTACGCTGGCATTGCTAACGGTAAAGTGTTGCAAATAGCTTTTTTGCGTTTTTGAATAATTTATAAGATGTGTTTACTCATGAAACCAAGTGACTAAGTGTTGCCAAGTGTCGGGCGACAAAAGTGGGTGGCCAACTGATGGCCTGGCAAATGAAACACGATAATTTACTTAGGTGCAATGCGGTTGTTCCTGAGCGACAACTTGAGATATGGCTGCGAATGATTTGACTGGACATTGGATCGAAAGTAAGAAAGCTTTTACCAACAATCTGTATAACTAATGCATACAATGCTGCTGCAAGTTCCTCGAATTTGCAACTAATCTCAAACCAACGAAAGCCATTTGCTAATTGTGCTCATTATCTGCTAAATGTGCGCAAATTTATGTGACGCACGCAGTTGCCTCACCAACTGATTTGATTACCCGTACGTGGAGCCCAGAGTGCATGGCCAAAAGCAGGTGGAGATGCCAGCCGAAATTGGCTTGGTTTACCTGAGCCCACACAAAAAAAAGAGCGAGGGAAAAGCTCATAAAACATGTAAAATGCTAAAAAAAAGGGGGAGGAAAATCTACTCATGCCCACACTTTTTTCATCCTCCTGAAGGAGCTCATTAAAAATTCGTAGAGCGTTCTATTAAACGTTCATGTTTTGCATAAAAATAATGTTTCCCAAAAAATAAAGGCAACTGGCTACAATGTGATGAGCCCCATTTGCTTTCGTGGGCGAGGTTGGAAATTTAGCATACCATAGAGTTTCATGTGTGTTCGGCGGCTTGTAAATTTAAATTCAATTGATTCTATAATGATGCCGCATTTAATTAAGCGATCTCAGGCATTCAATTCCAATGAGTTGTAAATTGTCTAAGTACTTAAAGTGGTCTTAAATAATACGAGAATAAAAACATATTTTTAAGTATTTTGTAGAAGTGTAAATGAGATTATGTTTTGATTATCAGTACCCATATACATGCCAAATTTTGTTTAAATCAGATTACTCATTAAAAAGATATAAGCAAGCAAAGTGCGCAGTCTCGGAAACAGCCGATTTTCTGCATGCATGTCTCCATCTCTTTTGCACTTCCTTCCTTTGAATAACGAGTATCTAATAGACGAGGCAGTCAGCTATTGCTTTTTTTCTTTTTTTGAATAGTATTGTATTTTAAAAAGTTTGTTTAATATGTATATTTCAAACCTGTAAAACATAAGTGTGTAATAAATATACTATTTTGTCTAGCGAAACTCCCAAATAAAGGTGCGCTTTACAGCTAACGTAAGTATATGTTTTTGTTAGGCCAATCAAACCAATAATTTGCCAGCCGGAACAACAGAAATGGAATAGAAAAGCTGCAATATAAACATATAAATCAAAACACAAAAGCCACAAAACGTGGAGAAGTCATGGGGCGGTGGGGTATATCTAGTAAGTCAACGACTAAGCAGGAAGTGCCATTGAAAAACACGTAATCATGTAGACCATACACACAAGCACACATCCCGTCGATTTGGAGGGAAATCATAGAATTTCATTTCAATGCTTATCATATTTGTGAAATTTTTTTTCTATTTTTGGCCTGAGGGTCGAACGGTGGTCAGCGCATACAAATGCAAAACGGAAATGACATGAGGGATAAATCAGGAAATTGCTAAACATCAAATAAAGCTGATACAGCTATGTACGTATTGATGTACGGAATCGAATAGAATCGAATCGAATCTGTTGGCTTTATGCTCGCAGGACGAACGTCGGCGATGTCAACAATTCAAAATCATTGCAATGATGACGGGGCAAACAGCTGTGGCAGTCGATGCTGTGCAGCTGTGCAACAAAAAATTCAATTTTGCAATATGACATCCGGCGGCTGGCAGAGCAGAGCAGACCGGGCCAGAACGTACCATCCACATGCCACACGGCGTATACTTAACGCCGCAACGCTTCAGTCAACAGGCCTCATAGCGATTGACATGCCCCCATTCGCCTTTGTTCGCCGGCTTTTTAGCTGCTAATGTTACGTTGGCTCCTGCCAACGCCATGGCCATCGCCAGTGCCGACTGCTTAGGGCTGCTGACTGCTGGTAACTGGATCCTGAATCCTGAATCCTGGATCCTGAACCCTGGGTGCTGCATCCTACCGTCCGGCCATCTGCAAACGCTGCAGTTTTCTGTCAAACAAGGACTGCCAATGCTCCGGGGCCCCTGGACCTGCGTTGCAGTTCGAGCTTGTGGCGTTAGAGTCAACAGCGTAGCTTTCGGCTATGGCCAATTATGGCCGGTAGCAATTTGAAATTTGATCACAGAGATGGCAGAAATACCACGTTACCAGACGCATTTCTATTGCCTTTGTCGGGAGTTTGTACTCATTACTGTACTGCGTAATGATCCAATAACAAGGCAGATTGGATACACACTTATTTCCCATTATATAAATATCATGTCTAATTGACCGATTTCTTATAATTATCCTTAATTTTATATTTTAGGACTTATTTCTAAAAAATTATTTTAATTTAAATGTTAAAATAAAATATACTCACAGTAATGTACTGCGCAATGATCCTATGTCAACGCAGATTGGATACAGACTTATTTTCCATTAAGTCTTTGGAGGATATTGATATCATATATAAATTCCAACTAACTAAATTGAATTAATTGTAATAAACTTTATATTTTAGGACTTACTTTATAAAAAATCCATAATATTATATTTTTATATACGTTACTCATAAAGCAAAAGAAGTGGTGTGTAAAAGTGGGGTGTGCAATTTCGGAAACAGCCGATTTGCTGCATGCGTATCTCCATCCCTCTCGCACTCGATTTAATTTGCTAATTATTAATTGTTAATTAGCTATAACTTTTTAGTGAATGGTTTGATTTGTATAATTTTTGGCATGTAGATGGGTACTGATAATAAGATCAAAACCCATTTTACATGCATATCTCCATCCCTCTCGCACTCCCTTTGGCTGATGGGTATCTGATAGTCGAGGCCATCAACTTAGGCTCTTTTTTCTTTTGTTAAAATAACCCTGCCTTTTCAGTAACACTTATGATGCTATCAAATTCAATAAATATTGGAATTATATAACACATGCAAAGGCTATTTTCTTACATTTAATATTAAACCTGATTTCGCTTTTAAGATAAATGCTGGCAGTTTAAATAACTACTGGCTAAAATATGATAGTCAAAGCTTATCGCTAAGCATAAATTATATGACTAGCCTATACCTGTATTATTAATTCTTCAGAACTTGACCCTGGTTTCTTAATTGTTCAAATACCAACGCCTAGGAAAATAGCAGCTGCTTTAATGGGCCTTTAAAACACGAAAAGCTAAAACTCACCCTAGATCATTTATCATAAGAAGGGCTTTTATAACCGAACCGCTGGGCGCTGTTCAGAATGTCGCCAACCACTCCACTTGCCTGCTTTTTTATTCAGTCGCCACCTTCAAGAGCGAACAACTCTCGTTGCGAAAAAACCCAGTAAATGGCACTCGAGTTGTGGCGCTTTGGCAACTACAAGTGAGGCACGGCACAAATTGTTAGGCATCTACCACCTCGCCATCGCCATCTCGCTCTAACCCAGAGCAAGCCGGGGGGCTGCGGCTGCAGTGTGAGGGAGATGGGTAGCGAGGAGATGGAATATTGTGCGAGTAAGCAGCGCAAATTTAATTACACTTAATTAAGTGCAAAAAATTCGTACAATGCTATTAAAATGTGCTTCAAAATGGCTTTGGTTTTATGTTTTCGTGCGTGTGTGTGTGTGTGTGTGCTGCGGTTGTGTGTGTGGGTGCTGAGTAGTTTGCCAGTGTGTGTCTGTGTGGGTGAGCTAGTGAAAATGTAGTTTGCATTTATTAGAACATTTTTGTGGCATAGCCATAAAAATGCTTTGCTGTACATTAAGTTCTTTTTTCGGGCTTAAACAATAAAGTTTAAGGAACTGAGGAAAATCACAAATGAAGTTTTTGAGATCATTTTGATAAGAGAGTGAAGTTAAATAGATATTTAAAAAGATCAATTTTTGGTTTAAGGAAGAACATTTTAAAACAAAAACTTCCCTTTACTACGCCATATTTTCTACCATTGGTTTATCATCTTTTTTAAATGGAAATATATTTGTTTTAACGCTTTTTTTATAGTAGTACATATTTATAGCATAAGGTTTTCATCGATTTATAACATCTATTCATACTGCATTTTTCCTACTTAAACTTTTTAATGGATATATATTTGTTTTAACGCTTTTTTTATAGTAGTACATAATTATAGCATAAGTTTTCTATCGATTTATACATGTATTCATAAGGTATCTTTAATACTTAAAGTCGACATAATGGCTACCCTCTTCGCTTTAAAGAATTCTTCATCTTATTAGGCCTTTTGCAGCAATCATTGCCGTAAGGCTCTTTCGGTTTTATAGTAAACGATGGTCTAGCACGCTGAATTACCTTTTGGAGGGCATTTAAATAGATAGCCCAGAACAATAAGAAGCATTAAAATTTTTTTATTGTTTTCCATGGCGGTGGCTTTATGACTTATTTTCCTCCGACGCTATTACACATAATTTCTGGCCGCTACGAAAAAAATATATATTTCTCTTATTTATGAGTTGTTGCCGCTGTCCGTTCGCCGTTGTTGTTGGTTATTTTGGGTTTAGAGCGTTGACAGCATGTGGCTGGAACGGCGGCTACTTAGCATCATCGCAGGATGCTGAATCCTTATTATCCTGCCACTTTCCAGTTGTCGGTCTTATGCTTTCTCCTCAACCCCTCGACTACGTCTTCGTCTTGGTCTTCTGGTTTCCTGGTCTTCTGGCTTGTTGATGTTGCTCTGGCTCTTGGCTCTGACGGCTGTTGTTATAAGCCGCTTTTAGCCGCTGCTCTGACAATCCGCGTCTGCTGCTACTTATTTTGATTAAATTTACATAATTTTCCATACCCTCAATTGGCCTCCCAAGTTCGTTTCTCTACCACTATGCAGTGGTATTTTTTTTGGGGAACATTTGTTTCCTCTGCAATCTTCTCTTAGCGCTGACCCATTAATGCATTTCCCTCGCCAGCGATATTTGCTCAATCTTTATGTTAACTCGATTGCCAATATCGTGTGCAAATATTTCAACAGCTTGCCGGCAAAAAAGAGGACTTTGTAACTATTCCCAGTCAATGCCACGCCCCCCAACGCCCACCTCCGACCACTGACATACCGACAGACAAAAGCGCCAGTGGAGTGTATGTATAATTTGCGCTTTGTCTGACTGTCAACACTTTTAACCCATTTTTGTTGGTTGTACATTTTGGCAATGCAGATGGATGGAGTACAGTGGAGATTGTGTGCAAGTCCTTTACTCCACTCTAATATATATTTAACTAATGAAGGAAATAATGAACAGGGAATGGCTTTTAAAAACTTTGCCTAACCATTCCGCAGCTTTTAAATATGTTGCCTACTTATGAGGGAACCTTTAAAAATAAGTAGTAGAAGACTTGCCTTAAAAAGCCTTTCCTTTAAAATGTGTTGCCTACTTATGAGGGAATCTAAAAAATATTAATTTTCAGAAATTTAGAATTTATTTTAGAAATAACCGTTGAATGCTTATAAAATACATATTATCATTTTACTATGCGCTAAGAAAAGCAATAAAAGATCATGTTATATTGAAAAAGAAGAGCTAAACACTAATTTTTCTTACAATTTTAATGAATTTAATTTTTTAGAAATTGTCATAAATGTCCTAGAAATAACAAATGCATGATAATAAAATAAATAGCATAATTAAAATGTATCTTTTTGTTATGTATTTTCGTTAGGATAAACAATAAAAAATCTTGTTATATTGCAAAAGAAATTTATTTTATATATTTTTACAATTTTATTGTTTATAATGTTCATAAATTAATCAAGGCACGTTTTTTCTAGTCATTTCTTTTGAATTTTGTTTAGAAATGATATAAATATATAATATAAATAATTTGTAACTGCAGGGCTTTTGAATAGAGTTTCTATCCCTAATTTTACTGTAGTCACCGCTTCTGCGGCTACTTTTTTATTCATTTGCTCTTCAGTCTAAGGCTATCTCGTTCCGGTTCCCTCGTCTTTATCCTTTTCTATATCCATCTAGCACTTGAAGGGCCCACAATTGCAGTGCGTCAAGCATTAACAGTTTTTCCGCCAGTTCACTCCGCTCTGCTTGGGCTGTTGGCTGTTGAAATAATATTTGCGATCATAATGGATTTTGCCAATTTGAATATTATTGCACACGCACACTCATAGGGTACATGGGGGATACATAGGATTACACACAGGGAGTCAAAATTTTTCGTTCAAAGTTGGCAAACAATTTTCTTAAGTAGTCAACGCTTCGGGGTAGTTTTAGATTTTGCATACTCGTATGCAGATGAGTTTTGGCGAGAGAACTTCATTTGCTGCTGGGTAAATTGATAAAAATTTCGACTAGTACTACTACGCCCAGTGACCGAGTTAATAATGAAGTGCGTTTGCCAAAAGTTGAATTGCAAAAGGGAGTCGGCGGCGAGGGAGGAAGCAGCAAGATCACACACACAAAATAATAATGCCGATGGGCAAACAGTGTGTGGCATATTAGCTGGAGTTTGCCACAAACCAAACATGGCTCGCTTTGCCAGCCAGCCGAGCAAATGCAAACATCGGGCGCATTATCATTGCCGGGCAAATGACGTACTGAGATTAAATATTTGCCCGACTCTGTCTGGGCACAACAAGCAACACTGATGGAGAACGAGTATCATCCGCCCCGTTGCCCGGCTTTCTGGCATTCTGGCGTACTGGCATTGCGCATACGACATGTAGCCCTTGCTCAAATATTAAAAAATAAGCAGCTGGCAGTACGGGGATCCGTCGTCCTTAGCTCCCTGGCAACTGTGGCACATAATATTCAGTGCGTTTATACATCTATTTCCTGGCCCAAGGCTGCCGCACAGACAAACCCAGCGACCAAAAAGCCAACAAACACTGTTGACAGCAGCAAAAGTAATAAAACTTTAGGCGTTGACTGACTGCCCCAACTGAACTGAACTGACTGAATGAGTGATGGACTGGCGGAGTGACTTACAAACTGACTAACTGACTGAATGACTGAGTCTCTGGCAGTGAAATACCATTTGTGACCTTCAAAAAGGTTGCACACAGTTATTTCTTGTCGTATTTGTTCAGCTTTGGCAGCAATAGTCAACAGCAGAAAAATATTAATGAGTTGAAAAGGGGAAGGAAGTTATTTTTGCCAGGCCCAATCAAAGTATCCAAACCCTTCTTGTCCAGGTTCGTTAGATTGAAAAAAAGCAATATATTTCACTAATGTCTTAACCCGCAACGCGGAAATATTACGACTTTGTTTTAGACCCCCCATTTTCCACTTTCAATATTCCTTGCGGCCGCAGAAATTGACAGGAATAAAGCAAAACTGTGTAGAGGGAAAATTTGAAAATCCCGAGGAACGTTTCCGTGGAAATGGACATGCTATGCATGCTGAAGCTATGTCGCATTTATTACCAGCCACGCCCCCCCTGTCAATATGAGGGGGCGCAGAAGGGGAATCTATCCGTATACCCCTACGAATATCCCACTGCCGTTTGTCGCTGCGTATTGGTACGTGCCGAATGGCAACTGGAAAACTTTTTTAATTTAAAAAAATTCTCTGTTCTTTGCCGCTCGACCAAGACGAAGGGCGGGGCTATCTGGTTTTCTGGGGGGTGTGGGAAAAAGGGGACGACGCATGCGTTGCATTTGATACGCGTCCAAAGTCTGCTTCAATAAAAAAAAAAAAAAAGTATACAAAATATATGAAACAGCAAAAGACTAAAAGAGGAAGAACCGAACGCGGCGTTAAAAAAATGCGTTCTGCCGCGGGCTGTAAAGTTAATTTACAAACGAAACATTCGAACCGGGTTTCGGGCCCGGGGTGTCCAAAGAATCGGGTCGGGTTCGAGTTCGAGTCCCGGGGTTGAGAACTGGAATCTGGAATCTGGGCATCCGGACGGCAACCACAACGGCGACGGCTGCGGCATAATAAATGCGAGCATAACTCCGATTCTACCAATGCTTAACGCCATTTCGTCCCCAGTCCTTGCCCTTTATTGTATTTGACCTCCGCGCAGAGCGACATTGGGAAAAATGCGTGTGCAGCATAGTGTAGTCCGTTGAGACAGCTGCCACAAGGCACAGTGGTTCCGCATGTCACCAAACTTTAAACATACTTGTATTTAATTTTCAGAGAGGTCACACAAATTACTACCATTAGTTTGCTAGTCCTTTTTTTAAACAAAGTATACAATGATGTAAAAAAGGTGTATAAAGGTAAAAGAAAGAAAAAATTTATGTGAAAAATCAGTTTATTATCCCGTTACAGTCGCAAAAATGAAGACAGAACTAAAATTTTGTGCATTATAGATTAGAACTTAAATTGTTTTAATATTATAATATATTAATTTTAATTTAATAATCAATATTATAATAGGTATATTATGTTATAACATAATATTTTAAATTTTTTTGTTAAGGAATGGTCTTAGGATTTTATTTAAATTAATTTTGGCCTTAAAACAAAATATGGGTGCATGCAATAGTGCCCAGTGAAATAACGCCCACATGAATATTTACACCTCTTAAGTTTGTATTTTCTTTTTCTTTTTCTTTTTTTGTTATTTCACTGAGCATTATTTTACCGAGCTTATTTCACTGGCCATATTTTTTCGTAATCGTGATTTATTGTTTTTTTTTACTTCCATGGGCGTTATTTCACTCCGCGTTATCGCATGCGTCCAATAATATACATTCTGCCCTTGCAGCTTATAATTTCCAGGATGAGGATAGATGATATTACAGTTTGTAGTTTTGTAGAAAAATTTTAAATTTTTTTAAATGACATTGTTTTTTGCCCACTGTGTGTGGGGCAGTCGACGGCGAATGTTATTGAAAAGAGCTTCTCATATTTCAAAGGGACAATCACGCGTATGACAGCCGCGAGCTGTCAATGCTGCGTTCGGCCATTCGCTCTATGGTAGCTATATGGTAGATGGTAGATGGCATATCTCGGGACGATCGGGATGTTGGCTGGATGATGGGATGCTGCAGGCCCTGCTGGCGCTTTTATTATTATAAGCCATGCTGTGCATATTATATTACCCCACAAAAACTGTTAGCACATGCTTCGGGCCATGCAGGCGGGATAGAAACGGCATGGGGACTTGGCTGAGGGCCGTAGTCCGGTCCAATTGTCACTTATAAATTGACATTTAAAATGTTTTGGTTCGGCTCCGAATGGCTGCTGATAACTGGCCATATGGGGGTATAAACTTTAAATGGGGGAAAAATTCGAGAGTAAGCAGGCTTCAATTGGTCGAAAAACAAATATGGAAAACTGCGGCTTATCAAGGGGAACTTAGAATTGGCTAATTATTTTAAATTGACCATCGCGTAAATGAAGCTCATTAATCACACGCCCAATCTGACGGACCGCTGAGTAAACAAACGATATTTGCGCAATGTTTGTTTTGGATTTAATATCATTAAACAATGAAATGCGGATAAAGCGACCGTGACGTCGTGTTTGTGTGTAACAGTTAAAAATCAAACGGGCCATGTGCGTGACTTTAGCATTTCAATTATTTATAATTACATAATGTTTACTCTGTTAAATGCGCTACTCAGTGGCTGCTGTTGTTAATTTTAATTGAAACTTTTAATTGAATTTATATTCAGCAACAAAAAAAAAACACTTCCAATACCCTTCCATCAAGCGTAACAACAAAAGTTGCAAACATAATAAAATCTTTCAATCTCTCGCACTTTATAGCTGTGCAGGGCAATTAAATGCATAACAAAGACTTATTACAACGTGTGTATATGCATTCTATTTGAACTTTGCCCCGCCCAGCAGGCTCACATCTTCACCGGCCAGATAAACACTTGCTGCTGGCAATTTCGTTATGCAACAATTTGCTGGCCAGAAGGAAAAGAAACTGCATAATGAAACAATATTTACCTTCGTTAGCACTCAAAATAGTTTTCAATTTTTCTTATGCTATGTATTTTGCCATTCCGCTTTCTGGCATTGCAATTTCGTAGCCAACGAACCGTGTGGCTGGGAAAACGTACAACTTAAACTTAAATTTTAACTAAATTTGCCCAGCAAGAGGGAAAAAACTCGATGCGAAATATGGCAAAACTATATGCAAATTATGCTGGAAAACGGGATCAGAAGTAGAGACATTTTAAGAGGGGAGAGCAACCAGCCACTCAAGTTGGCAGTCAAATTTTCTTAACAAGCTTTTGGCCTAATCAAATAGCAGCCCGAAAAACCCTTTTCCAGGCTGCCCCGAAGACATCTTCGTCCTGCTAAAGACGCTTGACAGGCAATTGTCTTATGTGGCATGCAAATTTTTTGTACCAGTATCCCCATCCCTCCTTTCCCCAATAAGTTCTATATATATACACTCCGTCTGTGAGTGGGTCTATCTCCGTTTCTTGGTCTGCGTGGCTGCCAGCAAAATTGGGAGAAATTAAAACTATAAACTATCTTTTGTGCAGGGCCTTGTCGTGGGGTTATTGCCTTTATAATGGAGCCGCCTATGCATATGCATAAATGTAAAGATACTTTCGTAAAATCTTGGGCAAACATTTGTGTTTCGTGCTCGTGGGGCAGGGTTCATTGATGCGAAAACTTGATCGGGTAACTCTTTAAGTCCTTAGAGTTACTTGTAACTTTTTAAATTTTCGAGTTTTTTAAAAAAAGATGCCGTGCCTAAAACTCAATGCGTTTTAAGCTGAACCTTTTATTTGATAGTATTAACTGACTTGTTTTATTTTTAAATATTTTTAAATAAAAATATAAAATAAAATTTATTATCCTCGATTTTTTATAAAGTTTTTTGTATTTTGTAGCATTTCATTTTTTTCCAGTGTGTCACTTTAGTACTAAGTGCTGGCTTAATTATACCCATTACTCGTACAGTAGTATGTAACAGGTAGAAGGAACGCCCATAATGCTAAAACCTGTTTTAAGATTCTATAAAAGTGTAAATGAGATTTTGTTCTGATTATCAATTTCCATCTACATCTCAAAAATTGTCCAAATCGGACAATCCATTAAAAAGTTATTTGCAAATAAAGGTATCGACGCTAGGTGGCGCAGTGCAATCTTGGGAACATTCTCTCGCACTTTTTTAACCTGAGTAAGGTATCTGATAGTCGGAGGCCATCGAATATAGCTTTCTCTCTTAGTCTTCTTACTTAATTATTTAAAACCCTTTGCAGTTAGGGGTTTTGAAAGCCCGTGAATTTTCTAATTTCTACTCCTAGTTAGCCCTTTCTGATTACTTCGCGGCACCTTGAGACCATTATAAGTTGAAAATCGGAATGAAAATGCCCCCGCGAACAGCATAATTTTCAATATCACCCCTGTTCAACAGCCACGCACAAAAGGCGAAAACTGTTCTGCCAAAGTTGGGCACAGATCTTGGTCCTCATAGTCATAGTCGTCGTGCAACTCCCCATATACACATTCCAAATTACGTATTGCTTGTAAAAGGCAAGAAGTTTTTCATAACTTTTCATAAGTTACGCTTATTTATACGAGACCACAATTTTGTACTTTGCATTTTCTTTATTTCTTTCCGCATTTCAGCTCGTCTCTCCTTTTGGCATTTCCATCATCCTTTCCCCTTTCTTTTTTTTTTTTTTTTCTGAGGAGGAAATTGAAACTTTGCTACTATTTTGCATAATTTTCTTATGCAGAGCAATCCGCTGGGAGGTGGAAGGGGAGGGGGGTTAGTGGGTGTGAGCCGGGGGCAAGTCGGAGTGCATACAATTGAAGTTGAAGTTGAAAAAGGACGAAGGATGCACAGAGAGACAGAAGAAAGGATGATGTCGACGCCTTGCCAAGAGGAAATGTCGCTGCGGTTGTGTGGCAAAGCCAACTAAATTTAGTATTTACTTACCACATCCTTTGCGGCTGCTCGTCCTTCTTTTGCGTCCTTCCTTCTCCACAGCCCCCAACCCCCCCTGAGCATTTGCATATGTACAATAAGGATATATATGTATCTACACATCCATCGGATAGTTAAGTCAGCCAGTCGAACGTCTCCTTCGTTGCTCATCATTTTTGCAGTTTGGTTTCCGGAATTTGCCTGATTTGCCTGATTTCTCACTTTGGTCATTCACCTTGCCAAATCTAAAAGTCACTTAGGCTTGGTAATTACTTTGGCCATTTGTCTGGCGCCTGTAAAACACTTGCAGACCGCAAAAGTGTCGCTGGCAAGGATTTGGAAACTGGCAAATCCCAAAAAATGCACTCGCTGAGTGCCTGCCAAAAATGCACTCACCCAGATGACTTACTGTCCCTTCGCTGATTCGTTACTTTTCTTTTTTTTGGGTGGGTTACCAAAGGCAAGACAAATGGCGGCGAATAAACCGGACATGAATTAATTACAAGCTCAAGGCGCTGGAATCTGCTTACAAATCAGCGCTCATAAGTCAATATGCCAAATGCCAAAATATTCCTCAGTCGCCGGTGGACGGCAGACGACAGTCGACGATAAACTATTTATGGAGTTGAGTGCTCCCTCTATACTCGTAGTATACCCGTAGATATTTCGAATCCAAAACCCAAAACCGAAACCCCCTGGCGAGAGAGATGGTATTTGCAGCTCTGTGTGCTCTGGAATTAATTGAAAGGCTTTTTGTTTGTTTTTGTTTTGTTTGGCCTACGTTCGACTTGGCCTGGGAGTGATAAATTAATGTGTCGATTGTACGTCGAGGATTAAAAGTATTCCGGTTTGGGGGACCCTTCTGGTTCTGTGTGGGATTTTTACTTCGTTTTTGGGGCCTCAGTTCTGCCGGATTATGCGCATGTTTACAGGATTTTTGGTTATTTATTATTTCTGGCCATCTTGTTGGGTGTTCAAAGGGAAGTTTGGGGGGGATCGGTTTCAATCCAGTTGTTTTGCTTGGCAGGTTTATTAGTTATGCAGCTCAGTGGGCGGATAGGCTGAATTATTAATAAATCGTAAATTTATCCCAAAAAAATATCTCTCAAATTATTCACTTGCCTCAAATAACAAAATAAACAAGGAACAAAGCAAATGTAATTTAAACGATTCGGAATTATTTTTTAGAACAGTTCACTAATCACAGTATTTTCAAAATGCCCAGCCAGGCACAATGTGCTGCGCTTGTTGGCTGGAAACAAATTAAATAATTGGCATGACAACAGCAATCGACAGACAATACATTATATATACTCGTATATCAGTGTGTATCTAGACGAATACGTATAGTTTTAGGGCGTGGCAGATGGAATCGTGAAGACCAAACGCCCACCGCCCAAAGCACTTCAGCCACTGACAACAATTTCATTAGACGTGAAGCCTTGTGACCATGTCCATGTCCTTGTCTCAGTCGTTGTCATCAATGCGAATGTTGTCCTTGCCATTCCAACGAAGTCTCCACCCCGTTTCCTCGTTTCCTTGTTGGCCATGGAGGGGCATTACAAACAAAACTACTTAACTTACCACGATTACATGTTATCGCAAATTAATTGTCCGACATTTTGTTTCACTAACAACATGCTTCAAAGCTGCCGGACAGTCGAGAAGTGAATGGTACTTGCTCAGATGCCACCTGATTGCATTAATGAATCCACTAGTTAAGTGGATGTCGATAAAGCACTCTATATGCCCAGATATAAAGATCTTACCTAAAGTTATATTGTGTTTTGGGGGCTATTTGGAAAACCCCTTTATCAGAATTGAAGAGGCTTAGCTTGATTTTGATTTGAACAAATGCTTGTGTTCAGTCAGTTCTGACTCCTTTAAGTGCTCGAATCGTTTTTGCAATATTTTTAATTCTAAAAATTCTTTCTGTTTTGTGGCGATATTTTATGTAATTATGAGCCAAACTCAAGACACATTTTTTTTCTATATCATTTTAAACCATCAATTTTATTTTTCCTTTAGAATACGATTTTGGTATGTGTTAAAGCACTATACAAAATGATGGAAAACCATTTATGGAGTCACTAAAATCGATAGGAGTAACAAAAATAAATAGTTTATAAATATTTTAGAGCTTTTCAGGGAACTCTTTAGTGAATTTTAAAAGTCCCCAAACTTAAACTTACTTCTAAAAATATTTAAAATGGTATTTGGATCTTCACATTATAATAAATATAACAATTTCTTAGGGTTTAATATTTTATAATTTCAGATTACATGCAAAACAGTTTTCTTAACATTCAGACGTAAGCAAACTTGATTAGATAAAGTTGTATTTTCCAATAACTATAGTTTCAAAGCTTAAATCCTATTATGAATTTAGATTAATATAATTCCATGTCTCTTAATAAGAATTAATTCTTCAGTTTAAATGTCCGACTTGACCGTAAATTTGAACTGCTGTCAAGATTGTAACGCGTTTGATTGCAGGATTATCTCTCGGGCCAAACTAATTAAAATTTTATGCTGTCGTGGAGCCGCAAAGAAGGCTGCTCACCATTTTTCCGCCATACCTCTCGAGGGCCCCAACTTCTGGGCAGGCAAAGTGTAAGCCGGCTGGCTTAATGCATAATTACACACAAACGGTGTTCATTAAGTCAGCGCGCCAAATGTTGTGGCGGGCAAGGTGCGAGAATCACAAATAGCCGGCCCCCAGGTGGAGGTACAAGCATACAGAAATGGGAAGGTGCACCGGTATCCTTGGAGTTCCGGCATCCTGCATCCTGCAACCTGCATTCTGCATTCAGCACCCTGAATTCTACAGCCGACATCCGACATCGTCGTCGTCAAGTGCGTTTGATTTGCCGCTCGAGTTAGTTTGCACATGCTGCACTTGTTTATAAGTTCTCTAATTAATTTTTAAGTGCCAGTGCTAACTGCCTGAAGGACATGACTGCAGCCGGAATGGAGTCCTTAACCACACACACACTCGCCCCCTTGAGCTGCCAAGGTTTCCTCCTGCAGTCAGCTGTGGCTAAATGGTTAAAAAAATTATGCACATGTGATTTGCTGGCCATAATGAAATTAGTCCCCTTTGTTGTGCGGGTTTTCCGGCCGGAGTTCAGTCAACGGTAAGTTGAGGGGGCTTGCACTCAGAGGAAAACTAAGTATTTTCAGTGTCAAAACATGCATGGAAAATCCCAATTTCGAGAACAAGGTACAGCTTTCAAGTACGAATTTTTAAGACAGAAAATACTCGAGTTCAGTTCGTTTTTAGAACCTTTCAGTCTACAATCAAGTATGAATAATTGTTAAGTCTAGTCATATTTGTACTAAGAACTATTTATTAAAAAAATAAGAAAGTTTTAGGTATAATTTAAGGACAAATAATTCGTAAATCAATATACATATATTGTAAATTTAAATTGGGTATTAGTTATATGCTAGTAAAAAATAAGTATTGTAAACTGAAAATGAAATAAACGAGATATGTCTAAATTTCATTAGTATTATCAGTTTACTTAAACAGTGAAAAAAACCAAGTACATTGGACTTGAATTGAGAACATTCTTTTTTAAAAACCGTGTGAGTACAAAATGTTCTTATTTTAAGCTGAATGTTCTTGATTCAAGAACGAACTCTTCATATATGACTTGCCACTCATATACCGAACACTTTCAGAAAAAACAGTTGAGAATTTTTATAGTTGATAGATATCTAATCCTAAATATGCTTGGTCTCAAAATGGTAAGCATGAAAATGTTCTTAAAGCAAGACCTTTTGTTCTTGATATAAGCACGGTGTTTTTCCCTGAGTGTAGCTGGCCTTAAAGTGCGGTTTCCAATCGCGAAATGAGAAACTATTCCCTTAAATTATTTATGAAAATGTACCTTTGATTTGGCTCCTGAGTTCCGGCTAATTAATACAATTTAGATGCAATCGCAAAGGTGGGCAAGGCAAACAAAGTCGAGGGAATCAGTGCCAGATGTGCCCGATGTGAGTCCTTGTTGCTGTGGTCGTGCTATCTAGATGCTGTGTTTGTTATTAAGAAATAATCTACTTGTAAAATCTTAATTAAAGTTATTATAAATATGTATGAACAAGTTGGGGAGCCACTGGCACGAGCAATGCCTCATGTGTATCCGAGTATATATTTGCTGTACATTTGTTTGTCTGTCTCGCTGGCTGCTGTGTTTGTCTTCTTTCTTTTGGCCCGGCTATATGGCCATATGCCCTTGGCTCTACTTTCGACGTTAAATTGCGCAGCTGTTTGCTTTTCACTTTATATGTATGTACTAACCCCCCGTAACCCCCATTTGTCCCCTATGGATCGTCGCAAAAAAAAAGGAAAAGCGCGTGGATGTGAGCAAGTGGCATCAAAAGTATTTGCGCTTTATTATGACAACTGACATTAGTTTGTTTGATATTTGTGTTGCTGCAGGAGCAGGAGATGGGGGATTGAAGCCCCCTGAACCCCCTCTGTACCCCCTCCACAACCCGCCTTTCATGTGATAAGATTTAATTGAGTTGGCAAAAAAGAGGAGGTTGATCGAGGGGTTCTGCCTGCGGGAATTGTGGGAAAAGTCAAGTGTGCAGATTTCTCTTCAGCTTGTTTATTTTCCCCACACACACACTGTCATTCGGAACCACTCTCGGTTTTCAATAATCTCGATGAGTTTTTGTGCTTTTGAAGTCCTTAAACCCAGGATGTGGCATACGAAGAGTGCGGGTTAAGCGTGTTAATGCGATTTAAGGCGATTTAATCAGCCCAAAATGCACAACTAATCAACTGCAGGAGATCAGCTGACTGAAACTGAATCGCTGTCGCTTTGCATGCGAATTGAAAAAGTTTCTGTGCTCAGCGCAAATTTTTTAATGAAATAAATTAAAAAAGCTGTCAGCTGACTGTAAGTTTATATTAGGAAATGATAGAAAAAAAGCGTTCCAAGAAAGGCGAGGAATATGCTCAAGTGTTGAGTTACGCTAAATGGATTTCCAACCGGAGTGGAGTGGAGTAGGGGATGGGGTTGGTGGAAATATGTAAACTACTAACCGGCTAAACTGTCATGGAAAAGGACTGCCGGGAAAAGGACACTCGCCGAGGCCAAGGAAACCCCGAGAAGCGCCATGAAATTCGATTAGCAACAAGCCATTAAGAGTGAGGTGGCGGAGGAGCGCTCCAGTTAAGCATTTTAAAATTTATAAGATGCCAAAAAGTTGGACTGTAAGTTTTGTTGAATTAATTAGGAAAGATGGGAAGACAGAGCGAAAAAAAACGCAAGAGGACGAACTCAGCTTCCAAACAATAAGTGATTTATGGTTGCGACACGAGTGCGAGTTAATTTTCCCAAAACTAATAGGTACAGCCCACATATAATTCCCATATTTGCCCATTTTCTGTTAATGATTTCCACAAAATTAATTAAATGCTGCCACATCGTGTGCCATCATCTCTTGCCACTTGTGTCAAGAGTCAACGAGATGCCACACCAGTGAAATAGGCAAACAAACAACTAAATATGTAAATGCTCATCTAGCAACTTGCCTTTGATCTATCTGGTACCAATTTAGCTGGTAATATTTACAAGTAATTGCTCTCTGTCAGCCAAGCGTTCCCAAATATGTTATTATCTAATGTCTACACATGTAAATAGGCAAAGTTTTCATTTATCGCTGGGGAGATTTGGAGGAAACTCGCCAAATACTCGTAGTTGTAATTAAAGTTTTACATAGCCAACTTTTCGGCAGCGGCAGCGTGTTTCGGCTTTAGATTGCCACCGACTCCTACACTTTTCCACTTTTCCAGCCCCGATGGCAATGCAAAGTTTTTTCCAAACATTTCTATAATAATGCGCCCATACACAGATACACACACACACACATACAATCTCACGCACCAGGATCCTTTGGGTAGGAAGGACGCACCGAAAAGTTTTCGCTTATCGTTGCGGCAAAATGTTAATATTTGCCGAAACGCTGGTAAAAACTCACAGAGAATAGAGCACTGCTGCTGTGTCTATGTGTAAATATAAACCGCATAAAATGGTAATTATAAAACTAAACGAGAAATCGTCCCGAAAAGCCCTCGCTATCTGTAATAGATTTGCGCTGCGTCGATGTGCAACATGGCGTATGATTATTGTTGTTATAACTGCCAGGCGAAATTTCATGTTCTGTTTGCCGTGTTCATTGTTATCCGCCCATTTTAATGACTTTATGTTTTGGTATATATATTTTTGGGTGGCGCTTGTCTAGGTTATTCTTCAGGTTAATTTAATTGGCGATTGCTGGTCCTTTTGGAAGTCACCGCTTTCCAGTGGCTCAGGGCTAAGCGTTTGTTTTTATGTTTAATTTTATATGCATGCATGTTTGAGGAGCATGAAAAGCAAGCAAGCAAGTTCATTTTACATTTCAAAAGAGCCTTTTGTTATCCTGCACACACACATCCTAGCTTTTCCAGAACCAGACCCCCCCCCCCACCCAACGTTTGTTTTTATGCATTTCTTTATGCTTTTTAGCATTTCCATTTATTGTTGTTTTTAATATTCTTTTGTTGAGGATTAAGTATTTATTATCATACGCACCAAGTATTTCCGACAAAAACAAATAAATGTTGTACCAACTTTGGGCGGGAGTGAGTGAGAGGGAAGATGGACGACGCCGCTTGTGTGTGTGTGTGTGGGCAATAGTTTTTCCTGCACTTTAGCTGACTAGCATAAGTAGTTCTCTCTCCTTCTCTTTCTCTCTTCTCTAGAATCTTTCAGTGTGTGAGGTCTGCTTGTGTGCGTATATGGCTGAGTGCTTCCTCTTCCACCCGCCACGCCCCCTTTTAGGGTTGGCAAGGCAACTGTCGTAAGCATTTTCCCATTTTCCTAGCCGCTCTCTCCACTTGCAATTTCCCCGGCTGCCCCGCTCTAAAATATGTTTTATTATCGTGTAACTGGCTTGTTGTATTTTTTACATTCATATGTGTTTGCTTTTATGAATTGCGGTTCTATTGCTTTGAATATGTACAAGTGTGCGTGCCCCCGAGTCTGTGTGAGCGTTTTTACTTATGGCCAAGACGCTTTGGCATTCCGCTCGGAAGCTGATTAGGTTTGCAAAATTCATTTTAATGATTGTTTTGAAGTAACAAGAAATGTTGGTTAAACTAAGAATACAGATACGGCAATAAACAAACTAAAAAATCTTTTGGAATTTTAAGAGACTTGGTTTTATCTTCACGGAGAGAAATATTCAAGCACATTGTTCTTGAATTGAGAACATTTGTTCTTAAGACCCGTTTAGGAACATTTTGGGATAAATGTTCTCAATATCAGAATAAAATGGTTATTTTAGAACTTGGGACCGGACTAATAGTTTAATTTTTTATTAAAACTCTCAAATCAGTTACAAAAAAAAAATTATTGTTTTCAGATAACCTTTCTTAACGATATTTTTAAACCATCCACACTTAAAAAACACATTGAAATTATAATAAATCAATCAGTTTCTAAAACCGTTTCTAACGACATTTAGTTTTTGTTTTTTTTGGTTTGGATTTTATATTAGCGATTATTTTAAAAGATAAAAGCAAATTTTTAGAAATAATAGTTATAATTAATATGTTTTTAATCTACAAAATTTTGTAGATTTTCAAAAGACTTCATTTTATCTTGTAAATAATTATTTTGATCTTTGGAAACAGCTCTGTAATATTCTTAGGTTTAAGGGGAACCGTTTTTAAGAGATTCTTAAACCAACTAATCTAAGAATAACGCACTGAAAATAAAACTAATTAATAACTTTCTAAAAGTGTCTCCAACAAGAGTTAGATTTTGGTTCTATGTATTGAGTTATATAATTATTATAATCATTTATATATTATTTAAAAAAAAATAATTTATTTATAATAAATATTATTTAAAGTGAAAACTTTTTTAATAAAAATACTCTCATTGGTGAGTCAAAAAAGTGTTACAGGGAGAATTTTATAATCAAGCCTGAGAAAAATAACTTTTTTGCCCTTTAATAATGAAATTTCGGTGTCATAATAAAAGCCTGGCGCCTGCCGATCGGCACTTAATTTGCATATGCGAATATTGCGTATACGCCTGTCATGCAGTCATCGCTGATGGAGATGCGCTGACGAACAGGCCCAGCGGTCAATGTATCGGAAAATTGCACAGACCCAAAGTTAAAAAAAAAACGGGGAATAAAACGAAATTTTGTCATAAAACATAAAAAAGAAAATACATTAGGGCTGCGGCATTGTTTTCTGTTGTCCGCCAGCGGCGGCGACAAAATAATTTTACAATACTGACACATTTTATGTTTATTAAATCAGTGCCATGGCCATGGACGAACTGTCCAGGGCCGGCGGCAAAGGTTGAGGGTTCCGGGAGACCAGGCCCAAGCCCAGGAGCGGACCCCAATTTGTGCATGCTTCATTTGATTAAACATTTATGCTCAATAGCCGATGCGATGAGGTTGCGTTGTGTGGGCTGTGTGTACGGAATCATTCCATATGATTTACCCTAGAGTTCATCGGTCAAGCGGGTGAGTGGATGAGTGGGTGGTCTGATGGGTGGGTGGTTGGTTGGGTGCAGTGCAGCGCATGTGTTACAGGCAAATCTAGTGACCCAAAAATTAATTGATTGGAAAATAATGTTTCGTGCATTTATTGATTCATGTTCATCCTCACATGTGACCAGGACATCGCCACAGCCTTCGGCTTGTCCTGCTCCTGATTCTCCCGATTCTCCTGATTTTCCCTTACTATCCTGCTGACTCCTAACACACATTGTTTTCCGACCCGTGTCTGCAATTGTGCCGAGGTCAATGGGTCGGGATTGGTTTGGTTTCGTTGGCTGTTGCTTTCAATTTGGTTTCCGGTCAGTCCACTTTAGTATTTATCTACTTTGGCTTTTTGCTCATCATTATGCTGCTCCTCCACTCCGGGGCGGCTTGAGTGTGTGAGTGGATTTTATGCAAAATCCATATTCAATTTGGCAGCTGAACATCTGTGCAAATATCAAATATTGACTACCAATACGGGCCCTAAACCATTGGCCACTGCTCCTCGAGCCCTGGTTTCCTTGATTCCCATTAGGAATCGGCTTCGGATTGTACAAAATGGACGGTTGCTGTTGCCTTTACATTAAATTGCAATTATATGAGAATTTATTTGCTCAAAGGCCAAATGTGTGTGTGTTTTTTTTGCATATATTAAACACTCCCAGTGATGATTATTAAAATTGGTTGCTGCATAATTGTTGACTTTTATAGTGTTTGTCAGTGCGTCGAGATATGAACTCGATTAGGCTGTACTGGATACTAAGGTTTTAATACCCAAGGGATCTAGTTTAACTCATTTACTTTATACATATATAGAGGGGTGTACGAGAACAATAACAATATCAAAATTAAATCTAAGCTATGGAGCTGTCAATGAAATGTAATGTTAAGTTTCTCATGTAATCTGGCAGGGGAAAGCTTTCTGTTACTGTTAACTGGAAGCTGTGTTGCTCTTTACTAGCAAAGAAAAACTCTCTTAAACTGTAAAAAAATGTTGAAAAGCCGGGAAATGTAAAAAATATTATGGTATATGGAAAAAGTAAACGGGGGCTGCTTGATATGCGAATTTTAATGATGATTATTAAGAATATTAGTTCATTATCGCCACAAAAGAAAGCTAATTAGAAAGCTTATTATCTTGTTCTAATAAATATTTAATAATTATAATATTTAACATCATTTTTAATAAATTTATTTGTAGAATATTGCGATATTTAATTAATATTAATAAATCAATTGTATTATTAATGCTTGGCATTAAATTTATACATCGTTTAGGGGCCTTTCCACTATGAAACAAATTATATTATTAGGAAATGTTATGTAACTATTAAATTAGATCGCAAGCAGTTGCAGAGCTTTAAGGGTTACCTCTTTTACTTTCTAGGATAATAATGATCAATTAGAGAAAATCATCTTTTTTTAACAATATAAAACTATAATATAAACGTCTAAGATATAAAAGCATAATGCAAGATGATATGTAATCCTTTAAAATAATTTTAAGTAACAGAATGTGTTTTAAATTTCAGTAGTCCAGCAAAAAATCTTATAATAAACCTTATATATTATTATACTAATAATAATTATAATCTTATAATAAATCATCTTTTTTTTATTTAATTTGTAAGGTAATTCATAATTTGCTTGCTTACTTTAACAATCTTTCTGTAACAACACAAAAATATATAAAGTATTTAAATTGACAATCCATGGACACACGCGTGTGCGATGACCAGCAGGTTTCCCCCAAATTTGGATTTATGGCACACATTGTTTTTCCCGAGTCACAATAGTGATTCAAGGAAATCGTTCGTCCAGATTAATGCGATATGTTTATTAGGTGGCAGATATTGCCGCATCACGTCTATTTGAAGGTCGGTGCTGAATGAGCCTGCCACATGCCGCCTGGCTAATAGCAAATGGCTGGGAAACTCAATTTACTTCACAGGGAATGAAAAGATTTCAATTTATAATTAAGTTAAGTTGCCGATAGCCGGGCGCAGAGTGGCACTCGCCACTCGTGGAACAAAGCCCCAGCTCATAATTGAAACCATGTCGAGTGAAAAGGGCTAAAAGGTTCAAGTGGCATCCACCGAGAAAAGGCCGCCAATAAAGTAATTAGGCGCTTAGTGTCCGAAAAATTTGCTACATCAAAGGGCGGGGTCATCTCTAATGCCCTGACCCGGTTTTCCATCCCGCACCCCGGCCACAAAATTGTGACAGTTCAGTCTTTTGTGACAACTTTTTGTGGGTGGTGGTGGGCCAACATTTTCGAGGCCTTTCTGAGTAGGAGGAGTTATCTTGTCGAAGGCTTAATATTCAATTATTGTAAATAAACCTTCAAAGGTGTTTCATATTTCCTTAAAGTTCAATTTTAATTGATTTCCTTCCTTGCATCAGGCTCTTATGTTTCCCACACTGCCATCATATCAGCTTTCACTTATTCGATACAATTTGGAGATCTAACAAGGCACAAACTCGTTACTTCTCGTTGTTTATTCCCCATCAAGCGTTACCCGAACAAAAAGATCAAAGATAAATTTCCAATTCTTTTTTTTTTGTTTTCTTTTTTTTTGGGGGGGCGTCTGAGCGTGTGTGCCTCATCAAACGCTCCAGAAATTTACTGACAAAATGCCACACTCGGTGGCGAGGCAAAGGAGTGGTATGAAAAGCTTTTGCCATTATACCACGCTCATTGTTGCTTTGTAGCTGTTGTTATTATTGTTGACTCTACTGTTATTGTAACGCCGCATAGACGACACTTTCACAATGTTTTCCCCATCATCTTGGAACGTCTGGCCCTCCATCCATTTCCATCTATTTTTTTTTTTTGGCTCTCGTTTCTGCGCTGACAGCTTTTGTTGGGCCCCGGCAAACACTTCACCGCTCACAATGCGCCCCAAAAATGAACGTGCAGCGGGCTCCTGCGATATATAAAAAACCGTATATATCCGACTATACGCTGGCCACTCAATAACGACCACTTGACAACTTTTGCCCAACAACCGAGCGGGATCAATGGCAACGGCAATCGCACGGCCAATGACTGATGCCGGCTGCAATTAACTTTGGCCCACCGAGAGTGATGACAATTATTTTTCTGGGTATTTGCTTTGAAGTTTCGTCTCAAAGGGACGGTCACTAATTAGTTGCGACAATTCGGGCCTTGATTTTCTTTGAATGTGCCATTTTTTGGGGATTATTGGCATTACGATTCCTTGAACTGACGATTTTCACTGACGATTTGACAAAAAATAGGCTTATTTTTAATGGAGAATTTCTAATAATTTAATTGGTAGTGGGGTCATTATTAATATTATAATATATGACTTACGTTGAATAAAAGATTTTTTTAGGGCTTACTTAAAACACGCTTTTTAGTAAACTAAAAATAATACATATACATAACTAGAAAAAAAAGACTTTGCTAGAGATTTAAACTATAGACTGCTAGACTATTAATATAGTTTATATCTACATCTATATAAAGATTTAGTGATTTACGTTGAATACTTAGAACCCGTTTTTTCAGAAATTAAAAAAAAATGTATATGAAAACTCAAAGATAAAAGACTTTCCTAGACTTTAAACCAATTATAATTATTTAATTAGTTGACTATAATTGCCTTCTAAATTATAATGTCATTTCCCACGCCAGCCCCCAAATAAAAGCCATTTGTGTTTTATCTCTTAGCTAATTAGTTTTAAATTTATGAATTTGGCCCAGTAATTTATCGTAAGATATACTTGTATGTGCCTCAAAGTCTCTTGCTCATTCGGACTGGAATTGCATAGTCCAGCGAACAATTTGTTTCGCCTGCCATTGATTGTCCAGCACTTGGTCCTCAGTCCTCAGTCCTTAGTCCTTAGTCCTTATAGATGGGACCGCCACATGGGCGACAGCAGAACAGAGGGAATGCCAAGGACCTTCTGCAGCGAAATATAAATTCCTGCCCACTCAAGCGCACACACTTAATGTAATTTTTTAAAAAGCCATTTTTTGTTGCCGCCCTGATATACACTCGGGTACATGGGGATATACATATATTCTGAAGATATAGGTTCGTCAGGACGGGTATTTTTTATCAGTGTCAGGCCAGTTGCGGCGTCAAGCGAATGGCAGCATAAACAAGACCCGAATTTGTGTTTGAATTTATGACAGTTGCTTTTCCCTTGGCCGCCCAACACCTCGGCAGTTGAACTGGAAAAGTGTCGCCAGTTCGACGCTGGAAAATAAGAAAATCCCGGCGGGGGAGGCAACTTTAAAGTCGTACTTCGGCATTTTGCCTTGAAGTTTTCGCAATCCATGCCATCGTCCCTCGACTCTACCATCCATGGGTATAGTGGCCCCTTTTTTTCTGGCACTTTGTTGCTGATAAGACTTTGACTTTTGCTTGGCTAGTTTTTTAAGTTAGTCGGGTTCGGAGCATATTGTTTTTTCCAGCTTTTTATGTCACACGAACCCACTCAGAGCACAAACAGCCACATAAAATTTCTGACACTTTGGCTTTGTCTCAGCACAGTTATCAGAGATTGTCTTGGTTGCTTGGCTGTTTCAGTTCTGGCATAACTATTGGCCGGAAGGCAACGGTAAGTCAGAGCTTAGAAGATGGTCCATACCATCGAAGCATAGTGTAGAGGTGGCCAATTATATCTGTCCAAGCAAAAGGTAAGACTATCAAATATACCGAGGCTATACAAAAATATAGTGATTTAAATTCACTTTAAAAGTGGAAGATCCATGAAATATCGAAATACCTGTTCAAGGTGTTTCAAAACATCACTGAGTTCGCCTAAATCAGGTATGGCCAATTATATCTGCACCAGCAAAAGATAAGACTATCAATATAGTGATTTAAATTCACTTTACATAAGAAAGATCCATGAAATATCAAAATACCTTTTCAAGGGGTTTTAAATTATTACTGAGCTTCCCTAAATCAGAAATGGCCAATTATATCTGACCAGCAAAACAGAAGACTATCAAACATACCGAGGCTTTACGTTAATCTAGTAATTTAAATTTTACTTTAAAAGAGACAGGGGTATGCTATGTCAAATTACCATTTCAAGGAGTTTTAAGCTATTTTAAACCCTTGCATTAGATATGGCAAATTATATCCTGACCAAAAAAAGGTAAGACTATCAAAACCACCGATGTTATACAAATATCAAGTGATTTAAGTTCACTTTAAAAGAGGAAGATCTATGAAATCTCTTTATCTTTTCATAAGATGTAGCAAATTATACCTGCACCAGCATGAGTCTATTAAACACACAGATGTTTTACAAAAATCTAATGATTTAAATTACCTTTAAAAGAAGTAGATCCTTGCAATTTTAAAATACCTTTTGTAGTAATTTCAAACCACCACTGAGGTCCCCTGCACCATATACGTTTCAAACAAGGTTTTTTTTTTATCTTAACCCCCAGGAAAGTTTTATCCGTACTGTCGAAGCCATTTCCTCCCCTCGAAGAGTCACATATTTATGGTTTCAGCTTAAATTACCCGCATTATCTACGCACTTCGCCATCAAATCTACTTGTGTGTATCCATGGAAATACTCCAACGACAACTGTCAGGCGAATGTCTAAGATTGGGTCTATTGACCCCAGACGACAAATTGCAAGGAAACCGTGAAATAAGTTCGGAACATATGGAGCACCCGACCAACTTTGTGTCTTATTAATATATGAATGCCAACGGTTGGAACTCGTAAGAATGAACCGTTCTTAAGGGGGCCAAAAAACGGTTCGTCTTGGCCAGTGTAGACTGTGAAAACCCCCGAGACTCCAACCCTGGCGGCCTAATACATCATTTCAATTTGTTGCAAGTCGTGTTTATTTGTCGTAGTTTCTCGCTGGGTATGTGGGTTTGAGCTGGGGGCCGAACTTTTCGCCCGTCCTGGAAACTATTTCACTTATTTACTTTCATAACTTGCAAATTGTCAACTTATTGCTGGCTGCGGGCGAAAGACACAGGAACCGAGACAAGAAGCGAAACAACTGACGACGAAATTCCTGTCAAAGTGGTGGAAAAGTTTATTTCCCCCTGCTCAGCGGGTAAGTGGCTTATTATGGGGACCTCGCCAGAATACTTTCCCTGAGACATGATTGCCTTTACCCTCTTTGTGTATATATAATTTAATTACCTGAAAAGTCCTCTACAATGTCTGTGATTTATTCGGTTACTTGTGTGATGTCTGAATAGGAATATATGGCCGGAACTATGCGTACACAGAAATTAAAGTTAGTTCAGAGGTCCATTTGTGTTCTATTATATTGTATTTGAATGGTAAAGGGTAGTATTTTGATTGATGTGTTCAAAAGAAACCTTTTAAAATGGTCTATTTATAGAGTTAAAAATACGTTTCTGTTTAATTCTCGGTTATTTAACAATAATTTTTAATATGTGGTTATAGACTTCCAATTTTAAAATATTTTGTGGCATACACCAATGCTGAAGTCGAGATGTCAAAAATAATCAATAACTGTTAGCATGATATTTAGGTTTCTAAAAGTATGTAGTGAACAATAGAACGTTGAATTCCAAGGCCATAATACACCCGACTTTTCATTTTCAAATATTTTGTTGCATACTTTTAGACACCATTGCCTAAGTCGAAAATGACAATAATAATTCAAACCTGTTAACATGATATAAAGGTTTTTAAAAGTATGTAGTGAAAAGTATAATGTCGCCTTGGAATTTACCACCCGACTTCCCATTTCAAAATATATTGTTGTATACTTTCAGACACCAATGCTCAAGACGTAATTGTTCTATGTGTAGAAAATGTATACCCTAAACTGAGTGGACTATACTTACCAGTTTTTTTCAAGATGAAAGTCCTCTCGCTCGATGTCCTTTAATCAACTCAATTAGTGAGAAATGTAATGATAACTGTTGTTCAACTGCCGCAAAATACAAATGAGACCGCAAAACCGACGTTGATGGGGTGAATTTGCATTTGCAGGCGTCGTAGAGTTAGGGAAACGTATTTGCATATTATTTGGTCCTGCCCTTTTGGAAGTCCGAGGCGAGTCACACGTGTCGTATCCTCCGAATACCTCCGTACTCCCCGATCCGTTGTCCTGTTTTTCTTTGTTTCCCGGTTTCTGGTCCCGTGGCTTTGGCTTTTTGGCATTCTGGCTCCTTTCCTGAATTACTTTTTCGCCTTTTCGGTTGCTCTTGTTTTCGCTTTTAATTTCCTCCGCCGTGTGCTGCTTATGACTGCCAAAAAGCAGCGAGGTAACGAAAGATACTGCCAAATGGGGTGGCCTTTGGGGTGGCCTTTAGGGTGGCCCTTGGTGGGTGGTTATGGGTGGCTGGGCGAACACTTTCGATCTCTGTCTGTGGCAGTTGTATGATTAATGTGTTTACACAGGCCACGAGCTTTGCGGTCTGTGTTGATTCGAAAGGGTTAAAAGGCGTAAACAAACCCAGGCACTCACACATGCCCAGTGTTCCGCCCTTTCTCCCCCCCCCCACACACACATACGCTTGTATGTACATATGTAAATGTTATGTTATTTATTTATTTATTATACCATCCGCTGCTGAAATTGACTCCACAAAAGAAGTCAAACGATGCGTTGTAAAAATGTTTTGCTGTCTTACTTATTTTCCGCTGGCTTTTATCAACATTTTAATTAGCCAAAAGCAAAGGAAAACAAATTTCACTCGCTTTCTCCGTATTTCACTTGCTGAGCATGTGTGTGTGAGTGCTCTACCCATTTGACTTCATTTCGGTGGCAAGGTTGTGTCGCATAATCTTTTGGCGCTGTGTGCTAAGTGGCTGGAATTGAAATTTACGATGGCTCCCCGCAAAAAAATAGTAATACAAATAAATGTCTGCAAAAGTGGAGAAAGGTGAGAGGTCAGGGCAGCGTGAAAGGGAAATTGTATCGAAACTAGTTTGAGTTATACAATCACAGTTTAATATAGACGTTAACTTGTATATTTTATGAGTAGTATTCAAAGACAAGGATTTATTTGAATTCAGAACTATTCATTTTATAAAATTAGAATTATTAAATTCCGTTACTTTATTTGTTAAGGAATGAATATTATATATTTAAATTCTGTATTCCATATGAATAGGTCTTAAAAATGTTTATCTATTTATAAGAAATACTTAAAAATACAAGATCTTATAATGATCATAATATTACCATGAGTTTAGACTGGGTATTAACTGTTTTAATCCCTCATTGCTTTTATTTACCTCTCGAAAAAAAGTTTTTAATTATTCAAGTAACCCCGGTATGTTGGATTGGCTGTGGGTCCTTTTCTGGGCAGGTGCCAATATTAAATAGTTTAAGTGAGCAGCCACCAGGTGGGGAACCCCATGAAGGTGCTGCTGAATTGTGGGTGGTGGCAGATAATAGTGAGTTGTGGGTGGTGTTGGCGGTCGGAGGCCAAGGCTGACTTTATGGCCGTGTGATAAGCAGGCAAGAGACCCTTTTTGATTTGGTTTTGGATTTGCGGTTGCCGTCGGAGCAGCTCCATTTGCCCCCAGCTCGTTAGTTATGCACAGGGGTGGGTCAAAAAGGGGGGATGGGACTTGAGGTTTATTTAAAAGGCCAGTGCCACATGTTTGAGGTTTCGTTTGTGCGGGGTAGTGTGTGTGTGTGCTGTTGGTTGGTTTTAATATGACACCTTGGCCGATGGTAATTTATCACCTCTGCGCCGGGGACATATGCTTCCCGAACACCAACGGTTGTGCTTTTAAAACACTGAGGGGACTAATCCCCAGAAACTGACTGAAATGTGGGTCCAACTGATGCTGGCCTACAGATAATTAGAGCTCGGCCCTGGGAAGATTTATGCATGCGTGTAAACGGCTTAAAGTGCCACAAAATAATGCCGAAAGAAATAGTCAACATAACAGCCTAAAAAAAAAAGGGGTAGCAAATTAAATGCAAACAGGTTAAGCGTCTAATTAAATCACAGAAACCAGTGGAAGGCTCAGGAATGTCACAGATTTGACATGGCCCATCAATCTGAGCCGAAGGTTTTGGCCCATTTGTTAATTAAGTTTAGCCAACCGAATGTCAAAATGGCCGCACCTTTATCAAACCGGCAAAGCTGACATATTCAAATTAAAAAGCCTTTGTGGTTCAGCAGCAGGACTTTTCTATTATTCTTTCATGTTTGATGTGAAAATTTTGGTATTTATATAACTGCAATTGCATTTTAAATATTTGTGATTGCATATTTACCCAACACTCGAAGAAAAACAACAGAAAATTCAAGAGCTCAGCAAGCAGCTTCTCTCTTTTTAAGTTTTCCTTTTCCGTTCTGGCCAAATCTCAACAAGAATCGATGCAAATTCGAATGGCTCTCATGTGGATTAGGGTTTGGCGGGAGTTTGCACTACAATTGCTGGGATTTTGGGAGCAAGTTTCTGGCATTATCGGAAATCTGTTAGCAGGAGGATACGGCTGCCGCATGTATCTGGTTGAAATTATAAACGAATTTGTAGCTACTCTTTGCTGGGAATGTCTCCGCCAGGATTCACTTGATATGCGTGGCATGTAGGAAGTTGCTTTGCCGGCTTTTGGTTTTTGGGGCATCATTCGCCTCCACCCCCTTCCCCAATCGACATCATCATCATCATCAGCCTCGGTTTCGGCTGGTGGAGATCAAAGGGCCTTGACAAGAGGCTCGCAGGCCCGAAAACCTATTTGCCACGTCTGCTCTAATGAGCCATAAAAATGTTGCCTAAACGGTTGCGACTTTGGCAACTTCTAAGCGCATTGCTAAGGTGACAATACTGCTGGAATTATGCGGGGAACCAAGGCAGTAAACCGGCAAGGTGAGGTGAGGTGAGGTGGTTTTTGGCACTGTCATAGCTACCGTCTCAGATATCAACTTCAGACATAGTCAACGAAATATATTCAAAAACTTTAGTTGGTGAATTCAATTCAACTTTGCTTTTTATGCCACCCCACTTTGGGGGAATTTTGGGGGATGTACTTTTAGAGAGAACGTATGCTATAAGAAGGGGGAAATACTTTAGCATACTTTTCTGCTTACTTGTATATATTTTGTTTATACTTTGGGGTCTAATTATTCCCCCAGAATTTAGCTTGTATTTTTAAGTACTTCTTGTAACTTAGGGTATCCCTCTAGTCGACTTCCTAGTCGTACTGCCCAGCTTTTTTGCCTTATCCAAGTTTGCTTTGCCAAACTTTTGTTATCGACTGTCGCAGTAGCAGTGGAAATAAAAAGAAATATTATAAAGTAAAACATTATGTTAATACAACACTTTGTTTTGCTGTACTTCATATCTTTTCCCCCAACGCCGCACCTCTCGAACAAGTTTTTGGCATATTCGACTGGCGACTTGGTGGCGTCAGGGCGACAATAAATCAAAGTTTATAATATTATTTTTAAATTCAAAATGAGCGGGAATAACTTTAAGGTCCTGCCTTTGCTGCCGCCGCTTGGCAAATTAAACAGAAAACTTTCGCAAACTTTTCGCCGGAACGAAATGCTTGAAAACGTAACCCCAGCAACTGTTTTATTATTAACTTAATTTGCTGGTGTGCCACAAAGCGGCCAACTTATTCGCAGAAAATATAAAAAACAAAATAAATAAAATCAAATAGCTGTTATAAAAAAAAAAAAAAAATGGCAGAGCAGGCGAAACTTGTTTGCTCTCCTCCAGTCGAGAAATTTTTATTAGCCGCCCCCAAAGTTTGCCAGGGCCACTGCGAAAAAAACCAAAAATAAAAACGGAACCAAAAGAATCAATCCCTACGGCCAAGTCAGGAATTCTGAGTATTTTATTTATCAACTCACGCAGCAAGAAAAACCCAAAAAAAAAGGAAAACGAGGCGGGATGAAAAAGAGAAGCGGAAAACTGCAACCTGAACAATTTTCAGAGTTTCAATTCAACTTATGAAACAGCTCGCGGCCATATCGATTTCACGCTTGACGCTAAGAAAATTAACTTTGCCCGAGCGCAGAACTCCTCGAAAAACCAACAGCTGCAGGGGTAGCAGATACTTCGATGCGTATGACACGGCCAGTGAAACTGGGGGAGGTGGGGTTAACGGGTGGCAGGGGCGGAAAAGTCGAGGAAAATTCGAGGAAAAGTGTGGGCAGGAGGCCAAGTCGCAGCGATTCCTAAGCCCTGCACGTACTGCGGGTCCAAATATTGTAAGTGATTTGGTGAAGTTCCGAAAAAAGTACCCCAACTTCCATACATGCCGCCTTTTGGAAAGGTGTACGCTGGTACACAACGTGCTTGTAATGTCGATTCAGTGCGCCTAATTTGCTTCACTCAAGCCAGCAAAAGGGATTTGAGGTTGGGGGTTAGGGGGTCGGACTTCAGAGGGTCTAAGGGCAATTTTCATAATTCACTCGGCCTCCAGTCAGACTTTGAACTTCACTCGAAAACCCGGTCATTAGCCATACGCATTGCCAGCACTTTTCAAATGTCATTTGCCGTTTTGTGAGCCTCGCCTCGTTTCTGTGGCCCCAACTTCATTAGTGAGCTGAGGTCACAGGTCACCCAGTCGGGGTGGGGGGGTGCTGTGCAATTACTGCAAAAGTTTCGGCAAACAACTTTCTGACTTTGCGCGTAAAATTCAATGAAAATGCCATTATTTGAGCCAGCCAGGGCTTTCGGCCCTCTCGACTCTTTCGGCGGACGGACAACAATGAGCTACGAGCTGGGACCGCAACGGATTGCCGCCAGAGGTGGACTGCAAATGTGCGAATAATGTTTATGGGAGCACGGAGCCAAATGCAGTTGGACAGCATTATCAGCGTGTTTCCGATTTGGATGGGGGTGCCATACCACCCGATTGCGGCGGTCGCGAAACGGTGTGGTCGCTGAAATATTGACTTGGATAGCAGAATGGACAAAACTCCCATACCAAAATTTGAGTTAAGGCTTTAAGTGGTGAACCTTAAAGTACCTTAAAAATTATAAACACATTTAAATGGTTTTTGTTTTCGAAATTATAACTGTTTTTAAAGACGATTTAGAAAATTTTCGAGAAATGTATCTTTAAAAAGTAAAAAAAATTTAAATCGAGAAATTACCAAAGATTTGAAATGGTTTTTAAATAAATTGTTAGATATTAATAGTTTTTAATGGAACACACTTTTTTTTAAATATCACTACATTTAAATGGAATTTTGAGAAATGCGACTTTAAAATTTTTAATAAATTTATATCGTGGAATTAGGAAAGATTTGAAATGGGTTTAAAGTAAATTTTTGAATAGTAATTGTTTTTAATAATAAACAAATTTTTTTTTAAATTTTTGAAAAAAAAACTTTATTAAGTTTTGGGGCGTACGCATACTAGTTACTTTAAAAATGTATTTGTATCTTTTTTTTTGATGTTAGAGATTTTTACTAACAAAGGAGCTTACAGATATTAGGAGCATGGTTCACTTTAAAGTTTTTAATAAATTAGCAACCATAAGCAACTGATTTATGTAGTTTTATAACTCTTTTCAGTAATATAAAGTTTAAAAGATTTTTTAATATTTGTAATATGCAATTTATAACTTTTTATTTACTAAAAAAATATCTTTATAACGTTACTTGTTGTTTAATAATTTTTCTGGGTGGTCCTGGGATTACGTCCCCAAAGTTCCGAAACTCATTTCGCTGGCACAGTGCAGATGCGATCTTAATTTTCGCAATCCCAGTTATCCAATCATATTGTCGGCCAATTACATTCGGCCACTTCTTTGTTGCAGCCAGCGCTGCAGGGGTCACTAAGTCAAACAAACAGGTGGCAGTCGGATGGCGGCGATAGAGTGGCGAAAACCGAAACGTAGACCACCACCACCACCGATGTCCCATTGGTATCAGCTGGAAAATTATACGAAACTGGCAGGAGAATGGCGTTTGGTTATCGGAGTTGTTGTGGTTGCAGGCCAAGTATTCGCCACGTGGCACAGATAAAAATGAAACCCACTCAGTGCTCAGTGCAGTTAATTTATCTTAATTAGCTGCTGTCTGCACTAAATTACAACAATTAACTGGGGCCACTTGATTACTTTTGTTAGCCAGGTCGCAGACTAAACGAGTTAATTGCATTTGCTGTCTGTCGCCAGCTTATTAAAATCAAATCGATATCTTACGTGGCTGTCAAACTTCCAGATAACTTAATTAAAACTGGTGATGTTTTTCTGGAATGGGATGGTGGGGGATGATGGTATGGGAAGATGGGAAAAATAGTGGCGGGGCTTGAGGGATTTATTTGCCTGGCTAACATCAGGTCACAGCGAGCAGCGGAAATGACGACTGAGATACAAATTCCAAGTTGGCCTCGACCGAGTCGACTGTGTTGCAGCAGTCAGCATGTGGCTTGGCTCTCATTAATTCCATACAGCCAAGACCCCTGGCGTGGCGTGCATTCGTGCTTCAAAAGTCGCATAAATCACATGCGAAACTAGGGCCATAATTTAAAGAGTTCAGTTCTGGAGTTTCCCCATAGCCACATCGAACTGCATGTGCAGTTGGTGGGCAGGGGGGACTGGGCCCCAAATGAAATGGAGCACGTAGATCGACTCTTGCACCACAGTTCTTCAATATTTTATGCAATTTACTGCACGAATGCAATCAAAAACAATTTTCGCAGCTTAAAAACCGCATTTATATACCGAAGCCAACACTTTTTCTCCTACCTGCTGCAGTTGCAACTTCTATTTTTCCTTACCTTTGGTTATCAAAGGAAAAGGGAGGCGGGCTGTGAACTGAGTGAGTTAGGAGGTCCATTTGGGGTAGGGCAACACATCAAGTGCCGGAAGACGATGTGTCAAAGGACCAAATTGTGTTATATGAAAATTGGAACATATAAGTTTATGCAGATGAATTGTAGGGGTAGAAAAAAAGCATTGAGGGATGGGTTTTATTTACATACCCGTAACAATTTGCAACACATGTGGTTTATAGGAGCGTGTCATAACGCCCAGAGTCCTAACGCCCGTAGGCCCGCGGGACTAATGACACTTTTTGATACGGGCGTCATGACACTCGGCGTTATGACATGCATACGGTTTTAAGCCCTTATCTAGCGACTTATCAGAAATTATAAAGGAACATTATACATCATAGAAGCTATTTTTCTTTTTAAATCAGAATTTTGGTTTATTTTCTTAAATTATAAAATACTTAATGAGTCGAGTTATCCATTTATGGATCATTTCACTGTCGCCAAATACATAAATATAAAGGTAATGGTATTAATATAGTGAATGGTTAATTTTTGATGAATTTGTTTTAATTTAGACGGATATTATGTTCTGGTAAGTCCAGGGAGTGAAAACTGTAAACGTGAATGTGCGGAAACTTAAAAAGGTAATTTAATAATAATAATACCATTTAATAATACCATTTCGGTTTACAAATATATCAAATGCCTTTGCTGACTCAAAACATACATAACATTATTATATTATATTATATTCCTAAAGCAAATCTATTATTCTATAATATAGAAATATTACTTAACTAGTATAATACTTTTGTTAAAACAAAGTAAAGATTTTTTGGGACAGACCACCCATAGAATTCCCATTCTATCCTGAGAGTTTACGAAACGTAAAGATGAGAAAAAATTGTTTCGCAACCTTTTAAATACCTCCCCGTCAATTAGAAAGGTAATAGTCTACTCCGACGCGAATTGCAGTGGAAATCGGATGGAAACCTTTAGCTGTCGCAGATCCTATTTTAATTTCTCACTCCCGCTTTTCACTTGGCATATCTGGCCACATGCGATTTCCATGCGTATTCCTGTGTCTGTTTTTCCTGCTAAACATTGTCAACACAGATTTGCATGGGTTTTCCTAAGAGGGGCCGCCGAGGGGGCGGGACTATCAAGCGGGCAATGCGAGCGCCACGTTGACAGTGTTATTAGTTGGAGTCCGTCCGAGTGCGTTGAAAGGGATTTTCCTCTGCCCAATTTTTGTGTGCTTTCTTTTGCGGCTGCATTAAATATTCATGTTGGTCAAATACGGTTCTGTTTTCGGTTTTTGTTTTTCGTTTTCTTGTTTTTTGGCTTTTGTTTTTCCTGTGCGCTTTATCAAAACATAATAAACAAATTTGCATGCTGGGCGACAATGTTTTTTATTACTGCCGCTACACGCCGTCGGTTTTGTTCCTTCCTTTCTGGCCGAACTTTTTGATTAAATGTACGAATGGACACATTTCTGCTGGCAGCGGTTATTCCCCTAATTTAAAGTTGCATTTCATGCTTGAGTGAAAGGGGTTTCTATGGCACTACCTAACCACATTGAAATTGCATTTTATTTTTTTTTATTTTATTATTTAGGGGAAGCGAAATGTCCAGAATGGGTAAATTGTGGCAAGATATAACACTCCCTACATTCAAATTAATTTCCAAGGTAGTAAGTAATTACCTCAAATTGGAAAGGACAAAAATTACCTACTAAATAAGTAATTAATTAAGAGATATTAAGCAATTTTTATAAGCATATTAACAGATCTTTTTGTGAGTAGACATAGATATAAGTAGTATTTAATTGTTATTATTTTTTACAACAACAATTTTTAGCTAAGTTGCTACGATCAATTTTATGGCAGATACAGAATATATAGTCATTTATGCCACAGGATTTTCAAACTAAATGTACAGAATTTCATATACCAGCCTTTTTTAAATTGCCGAAAAGGGTACCTATGAGAACTGGAAAAATGGATGTTGAAATCTCAACTCTTCTGAGGTATACTCATTTTCAGAAAGCTTAAATTTGTATACCTCGGTCACATGGTAATTAATGTATCCTAAGATAATATCAATTGGAAAATTTAAATAACTTAAGGTTTAATTAAGAAGGTTCTATAAATAATATCACTGCTTTGATTTATTGATAACTATTCTTACCTACCGAAATTTCATAGTTGGGGATGCCTATTCCCTATTCATAGGTCGAATCTGATCGCAGTGTGTATGGTACATATTTATACAACCGCTTATGGTTGTCCCCGCTTGTTTCACACTCGCAATAATCATACGCCCTGTTGTCCGCCTGGGCCATCCCCCGCTTATGTGAGCTTTTCAATTTGTTTTGTTTTCTCCAACGCGTACACACAGTGTCCCATATAAATGGCAAGTTTAGCTGGAGCTGCCAAAGCCATTTGAGCTAAATTTTATATATCTTGCCATTGTAACAGTTATCGCAAGCGGTGGCGGGGTTTTCCCCTAGACTTTCCCCTTTTTCCTTGGCGCTTTCATCAACAGCAAAGGCAGAGGCAGCAGCAGAAGGACTCTTCTAGCTGGATGCTGACTACTACAGTTGGCCTTAATAACAACACTTGTCGTAATATCATTTTTATGCTCAGGGTGGGGTCGCTGTGGGGCCAAATCGTTTTTATGACACGCACCAGGCGCTGGCTGAACCGGAGCTATATGCCATTCTATATGGCTGATGCTGACGCCGGGGACTTGCTCGGTGTGTGAGAGATAAAGAATTGATTTTATAGCGTCAAACATGCGATTATGAGAGACAGGGCAAGGGAATATAGGGTGCACGGGTCAAAGGGTGTTGGTCCCTCCACCTAGAATGAGCGGGTGTCAGGGCAATAAAAACTTCGCACAGCTTTTTCTGTCGCCTTCGCCTCCGCCTCCGCCCCTTTCTCCAAAAACTATTCCAATCTAGCATCTAGCATTCGGCTTTACTGCTGAGCCATGGAAAAATATATTATTAATAACCGAACAGAACAGCAACACACATCCAGGCAAACAAACACACGCCAGCATAAACACTTTGCGCACTTTTGTCACTGCTGCCTTTTCTGGGCGGCAATAAAATTATATTTATGACAAGTGGACTGGGAGTGCCAGTGGCTGGTGCTGAGATGAGCATTGGATGGTAGGACCGCTTTACATAAATCAACCAAATGGAGAAGCTGCGAGGGGCTGTGACTAATTACCAGCCGGCCGCCCACTGCAACCCACTTGTCCTGGAGGAGTTGGCAAAGCCAATTAAAAGTTATGCCCGGCGTGCACCTGAAACACAATTTGGAAATTATAGAAAAACACGAACAGGACGGGCTTACGAACGCCATAATTTTAAGCAATGTGCGTTTTAAATAAAATATATATTTTTTAGTTTATAAAATGATTAGTATTATTGTGACATCAAATATATTAAATCAAATATTATCTATTTTTCATTTTTTTGGTTCCGAAATCATTATACTTTCGATATTATCATTTTGGATTTACGTTAAGGTGAGTTATTGAGATTTATTTTAAAATATTTATGGTATTAGGATCTCTTTGCTCAATAGTAATGAATTAAACTATCAAACAATGTTAATAAACTTCTAGTATGCCAAGTTTTTAAATATCTTTAATTTTTAAGGATACTTTTTGTGATTTTTTTAAGTACTCCTTATGGTATAGGAATCCCTTTGCTCTATAAAACAAGCCTTTAACTATCTGTATGAAATCCTTAGATTTCTCTTTTCCTTTTAAGACCCATTCAGGTACTCTCAACATAACTACCTCGCTTAACTACATGGAATTTAAGAGGTGAGTTATTCTGATTTATCTTAAAAATATGTATGGTATTATGATCTCTTTTCTATAAAACATGCCTTTAACTATCTATATGCAATTTTAGAGGTGAGTTACTGTGATTATTCTATTTAATTTGTATGGTATAAGGATCTCCTTGCCCTATAAAACATGCCCTAAATTAAACTAGTAACCCAAATTAATCGAATTTAATCAAGCAAAATCCTTAGGTTTCTCTTCTCCTTTCGAGCCCCAATCAGGTGTTCCCAACATACATCTCTATCCAGTTTTTCGCTTATCCCTAATTTTAAAGGTGAATTATTATTATTGTCTTAAAAATATTTATGGTACAAAGATCTCTCTATAAAACATGCCTTAAATTAAACTATTATCCCATATTAATCGACTTCTATTAAGCACAATCCTTAGACGTATCCTCCCCTTTCGAGCAGGTGCTCCTAACATACATCGCCATCCAGCTACCCGCTTATCTATATGAAATTTTAATTATAATCGCGGGCAGCTCGCCAAGGGACCTGGGGATATTTGACCGAGCACCGACAGCTGCCCGCGGGTGAGGCGACCGACAAATGACAGATTAGCGCAAATATTTATTTTAATGTGAGGATGCGATGGCCATCAGCCGGAGCTCAGAGTCAGGGGACCCAGGATTCAGGAGCCGGGAGCCAGGGCTATTATGCTTAAGCTGCACACTTGAATACCCCGGGAAATCGACTGAATGTGTGTGTGTGTGGGAGTGGCGGGGAGTGAATTTCCCGGGGAAAACACGGCCCTTATTGCCCATTAAACGCAAAGTCATAATGAGCGTCAGTGTCGGTGGCGGAAATGGGTTAAAACAACTATTTCTATGTGGAACGCTGTGTTTCGAGCTCCGAGCTTGTTGTTAGCCCCGTAGTTTATGCAATAATACTAAACACAGGCAGCGAAATGGTGTTGGGTGAACTGCGTTTATCAGTGGTGCGGATGACTCTTCATATTGATAGTTTTTACCCAACTCAGCGAAAGTAATAACAGATACAGGGGATGAATAAAAGAATGGGTTGGATGGCGATGGGTGGCCATTCCCACCCAATCTTCCGTTTATTAATAGCCTTCCGCAATCCGAGGGCTTCATTTATTAGCCGCATTAATGAAAAGGCCCCACTCGAAACTAATTATAGCACACGAGCCTACGCTGCACCTCGGTTGGCCAAGTGGACAGGCATAATAAATGACATATTTACATGTTAATATGAAAGCAGCCGCAAGGTTCGCTGGCAAAATGGCAAAATGGCCGACTTAATTATCGGATCAGCATCTTGGATGGCATTCTGAGTGGGCCTTTCGAAGGAACGAACGAACGAGGGAACTTATCAAGGCTTAATTTTCCGTTGGGGTGGTGGTTGTCCAAATCTCAGCAGCAAAAGTTAAGTAGCCAAGGCAAACAGAAAACTGCTTACGAAACAAAAAGTCAAGCACGCAGATGAAAGTGGAAGTCCCACTCCAACTACTACTTTGTCTTTGGATTTCCCGAATCCTCTGTTGCTTTTTCTGTTGGTGTTGCTTTGTGTATAATTTTTGGCAAAACTTTTCGACTAAGTCACTTTCCTCCTTCATGCAGGAGGAATCGAGCCCGGGAATTAATTATACATGCAGGTCACGTAAATATGATTGTCATGCCAGCAGCCAGCAGGCAGCCGGCTAGAACCATGGGCAAATCGCTGGGAACAAAGTCAGATTGAGATTGACCAGGACAGGACGACCAGTCGCTGGCGATTGCCTTGGCATCGGGCCGATCTTGATAAACTTAAGGACTTAAGCGGCTTGCATGCCCTGCTTAAGGCTTTGTGCCTGGGCGGTAAGCGGTGATTGGTGCCGAGAGCGAGACCGAGTCCGAAACTTTCCTGCCAAATCCCCCGAAAACTAAAAGTATTTAGCTAATAAATTATACAAAAATTGAAACAAATTCCTTAAGCATTTTGAGTGGCTGACAGGCGGGGGTGCTGTGCCCCTGTGCCCCTGTTCTTCTGGCTGGCAATTGGTCAGCAAGTCAAGGCTGTCCGAGCTCTGCCTGCTCTCAAATTAATATTTAATTGTTTCAGCCCCACTTTGGCCAATCCCTATGTGCGTTTATTTGTATCTGTTGGGCTGGAGCATGCCGGATAGGAAGGACTTTCCCTGCCATGCAGGCAAATTACAGGGCTCTCCCTCTGGAGCAACGAGATTTTGTCGGAAATTGCAACAACTGCAGCCGTTATTAGAACTGAGCTGGTTGACTGGGGAGATTGGGGAAACACCGACACGCTACCGACAACAGCAACTGCAATTAGTGCAGGCTGCCTGCAACAAACATTCCCAGAGTGTTGAGCCCCGCAGAAAAGATATTTTTGGAGCAACATAAGTGTTACGACAGTCTTAAGTGGAATACTTAAAGCTTCGTAAACGATACTTAACTTTAGAGGTAGTTAAATAAATATAAAAGTCCTTTAACATATATTAATATACTTCAAACAGCAGACATCAAGCCCCAAGGAAGTTAACGCATTCCAATTACATTTCCTTCTAATAGACATTAAAAAAGTATCATTTGCCACTTTTTGAGCAAATTTTAATTTCCTGCTAAACAAACAAACAGGCAAACAAACTCGGGCAAGAACTTTTCGTGTGAGTAACTTAACTGGCGCCCAACGTGGGGCGGAGGTATGGAAATGGGGGGAACCGCAGCGAACGACGCCCAAGGAATTCAAATAAAGTTCATGTCCTTGTCAGGGGGCGGAAAGGTGGCGAAAGGCAGGAGGCTGAGTTGCGTAGCAGTCACGTTATAATTGATAGACAGTTGCAGGACGTGTGCGAGTTGACAGGCCTTCTCCCAACCCTGCATTCCCCGGACATTTTTATGCTTTATTTTTATAAACTTAGTGAGGAGCGAGAGGGTCACTGGGCTGACTGCTCTGTTAATATCTACGCAAACACAAATGAGCGTGCGTAAAAAATTCAATTATGGGCCCGTGGGCAGAGGACCAGAGGGGGCAGCAGTCAAAAGGCAGCCGAGGAATTAAATAAACTCGAAGGTAAGCATGCCACATAAAAAGGCAGGGGGGTTGAACAATGACAGTTATGCGGCGTCTGTCCCTGTGGCAAATGCTCAAATGCTCGGCATTAAGCACAGCCAGGACACACTTCATGTGTGCTTTGCTTTTCAGAGGGTTGCTCTCGCATTCTTCGGCTCGGCGAACCGACTGCAGCCTTCCTCAGCTTTATAGCTATTCTGCGGTCTTCCGGTTCTTCTGGGCCACCTGCACTTTATTTGTTTAATTAATGCCGCCTTGTAAATTGCAAAGTGCGAGACTGTCTGTTTGTTATAGGCAAATAGACACTTGACATGAGCACAGCTGAGCTGCAAACTTGATTAAATGTTGCGGGGAAGACTGCTGGCCCTCTGGCTGTCAAAATGCGTGCGACCGAAGGACTGCGGAAGGATGTCCTTTCCGGAATGAAATGACAGTTGCCACCTTGACGTTGACTCAACCACTTGCTCTCAGTTAGCAAACAGGCGGAAAGGTGGAAAGATGGCAGGTGCAGCGTGATTACGCTGCGGTTCCTTTGCCCAGGATCTTAATTAGAGGTGTAAGTACTCGCGGGGCGACCAGTTTGCCAAGTAATCTGAATGTTTTAATGTGTTCCGCAAACGATGCACCGATAAAAAAAGTTATTATACATCGAAAAGTGCTTTGACATTCCTTACACAAAGAAAAATATGTGTAAGATATGGTGATCAATGATAATTTTGATAAAATTCAATACCAATTTTACAAGTTGAGGGGCTTATCACTTTGACAAGTTCGATATCTTGTATTTTACTCACTTTATATATTTCGGTGAGTTTCGAAAATTGCTGTCTCCCTTGTATTCCAGAGTAATCTTAGACGCTAACTAGCTTGTTTCACATTCTTTTGATTTCAATGAATTTATACTTTCTTTATTTATACAAAAATTTAGATAATTAATCTGAACTTGATATTTTATTTTATCATTGTTTTACATATTAACTAAACTTTACTTATTAATAAGATATCTAGAACTTTAATCTGAACTTGGCATTTTATTTTATCAGTATACATAACTTGTGAAAACTTAATTTAAACCTAATTATGCAGCTGCATGCAGACAGCTTTGAAATCCAAGCAGCCAACTTATTTAATGGCAATGGAGTTGGCATTTTATTTAGCACATTTAACTGCACCAGCCAGGCGGGAAGGCAGCATTTTGCATGCACACGATTTCAATCCAACCGAAATCTACTTACTGCAAAAAGTAGGCAGTCTGAGGCCCAGTCTGCCGTCTTATGGGTCGTCTTAATGGGTAATTACCCAGCACAGCAGCCGTTAAATGAGCCAGCTCCATGTGTTTGGATGTGGATATGTGGATGAGGCTGTGAATGGGGCCATGGAGTGTGTCTCAAATTGCACTTAACTCGATCCTGAGAGCAAGTTCTGGCTGGAGGAGTGACAAGTGGCAGCACAAAGTGCAGACAGGTTAGTTGGGTTGGCAGTTTGTTTTAAATAATATTTATTTATAATTCTGAGTTGTCTGCGGCCCAGCCTCCACTCTCTCGGCAGAAACTCATTTAAGTTGTAGATTACTAATTCTCTGCCCCTCCAAGCCTGTTTGTGTCTTCGCTTGACTATGTGCAGTCATAAGTTAGCTAGTTATGCTTATTTTTGATGAAATTAGTTTGGGAAGATTGTGAAACGGCAATTGTACCGATTACTTATGCATGATAAGTCGGACCCAAAATGGAAAGCATAAACACTCCGGAGCTGCCAGCTCCATGTGCATTGTTCATTTCGTTTGTTTTGTCAAATTAATGGAGAGTCAAATGTAGGTTAGCCCAAACACATTGTTTACTGACAGTCTTCTTCGTGCTGCGAAATGCTTTAAGTGGAAAATATAATTACCATAACCCCCAGCCTGTGTCCTCATTCCGCTTTGTTCTTATTCTATTTGCCAACTGATAAATGAAATTTGAAATATGCCCATTATGTTGGCACTAATTTCTTTACAGCCCCCGCAATTATCTTTTTTAATATTCCGGCAAATGTCGTCCACTAGGACGCCCGAAATCTACTTAATAAATTTCGTTAGAACATAAAAATGTGCAACTTGAGCTTCTTTTTTCGGGGGGGCTGACTGCGGAGGAAGCTATGACAGCACCTGTGCGGAATAGATGCCATCGGCAGTGGGAGATGGGAAGTTGGTCAAACAAAGTTGGTCGCCATGGGGCATTCGTTATGTTTACAGCTACGTCTCCGCCTTCCGACTCCTTCCCCCAACGCATGGCACTTTATTAGCGCCCTGACAACCTGAGCAACAATAAATAACATTCTGTGCGCGCCATTTTGTTTCAATGTTTGCAAGGTATCTGTATCTGTGGGCTTGTGTGTATGTTGACCTTTGTTTAGGACCAACAAAATATTGTATTCGCAATAAATGCTGGCAAAGTTGCGCTTAAATCTTCAGATGGTAATATGATCACGTTCTCTTCGCAAATCTTAAGTGAATTGCAAGCAAAGTTTTCTACTCCTTCTAATCAAGGAGTAAAAAGAAGGAGTAGTTAAAGTATAGAACACTACCTTGTACTACTTATATATTTTAGGGAACTCTACCTTTTCACGTTATTATAGACAAAATCCCCTTTAATAGCTGGGCTACACACAAAACCATTTGGTTGGTAAAATTAATTAATGCAAATAGTTTAATAACTATAAAAAATTGTATTTGTTAGCAGTGTATTAGAGAGGTTCATAGAATATGCTGTATGCCGATGACTATTTAGTATTAATATCGTTTACATGCTAACTTCCGCATTTATGTACCAATTCCGATATTCCGATTCAATGTAAAACTAAGTTAAGCTAATATATTATGATAAGGATATTGAAAAGAGCGGAGAACGGTCACACTGCGATATAAGAGAGCTAGCGAGCACATGTGTAAATTTAAGCCAATATAAAAAATACAAATAAAAAGTGAAACAGAACGGCAATAACATATTGTACTATTTAAAACGGTATTTTATATATTTGTTTTTGCTTTGTTTACTATTTAATAGTTAAGCCCATATTTACATAGATATCGCAACAGTAAGTACTTGATTAACTATCAAAAATAGTAATCCTATCGTATAAAGTTCCACACAAAAGTATGCCACTATAACGTTACAAATTTTCTCCAGTCTGTTGTTTATAATTCCCAACTGGATCTAGCGTCTCGTACACCTAGACTACTTTGCTTATAAAATACCATGCCAACTTGACGTATCTATAAATTTAATTAATATCTTTATTAATTATATACATATATGTCTATTTAATGTAAATAAATTCACAAACTATACTTTATCGGTTGGATAACTATAAAAATTGTAATTTAACCACAATCCATCGGTTGGGACTATTCTTCCGTTTTATAGATACAAAACTGCTTTTAAAGTTACCCTTAAGTTTACATATTACGTAAGAGTAACTATTTGACGGGTAAAATTGACAATTCGGTTATTATAATAACGGTCCCCTTATTTTATATTGGTCAGTTTTACCACTTTGTGTTGGTGAATTTTACCGATAGAATTCTTGTGTGCAGAAAACAAGGTGGTAACTCAGACTGTTGTTCCCTTTTTTTTCTTCACCCACCTCTAATTTGGTTTTGAAGTGGCACATGTGAACGAGACACATTTTTTCCGCTTTTTCATATTTGCAGCTTGGCCGCAAAACTGTGGTTCCCGGCTAAGCTTGAATCAGATGCAAAGCCGGGCCAATATGACATTTCAATTTTCATCAGGAGCGGGAAAACAGGGGAAAGACACCTGCAACAGCCAACGGGAAACAGACAACGACATCGACGCACTTCTAATACAATACAAACGCAATAATATCGGATTTCCGTTTCCGCATCCGTTACGCAGCTGAGTTTACAGTTGCCAGTTTGCAGTTGCGAGTTGCGAGTTGTGAGTCCCGGCCGGGCCAAGGGATATTGCCGCCTCCTCCGACCGTCCATTCGATACAATTTGTTGTTGTGCTGGGTAGCTGGAAAAACTGGTAGCAATGGAAAAACAATTTAGAGTTCTTCGCTTTCTGGCTTGGCACTTTTAAGCACGCCAAAGCAATAAAAACTTGTTGGGTACTCGCACGAACGTATGAAATAGTGTGAAAGGATTTCATGGAGTTGCCGTAGCGCACGGGCTCACAGAGCTGGGAAAAGTGTGTGGAAAGCTGGGAGAAAGTGGGGGGGAAAGTGCGGTGGTTCGACACCGTCTTGCAATTGAATGCATGTTGACAATGACGGCAATCTGCACAAAGTTCAGGCGACAGCAGAGACTGCCGTTCCGCTGGATAGGAAATTTTGCAGGGCAATGTGCAATAAATCGCGCCTTGCTGTCTAACCTGAGGATATAATGGATATTGATTGGAAAGTTTGATTGATTTTCTTGGCCCCTGCTTGAGTCTGTGTGTGAGGAGGATGCAGAGTGCTCCGAAATCGAATTCATTAGCAGCGATTAAATCACTGCCGTACGGTATTTTCCAATCTGTCTGCGGCTGCTAACGGCATTTCATTCCGCGGACAGCAACTAATAATGATCCCGAACGAACTGCAAACCCACTCAATTACAAATAACAATGTACAGTGTCCTGAAACCGAAACCAAACCGAAACCGAATGAGTGGCCCAAAATGCCGCAATATACAAAATGTTTTTTTAATTGTTTTGCCTGCCCGGCGAGCACATGTGTGCGTTTGTTTGGGTGGCTTGGGGATTTATTTAACAAAATATTCGTGTGTGCCACGGTGTGTTGGGATTGGATACGGGCAGAAAACAAGAGATTTAATTTCATTCGGTTTTTAAAATGGCAACAATTTCCATATGCCGCAATTGTGCATTGCATTGTTGTTTTGGACATGACTCGGGATATGATATTCGCGTGGCAACGTGACGTATGCGTGATGTGGCAGAGGCACAAACTTTTACTTTTTCCTTTTTGATTTTACGGCCCGTCCTTAGGCGCCCCAATGAACTTTATGATCACTTAGTTTAGTTTTATTGTTAATAAATTTTGTTTATTTTCAATGAGCAAAGCGAAAGCTAAGCACATAAAATATTTGCGAAAAACAACCATAGCCAACTTTTTGCCACCCGATTTTTATGGCATTAATTTGTTTAATGTACAACTTTTGTGTAGCCGAAAACTTGTTTTAATATTCAAATAGAAGTGGTTGGGGGCTGAAATTGATATGGCTTTCAACTTTTGCCCTATCAGTTGCTCAATTTCACAAGCGGCCAAACACACACGCTGCGTAAAGCAGACAGACATTCCCCCAGAAGATTTGCTCGGTTTCCATGCGTTAAATCAGCATATAATCCCAAAGTATTTCCAATTTTATACTCACCCGGCCCTACGCACCCCAAGTCATGTCAAACAAACTTAAAAACACACAAAGAAAGGCACTCACTGGCACCCAACCCACACACACAGACTTACGGAGAAATGCTGACAATTTGCAAGTTCTTTAAGGTATGCGACAAACTTGAAGCCGCCCCTGGATTCTCAGGGAACCCATGGAACCCCTAGATCCCTCGGAACCCCCGAATTTTCTTTCGGGGGGCGTAGATCCCGAGTTGAAAGGCAACTAAGGCGCTCACACTCGCATCCCAATCCGGGTATCTGCTTATGCCTCGTCAATCTAAGCCCCAGAATCTTGTCGCTGTCATGTTGTATAAATTAAATGTGTTTATATTAAATGTAAAAGTAAAGAAAAAAATCAAAACAAAACCTTAGCCGTAGCTGGAGACACATTTTTGATACGAAAAAAAAATATAATATCAGTTGCCTGCGTTTTCGTTTTCTTGTTGTCCTGATTTTTCCCTCCTCATATATTATAATAGGCATTGAAAGTTTGGTCTGTTGCCAAGGTTGGGGGTTACTCTGATAAATATTGACATGTGGGGACTGTTTTTGTTTCAACCAGGGCCACGTTGACACGCAATCAGTTGAGATCAGTTAGCATTTTTGTGGGGATTGGCATCGGGGATTGGCTGTCGTGTTTGGTTTATGCTGACAGCCAAGTGACGTGCTCTTGCGAAGGCGACTTCTGATTGTGTTGCTAGATATGATATATTTATGACGAATGCCGCGGGGATGGAGCGGTTAAGGGATAAGAACTTAAAGTTTCTCCTTAAACCCCCCGAAAGCTGAGCATTTTTAAGTCATCCCCACGTGCACAGTATCGTATTTACGACATATTTTTCGAGATAATTCCGTTTGCTCTCCTCATATTTACCTGTTGGCTTTTCTTCTTCATCGCCTGGCTTTATTTGCTGTCCGCTTTAATGTTGCCGCACCCAAAGATTACACGCTCAATGATGTTGATAAAAGTAATAATATAAATGATAATGACGTCGCACAAAGAATTATTTAATTTTTCCGGAAAGTCGAGGTCTGGCGCGCAAATAAGCTTTCGATATTTTTGCATGTCCTTTTTTTCTGTGTGGTGTATGAAACTTTTGCTTGTTACGAGCTGAAGCATTTCAAGCGTATTTTTTCGCTTTCACTGCCTTTATTTTTTTTATTTTTGTATTATACTCGGTTTTGCTGCTTTGCTTTGTCGTTGTGCATGTGTAATTTCTGCTGTCCGGGCGGGTAATCCATTGCAGAGATAATTAATTACTTAACAGCCAGTAACCACCAACAACCTGGCCAGCTTGCTCCGTATTGAGTATACGCACTGTGTGCGGATCATGGGTCAGGGGTCGTGCACATGCAGCTGGCCTCTCGAGAAATGCAATATTTTCTGGTAGTCTACCTCAGCATGCTTGCTTGAAATGATATCAAATTGTTTATTAATTGGTAAGGGGAACGCAATTCCAGCAACTCTCGTCTCATTAGGGCATGTCGACGAAACAATATACTCGAACTCGGTCAGAAAGCAATGGCAACCAACCAACAAGCCAACCAACCAATGCTCACTGTCAGCGAACCAAACGAAATTGAAATGGAAATATCCTGCGGACGGGGGGAGCACACCGAATGTCAATGTCTGTGGCCCAGTAAAAATTTGAATTTAATTTCTGGCGATTGAAGTACAAGCGAGACAGATGAAAAGTGACCGCAAAATGTCGGCCGTATTCAGCTGACCGGAAGGTTCCGACCAAATACCGCTTCCGTTCTGCTGTCCCTGCTCCCAATCCGCATCCGTATCCGTATTCCAGCACCCTTCGTCCCCATGGTGTTTGCCCCGGATGACCATGAGTTTGGGAAATTGTGACTCACAGCATTTTGTGGCACGCACTGCCGAACCAGCGACTGTGGGGTCACATGCATATTTAATGTCATCGCAACTCGGGGTATTAGCAGCATATTTCGTCAAGTTGTTGGGTCGCTTCCAGCATTCAGTTACCAGCTTCCATCTGCTGGCGGCCCCGACACATATGCAATTGCAGTGGTCCAGACTTGGCACCGATCGGATCACATACACACAAAAATAGGGACATACATAATATCACCCCGTACGTATACGGTGGGTTACTGGATGCGAAAAGTTTCTTTGCTGGTCGCTCGGCGAGATTTGCGCTAAAACCACTTTGCGGTGACGCCAAAAGTTCTAGCCAAGTTAAAAACTATTGTCATTCTCTTAAGTGGTCACATTTAACACTTGCGGCGCTGACTCCAACATTTTTGGGGGAACCATATATGTATGCAGTTTCGAGGGGGTGGGGATAGGGGTTTTGGCCCAAAGCAATGAGTTATGGGCCATGGCTCGCATTCTGCGCTTTGGCCAGATAAATGAGCGTATTCCATCGCATGTCCGTTACTTGCTTGTTTTCGCCACTGCTGCTGCCACGGAGCGTATGCGCAATATTCGAAGCAAATTTTGCTCGGCAAAGTTTTCTGCAATATTTGTGGATGGAAACTTATCTTGCTGGTCATTTGCTCAAAGCTGACCACTTAAATTTAAACAGTTAGCCATGTCCCCTACGAATGTTTATCAAGTTCGATTGCAGTTATTGGAGTGGTTTAATTATTTCAAGTTTTCACTTAAATTGTTTTAAAAATATTCTTGACTTTCCTAGACTTACAATTTTCATTTTGTTAACTTACACCTCAAATATCAAAGGGTATAGACTTAAATTAAAATCTAGGAACTACACCCTGAGGACACAATCTTATTTCAAATTAGTTTGCATTAAACTTACCATTCATTTTAGTTAATTGTCAATACAGAAACGAATTCAATTTACTTTTTGGCCTAGGCAAATAAGGTTTCGGCCAGTTGACTTTCATGCCAATATCTTCTGTGGCCTCAGTTCAAATATTAGCATAAGATTGTGAAAAAATCTCATTTCACGCTTAAATGGTATATGGACCGAGAATCAAACAGAGATGGCAATGAAAGGCTTGATTGCAGAAATTTTGAAAATCGAATGAAAGATGCTCTTCACTTGGCCAACAACTTGGCAGTTTGGCAGTTAATTAATTCATGAGGCAATCAACGGCTTTATTAAGTTCATTTTCAGTAGGCAGGCGTTTATGAGCAGGATAATCCGCCAGCCATACACGCACATCCCAAGGACCAAGGACTACTACTTGGCCATGCATAGATGATTGTGCCGTCAGCAGGGAAAAGTGGCCAGGAAGTGCAAGTGCCAACGGAAACTTTTAATTGTTTCTGCTGTTGCCTTTGCGCTTCCGTTTCTTGCAGCACGTCCAAGAACAAAAAGCCAACGACGCAAGAAAAACATTAAGCCGTACAGTGAAAAAAAAGGGGGGGGGAAAGCCAAAGCCAAAGCCAACGCCATCCCTTTCCGCACATTGTTGCTTGCGGTTATTTGGCTACTTCTTTTGGCCAGCCAAGCAGCAAGCCCGCGCATGTCGTTCCGGCTTTCTTAACTTTTGCCGTGGTCCTTCCTCCGAGGTCCTCCGTCCGAGGTCCTTCGTCCTGTCCATTGTCACCGTCACCGCTTAACCAGATCCGGAGCGGCGGGCAGGGGAGACGAACGCTTTACGAGGTTATTAAAAATCTCATTATCATTGTCGTTGCGGCGTAAATTTTAATTGTCCGTTAAAATTGTCCCTCTTTTTTGCTGGGTTTCTGCAGTCTCAACCCACTGCCAGCGAAATCAATTTAAAGTTGTTTGACCAACTTGATTAGACTGAAATGAATTTGCTTAATAACTGCTGCGCTGCCGCCTTGCCTCCTGTGACAAATGGCACACACGGATACGCTTGCATTGGACACTAAACCGGAGTGCCGCTCCAGTCCCAGTGGCATTTTGCATGTTAAACTGTGCATAATGCAAATTGTTCATACACACCGCACCGCCTTAGTGCCTCGTCCTTGGTCCTTGGTCCTTTGGCCATCTATCCGTCAGGTATCGAGCTATGGGATTTGCCTGGGCTTGGCACCACAGCGCAGCTTAGCTCCGCTCCGGATAGCCGGATAGCCGGCCGAACGTGTCATAACACACAAGCTGGGGGCTCACTGGGAGATGAGGAAGAAGAGCTCCAGGATCCCGGCTTCTGTGTCCTGGTTCGCAGCCCCATAAACCCCACATACACCATACACTCCATCGCAACCAAGTGGCACGACGTGTGCATAAGAAAGCAGGCCAGAGTGTGAGCCACAACAGCCTCTGTCCTGGGGACAACCCAGTTTTCCCTCCGAATTTCACTGACTTAACGCATTAAACTCCGGTGGAGGAAAAATTACTTCACAGAGTCCTTATCTAAAATTAATTTGGTGTGTTTTTGAATCTTCTAGGTCTGAAGATTTAATAAAATCAATCAAATTTTGATTCGTTTATTATATTCAATAGGTAGATACAAGTATAGTTTAAATTGAATAGTGCTATTAGAGTGGTTTTTATAGTTTCAAGAGATATTTACTTTAAAAAATCATACTATCACATATTCTATTATATAAAATTATATTCTATTATATAAGCCAACTAATATTCATATCGATAATACAGCAATGTTAGATAACGTTGGTAGTACTTATAACCCTGAATTTCATTTTTTTTTGCGTCTTTCTATCATACCCAAAAAAACTGTAAAGTGAATGGGTCATATAGTCTACTTCCTTAATCTTTATAAAATCTTAACATGTTTTTATTTTTTTTTCAAGTAAATAACTATAAAAACCATTTTAAAAAGTAACTTATATTTGAAGTCAATAGCCCTTGGCCAAATATTGACGGTTTCAATTGTTGAGAGGATTATGAATGTTATGCTTCTCAAATTAGCTAATGCTTTAAACAACAACTCCAATTCGAATTAATGATCTAAAATCCTTACTCACTTTCAACCATTATTATGCGACCCCTCCAATTAAAGAGTCCTTCAAAGCAGCTGCAGAAACAAACTCGGCCCATCAGCCCAAAAGCCGCCAGGGTCATTAGTCAATTTCCATGCAGGCAACAAAAACAAACTGTTTCTGGCTTCCGAAAAGTCACGCAGCTTGGCCTTTTGAACTGATTTACTTGGCCCAGACAACTCAGGGGGAAATGGCCAGGACATGGACATTGGGGAAGACAGGGAAGAGTTGGACGCGGCAGGCACTTGGGCACAAAATAATCCTTAATTACACATTGGTAGCACGTAAATGTAATTTTTTGTACACTGGCCCATTGTGGCCCAGAACGGGGCGGCTCTAAAGCATAAGAAAAATTATGTTAAGACACGCTTTGGCGATTGGATCCACTAGAGTGGAGGGGCATTCGGGGCTGATTGGCCGACTTCTGGGCCTAAGCCCAGCCATAAATGATTGTGTCTGCCTTTTCGGTGATTGCGAGGGACAATGGGCTTGTACTGGCTAATTTGTACGCATTTTGTAAGCTTTTCGTATATCCTCTGGGAGTCTATGGGGCCAGCAAGGGTTTTTGCCAAGGCATTTTGTTATTTCGTTTGGGGGCATTTGGGTATTTATTGCCTAGGTAATGGCTTCATGTGTTTCAAATGCCAATCAGTCTTCTTTAGCCTATAAACTGGATTAGTTGCTCTTTAAGCCTTAGCGACTGTTTCAGGCTAAGTGGGTGGAATTTAAAAACTGGTCATATTTGTTCAGCTGGCGCTTCATATTTTTTCCACCTGCCCAAAGCCCTTTTCGCATCAAGCAATTATGTGTTGCGTGATAACTATTTTTTATGCCGCCCAACGGACCTTAAATGAGAGCCGGAACCTCGGCTATGGCACTGTATTTTTAAGCTGGCTGTTTGCTTTGTAAATTAACTTTAACAGAAGTGTATGCCAAATAAAACAACGGAGCTGGGCTGCCTCCTACAACCTTAACCGACCCTATTTTAGCCCTATTCTCCATCCGATTTCGATGCGAAAATCAATATACATATAGTATAGGGGCGAGAAATTGCATATTCAAAGCGAGCCATTCAGATTGCGAATGGTAAAATATGAGTTATGGCACCAGTTTGCTGCCGTTTGCAAAAGAGGGGCGTGTCCAGAGCTATGCGGATTTCTTGCGAAAATTGAATTTCAAATGAGTCGAAACCATAACATATAGAAATCGGAAATTCAGCCTGGCGTAGTCCAACCGGCAATTACGCCTTTATTTCTTTATTTTCCTGGGGCCTTTTCAGGTTTTCAGGTTTTTGTGCGGAATTAATTACTTATAAAAAATGCATGGCAATGAAACCCGCATGCAAACAAAGCTCACGTAGTGAAAACATATTGGAGCGGATCGAAAAACAAGCAGATAAAAAATTAGTCACCGCATACAAAGAATTTACAATTGTCTGCGCACTGTGTGCGTACTTGCAGGTGCTGCCGGAAATATAGGCAGGTGGATCGGAATCGGGTATTCGGTATCTGAAGGGGGAATCGGGTATTGGGTATTGGGTATCGGGAATCGGTGGAGGAGATGGGGGAATTGGCATTATTGTTGGTCTATTTGTTTAACGCAATTGGCCAATCGAGCGCTTCAATGGACGGCTCTTAACATGTCCCGGGGGCTTTTTTGGGGGTCGTAAACCCACTCCCTTGCACCAACACGAACCCCACCCAACCACCCACCACCCCACTGTTGTCATTGAGCATAATACCGTTATCTCTCTGTGACAGCAGCGATGTCGCAACTCACATGCACGCAGCAGTGGATCCCCCCCACACACACACGCGCCTGGCTGCATGGGTTAAAGCCAGCAAGGATGCCAATGGTCAAGCATATTAAGCGGGGCCGAAAAGTAGGCAACGCATTTTGCGCAGCTCCTGCGATGATTTTTATACCCTGGTGGGGGAATTTAAGAACCGCGCTGAAGTTTGGCGGTGGGAAATTGCATTCGCTCCTTAAGTTCTGTGTTTAAAGTAGTGGCTGCAGGTCAAGGCACTAAAAATGGGGTCTGTTAAGGTGCTTAAAGCTATTTCGGATTTTATTATGAGTTTCTATCGTGATTTTGGCAATGAAAAAGTATAATATAATCACATGAGCATACTAGATTTCCTAGTCAACTCCATTGTTATATAAGAAACCAAAGCAAAAGTATTTTTCTTTAAACAGAATAGACCATAGAAAATATCGAGAACAAAAATCAGATTTCATTTCCGTGCCGAGTTTCCATGTACGTAAGTGTAAAGAAAGGTTAAAAACTATTAAAAATATTGATGTGTATATTATAGTTATTTTTGATTAAAAATAAAAACACCATAAAATAATAAGCTGTGTTTATTCTATAATTGGTTTTTGGGACTACTTAATAGTAAAAATACCATAAAATGATAAGTTGTGTTTACTTTAATGTTGGGAGAGTAACTATTTCCTTTGGTCAAAGTAACAAATCGATGGGTCTATTATATTGTTCAATTCTACCCAAAAGATTTTGGTGTATAGGTAACCAATTATTGTGGTTCCTTTTTTTAGATAAACACTAAATATCTTGAAACTGCTAAAAATAAATGAAGCCTTATGATAATAAGAATGTTTTAATGCTTGTTTATAGAACCTTTTAAATTATTTATTAATTTGTTTCCTTTACAAAAGGGTACCTAAGAGTACGATTCCGATCGCAGGCTATCATTCTAGCTGCGCTTTGCTTTCTGGCCAACCGGAAATTGTTAGTCAAATCGAGTTAACGTAGCTTTAGAGGTCAGGCAATTGTGATGCTAATGGCCATAATCTAGACATTCCACTTGTTTATCGGGCCATGTGTCCATCCAACCAATCTAAGCTCTTTGGCCAGTTGCGCCATGGCAGCCGTTAACCAGTAACCAATATCAATATAAAAGCCATTTAACTTATGCTCTCCTATTTCCCAATACCGAACTTTTCAACCCCTCCGGTTTTCCGCTGAATGCCGTGCTCAATTTATTTCGACCGTACCGCACCGCACCGCGTTTATTTCAACGCTTATTAGGTTTAAATTTATTTTCAATTTCGGTCTGTCATTAAATAATAATTTACGAGCATTGTGACAGAGCAGGAGCAACGGGGAGCTGGAAGACAACATTGACAATGGAACAGCCATTTCCTTGGGCGACTGCACTCGCTCGGTAGACATTCGGTTTCAATTGCTTTACGTTCAATTTAAAGCCATTTGCTTTGTTGACCTGAACCTGGGATCCCAGTCGGGATCCAAAGGACCTTGGGAGTCCTTTAGAGCAGTCCGGAGCACCGTTGTTGTGTCTGTGGGTGCTGCGATTGTTGCTACACCCATTGTTGCCCTGGGATCTGGGTGCTATACGTACTGCTTATCGACATCTCCGGCTGCTGGCAGCGTTTATTTGTCTTCGCCAATTGAATTTACGCGCCTGGCGTGTAGACAATCCCAATTGTGACCTCCATCCAGATGGTATGGTATTGCAGAGAGCAGCCATCACCCCCGCGATGGTTGATTATTTTAAAGCTTTAAAATTATCGCCAGAGGATTTTTTGAGCTTGTTGCCAAATTATAAACGAATTTATTTTAGATTAATTGCGCGTAAAGTTGCAAACAACATCGGTGGAGAGGTCCTGTCTCCAAAACAAGAGCGCAAATTTGTTCAATTTAAATGCGTCCCCGGCTTTGAGCATCAAATGGTATTATTTATTATTTCACCAGGCACTGCGCCCTCGTCTAGTGTTGTTTTAAGGCTTCTTATTCCACTGTCTGTTCCCCTCCACTTTGCTGTTTGTTGTCTTTTGTTTTATGTTGCGGAAAATAATCGGAAATTTTTTTTTCCCTTACTTATATAATGTTAATAGTTATCTCAACGCGGCCCCGTCCTTTGTATCGACCCCACTCCAGTTGGATTTCCTTCCCATTTTTCTGTTGCTATTTTTTGGGCGGGCTTTGCGCTTCAATTGTCCTAGACTGAGGTCCTGCCTCGGTTTATTTGTAATTTATGTAACTATTTCAGTTAATCGAGCGTAATTGATTTTATTTTGAGCTTTATTATGGCGTTTGGTGGTTGGCATTTTTCTCGCTTTTATTTCTTCGGCTTTGATGAGAGTTTAACTTTTTTTTGGGCAGCGAACAGAGGACCATTTGTAGTTGATTCACGATACGAGTATTTGACATCGGTTTGGCTTTGATGATTTGCCCGGCGCATTAAAGCAATTGCTGGTTGAATTATGGCATTATAGTGCCCTCGGTTGGGATATGCTCCTGCTCCAGTTGGGTTCATTTCATAAATCGCCTGCCCGTCTGATGTTTTGCCCTCGCACATGCACATGACTTAATATTCCCGCAGGGCCATAAATATTTCAGGGTGCACTTAAAAAAATATGTTTACAGACAGAAAATGAAATAAAAATATGGGAAAAAAATTAACTTCTACTTCGGTTTTTTATTACTGCACTGTAATTGAGCATTTTATATTTAAAGCCGCTAGTCATTTAATCCTAAAATTGTAAAGACAAAGACATAAGGGTTTTTGAACTGCTCTACAAATGCTTATAACCGTTTTCTGGGCTGCATGTTTAACTAAAAGTGGTGTAAGATCTCGGAAACTTATGGAAAAACCTAGTTTTAGTTTAACGTGCGGATGAGAAAACGGACCTTGGTTATTTGCATAATAGTGTTTTTAAATGTATTATTTATTTATTTATTATCTTTACTTACAGTTCAAGGTTATAAAATATGATAAGTATATAAAAGTAACTTAACGAAGGTTTAAGATCTAGGAAATTTATGGAAAACTTACTTTTAGTTTAATACCTTGTATGGGACTGCTTTAAAATTTATTATTTACCTTACAGATAATACTTAGAAAATAATTTAAGTATATATAAAGTAAATTTCCCATTTCTTGCATTAAATTATATATATTTAAGGGTTCGAATTTTCTTTCAGTGCAGAGCACCACACCAGCCCTTCTATGCGCCAACGTCCCCTGTCAATAGAAAGTGCTGGACGCACTTACTGGCCCCCAGGCTGCTTAAATGAAAAGCAACTTGTGGCATTTCCCCACACCGCCGTGTCCTCCGTAGCCACCATAACCTCCATAACCTCCATATCCTCCCAATCCTCCGCATACACCTTATCCACCTTATCCCCAACCGATCCGACCAATATCCGTGCTATGCGCAACAGCGTGAACAGTCGAAACAGAATTTGGCATTAGCCCCGTCCAGGTGTTCTGGTGTCCTGCGTCCTTCGTCCTGCGTCCTGGTGTCCAGGTGGCAAGTACTTGCCATGGATGTTGCGCCATATTAGCGCCGCGTGTCTGGTAATTTATGAAGCGACAGCGTTGGCCACAGCAGGCTGCCAAGGACTCCGGTCCTGCTGTAAATATCTTTAAAAGGCGCTGTTAAAACAAATTACTGTCTGGTTGCGTGCGCCATGTACCTGTGGGGTTTACCTCCCCACCGCCCCCTACTTTTTCCACTTGCCTGTTTTTTCTGGAAAAGTTATTAAGCGAATTTCTTGCAGACAAGGAGGCATGAAAATTCCCGCGGGAATTTTCAACACTCCCCAAACTCCGATGCTGTGTGGATTTACCGTATTGTTTTTCTTCAAGGGGTTCTGGGTTCTGTTGAGGTCTGACAACTTCCGGGGTCCCCCAGCAGATTTGTTTGCTTGCGTGACAGGAGAGGAGAAAGCGGAGAAAGTACGCATATCGGGGGGTTTCTAGGACGTTGGATGCCTGGGCAGACAGCTACTTGACAGTGTTGTCAATTTCATTTTAAAGTTGTCGCATATGGAGCCATAATTTTCTACGGAGATTTTCCGCCCTCATTTTCGACGCATATTTCTGACAACCCTCCCCGGTCAGGCTCACTCAATGCGGTTTGATTATGTAGTATAGATGAAGTTGTCGCTCAAACCCCCCGAGGATAAGGTCTATTAATAGCAAGGACAAGGACTTGAACTTGAGTCGCACTCGAGACAAGTAACTTTCCAGGGGACTGGAACCCCTACCCACCTACAGACCCAATAAATTTAATGCAAATTACGAATTTGTGCCAAAAATTAAGTTAAATTATGCCAGAGACGCACAAACCCACACAATAAAGAATGCCGCAGAATGTGCAGAGGCAACGCCCAGATAACTGCCACGAAGACAAAGCCGGAAAAGCCAAGGGAAACGGCCATTTTGTTGTGTTGTTCGCTCAAATTGAAAATGAAAAGTCAGAACTTGCAAATGATAATCAACGTCAACAAATTCACGAAGCTAGGAGGAGGATGCCACGGCGGCAGTATGTATAATGATCTAATAAATTTCATTACCGCAACAAAGGCAGGGGCAAGAGAGAGCTGGCTTTTTATCTATTAGAGGACCTTGTCGGGGGCGTTCATTTATTCCGCGTTTCCTATTTCACATTTTGGGGTCCCAGGTAAGGGAGTTGAAGCTGGGGGAACCCAACACTACACTACACTGCTCACTTGAGAATCAAATTGGCGGCAGCTCCACCCCGGAAAATGGGGAAAAACCAACGAGAAGTGGAGAATGAAAGTCGCGTTTGCTCACTTCAAACTTGGGAAATTCGCTACTCGGAAAACTCTGTCATCGAGCCACGAACTTTGTGGACTTGCCAATACCCGTCGTCCTTTGTGGGCTCCTCCTGCATATGTCAGCAGTTTTCCATCCCGTTTCCCGTTTTTTTTTTTTTTTTTTGGCAAAGGATTCGAAGGTCTCCATCTCCAGCTACATCCCCGGACTCATCTTCTCTGCTCTGCTCGACTTCCTGCAAATGTTTTGTATTCATTTTCGTTATTTGGTTTATTGCGGAAATTTGTAAATTTGCTAAAGGGGTTTTGTTGTCGGTGAAGTGGCTCAGGTAAAAATAGAATATTGATATTGTTATGGGTAGTGAGTGAGTGAGTGCTGTCTGCTCTTGGCACTACGGGATATTCAATTGAGATTTGCAGGAGCATTCAGATTTTGTGCGGTGATTGAAAGAAGCGGAGCGGCGGCAAATTGAGTCCGATTTGTAAATATTTTATGCTGCCCTTGTGTGCAGTGAAGTTTTCTTATGATATGCTAGATAAATCGAGAAACTCTTGAACAACTTTCCAGGTTTCCCCTTTGTAAACTCACTTCCGTTTCAAATTGGAGTCGCTAATTAACCGACAAACCGAACAAATAATCACTTCCCACGCTCGGCAGTACCTTAGAAAATCCCCAGACTATTTCGGCAATTTGTTGTGCTGCGGGACCATTAGGTGAAGTTCATAAATACATGGCCAGAACCTCCGGGAGGAGACTGAAGGCAATTACGTAGACTGGCTTTGAGGGTGGGCTCCAGCAGGCCATAAATAATGCCACTTAATTGTTTTACAAAGCATAATTTTATCCTTTCGCAAATCCAGTGTTTTACAAACATTTTCCAAAAAAAGAATGAAATGGGAATGTCTGGGAGTGAGTGAAAAAATATGGGGGAAAATGGCGCCTTTTTCTTTTGCCGCACCAGCTTAAATATGAATTAATGGCCAATAAAGATAATCTTTTACACACTCGCGTACGCAGCGCATTAAAAGTTGAATTTATGTAGCACACACTCACTGTAGCCCTTTTACGTAACTCCAAGCCTAGAACTTTTCCAAAGCCAAGAATTTTTTCAAGTCTAAATTAAACTTTTCTTTTAAGATTGTTGTTTAAACTCTCGGCATTTCACCTTTCTTTGAGCTCTAGTGATTATACGGCTGCCGTCTGGCCAATAACTTTTGGAAACCTTGTGTATTCTTTCCTGCATCATTTGCTGCATATTCAATGTTATTGCCCTTACGCAATGTGAAATGGTAAAAAAAAGAGACATGAAAAAAGCCGAAACCAAAACCAAAACGCTCATTAATATTTCATGTTCGAATGCGAATTATTCAAAACAATGCGGGGAACCCAAATGAACGCGATGAGCATGCCAAAAATCTCAGACCCACAGGGATCTTTGGAGTACTCCTAAGGGTGGATTTGGTATACCCCTGACCCCGGTATATCCACCCCATCCAAACCACTCCCCTTGTGGGTCAGCAGAGATGACTTGGACTTGGCCCAGTCGCTGTATCAATATTTGTGTTAATCTGTCATTTTTCGTCGTTTATGAATATTTGAGCTGGTCAGGGTGGGGGGAGCCATGAAATTTTCATGTGACTTGCGGATAGGTCTTTTCGAGTGTTTGCGGAAATGTGATGATTATTGGTTGAGCAAATAGAGAGACTCGGAAACGGCTATATTTTATTTGCCCAACCTGCGGGCGGAATTTCGGCCGAAAGATATCAAATGGCCGAGGCCATTTATTAATTTCTCTCGGACGATGCTGTCACTGTTTTGAGATTCTTGGTAGGCCACCGCACTTACTTATGACAATTTGCCTATCTCAATTTCCTTTCCCCAGATAGCAGCCCATCTAGAAGCCGAGTGCCACATTAAAATATTTTACACATTCATTTTCCGCTGGCTGTCTCTTGACCAGACAAAAAAGTCGTAAGCGGCCAACGCAAAAATAGAACATGAAAAACCATCTTAAAAAAAGGCAACAAAAGTAGTAGTAGTAGCCCTCCCCCGAGGAAAACGGCATCGAAATATTTATTATATTTGCCAAATGGAGTGTGCCGAAGACGGGAGAAGGAAGTGTGTGAGTGGTCTGTCTGAGATTATTTAGTTTGTTTTGGGGGCCGCAATGAAAAGGGTTAAGCAGGAGTATAAACAAAGGCAAGAAGACAACAATTTGCATATTTTTAATATTTTTCTCTCTGCCGGAGAAGGACAATTGCCGAATAAATTTATGTTCATGCGTAGGAAGCACTTAACTAAATTACATTCTGGGGGCCAGTGATTCACAGATTTTTATTCTGTGGAATCGAGTTAAGGATTGTAGGTGAATATAGCATATAGAAAAACGTAGCTTTACACAGAAATCCCACAAAAATACCGTGTTTTATATGTATATTGCACAATATTCTTTTAAAACCACGAATATTACTCCCATCGATATGTTTGCTGATGAAAAAAACCAACCAGTAACACTTTTCACGCATGATTATGGTCAGCATAAATTGGCTCAAATAATATTTAATCAGAATAAAAAAGCTTTACATTCATATGCACGTGAAATTAAACCATTTAAATGGTTGTATGCTGATATTTTGCAGCCTAATAAATCTCACAGAGATGAATGCATAAGCGGGCAATATGCAAAATTGATTTCGCAACAATTAAAAAGCGCATCATCAACAATCCAGGACACTTAAATATTTAAGCCTTTTTTTCGGCCAATTCTTTTTCGGCGAGTGAGAGCCAACTGTCGCCAGTGGAATTGTCATGGTAGTTCCATTCACTGGCAGTTTTTGTGGGCAATAAACAAAAATTATTATGCTCAAATAAGCGTAAATGCATGGAAAGTTGGGAGGGGGAAAAGGGCGCAGAATGGGTGGAAAATGGGTGAAAATGGGTGAAAAAGGGCTTGCATTGTTGCCAAAAAGTGTTTGAGTGACGATGATGAAAAATGCAGCAAGAGGCAGCGGCGTCAGCGCCGCATATTATGGGGAAAATGAAATGAAACGGAAGTTGCGAGCACTGAACACGTTTTATTGGCCCACACACACACACACAGTCCCAGTTGATTTGACAACAAATCTGAAAAAAAAACAGAAGAATGGAAAACCTCGTCATTCGTATAAAAACGGTTGCAATGAATTTTTATAACCGCCAAACGGCGAGCAGGCAAATGAAATCAATCGAATCGAATGCAGTCAACAGCGCCACAATTGAAATGGAAAATGTTATAAATCGAACGAGGTGTGGCCAGGGGGGCGGGAAAACCCCTGTTGGTTGATCGAGGTTTTTCCCACAACCCAACCATGTTGTTGCTCTCTGACGCCAATCGTTTAGCGCCTTTTGTCTGTGATTTTTATTATTGTGCAAACTTTTTCGCCCTTCTTCTGCGTTTTTTACGGCTTGTCAACACTGAAAACTCAACTCGCTGCGCTCTAATTAAGAAGCTCTGATTAATGACCAGCACTGCGATTTGACTATTGTGGCCATTTTATTGGGATCCCAATCCTGAATTCAAAACCCAGCGACTCCGTCAATCATCAATCATGCATTATGTCTGGCCGCGTTGGCAACTTGTAATTTGATTAGTGTTAGTTAGCCGGTACTCGATACTCGATGCTCCTCCTGTCAGCCGTCGTCAACTTGGCCTTCTAATTCGATTTATCAATTCATTAGAGAGTGTCGCCGCCAGCTTGCGTCACCAGTAATCAAGTAGATTTTTTAATGGCAACTTAATGCATATTCATTAAGGCAGCCAGCTGTGTTTGGCCAATACACATATATATTTCTGTGCGCCGCATAGCTGTAATAATTTTTATGCCTACTCCCCAGTCGATTACCATTGCGACTGGACCATAATATTGAGTCGTATATTTCTGGGAAACCAACGAAGGGAGATTTCTTCCCGGCCCATATTCAAAGTCACATAATTTTCCAATCAATTAGCTTTTGTATTGACTTTTGCCGGCAGCAACAGCCTGGCCAACGAACCCCCGAAAACTCAATTTGTATTTCGGGGGCCCCATAAACATGGAGCAACCCATTGACAAGGAGGCAAGAGCACATTTGACCGGTGAACCCAGCAAGGATGCGTTGACTCATGACCTACGGCCACCAGGCCTTTTCCATTTGAATACACCAGCAGGTCAGCAGGGGGAAAAGGGTACTATGTGGGCCTAAGAAAACGTTTCCAAGACATCACTTGACCAACTGAAACAGAAATCAATACAAAGAGCGCTACTAATTAATACCAGCAACTTGCCAATTAATTAATACAGGTGAGCTTTAAGCCAAACATGACATGTGAAACCAAAGGTTCGGAATTCGCATATAAATACATAGCTATAATTGGGTATCAGTTCGGTTTTCTCGCCGACGAGGACGGGAATTTATGGCCGGACCCAGTGACATTTGAGCCCACGTCCCTCGTCAACCCTGGGCAAAAGAGGGAGGTCGGTCTGAGATGGGTGTGGTGATTTCCCGATTTGGCAATGACATTTTAAAGCCATCTTTAACTAGCTTTAACGAGCGCCATCCGCAATCGAGTGACTTTTCCCCTTCGGCGGAAAAGCGAATGGGAACGCTAGACTCAAGCGTATTGAATGTCATCGCCGAGGGCCAAATTGCAGGGCGATCGGTTGTCAAAGCTGTAAAAGTCGCTCCAAGGACTCAGCTCGGACACCTGCGAATCGTGGGGGGGAGGGGTGCTTGACTCAGGTTAAAATCCGACCCAGTGAGTGACCTCCGCTCCGAATCAAGGTCCACCACCCCCTGCCATCAGCTTAATTAAGCGGCCAGGGCATTTACGTGTTTGCTCTTATTCTTTTCTGTGTGCGTGTGTCCGTCCTTTGGCTCGTAGTTTAGTTTACCGCAATTACAGCAATTAACACTAAGCAATTAAAGGCAACAACAATGCAAATTACGTGCAACATGCAAGCGCTCAACGAACCAACAGCCAGCACTACGGAGAAAAAATAATCGATGGGAATGTGATCGACCCAAGAGATGCGCTGGAATCACACATTTACCTTTAAATATAACCGAGAGTTAAATTTAAGTAAATTAAGGTTAACAAAATTAACTATACATATTTGTAACTAGACCTTTTAAAGCCATGTTAAGGTGCTTCTTGGTTATCTGTCTGAGAAAGTTAACAAGAACTTTAATTTATCGGTCAGACAAATTCGGTTTCTCAATGTGATGTTAGTTTTACAAACGAAAAATCTTTACAGAGTCTGTTTTTAAACAACTTAGTGTTTAATTCGGTCTGAAAAACTTGAAAATATGTAACTTTTACATTTAAATATAACCAAGAGTTAAATTTAAGTTAATTAAAGTTAAAGATATGAACTATACATATTTTGAACTTGATTTTTTAAAGCCATGTTAAGGTGCTGCTTGGATATCTGTCACAAATAGTAAGCATGAACTTTAATTTTTCGGGCAGACAAATTCGTTTTCTCAACGTGATGTCAATTTTTTAACCGACAGTTCTTCACAGAGTCTGTTATCAGACAGTTCAGATTTAAATTCGGTCTGACAAATTGGAAAAGAAAGGTAATCAATTTAATAAAACCTAACATGATATTGAGAATCTGAGGTTTTTTCCTAAACAACAATTTAACCTAAGGATAAAAGATAACATGACAATGAGAAAACGGGCTATTTTAGGTACAAAACGTTACAAATAAGATATGTTATATTGCAAGCAGGTATTTTTGAAATCATCGATAAGAAAGGATAGTATTCGAAACTATTTATGCTATACTGATTGTATTAATTTTTGGGCTTATATCAGGTTAACGTCTTACTTTAATAAATGTCCTTAACTTCTTTCCCCAAGTAATGAAAGTATGGTATATATTTGACTTGTGTAACATATATTTCTACCGACAAAGCTGCGATGGCAGGTTGTTGACTGACCCACACTTTCACGTCGTACTCAAAGGGTTTTATTAGTCTTTCAGTCGACTTTTGCAGGGTATGCAAGCAAATAAACGAAGCGAAATGTTTGGCTGCATTGGAGAGGCTGCCTCCGGCGCTGGCGGAAATAGTTGTATGCAGTTTTAAATTTGCGCCCGCGGAGACAGACAGTGGGACAGGAACTGGCCGGGAGAAAGATCCCAAGGCAGGTGTACGACTGAGCTGAGGTGCGATGGGGATTTGCCCGCCGGATGGAGGTTGGAGGATAGCGGATTGCGGATGGGTCGAGGCCATGGTGCTGCGTTAAATGAAGACCGCAAATTCAGCGCAGCGCTCTAATTAAGTTAAGCCCAGACACTGGCAAACAGATGCCACACACTCGTGCATAGCTCTGTGTGTACGTGATCGTGGCTCGATAATTAACTAACTGGCAATATGCAGCGGGTCCAAAATATATATACGTTTAGCTACACCCACTATCCAAGAGGTGTCCTCGCAGACTCGCACTTTGTTTACAGACAAGGACTTCAAATGGCATTGCACTTGAACTATTTCTGCATATTTATACCCGTTACTCGTAGAGTAAAAGGGTATACTAGATTCGTCGGAAAGTATGTAACAGGCAGAAGGAAGCGTTTCCGACCCCACAAAGTATATATATTCTTGATCAGGATCACTAGCCGAGTCGATCTAGCCATGTCCGTCTGTCCGTCTGTCCGTCTGTCCGTCTGTCCGTCTGTCCGTCTGTCCGTCTGTCCGTATGAACGCTGAGATCTCGGAAACTATGAGAGTTACAATACTGGGATTAGGCACGCAGATTCCTGAGATTCCTGCGCAGCGCAAGTTTGTTTCAGCACAGTGCCACGCCCACTCTAACGCCCACAAACCGCCCAAAACTGTGGCTCCTACAGTTTTGATGCTAGAATAAAAATTTTAACTGAAATGTATTGTTCTCATCAATACCTATCGATTGACCCAAAAAAAAGTTTGCCACGCCCACTTTAACGCCCACAAACCGCGAAAACCTGTGACGCCCACAATTTTCATGCTAGATAAAAAATTTTAACTGAAATGTATTGGTCTCGTCGATACCTATCGATTGATCCAAAAAAAAATTTGCCACGCCCACTCTAACGCCCATAACGCTTAAATCTGTATACCGCCGGTAGGTGGCGCATTTTAATCTCGCTTTGCTGCTTGCATATCTCCATATAGCTGAGTAACGGGTATCTGATAGTCGAGGTACTCGACTATAGCGTTCTTCCTTGTTTTATTCCGAATTCCCCAGATTGGAGATTGTTTGCATCTCTGTGCCTGCAATTTGTTGCTGGCCAGCAAGCAAATTGAATTTAATTTTAACAATTTCATTTTATTTCTAGAGTGTCCGAGAGCAAGTTGTTCGAGGCAAACTTGAGCTGCAGAGGCGGGGACAACACAGTCATGTTCCTGTCGGTGCTGCCGTTGGTAATTTTAATTGCCAGCACGCCCAATCCGGCTTGGTCTTCAAGTCCCAAAGTGGCAGACAAACATTTTTGCCCAAACTGTGTGAAAAATTCCCCAAATAATTCCTGGGTATAGAGCAGCATTTAAACAAAATATACATGCTTCAGTACACTTACAAATTTATTTACCGAACTATTGCGTTTAAGATCATTTTAATGGAACCTGAATTACTTTTCTTTTCATAAACTATTTTTGGTTTAATTTGCAGTTCAAAGACATTCTTAATTATTTCTATTTCAAATATTTGTTGTTGCCAAAAAGAAAACCATTGCAGGTATATTAAATTGTGTTCATATAATCACCCACCAGTTTAAAAAAAGACTATATTAAAACAAAGATTTTTTGGTTTAAGGTATTAAGTTCTTTCGGAGATTCTAAAAGTATTTACCGATTAGTACACATTATTCTTCTGCGTGTTCGGGAAAAGTTAACCAGCTAAAAATATTCAAGAATCCGATTAAACAAGAACAAAAGTTGACCGTTTGTTTTGGCTTCAATTGGAAAATGTATTCAGCTTATTTTATATATTGCAAATATTTGCAATCTATTCAGAGTCGTGCCCAGTACCATCTGCATAATACCCGTGTATTAGTGGGTTTTGTGCCATAAAAATCCGGCGAAACGTGTGCGGGCATAAAAAAGGACTCTGCCACAATATGACAATCCATTGAATGACCATGGATCTGCCTCATATCACAAACAATAAACAGCCACAAACGCCAACAACAATGGAACATAAAAATGCAGGAAAAAAAGCAAAAAAAAATAAAGAGGAAAACTAAAACAATGCCATGAGGGGGGGAGCAGTCGGAAAATGGAAAAGAGTTGGCCAAAAAATATAAATCGCCTGCCAGCTAAGCAAAATGTCAGAGCCATAAATATCATAAAAAATATATTATCAAGCGACCATGAATTGGAAGGAGGAGGCAGGCGTATACCCCCTATAAATATGTGTGTTTGTATACCATTTGGAAATAGGAATTTTGGTACTTCGACAAGCCTGCTCTAAAAATTGTGTGTTAACAGGCACTCGAAAAATATCTGCAGGCGGGGCGAGATGAAAATATTTTAATACGAGCAATAAAATTAGAACAAAATACGCACTAAAGCTAAATTGAAAAGAAAATCGTTATGGTTGACACAAACTGAAGGCCATAGACAAATAAAACCGAACCAGCCAAGAGATTTTGGGGTTAGAAGGAGCCAAGGCAAACCAAAAACGATTCGAGCGCGTTAAGCAAAACGCGTTTTAGTGGCGGCCCCAGCCAAAACTGCACACATACATATGTAATCAGAACGGCGGGAAAACTCTAGGAAAAACACATTTTATATGCTTGTTGTTGGCTTGCTAACTTTGGAACAATTTTCGTATTTTTTATGCGAGATTTTCCCCCGCTGATTCTCGTTCTCTTAGGTTTTTCGTTTTTTTTTAATATTTTTTCATGCGAGTTAGGGGAGAATAAAAGCAGCAGCGAAGAAAACTTCTTGGGTTTCCAATAATTTGTTGTAGCGAACTTGTTTTGCATGTATGTTTGAGTGGATTGGGGTTTTTGGGTGGTATTCTTGTTAGCCGCTCTACATATATCAAACAGCAGCAAAAAACGAGGCAGGGCAGGAAAACTCTAACAATACAGCGGGGCAAAAAAAAGGAAAAATCCTAAGCAGTTTTCCAGAAGCAGCAGCAGCAGTTTGTAAAATATATTTTTATTGCTATTGCGGACACACTCGCTATACACACTACACACAGCTACCAACAACAGGACCAGGCAACTCCTTTGGATCCTTCGGTCGTCGTTTTGCCATTGACTTCTTCTCGCTATTAAAGCGCTAACAAAAACCAACAACAACCACTGCGGAAATAGCGGAGCTGTAGCATGCTTTTTGTCATATTTCACTGGGCGAAGCACGAAGTAGCCAAAGCAAAGCAAAAGCAAAAGCAGGATCAGGACACGCATGTTGCGTACGAGGATGCGAGCACTTCATAAAAAACACTTTCATTACAACTACAACGGCAACAAGCAAGGAAAGTGTACTGGCACAGTGGAGAAAGTTATGAAATATTAAAGGAACTTATAAAGTTTTTTGTTTATTTGATAAGAGTTGATATCCTGGCGTGTCAAAGCTTAAACTTATATAACAGTTGCCCGAATTTCGTGTCGTATCTCGAACCAATGTTAAGTAAAATATGTATTTTATTTCTTGAGATTGTGTATATTTTTTGACGATAGCTAATCAATCTATAAGTCTTAAATTTTTTGTTAGTCTCTATTTTTGAAAGTGGCCAGAGAAAATTCTTACGTTTGAGTTGAAAATGTTCTTAAAAATAAAACGAAATTTTTCGTTTTGCTCGAATCAAGTAGAAATGACGTTACTTACATTGTATATCTTAACAAATCAACTATTAGTCCAGTGTATACTTATAAAAAGTTGTTAAATAAACTCAATTTAACTTTTCCCCTTTCACCATTTTGCTCTAATATTGAGAACATTGATACCAAACTTTACTTACAAGGTTTTTAAGAACGAATGTTCTCAATTCAAGAACAATGAACTTAAATATTTATTTCTGTGTGGGTGGATAAAATAAGTTCCTATTCTAGGATAACAAACTAAAATGTTTTATATAGAACCATACTATATAATATATAGTCTTTTCTGATCCAAATCCTTAAAAACTTTTCACGCTCTGTTAAAGTTTAATTGCTATAATTTTAATTTTGGAAATCAGAAACAAAAGGTATATCCTTATATCCCATCCTAATACATTTAACTCATCTGATTTACTCCTATTTTTTGGGACCTGCTCCACAGTGCGTCATCTGTTTGGGTTCGGTTCCGGCAGGACTACTTACTACTTCAGCTGGCATTATTTCATGTGCGAAAGTCGCAGCGTGTTGTGTTTGCTATTAAAAATGTCAGCCACCGAGTGTGTGTGAGTGTGTTGCTGTGTGTTGCTGTATGTGCTGTGTGTTGCTGCAGCTGTAAAATGGACGCTGGCACACACATGTGTGCCCAAGAACACGCTTTTAACACCGAAATGAACTTGTTCGCCATGTTTATGAGCTGATAAAAAACAGTTGACCAACATTTGTGGAAGTGGAAATTGACTTTAACGGCGGGGAGAAGTGAATTAAGGATCTTTTTAGAGGATATGTGTGGAGGGCGGTATAATTCCTTAGTTTTGGGCAGGGACTTTTCCGAGGGACGGGACTCTCACCTACATCTGACTGATTTGGCCTACTTACAGTCGCCAGTTAACATTGCCTTACAGAGCCATAAAAAGCTCAGGAGTCTGACAATTTGGCACAATTTTCGGCCAGACCCTGAGTTTCTCTTAAAAAAGAGAGAAAAGCTGCTGATGCAAAAGAGAAACGTCTGCTGTTTACAGAACTCTGTGGAACCGCTTAACAATTTGTTTATTGCCCTATTGGAGTTTATTAATAAACTAAAGGATGTGTCTTTTCTGAAAGCTAAATTTGGGAGCTAATATAGAGGTTGTGGTAATTTTGTTCTGTTTTTGCAACTGATAAAATTTTGGTTTCTTTGATTGATGGGCAGGTGTTGATATCATCTAGAAGGCAACAGGTGGGCTTTTGATTGATGTTCAAAGGCTGTTGATGAATGATTGATGATGGGAACCACTAGGTGAAAATATAATCCTGTTTTGGATTATTGATCTATTTAATATTATAATTATAAATCAACTATTTATGTAATATTTAATACTCAAAATAATATAACAATTTAAAATATCTAACTTATACCTTCTTAAAACTCATATATTAAATGTTTTCCTAAATGGTTAATACTGTTTGTAACACTTTTAGAGCTTGCGACTTAAGTAGTAACTTCTTAATCCCTAAATTTTAAAACCAGATGTAGATTTTAGCACATTTATCAGCTGTTTTTTAGAACAAGCTGCGCCAGAGAAAAACCCGAGAGAAATGAAATAACCCGAGAGAGAGTCGCAGAAATGCCGCAGGCTAATTTGAAATGTAAACAAGATTAACCGCTGCCATAATCCAAATGCAGTATATCTATCTATCTATATCTATCTATCTTTTCAATATAGAGCTGCCCAAGTGTACTATTACTGACTAAGTTTCTAATTCTATTTGCTCATCTGGTGTTTTTGGGGTTTTCGGGGTAAAAACTTACAGGAACCAATCCCAAAAGCGTGCTATAAAAACGCAGAGCCGCGTTTACAGTGCCCTGTTATCAGGCAGCATCCACAACCACCACTTCGGGTTTCCAGCTTCGGGGTCTTGAAATCATCTCTCGACTGCGCTCTCGGGACCGCTTCTCTTCGTACCGCTTATTGGGCGGCTGTGAGCGTGTTCCGCTCGGCTTTTGGTCGCCCCACTCGGCACGGATGCTGTCCGAGCTCGAGACCCTCGGTTCCAGCGTGTGTACCATAAAAATCGGTTCAGTGAGAGTTTGCGATCCCGCGGGTACGGTCGGAACTAACGGGACTTCAACGACGTGTCGCGAACAGTGCGAATTGGAATTGCTTTCCGGCCATCTGAGCAAATCAAAACCGTGCTTGCAATAAATCTCCGACAAATCCACTGCCAGATCCGGGAATTGTGTGAAATCCGGTAGTTATTTGTGGATGGAAATCAATGAAAACCAATAGTACGATGTGCCCATCTTAGAAACTAGAGAATGCCAAACTAAGAAGTGCAAAAGTGCGTTAAAAATTCGGGCACACACCTAAAAACTGGTTCGCAATGTAAGCAGCTGCCAAATGATGTTCCATTTCTAGTTCTTGTTGTTGACAAGCAATTTGTAGCCATGACGCTGGATTCGCGAATCAGCGAATCGCCCATTCAAAAGATCTGACTCTGATCTGACTGCAATGCCCCCACACTTTGCTTTCAATGAAAATCATTTTCATTTCCACGGCAGGCGGCACACAGAGCCATTGAAAAGCGCACGAACCCCGAGTGGCGTCGTCGTGCTCGTTTGGATTATTTTGCTAGTTTAGTGGGTGTGCGTCTATATCTCGGTCTATATCTATCCAGTACGATGTGGCTGTGCGATTTTCTTTTTTTTTGATGGTGAAGCCGGCAGATAAAACGATTTCTCCGCTCAGCTGCTCGTTTCATCGCTATTTTTTTTTGCGGATTTCTTTCATTTGCTTGCTAAAATAGTTTTTTGTTGTTTCCAACGGGCAGCTCGTACAAATTGCACGAAAATTGTTATTGTTGAGCATTTTAGTTATTTATATGGTTAGTTCTTTGCTCGTTTTTCGTATTTCGTAATGCATGTGCCGACATTTCTCTTCATGTAGAGTGGCCCTGCAAATGCCATCATATTTCATGGCACTCGGACATAAGTGCAAAATTGCTGGCCTTTGACGGCCATTAAGGCGCAGTGAAATGTGAGCCATAAACTCATAGATAAATATATGTAGTAGCATAGATCCATCCCCCCCCCCCAAACACTTCACCACCCAAGAACGTGTACATATTTGTTTAAATTGCTAAATTGCTGAAGTGTGCGTGTAATGAAATTACACAGATGAATGCCACTTCAAAGCAAACTGTTGAGGCCTGTGATGGTGGCCAAATTGAATGTGCACGATAAGCTGCAGGGAAAAAGATTGACGGACCTACGACTGATTGAGATGATAGCGATATGAACAAGTGCTGCGGAATTAATTTGAGGAGGTGTGAATTTATAGCTCGGATTTGGCCAGCTTCTATTTGACAAAGTGAATGGAAGTAGGAATCAGATGAAGACAAGCAAATTAAATGAATACGAGTTAAGGTTGATCATAATATAGGGCTTTACATTTATGATAAAAAGGGGAATGATTAAATGATTTGAATAAAGAACTTTAAGATTGTAAGGCCTAAGGTTTATTTATTTCTTTAATGTGTTTAATGTGTATTTGCTTTGAAGAAGCTTTAAATATTATTAGATAAATCATAATAATCTCCAAGGTGATAGTTATATTTTCACATTGGAATAGGTATATATAATAAATATAAAACTAATTGCATATTCATTTTATTTATATTAATTGGTATATTGGCTTATACTTTAGTTATTTTTAAATATAAAAGCAATAAATGTTAATAGATAAATCATTATAATCAACAAGGAGATATATATATTTTCACAAAGGAATAGGTAAATCATAAATTTGAAACTAATTGTATGTTAAACTTATTCCGTTTCCGAATCAGGGTCAATACCATTTTGGTGAGCTCCGAAATCCTTCCAAATGCCCCCCAGTTAGATACAATTTTTTTCTGTAGGTATCTAGTTCATTGAAATAGCTTAACATATGTACTAATTCCACAAAAGACTATTGTTTCAAATTGCAACCCGATCCCCGCTGTTTCCATTATGGTTCCTAATCAAACTCATTTATTCGCTGTGCCAAACATTAATTACGAATTCCGACACAAATTCGACAGACCAACAAGCTGGAGTTGAGGAAAACAATGGCCTAACGATTCGGCGACAAAAGCCATTTATAAACGACACACGATACAACATAAACAAAATTATTGGGGACACCGAGAACAAAGTGCATCAATTCGGAATGGAAATGCGAGTGCAAGTGAATTTTAATATGCAATTAATGCTGCGGACAGCTGGAGACCGAGTTTATTTGCATATCAAAACGCTCGTCATCAAGATGGGGTGTGGGTTGAGGATTGAGGGTGGAGGGTTGAGGGTTGACAAGGCCATTCCATTCCGAAGTGTTAAGGAGTGCGTCCTGATGCCGGCTTAATGTGGGCATGCAAACAAGCTACCAGACTCACCCAAGTATGCAGCACAATTAGCAGCCACGGGGATGGGAAACAGCTGCTGGGGTGTGGATGTGGATGATGATGATGTTGATGATGGCGCCAAGTGTGGAACGCTCTGATTGCTGCCCAGTCCTGAAGGTCCTGCCCACACACGCACACATCCCTACGACCATTCGAATTTTTAGTATTCATAAAATTGCACTTGAACCCTTGCGAAACGAGGCAGCCAGGCATGGCTTTTTATAGGCTCACTTAGCGCACATAAACCGCGAAAAAAGTGGCACGGCCAGGTAGCAGCCAGGAGTATCCTGCTCAAGGACTCTCCTGTTGCCAGCACACACACACCCGCGCACTTATAGATGCCATAATAATATTGTAACTTTGCACTTCAAATTGCATTTTAATGCAAACACACTTCATTACATTACAAAATAAAGGGGCTGAGTAGTGGTGAGGGGCGGGCGCCATTTTCCCTGCCGGAAATGGAAAAACGTCGACACACTTTACTGCAGCTGCAGCCGGAAAACTCACACACACAACCACACACACACACTCACTTGCTGGCTTGGCAAGTTTGTAAATTGAAGTGCATGTCGATCGTAGGTGGATGCCTCAATGGCGAAACTGGCACAATGCTACCCCCACACCCATTATACACCCACCTGCCCACATCCAAACTAACGAACACACTCGCTCACAGGCACATGCCCATCGAGGTTACGTATACGCAGCGTGTACTCCCTGGCTGAAACCCAACCGCCTTCACCTTTGGCCCTCAGTTTGCATTAGCTAATGTGAGTCACATTTTATTGGGAACGCTTTTTATTGGCTGCACACACAAGTTTTTATCCTTGCATAACCCATTCACTAAACTGATTTGCCAAAAGTTTGGCAAGGCCCTGGCTAAATGGATTTTGAGTGGCTCACATATTTAATTTCGGGGCCAATTTCCAGTATCGAATGTGTGCCAAACATTAAAGTCAACCGCCTGGCTGGCTGGCCGACTAGTCTCTCGATTTAGTATGTAAATTTGATCAACTCCACTCGGGCATTTGGTTCACGTACCAACGTTTTAATTAAAGCTTTCATTTCTCGATTCAATTAAATGTTGAGCGCAGATCAAACCTGCATCTCGAATGTTTGGATATTTTTAGATTAGATTTTTATTCCCAGGCGTTGAAATTTTATTAAGCACTCCACACCATTTTGCTCCCCCTCTAGATTGACTAACGATTTACAAATATTTTCACTTTATCGGAATGGATATCCATTTGCAGGCGCTGCTCGCATTGTAAATAAATTTAGAGAAATTTATTAGGGCCGCTTTAAAAACATGATTAAGTGGGCACTCCACCGCTTGTCAGTTTGCGGTTGTGGGGGTTAACAGTTGTTGGCCAAGTTTCACTCGCTTTACATTCAGGTCGATGGCAAATATAAAAACTTTAGGGCGTAGGCCGCGGAAATAAAATTAGTGCAGTCAGCTAAAAGCTTTTGGAACCTGTAATGCTGTCGATAAAAATCCAGCTAGAGCAAGTCAATATATCATAAAAGCACGTCCCATCGAGGCCTCGATTTTGCGGCTGTTTAGGTAGGGGTTTTACAGTGAAAATAAGTTTATATTTTATTTGTTTTGATTTTTTGAAGTGCAGAGTTCCTTATAAACGTTTAAAAGATTTTTTAAAGGTATTGTTTATGTTGTATTTAAAAATAAAGTAGCCCTGTTCTGGATATTGTCTCGAACTTGAATTGTGTTTGGATCTGCTTTCTATGTCATATAGCAAGTATCTAATAAATAATAACTTTGAAATAACTAATTGGTTGCCTAGATTTTTCCAGTGTCCCGTCGCTGTACTTTTAGACTATACTTTTTAAATGCAGAGTTCCCTTAAAACATTTAAAATCTATTTTTAAGAAAATTTTTTTTGGTACTACTCGAAAATAGTCTCAAATTTCAATTGTTATTGGATATAAATACTACTTTCTTCCAAGAAAAATACTGAAAATATTTGTGTGGCAAATCTTTATGGATCAGATCACGTAAAGTATGATTTTTCATACTTTTTTATGAGTTAGCATATCTTGTAGCACGATGTAATCCTAGTAGCATTATACCAACATTATTTTCAATCAGTTTTCGTTGTCTTGACTAGTTTTTTTCCCAGTGTCTCCTTACTGTGATATTCGAGCCAGTCTGTGTGAAGTCTAGAAAGATGAGCGTGTACAGTTTCCGATTTCCGCTTTCCTGTTTATCGTTTATTGGGTTTTTTGCAACGTAAAAGTAAAAGCACTGCCAGACCGAGACGCCGCCGAGCGAGGAAAGCAAAGGAAAGCTGGGGAAAAACAAGAAATCCGAAGAGAAATTTGCACTCGTTAGCTCCTCAGAGGGAACCGACTTCTGGCAGTGCCATCATCGTCATATTGAACTTTGATGCTGGCACGTTTCTCCGGCTTTTTGCCTTAGTCCCCCGGCTTTTTCTCCCCGCTTAAAGATCTACACGCGCGGATACTTTGGCACATGTTTTGGTATACTACCATCCATTCACGGCCATTTCCCATCCAGAACTCGCGGGAGTTCCTGGGAGCCTCCTTTTGCCAGTTGGTCGTCGTGTGTTGTTAGTCATTTATATGGGCCACATAAATTATAACAAATATGTACGCAGGCGGCATTCGAAATGATTTCTCACAGTTCGCGCACTCGGGGCTGCGAGTTATAAATAATCTTTAATTAAAAGAGCCCCGTGGCGGAAGACAGAAATATGTTTTAAAATATTGAGGTGTACGTGATGTCGGGCTGTTGACAAAATGGCTAAATGTGCTGTGATTTGTAGCTGTCTACCCAAGACAACGCACTTTATGCAGATACATTTCCTTGTCAGATACATTTCCTTTGTTTAATTGCTCTTAAAGTAACATAATCTGATATCTACAGCTGTGCCGCATTTGATTGTGTGTAATTCGATTTGATTTTGCAGCGCGAATTAACAATTGCCGGGGCATAAATAACGCTCGTTTACAATTGCCATAAATTTAAAAGACAAACAAATTAACCCAATAAAATTTGTAAAAATCACATAAATTACATTTGCATGTTTGCATGTCGGTGAAAGTGCAATGAATTTGCCTACAAATTTGCCAAACCGAAAATAAAGGCAATTAAATGAATTTTACCAGGGCAACAGAAATGGAAAACTGTAATTACCCTAGAAATGGCATAAAATTGTACTATATTTTATTATTTTGCTCGCCATTGTTTTGCTTTATTTATGGGGATGTCAACAAATTTTGCACCTACATATGCCTCTCTCTTCAACTGCCGACTTTCTCTCTCTGTCTAACTCTTTGCAGCATTTGCGAAATAATTTAAATCGAATTGAGGCAAAAATAAATCGCGTGAATGAACCACCTTCGAAAAATGCTAGCAGTGCAAAGTGTGAAAGGTTTTTGAGCCGGAAAGTAGGCAATACCGGTGCAGGAGCATCAGGATAACCGGCCATCATCCCCCTTATCTCCCTCATCCACATACCAGAATATTGCCTGCAGGATCGAGGGCTGGACCATCATCATGGGCAGGTCCTGCAGCCGCTGGCTCTCCCTGCCGCTCTGCCTACTCGTCCTGTTCGTCCTGTCCACTCTAAATGGCCAAGCGGCGGCGGCGTCTCGAGTCCGAGTGAGTTCCTCGACGACGATGACGCGGAACATAGAGGAGGAAAACGGTGAGTGACCCATAACATTACATTTATTAACACGGAACTAGGATTTATATCTAGAATTTAAGAATAGCTTGTTGATCTCGATAAATTCAATTTCATCACAAAGTAATCTATAAGAAAATAACGATATTTTCTTATACAGATTTTATATAGAGCCATTCGGTTTCAAATCAGCTAAAGCTGGGCTATAAAAATATAAAAAACTCAAAGAGTAATTTTTTTAAGCTTTAAATTCTTTTAAAAAATATTTTTAACGGGTATCAATATTGGATTATTTAATTCATTCAACCCCTAAAAAATAAAATATCATGAAGTCAGAGAGTAATTTCCTCCAGATTAAATTCACTTATAAATATAAAGACTCTTAAGAGTAGTCAATCCTGGAATATTATAATAATAATTATTTTTTATGGGTATCAAAGTTACACCTATATTTTATGAGGTGGTATAAAATAAATTTCCAATAAATTTATTAAATCATACAATCATAACAAATTGATCATGAATAAACTTTGGATATATGTAACTATAATAATAACAACAGAAATATATATTTTGGCTTGCATATTGCAATGGTATCATCAAAAATGGTCTTTAAAAAATTAAAGCAAAGCATTTTAAATACTTTAAATTTAAAGTTACAAGTTTCTTTGCCAATTTTTTTCAGGACTTGTGCCTAAATATAATAGTGTTTAAAAACAAATGGTTACTACGCCACCTAATAACAATTTACGTTTTGAGTGATGAGTGATGAGAATCGAAATAAAATTGCTTCGATAAGGGTCGTTTTGATTGTTTTATTTTTAATATATGTAGATCTCGCTGTAACGGCAGTAATAAAACTATTTTAATGGAACCAAAATGAAATGAACAATTTGCGATGGCCATATCGAACTGATAATGTGTCTTTTCCCTTTGTGTTCGAAAGTTAATTTAAAATGAAAAGTTTGCTTTCCATTAGTCGTATCTATGTGTGCGTTCGCTTGTATGTACACACGTTTGTCGGTGTGTGTGAGTGCTGTGTTCATGTGTGCGTGGGCCTGTCGCAACTTTTATTCAATCAACATAAAGTTTATTGTGTGTAAAGAAAATTGCGTTTTCGCCTGCCTTTGTGGGCTGACAAAGCGAGGCTTTTGTCGCTGCATTATTGAGTAAATGAAATTTTCGGTTTTATGCGTGCAAATTAAGCCAAATTGTTATGGATTTGAAATCGATTTCGAATCGATGCGAATCGCGGTTACCAAAATAAAAAAAAATCCTTTTAATCGCAGCAGCTGACAGCTGTTGTTCCGGGGATGGCGAGAACTTTCCTTTGAGCCATCACTTTCCCTGGCAAATAATAAAATGTGGCTAATAAATAAGCTCAAGGCCTGGGGGCTCCACTTTGAGTGCTAAACGAGCGGCGACGAAAGCCACAGAAATGCGTAACAAACTTGCCAAACTTTTCGGCCATCGAAAAGTTTCTCGAGTAGATGGTACATTAGCATTGGGCCAAGTTCACAGGCCCCTGTCAGTGGCAAGAAAGAGTGTCCAGGTTCTGGAACTAGTTATCTATTGGTCGGTTCTGTTTCCATCTCAATTAACCCGGAAAACGAGTGGGAGCCAGGCCTGAGATCACGCATACGCTATGTGGGCCTGTGTAATTTGGCCAGGCCAAGAAACCTCCTTATCCTGCCCCCCAAAGTCAAAGTCAAAGCCAAAGTCCAAGTCAAACAAACGTCCTGGCAGTGCAGCGGTTTAACGCCCGGGGCCTGGGTGCATATTGTTCCACTTGCCTGCTCGGCCTTTTGATGCCAAAGTTTCCAACTGACGCAAATTGCTGGTGTGGTCCGCATGTGGGCCATGTTGGCTCTTCATAAATTCAGATTTTATATGTTTTCAATTGAATTTCGTTGTTGCGCCAGCCAGTCAGCCATCCAGCCAGCCATCCAACCAGCCAACCATCCAACTGGCCGAAACTTTTCACTTTGGCATTTTAATGTTTTCCAAGTTAACTTCGCCACACGCCACCACTTCCTCTGAAGTACATAGTTCCGGCCGTTTGCCTGCTGCTAAGCTGGCTAGGAAAAGTATTTATCGCATTTCTATGAAAACAACCTACTCAACATTTTGGCCAAAAACTTGGAAATTATGTTTGGCTTGCCGCTCCGATTTGCCGCTGTTGTTGTTCTGTGTCTGTGTGTTCTTGGGCAAAAGTTTGGCAGCGCAGCTTTATAAATGCTTATTTAGAGGCATATCTGATGAGTTAAGTTTCGGTCCCGAGCTCTGTAAACTTCGATTCAGATGTCTGTATCTGAGCTGGTGTTGGCCAACTTTCCCAAAGGCTTTAACGCCAGATTTACAAGATATTTAGCCAAGCAATTCGAGATTGAATGCATGTGAGGCTGGTAACTGGGTTTCGGTTCAACAACTAGGCACTAGATGCGATTTGTTTTCCTCGGATTTTGGCAGAATTAAGTCTTTCTGAAGTTTCCAATTATGCTTAGCAAATATTCCCAAGTTTAGTGGCCTCAAAGCCTTGCATTTATCATTTCTCTAAGCCCATATTTGCTACATTTTATTATTTGAATATAACAATTTGTTAAATACTTTATTTCCGTTTATTATATGTTATTTATAATCACTTAAGCTTTGCATTTGTATTATTTATGTATTATTTCTTTTTAATTTACACGCTTATTTTCTTTTTATTTACTTGCAGCCCTTCTTTTACTTTTAGCTGGTAAGTTGATGACCACATAATTTATTTTCCAATCACCTAATTTATGCGGCCTTTAAGCTATACAAATATTATTGGTCTTTAAGCCAGGACAACCCAAACAGTTTGCCCATCCGATTGACCGGGCATAAACGCAAGGGGCGTTGGCAACAGCTGCTGCCACGCCCACAACATGAATACAAACACGAACCCACACAGTCGAAGGCATCAAAGCAGCTAAAAAATCAGCTTTTGTAAGGCGAGCCGGCCAAGGGAAAAGTCAAGATTCCGAATGGATAGCAGTAAGCCGGGGAAAAGCAGAGAAAACCCAGAGAAAAATGCCAGAAAAAAACCCAGAAAAAACCAAAAAACACTAGGGTAAAAGCAAAAAAAAATACCAAAACAACTTTCAGCTGGTCAAAGTCCTTCGCAACGTGTGCGTGTAGTTGACCGAAAAAACTTTCCCTCCGAACTTAGCCCAAAGAGACTGAAAATTCCAGTGCAGCAGGAAGCCAGCTGACAGCGCGATGAATGACAAGCAGCGCCAGTTCGGTTCAGTTTGTCAAGAGTTTTCCCTTACTTTTCTCGATTTTTTCCCTTCTTTGGGCCATGGCATTGGCGATTGGCTCTGGAGTCCTGGCCAGAAAGTCCTGGCCGTCGGGAGAGTGGCCCACTAGGCCGTGGAAGTGTTTCGGCGGCGGCTTCAAAGGAAAAAGCGACTGTCGCCAACCCTCCATCCACGACCCACTCCAAATTTGTTGTGATTTTCGGTCTCTGTGCTTGTGAGGTTTTCTTTGCTCTTTGTTTGGCCCCGGGAAACTGGGCCTGTTTGCCTTTGGCCACACATAAATGCGTGGCCATACTTCATTCATTTCATGGCTTGGCAAGGACATTTATCATCTGCCCCTCGAGTGCGTCACAAAAAGGCAGTGGGCCACGCCGCCCCCTTCTTGTTGATGTTTCTATATTTGTGATGGGTGGTGGGTGGCAAAAAGCAAACACTCATACCCAAAAAAATTGCACAAATTTTACCCAAAATATTAAATAGAATTCATTTTGCTTACTCCTCAAGCATAGCCCCTCGACCGCATTTCCCTTGGCCGTTATTCATGGCACTTTTTGCCCTCTTATCGCTCGTGTTATTTTTGTATATGAATTTCTGCGGTTATATTCAATGCCAAGGAGGCCAGAAGGAGCCCAAGCAATTGGCGGGGCAAAAAAGTGGAAAATTTTAAGCCTACTTGAAATTTATTTGCACTCATTATGCCTGACAGTTCGCAGATATCAAGGCGGTGTGAAAAGAGCGAGATAAATTCATTTCGGGTCCTGGCGGCGAGCCATTAAAGAGTTTTCAGTCCTTGTTCGGCTTAGTGGCTAAGCCCATTGAACGGGATCGAGTTGGGCCTCAGACGGTGAGCTTCCAATGCCATTTTCAATAGAATGAATCCCATGGATCCACAAAACCCGGCCACGACCCACAGACTCACTAATGAACAAATAAAGCTTAGCGGGCCAAGGAAATAAAAGCCAACCACATTAATAAATCACACCGAGAAAGCGAGAACAGAATGGAAATAATGCAAATGCCTTGCGACAGATGAAGGCAGGCCTCTAGAAATGACAAAACAGTTTTCCCTAAGAAATCTCCATGTCTGACTTAAGAGATTTCCACGCAAATTCCGCAGCATGCAGAGCCAGGGAAATGGAATGGCATTTGCTGTCTGCCGCTCCAGATGAGTTTCCCATGTGCTTCGTGTCGTCGACACTGCCGAGTTATGTCCACATTCCCCCGTAAAATCAACAAGAAAAATCAGACAACTCCCCGGCCAGTTGGCAAGTTTATTGTCGGCAACTGGCAACTATTATGCCATGCTAATCGGCTTAGACCGACTTCGGACCAGGTCTGTGAGGAAGCCAAGGGCTCAGGCAAACGAGCCCGGCCAACCTACGAAGGATGTTGCCATGCCCCCTAAATTGTTCCTTTGCCACACGAGCTGTAAACACAGACAGGAAAAAATATTTAAATTTGGCATTGAAATTATCTGATATCTTAGAAAATATCCATTTTGTACGATCGTTTTTTAAGGCTGCGTTTTTACAGTCCGTCCGTTTGTCCGATTGTCCGTTTATCCGTCCGTTTGTCCGTCCGTTAGCTTCTACGCAGTCTAGTATCTCAGTTTTAGAGCTATCGGGCTGAAAATTTTTCAAAACTCTTCTTTCTATCGATCGGAAAAATTCCAGTCTTATAACAATGATCCTAAAAATAATAAAAACAAAATCTATAATACTTGTTTTTTATCATATTCTCTTTTGCTCTGGGTTATATCTCTTTTTTACAACTTCAGAATTTCGAATAGCATTTGTTTTTAATCGGACAACTATATCATATAGTTGCCATAGGAGTTATCGGAAAATTCATGAGCAAATAATATGAAAGAAAATTATAAGTTGGTGGTATTTAATCATATTTTGTTTTACTCAGGGGTATAGTATTATGTTAAGATTTCAGAATACAGATTTTTTTATGTATTATATAGCTCTCATAGGAACTTTCGGCATTTTTATAAACAAAACTCTTCCGAATTTACGATTTCTAACAATAAACGTATGATTTTAATGGTATGGATTAAGCTGAAAGGGTATATCAACTTCGACTTGGTAAAGCTAACCTCCCTTCTTGTTTTCTCAGCCTAAAAACAAATCTAATTTTTTCCCCGTGCAAGAACCGAATCAAAAGATGAAACTCCTGCGGATACCTGCGAACTTGTCTTTGTGTGTGCTTTGGTCCTACCAAATTTGCGGCCTGCCCTCATTTGGCTGACAGCCTAAGACGGCAGCCATCGCAGATGGAACCCCAAATTGTAGCCCTCTCCCTGGTGGGCCAAAAGAAAAAATCGCTTTGCCTGTGCGGTTGGCTGTGTTTTGGGTGTGCTTTCGTTAGCATTCCGTGTGGAATTTGATACTTGATTATTTGTTGCTGGCCTCAAGCGTGCATAATATATCAAAGTGGCGTCAACGTCAACTGGAGATGTTTGGCCCGGACCAGTCCCCACTTGGCGATCCCTTCGCCCGACATGTGTAGACATCATGTGTTGGCAGTCGGGCTGAAATCTTGTTTTTAGTTACAGTTTAGTGCTGGCCGCATAATAAATAAATAAACAGTTGACTCAGACTCCCCTGCCCGCCCACCTTTAAGTGGTCCTTCATCTGCCCACGGGTCCTGTCAGCTCCTTCGTGCATGTCCTGTCTCGTTTCGTATGCTAAAGAGCCGCGTGGCCCTGTCTTTAAGGCCCTGCCCCCAAACCCAAATCAGATGCGGCTCATGAAAAATTCCCGAAAAATGCCAAAGTTTTTCATTAATCTTTGGCAGTTGTTGTCGCTGTCGAGGATTTGCATACTTAAGTTGTCTTGACTTTATAAACAGGGGAATTTAAAAGCGCTTTCGGCTCATGCAAAAAGCAACAGTTGAAGAAGAACTGACCTAAGTAACATGAAAATATTAATATACATATATTTTAATACATACCCTTACATACCCATAAACGTAAGCCACTTTATAGCTGAGAAGCACATGGTAAAGCCAGTAAAATAACAAGACTTTAATAATAACAAGACTTTACCAATAAATCTCTTTCAATAAATCTGGTAAAATTGCCTCACCCACACAGATGCTCATTTTGCATATTAAACTCAAAAAGTATGCAGAACCTACTGCACATATGTATTTAAAGAGGAAGAACTTTGTGCGAGAGACACATAACTTCTTATTGATTTCCAACGTAAGCCCTGTGCACTTACACTAGGGATCCAAAGAAATTCCAGACAATTAGTGCTTGAAAATCCCATTCCTGGTTGCACTAATCATAAAGCTTTAGTCCCACACACACACACATATATGCACTGGGATATAGGGAAAGGACGAAAGGACGAAGTAGGCCTTCTGCTGGGGCCGAACCTTAAGGGCTTAAGACTCCAAAGCCACGTGATGCCTTGACAAAGTTCCGCAAATGGCAACTGTAACTTGCAGTTGCACATGTCATGCCTAAAGGACCAAAGCCCTGGGCACACACCATCGCAAGGATACGACGCACTAGGACATTCATAACAATTTGTCGGCCAAGAATGTAGCCAAAAATCTCGTACGCTCCCCCAATTGTTATACAACATTTAGGGTCATTTGCATACAAAACCTAAATTAAAATTCGACCGGGCTGAATGGAGTCGAGCTGCACATCCTTTGATGTGGCATCAGCAGCAGGAGTCCTTGCAACCGGTCCACCCTGTCCCCCGCCCTCTTGGTCCACCCTGGAGTATTTAATTCAGCAATCTGGCCGACAGTTGTTGCACTTTTCTAATTAGAGGAGCCAGGGGGTGAGGAGGGGTGGTAGGACGCCACGCCAGTCATAACAAAAGTTAATTAAACATGTAATTGTTGGCCAGAGCAGCAGGCGAAGATTTGCCAACGAGTGGGATTGAATATGTCGGGATCGAATGTGCAAAAACCCTACACCTACCTCGCTACAGGGTATCGCCCGGTTGGGCATGATTAAATTTCTGGTTTTTGCCCGCCGGCCAAGTGGAAATTTGATTAAGTTGCAGCAAGTGCCGAGTCCCGAGTCCCGAGTTCTGAATGGCCATTGTTTTTGCGGTTCGGTATAGTAACGTGAATTAAAACTGAAACTTGGGCTAATGGCTGGCGACTAGCTAGGGCTCCTCGACAGCACAATAAAAATTTTACAATTCAATTTCGCTTTTATTTCCCAGATATTATGCCCTGTAGCTGCCGCTAGTCCACCCACTTCATATGCTCTCTTTATTTTATTGCTTCAAATTGTTTGTTGCCATTTCGCATTTGTGCCGCCCGGCTGCGCAGAAACATTTAACTTTGTGCAACACGACGATGGGGCAAAAAAAACGCCCGGCAAGAGCGTGCTGCAAAATGAAAACATGGCGTGGCACAGCAACTAAAACCAACTATACTTAAAAAACTGAAACTAAAACAGCGCGGCGACAGCAAAAAAAAGTTGTCAACTCTCTTCAGCTGGAGGAGTTGGAGGCGGTGGAGTCCGGGGTGGGCGTGGCACACAACTCCAGTTGCAGTCGAAGTAAAGTCAAGTTACGCGTGGAACTCTCTGGGCCACAGGACACGGTAGCCAAGTAGCTCGGCGAACAGGGAAAGGATGTATAACAAGAAAGAACACTAGTCGATGTAGTCGACTATTAAATACCCGGTACTCAGCTAAAGGGAGTGCGAGGGAGATGGAGATATGCATGCAGCAATTCGGCTGTTCGAAATTGCACACTTTATTTGCTTATAACTTTTTAATGAATGGTCAGATTTGAACAATTTTTTGTATGCAGATGGGTATTGATAATCAGAACAAAATCTCATTAAGACTTTTACAAAATATTAAAAAATGTGGGGATAAATAGGTTAGGGGCATAGCTCCCTGCTGAAAAAAAATTCCGCTGCGCAAGAAGCTCCAGAATCTTCATGCGTTTATGACAGAATATATACGACTTTATAGGGACGAAAACGTTTTTTTCTGTTACATACTTTCCGACAACTCTGGTATACCCTTTTACTCTACAAATAACGGGTATAAAAATGGGTTTAAAAAAATAAGGATAGAGTACTCCGAACCGTAGAGCAAAGAGTGGAGAACACCAAAAGCACATTTCAGCTTGAACTCCCACTGAGACCCGGGCCAAATGAAATTGCCAACGTGAAAGTGTAGAAAAATGCAGGCAGCGGGAAATGGGATTGAGGATTGGCGGTGGAGTCCTGACGGAGGTCCTGCCGGGAGTTGGCCCAAAGGATCGGGCTAACAACGGACCGCCACTGTCGTGCGTCTGCCACCAGTTAAACTGCAAAGTAAACGGACAAAATGTTAAATCAAAGCCAAACAAAAGAGGCGTAACGGGCCAGCAACAAGGTGGCGTTGAAAAGGAGTTTAGACAGGTGGCCAAAGCTCAGGTGGGCCTCCCCAAAGGGGCGAGGAGAAAGTTTTGCGAGCACTTTTGACAAGTTGAGTGCGACTTACGGAACCAGCTGGCTTTTGATCATGTTTTATCCAATAAATAGATAACGAAATTTTATGATAGATAGCTCGGAGAGTTTTATTGCTCAGCAGAATGGCTGGAATGTTTATTAAACACAAATATTTCTCACCTGTGCATAAAAAATCTTTGAAAATTTCATTGCGCCTGGCTCGAAATGTGTGTCACAAACGGCATGACATTCGCCACATGAATTTTTCATGCAGGCATTAAGGCTACTGTGGCATTATTAATGCGGCTTCATTATGAAATTGTGCAACAAATAATAAATCGATTAAGCAAATATTTGTCGGCACTAAAAGTGTGTATTTTTACAAATGTAGCTGTTGGATGTTGGATGATGTTTTTTTTGTCTGAGTGGCCTGGTGCCGTAGAGGGGGTTTCGGTCCAGCCATATGCAATTTCTGTGCGTCATCCATTTTAATATTTCAACAAAACCAGAAATGACGCTGTAAAACCGACGCGGTTATATGTCAAATATTCCCCCTTCCCATATGCATATGCATGCATATTTCGCATGGGGGACAGTGGAGACTGGTTGGGTTTTTTAAATTTTGCATGTAAATTTCATTGCATACACATGAACATTTATTTTGCTTTATGCCCCAGAAGAGAAGCGAACTGGGAGCGGCTGCTGTCTGCTGCATTTTAATAAATTTATGATTTTATTTTGAATTTTTTCCCACTGGCCAGCCCTCCAAATATGTGTCATTCGCCTGACAATTTCCCTTAACCGAAAAAAAGGAGAGACAAATAGATGGGGGGGGTCAGAAAACACAATAAAACCAAAAAAATGGAGAGAGGTCCATAAATAACGAAGCATTTTACTTTCTATTTGCTGGATGAGATTTATAAATGCGTTTTTGTTTGCCGTCGTTGTTTCGCCAAATCGCGTAGAAATTTCATCGCGATGCCCGGGCCACATTTCATTGAACGAAATGAAAAAATAATTGAAATATTTGCCAATCAGCAGAGCGAACATCGGAGCGCAGATAAGGCGACGAGCATTTCCCAGGAATTCCCAATTGCTGTCTGCGGCACGTTAATAAGCTCTTTGTTGACACGCACACAAACAGCCACATTCTCCGCCTGCCCAGGATTCGAGTCCTTCCAATCCACGTGTGTGTGAGTGGGTGTGTGTGAGTGTGTGTGGGGGGGGGGGGGGGGGGGGGGGTTTCTGATGTAAGGACCTCGTGTTATCTGCGCCGACATTGTGCTGGCCTTTCAGGCTGTCATCTGTGGCATGGGTCCTGGCGGGCTGTCGATTATCGAGTCGAGATTATTAACCTGTCAGTTTAGCGCTTTGTCTTGCCAATGCCAATGCCAATGCCAAGTTGGTCCTTTTGGCCATGGGAAACATTGACAGCTGCACAGCATTAATGTAAAATATTTGTTTTATTTGGAACAACAATTTTGCCATTTGTTTAGGTACTTACTTTTCTTGCTCTGAGATGGGTTCAAGATACTTTGAAACTTGTGAGATTTAAAAAAAACTGGAGGTTAGTGATGTCACATACTTAACGGAAAGTTTGATTGCCTAACGGTTAATGAAAAGATCTAAAAATCTTTTTTCTAGAAAACATTAATTTTTGCAGTATTTGTTATATATATTTATTAAATTTAGTTAATATTTTGTTTACAAAAATAGCTTAGAACTGTTGTTTTTTTAACCAGAGGAAGTCAATAAACTGATAGTTAGGCAAAAATTGGTTTTTCTGAGGAACAGTAACTTTTGCAAACTTTTTCCCAACCTTTTTCCTTGTTTTCTCTTTTAAAAGCGTGTTGCGAAACCTCGACATCGCCACTAGCCCATAATATACATAACCGAAAGTTAATTTAGCCTAATAGGTTAGGTAAAAATTGGAAACGTTATTTTATAGGAAATAATAATTTTGGTTGTATTTTAACCTGTTTTATCTATTCATTAAATTTGGCTCATTTTGTCTGTACAGAAATAGATTACAATTGCTCTTCTTCAAGCAAAGGTTCAATAACCTGATGGTTAGGCGAGCGTTAAAGGAATTATTGAAATGAAAATTAGTTTTTCTGAGGAAGAGGAATTTTTGCTAGTTGTTTGCAACTTTTTTCCGTAAATCGCGTTTGTAAAAAGCGTGCTGTGAAACCTCGACATCGCCACTAGCACATAACAACTTAACCGAAAGTTTAACTAACCTTGTTAATGTAAAAATTGGAAACGTTATTTTAGGAACTGGTACTTTTGACTGTAATTTCATCTGTTTTATCTATTCATTAAATTTGGCTCATTTAGTCTATACAGAAATAGATCAGAATTGCTCTATTTCAACCAAAGGTTCAATAACCTGATGGTTAGGCAAGCGTTAAGGGAATTATTGAAATGAAAATTAGTTTTTCTGAGGAAGAGGAGTTTTTGCAAATTTGTTTGCAACTTTTTTCCTGGTTTCCCTTTTAAATCGCGTTTGTAAAAAGCGTGTTGTGAAACCTCGACATCGCCACTAGCCCATAACAGTAACAGTAACAATGGCCGTAACAACGGCAGCAGTTGCAGCCATAATAGTAACAGTTACAGGGCAGAAACTTGTACAGGGGCACATTGTACATGGTACATGGTACATTGTAGATTGTTGCCGGGACATGGCGATTGCAATTGCAATTCCCGCACGAGTGCGGCTGCTTTTAAATTTTAATTAACTCAGAGGGCGAGAGCGGCAAAAACAAATCCGAGGGCCTGATGCCGCCATGGCAAAGTCGTGCAGAAAAAGTTATTATTTATTTCATGTTATTTCTGTGCTGTTTCAACGCGCCATAAACGACCAGTCCGGCTGAGGCCACTGACTTGGCCAAAAAGCAGGGGGTCTAGTTGGATTGTACTGGATGGTAGATGGACTGCAACTAGGCTGTGGGCCATTGCCATGTTCATTTATTTATGAGCATTTTACACAGCCAGTGCACACACAAACACAAGCACACACACACGCTTTGAGAAAACTCGTCTGGAAATTATGTAAATTTTTCAGTTATTTTTCGTAAATTCTTGCTGCCGGACCTGGGATCCGTTTGGTTTAGGTTCCGTCTCGTTGCCCATGTCCAGCATGTCCTGAAGAGTACATCCCCCTTAGCCCTTACCACCCCTTAGCCCTTCCATTTCCCATTGTCGTGGCGGGGGTCAAAAGTTCAACTGCTGTTTCGTAGGTGGCCCTTGTCAACGCAGCTTTTGTGTCTCTGGCTAGAATATATAACCCATTTTTGGCTTTTCACGACAACAGGCCAGCAACGGCAGCAACAACAAATTGTCGTCGTAGTCCTGCGGTCTGATCCCCATGCAAAATGCCACCCAGCCACATCCTGACCACCCACATTGTTGTTCAGGCAAGCGAATCCCGACAAGAGTTGACTCAAATTGCATTCGGTGTCCGGCCTTCAAAAGCACAGGCCCTACAAAATGCCATTTACATATATGTGCACCACTCGGCATCAGCTCAAGTTGGGGGTTTTTCGGTTATACTACATTTTTTTAGCAATGCCATAACCATATTTACCTTTGAAATATGAGCCGCCAAAAATGTGTTTGAAAAATGATTGAATGTCTTGCGTTGGTAATTTAAATGGTGGCGGAAACAGATGAGACAGGCATTTAGAAGCGCTCCTGGGAATTAAATGTGTGTATAATTCCCCCTTTGGGCCGCAATAATTCAGCTTTAACCTTTGGCCAACCCATGTCAAGTCGCTTTATCCATTTAATTTGCCTGACTTATTGTCTGGCAATCAAAAATAAATTTCGTTAAATCGAAATTAGACGCACAAAGGCCATTAATCTTCGCCACCAGACCCGCGTCCATTATCAGTGGCTAAACAGAGAGGCCATGGCCATGGAGTTTGTAAGGAGCTAATCTGCCGAATGCAATCTGCGCACACACATGTGTGGGTATTACCGCACACAAACACACAGCGCACACACACAACCACACACCCACTCACACCACCACGAATTATTTATTTTAAATTGCAAAATTGTCTGTGGCCAAATCGGTTTTCATATGCTCTCGCCCCCTTGCATTTATGGCCATTGTTTCTAGCCAATTATTTATTTTTTCAGCTAGGCAATAATAACACAAACACTGCCGTCGTTTATGGCCGTTTATGAGACTTTATTTACGGTCCTCTTTGGTTTTATAATCTCTCTCTCTCTGCTTTTTTTGCGGCATTTTTAATTTGATATTTATCAATTTGGGCATCATCTCTTTGTGAACATTCCGTTTGGGTCCCACATAAGTATGCTCGGCTGTCTGGAGTTTTTCAATGCCAATCCCATTAATCTCTGGGCTCGTTGACTTGTCTAGGAATGCGTCAAATGCCTCTTAAGCCGGCAAGAGGACTTTAATGAAAGTGGGCAACTTTGGTATGGTCTGTTTACGGTTGAGTTTTAAGATGTGGCTCTCACAACAGGTCTTTCAAGTTAACCGACATTCTTAACCAGTACTTGAGCTTTTTGAAATAAATTTGTATTTAATATTTAAACAAAATTCGTTTTAATGTAACCTATTATTTTGCTGACTAAGTCTGATATTATCTAATCAAGCCTGAGTTTCAAGATGTGGCTTGAACAACAAACTCCACAAGTTAACCGAAGGTATTAACCAGTACTTAAACTTTTTTTATTTAATTGTATCACTTAACCAAAAATAGAGCCAATGTAACCCATGAATGCAGCTGACTAAGTTTGATATTATATATTCAAGGGTGAATTGTAAGATGTGGATGATAACAAGTCTTAAAAGTTAACAGGAGCTTTTAACCAGTACTTAAACTTTTGGAAATTTTATTTTTAACCAAAAGTAGCGCAAATATAACATGTAATTGTAACTAACTAAGTTGGGTATGGTTTATTTAAAAGTGAACATCAAGATTTGATTGGCCTAACTTATGTTAAAAGTTAACTGTAGGGTCTAACCGGTACTTAAACTTTTTGAAATGGATTAAAATTCATTGTATAAGCTAAGGTCGTGCCAGTGTAACCTGTAATTTCAAAACAATTTAGCAACAAAACGTACTTAACCAGACGTTAGCTCACATTTTTAAACACAATCTGGGCTTTCGTTCATTGTTTGGCACTAGTTTCGCCCCCAAATGTCATTCAGATTAAATTTGGCGTGAAAGTAGCATTTTAAAATTGTACAAAATACTTAAGACAGGGCGAGAAAGGGGCTTTTGGGCTGGGAGGAGTGCGTGTGAGCTCGCGCATAACAACGGCAAAGAGAATGGCAATGGCTCCTGGAGCTTTTGTGGCTGACATTAAAAGCAAAAGGCGCGAGTGAAGCAACAGTGGGGCTCAGGACGTGCCATGTGAGGTCCTTCCGAGGGCAACGAAAATAAGAAGAAAACTCCCGCCCACATGGATGTTTATGAGAGCCAGCACGTGACGGGAGGAGGAAAAGGGTCTCAGAGGAGCTTTCCTTTCCGACTTTCCTCTGCACCGCACGCACTTTGCTTCAACAATTGTTTTCGCAAGTCGCCTTTGTCAGAGGCGCTTTTCCCACATGGCGTTTCGGGCTCAAAAGGTTCTCTCAGTTGGCCCCATTTCGTACCTTTAACGTTTGTTTGGCCCAGCGAATCTGTTGTTGTTTGCTTGCTCCTTGCTTGACTTTTTTGTCCCCGCCCGGAGATATGGTTAAATCAATGTTAAATTTGCCGTTTTCCTGGAAAAATACTTACGAACTCAGCCAGGCCTAATTGATGCGCTTTTATCTAATGATCGATTCGAATTACTGAGAAATTCGTTGTAATAACACAAAAATGCTGTACGTCAAAGAAGATTTATTTCCAATGCTGGCAAAATAAATCCGATCCGATAGCAAAAGATGTTACAGGCGGCGGCACATCAAAGCAGTCAGTCGCCTAGTCAACCAACCAGGCGCAGAAAACTGGAATCGTTCCGGCCTGCTCCCTTTAATAATCTGCCGGGTTTTCCATACCCATTTCCATCTGTTGCTCCCGTTGTCCTGACTGCCAGATGCAAATGTTTTTCCATTCCCCCTTTTTCCATTCGGGGATAAAGAAAACCCCAACAAATGTGAGGCTACTTTGTGTCTGATTGTCGGGGCTGTCTGGGCGAATGTTTGCGGGTTTATTTGCCTGCTTTGTGGTTCTATTTTTGGCAAAAAAATAAGATGAAAATATTATGTCACGGCAGCTACCTTTTCCGATAACCATATTTACGCCGCATCCCGGGGGCGTGTCGTCGTCGCGTGGCTTGATTCCCTTTCAAAAAGCCGGCCACGCAGACAATGCAAAGTATACTCGTTTATGGCTGATATATAGGGTCATGTTTTGGCCAGCCATCGGTATTATTTATGCCGCCTACCGCCTACGTGCATTGTTTGGTTAATAAGGTACAAAAAAAAAGTGAAGGGAAGCGGAAACTATGACATAAAGCGGGTATATTTCGGGAATGTTTTTACAGCCAACATTGGGGCTGATATAGGTCCACAAATCTGGGGTGGGGGGATTTTGGAGGCCATAGCGCTCGCACAAAACGCCTTTTCACACCTAAACGAACCCATACAAACAGGCCACAACAACAGCTGCAATAACAACACCAACAATCCGTGTTGAATATTGGATACCGGTGGATGGATAAAACAAACAATGAAACCATTTTGTTCGAGTGTAAGGGGGCTAAATCCGCACATAGATCAATGCATACAACGCAATTTTGAAAGGCAACGGAATTTAGCGGTATTGCATCAATTAAAAATCGCCAGCTTTTCGTTCAATCATGCTTAATCATAGGTCCCAAAATGGCGAAATGACTTCTAGTTGTTGGCCATAAAAGCGTTGAAAGTCCTTTTTGCTTTTCATTGAAAGCGAAAATGTGGCGCTGTTGAAAAACGCGCATTGCGACACGCATACTAATGAATGCCCCGAACCGGAAGTGCGTGCCTATAGCAGTGTGTGTGTGTGTGTGCCTGTGTGTGTGGGTGGCTGAGCACTGACGACATTAGCGCCATTTTGTCGTAATTAATGTGCGCCATATTAGTTGCTATTTGGCCATTTTTCACACACACAAGCACAGGCACTCACAAAACAGTTTTGTGGGGGGAAAAGTTTTGCAATTTTAGTTGAAGAATTTCGCACAGCTGCCCGTTTCCTGTGGCGCTGGCGGAAGAAGAAGAGGATTGTGAAAGTGTGTGTGAAAGCCAGCCCCAAAAATAGCTATCTGTGTGTGTGTGTGTGTGTGTGTGCTATTCCAGGCATCCATCTCTCCACAAAAGGGAAGGCTCACACACATGCTCACAGCGTTTTGAGACGAGTTTTTATTGCCGGCATAATTAGCCGAGTTGGAGCTGGAGGCGCCTGGCCAAAAGTCAAAGGAGCACACCGACGAAATGCCTCCAGACTGTGGTCCTCTGGATGGAATTTCGGCCAGAGGTTGCTGTCCTTGAAGCGTGTATCTAATTCACAATATTAGATTGGACCAGCTCAGGCAACTACACGAGGAAAAGCGGTGATATAAGGTTGTTTCTTTTGGGGGTGTCTATGAAATCTTTTCCAATCAAATGAAATTTTTGGATTATTAAGACCACACTAGCTGACCCGAACTGACATTGACTTTGATTGACAGTTTAACATCAAATATAAAGATATATGCCCATGCGTACCTTTTTCAAGCAATTTATTGAAAAACATTGAAAAATGAAATGGAATATTTTGGTTTTGTATATCCTGTTAACCGTTAACATTCCCTAGAAGACAATTATAGTTTACAAAATGTTACAAATGTTTTACCACCTTGTTTATAAAAAATATTATTAAAGCAATTGGTGAAATTGAGTTTTGATGTTAGTAATAATACTACATTTTTTTACCAGTTAAAGCAAGAGGGTTAAGTCATCAAACTAATAATTTGGTATATTCTAATATTACTTGGAGCAGAACCAACTTTTTGAACTGATTTTAAAAGATATGCTATAAAACACTTAATTGCCAGAGGATGATATGATATTTAATATTTTATCACATCGTTCCAAGTTATGTTTAACTTGAAGTATTTGGTTCTGTAGGTACTTAAGTACACAAGCTTCAAATGTATTTTATTCGATTTAGGATTTCGCTAGGTATGACAGTGTTGAATAAATAATTCAAATCTAACACCACTTGAATAGGAATATTTAAAGGTGAGCTAACTAGAGTTTCTACATTAATCCCGCCTGTAATAACAAGTTTATAGACCCCCTCGTAGGACCCTCCCGTCCAGTTTGTTTATCACTCGCTGCCTTTCACAAGGTTAGTTAGCCAGTTAGTCGCCCGATGGAGCTCTCTCTGCTAATTCCTCCCTTCTCCGGTTGCGTATATATCTAAATGATTTGCTGTTAATGCGTCTGTTTATGTTTTATGTTGATGTTGCCGGCTCTGCGGCTGTTTCGGCGAGCACGGGCCCATCCTATTTGACTTTATGCAATATTTATTTGCGGCGCACACAGACACACATCACTCACACCAGTGCCGCAGTGTTTATGTTTGAGCAAACTCATAAGCAGCAGAGCGAGCAATACCAACATGGGTCACATGTGCGTGGTGCGCATTTAATTTCTATGGCCGGAAGTTGACTAGACAGTTGACTGCCTCTTGTGTCTGCCACATCTATATGTACGTATATGTATGTGGGTGCACACGTATGTGGCATGATATTTGTGTAAGCTGCTTTTTTGTGCCATTTTTCCATCACTGAGCTGTGCTTTGGCCTCGATTCTGTTGTTCAGTTCATCAATATTTACCCAACGGCTTTGGGGGTCGCTGGGAAAGACAGGCGGCGAGCTCAGCTAATTGCCACCGAACTTGTATTGGATTTGCAATTTAAGCTTTAACCGCTCTTGAAAAAAACACTCGCACTATCGATTCCCACTCTATGGTTTTTTGCCCAATTTATGGCCACATTTATTGCCATTACTGAAATATGCTGCATCAAAAAATTGGTGACTTTCCCTCCGCTTTGCGGCCATAAATCAACGGCCCAAAAGGGAAAACTACTTAAAGCGCCATTACAACAAATTTAAAGCAATTTGAAACTTAGGCCAGCCGCACACGCCCCCGCTCCCTCTCCATTTCTCCATCATTTGGTTTCGAAAGTTGTGCCAAATAAAAAGGCCAGCTCGGAGAAAGCCGAAAAAGCGGGGACTGGCAGGACGGGCAAAAAGAAAACAAATGTTTTGGACACTTTATTATGCGCATTATTCACTGCTACAATGTTTTATCCTTTTTTTTTGGTTTTTTGGAAACAGGACTGTTGCTCCCGTTGCGCCGGCGATTTCTAGTCCATTAACTTGACCCAAAGGTCCACTCAACGGGAAGCGCTTTAAGAAATCATTCCGTATAAATGTCAAATGGGAGGCCCAGGAGGGCCCATTGAAGTGGTTGGGACAGCATTAGCAAAGTATTATGATGTGCTAAGGCCGGATCCTTTTGTAACAAGTCATTTGTGCAGCTGAAGGGCTTTGGGGTCGGCAAAATGCAGGCATAACCCCGTTTCCAGCTGAACAAACCGCCGAGGCCTATCATGTGTAAAATTAGCTTATTCCGTTGGATAACCATATATATATATATATAACCTTAGCTCCTTAGCAAGCTACTTTCACCAAGGCGACTCACTTTGGTCCCAGCCGCTGGGCCCAGGAATAGATTGCTTCACGATCCGGCTGTGTTGCATAATTCTCGGTGCGCTTAATGCAATTTTTATGTTGCCTGTGCATTAAGTCATAGTCAGGATCCCTTGGAGGACACACATTTCTTTTGCCTGTTGGCGCATTAAATTTATATGGGAATTGCTCTGCCTGCCATATGGGACACCGGAAAAAATGTGAGGGAAAAAAGGGAAAACGAAGACCCCACAGGCTTTAGACCCCTTACCTCGACCGCAGCTCCTACCCATTTTGACTTGCTGCCAAGCATAAATTTTACAAAACTCAACAAATAACCCTGGGGCGGCATGGATAAGTGGGTGGAGAACTATGGCAAGGAGCCGGAAGCCAGTGGTGGGTATACTGGACATTGCCAGGTTTTTTTCCCGATGCCATCTACATGCCTTTGCTAAATTTATTTTGTGGGCGTGCAGTTTTCAATTTGGCAACTGCCTCTCGACCCAAAAGTATACGCCGAATGCCAGCCAAAGGCGTGTGTTCAGCAAAATCAATAAAAACACATTTAAAACCGCACCAGGACACTAACATGGGTCCTGCTCGATGCTTTTTTGTGCCTAGTCAGCGGTTGAGTCCGGCACAATGCTAATTCAGAGCGCGGCAAATCAACATGGGTATCCAAAGTGTATTCCCCTTGATGTAGAGCGATGCCCGGGAACAAATTACTGCCAGCTGGCGAATGTTGGTTCCAGCAGGCTTTTCCCACCACTCCGCCGTGGCTGTTTGTCTAACCCGATTGCATTAGGCTTTCCATTCGCCCAACCCATCCATCGCTTTCCTTCCCTTTTGCTTCGCCGAACAACATGGCGTATACGCATTGTCGCGACTTGAGTGGGTGCGGCATATGCACTTTACTTTCGCCCACTTTCGATTTACGTGACTCGCTTTAAAAGTTGTTTGACCCATTTAGTGAGTTGGCATTTTAAATGCACTCTATTTGTCCGGGTTTTAGGGCAACTCCGGGCCACACAAATAATAAAAGTATTCTGCATTTTACTATATGCGCTGTTGGTATTTATGTTTGCAATTTAAATGTGTCTCCTTTTTTACCTTTTAACCCACCTGCAGCTGGCTCTTCATTTGTGCCCATTGACATACTGAAGTGTTCCTTGTTCTTCAACGGAAAACTCTCACTCTCACTCTTACCATATCGGGCATAAATACTTTCGTTTGTCTCCGACGGATGCGGATGCGGATGTGGATGCGGATGCGGATGCAAATGCGGATGTGTTGCATAGTTTCGAGTGCCATTCAATGGAGTATGCCGAAGCACTTCACTTATTTATGCATTCGTGCGCACTTTTTCCCTGCCGCCTCTGACGTTGTAGTGCATTTTAATTTCGTTTGCATATGACAGGTAGTGCTCGGCGGTGGCCATGCCAGCGCATCCAAAGCCCCTGGAATGCGGCAAGAGACTTTCATTCATTTGCCTGACGCTGCTTAAATATGCAGGAAACCCGGCTATGGGTCCTGAGCCCATTGCACCCACTCCACCCCACTTCGCCCACTTTCCCCATGTTGGCTGCATACAAAATTCATCGAATTCATAAAATGCATTTATGAAGAGCGCTCTCGATTCTGTCCAACTGTCTGTTTGTCTGGCGTGGCGAAAATTCAGGAGATGCCAGATACAAATTCGAGTGGATACATTAAGGCCTTGCCGATTTTGTGTAAGCGCTCGAGATGTTTGCCGCATCCAACTCTGCCACAGCAAACATTCAACGTCTGCCGGTGACGGAGATCGCAAACGGTGCCAGCTGCAGAAATCATACCTTTTGCGAATTTCCAACTCGCACAATCGAAAAGTGTGGCGTCAGGGCAGTTCATTCGGCCTTTGATTTATTTTCAGCATATATACAGGTTAAACATGGAGCAATAATAATTGAGTGCGAATACTCAATTACGCAGGAGAAACGAAAGAGAAAGTTGACTTATAAAGTTAAGGGGACATCGATGCTACTAATTTATGTAAAGTGCTTAAATATGTTGTTAAATTCTGTTACATAAGTGCAAACGATGAAGTTTCTTAGAGTTTCTCTTAATATGCTACTTTACAAAGTAGTTGACACCTTTAAATTAACCAAATTTCAAACCTACTGTTAACAAAACATTTTCAACAGGTTGATAAGTTTGGTATTTTGTTGTGCCCACTTTAACAACACTGTTTAATATACTTGAAAAGTATTTTAAATTTTGTTAACTAAGTTAAAGCTATATCGTTTCTTAGAGTTTCTCTATAAATGAACCTAATATAAAACCTGCTGTTAATTAAACAATTTTAAAAGGTTTATACTTAGTTTGGTATTTTGTTATGCCCACTTTTACAACACTTCTCAGAGGTTTAATATAATTGAAATGGAAATTAATGTTTGTTTTCCAAGTTTAAATGATAGCGTTTCCTGAAGTTTCTCTATGAGTTAATCAAATAAAAAACCTGCTGTTAATTAAACAATTATAAAAAGGTTTTTACCAAATTTGCTATTTTGTTATGCGCACTTTTACAACACTTCCCAAATGTTCAATATATTTGAAGAAATATTTTAAATTCTGTTACTTATGTTTAAACGAGAGAGTTACTTAGAGTTTCGTAGGGTTTTTCTTAAAATACTAATTAATAACAAAATTGATGCCTTCAACTGGCAAAAATTGTAAGCTTACTGCTAATAAATCAATTTCAATAGTCTGGTATTCTATTATACCCACTTTAAAAACACTTCTGAAGCCCGGCAATAACTTCGTCATGACTCCTCTGAATACACAAAAAATATAAAGGTTTGAGAGCATTGAAATGTAAGCACCATGACTTTTATAACCTTTTCACAATCTAAGAACCCATCTGGTCAATTATCCATATCGGGGGCCCCTTGTTAGACCCAATAAAATGATACAAATTAATGAAACATAAGTCAAGAGCAGCGACGAGCAGACATAAAACGCCAATCAAAAGCCTATCTGCGGAACGGAACCAGACATTCGGGCGGTCCAAAAATGTTTGCGGCCCCGGGATGCTTGTAAGGCCCCTTCCCAACACTGGCCAGCTGAAACAACCCCACTTCAAAAGGCGTCGCAACGTTGCACAGTCAATTTGCGTTCTAGATTTATAACATTCACAATGCGCTGTTCCATGGAAACAGTTGACTCGGCACCCGTCAGCCCCCCTTTTGTACCGCCGCCACCCATTTGGGGGGGGAGGGTCCTGCGTGTCCTTGAAGCGGCCCTTTAGCCCATCGAATCATCAACTGGGCCGCTGGTCTCGCTTTGCCATAAATATTTTTTGCTCGATCAAGTGTACTAATTTAATGTGTTGCCATGGCTATATATGCTGTATACCTAAATTTGTGTGTAGGTATGCAAGCGAATCGATGAGTCGACTCCCAAAGTCCTCAAACCCCCCCACCATGGCGATATCAACGCTGGCAGGACATTCAAAACAAGATTTATGACAGGCGTGCGCTAACTGGAAGATGGGTAGTAGAATGGGGCTGGCTCTTTGGGTGGTTTGGGGGTTGAGGAATCCCGGGCCGACAGGCAACAATAAAATGAAATCAACGTTACGAAACAAGAGAAATGACAACGTTGCTAAATGGGCTTATCTGACGAGCTAGCGGGTTGGAAGGAGACGGCTCCTCGGACCGTGCAAACTTTTTCGATTGTCTGGCGAGCTCGACTTGGAGAATTTTTTGGTTGAAAATTTGATTAATGTTGTGCTCCTCTGACTGACGGCTATTAACAAGGAAGGGATATCCAGGGACAGGGGCCAAAGATCATGGGGCTTGAGCGGTTGCGTAGGGTGTGTGCAGCAGGTCACGATTTGCCGACTGAGATTTATCTTTCGGGATCCTATTAAATTTCGAGGAGAGCAACAAGCCATCGGGGTCACTTAAAAGTCGATGATGAGTGTTTGCGGCATAACTGCGAGTAAGTGGATTACACTGGGGAAAACGTAACAGAAGTGATGTCGTAGGTGTCCTGAAAGTCCTTACTGATTTTTGCAATTGAAAGTTATAAGTACAAAAAACATTGCATTTATTCCAAATCTGTTTCAAAATATTCACTTAAAGCTGCTTGGGATTACTGAGGACTAGGCTAGATTTAATATCTTAGGTAAAACTTTACTGGTTTAGAATCTGCATACCTTCTAAGTTTTAAGACTTAGAATATGTATCTCACTGACGCATATTTATTACCACTATGCCAGGTACCAGCTTATAGTATTTCACCTTTCATCGCTTTGCGTGCGTAAAATTAAGCCTTCTTGAGGCATCCTTTTCTTTGTAGGATGTCATTATGCAACATCCTTGTGTAGGGGGGGGGGGGGGGGGGGGGGGAGCAGGTGCAGTTCAAAGCAATTTCAACGCTGGAACAAAAACCCGATCCTCTGCCAGCTCTTTTCCCGTGTTAATTATGTGTCCTGTGCAAGTTTCGCCGAGCATTTGTCTTTATTATGGGCCGGGCTGAACCTGAGCGAAAGCCTGGGCCTCGGAGTACCCACCTGGCAGGCAAGGACATCTGTCGCAGCTCCTTGCCTGCTCCTTGCCGAGCCTGTCGCCTTTATTATCATTGTTATGCCCTGATGCCGCTGCCGCTGTTGCCTTTGTTTTTCCGCACTGACATTCGGGTCGGCACAATGGCTCGGGGAATACGGGGCACGGAATGCCGGCAGCAGGAGCATAAGCTCGGTAAGCTCAGTGGAATGGAGAGCCAACAATACATCATGTATGCAAAATGATGTATGCATGTAAATGACGACGATGCCGACGACGACGACGACGACGGCGACGCACAAGTGTTGCGAATTAGGCCAAGGAGAAGCATTAATAAACGCATTTAGTGGGCGCTGGCTGGCGTACGCGTCGTATGCGCAATGCCAAAGAAAAGGCAACACGGTCGTAAGGAGTGGGCTTAGATAATCGCAGGCGCACGAAAGAACCAGAACGGGACCAAGAACAAGAACCAGATGATGATGATGATGATATAGACGACACATGCAGGCTTATAATTTGCACGTGGCACTTTCCCCAGCCTCCCCTGCTTTAGTTTCAACCCCCTCGGCGTGTTCTTATTGTGTCACTGAGCTTGACATACTTTCCACTTAGCCAGCCCCCACTTTTATTTTCCCCCTGCAGGTTTATCATTTGCAGCCTTAGTTATGCATAGTGTTCGCACACACAAGCCTACACACACATCATCATTGTCGTTCCTCAAGTTGCTTGCTCAGTTTTCTCCAGCGACTCGAGCCCAGGATTCTTGCTGAGGCGACATTAGTCCTAATATGTCAGGCTGTTACTTTTACCCGCCTAGTTTTAAGTCTGCTATCTTCGAGGAAAGCAACGAGCAGCAGTGAAAGGCGGAGAAAGTGGAAAAGTCGGGCGCTGCGGTCTCATGTGTTTGCCTTTGCCCACATTTCACTGCATATCTTAGGGCGCACTGCAAGTATGGTATGTAGTTCATTGCTGCCAGGCGGCATCTTCTTTCCTCCACACACAAAACCATTATAATTAAGGCCTTCTTCCCCCAGTCAGCTACGCATAATTAACGTATAAATTACTTATAGTGTGACGTTAATAATCCGGGCGTTAATAGATTTTTCCTCTGTTTTTCCAGCCCATTTCCATTTGTTTATTCTGGCTAACGCACACACAGGCGGCCAGCTGTGGCTAAAACGGAAGCTCTCCCTCTCTAGAACATGGCCTAAATTATCGATAATCAATGAATTTGGTCTTTTATTGTGTTTTCCCACTCACTTTGTTTGTCTGGCCGTGTGGCAAAATAATTGTTTATCGAAATAATGGTAGCATTAATTTACGCTTTATTGCATTTGGCTTTTTGTTTATACTGGTACCTGGTACTATGTTTTTGTGCGGCTAGACCCAAAACTCTACTCAAGTGGAGGGATAATTAAATATTCAAGGGCCCCAAGAGGCAGTTCGGTACCCTTTCAAGCTCTTTATTAAAACCCAGCTCCCTCCCACACACACGCATGCCAACTCATTAAAAATCCTCACTCAAAAGTCGTGTTGCTGCCCTGTCAAACATTTTGTAAGCAATTTAAGTGCAAAATCATGCGACAAACTATAAACCAACAAGCCGCAAACCCTCCTCCGCCCCCCAAAACTCCATGGAGGGGGCGTGTCCGACAACTAATGAGACACACAATGGGTGAGTTCTTGCCTCTCTGTCTAACTCTGAGCCGTAAGGCATTTGAAAAGCAAACAAATAGACATTAAAAATGGCAAAACCAACAGCAATAATCAGTTGAGGGTCTGGCATTCTGGCGTTTCTCCCCTTTTCCCTGGGTATTATCACTATTTCTGAACCGAACTGAACTGAAACCCCCGACAAATGGCACAAAACTGTAGAGGTTGACGTTTAATTTGCCACTTTTATTAACAGCGCTCATATTAGGGACTCATTTATCAGGTCTGCTGTCGTGGCATTGTTGTTGTTATTCTTGTTGGGTCGAACAAAAAACAAAATGAAGAACTTTTGGGGTAGGGGGGTGTGTTGCTGGGGACTTAACCCCCCCACCCACAGACATGACACAGTGTAACAGTTGTGGGAATTATTTAATTTAGACACTGCGCCCAGACCTTCTGCAATGCTCTTGGAAATAGGAGGTGGAACGGCACAGTGGTATGAATCGTATCAATAGTGGGTAAAATTAAAGTACTTTTATAGCTCAAATTAGGAAACTCAAACACCTAAATTTTAAAGGGTTACCAACACTCCAGTTCTTATATCCAAAGTGAGCTAGTCAGTTAGTTTTAAAAGTGTTTACATCACTCCTGTTTTCTGACAACCAATCGAAATGCCAAGTTGTAGGTACATACTTTTGTTACAACCATTGTACAAGGACTCCCCGAACTGGGAGCTCCCATTTAACTGGCAAGTTGTTTTTGCACTCTCATGATGCCACTGCTGCAGACAAGGACTCGCAGGAGGACCTCCAGGAGGAGCAGGAGCAGGTCTAGGAAGAGGAATACAGGAACAGGCTCTGGCCCAGACCGACTCCTAATCCATTGCTTTGAGCCAGGCCGAGCCGGGCCAAATTAATGACAATGACTCTGGGCGCTGTGCCATTGGAATGGGCAAAAAGGGGATGTCGGCATCCATGTACCCACTGATTGTTCAGGGGGTTGGGTTGCCGTCCCGCCCCCCCTGAGTTTTGCTACTTTTTCAGTGTTTTGTCTGCATTTGCACTGACACATGACAGAGCGTTTCATTTGTTGTGCGGCATACTGGCATTGGATAAGCGAACAGTGGACCATGACACGAAGGAAGTGGGCTCCGATGCCTGGTAGGGATTAAAGAGAAGCTGGACGGTTCAAGGGGGCAGTTATGAGGTGTCAGCCCCACCTATTTCATAGTTAATTGAGAGGGAAGTGGGCGGCTGCTGGTCCAGTCATTTAGCTACTTATTAACCCAACCACCCACCAGGCGTTTTGGCCAAGACACGCGAGCAGCTTAAACGCGGTTAACGCTTCACTTAGGCTTAGTGGACTCCATACGCCGGCCACCAAATGTAATTGGCTATCCGCTCACGTTCGGATACCGTATCCACGGACGCACATTCATCATCGATGGGTGGATACGTGGATACGGAGTGGGTGGATGGCTAATTTGCCGACTGGCCTTGCATAAATGGTTAGTGGTTGACGGTGGTGCAGCGAGCCGCTAATGCCAATGTGCATGCCAATTGGCTGTGGCTGCTGCTAATCAGCATTAAGCTGCGGCCCATGTCGAACACGACTGACAATGGGCCAAGTAGTAAGCCGCATGCCCGTGCCTTATGTGAATTAAATTTCGAAATTAAAAACACCCAACTGCAGTGGCAAAAAGTGTGCCATCGAATCGGTTCATTGGCCAAATATTTGCTGCCCGCCAACAGACGCATCATCAAAATGTTTTTCTTCCCCATATTTATGGCTGTACAATGTAACAAACACATCATAAATGGGGCACAACACATACTTAATGAAATATTTATATGCCTGCCGTGCGTGTGTGTGTGTGTGCGAGTGTGCCTGTGTGTGTGTGCAGCGAGCACATATTTGCCATACATTACGCACACATTACGGTCTTCTGTATTTGTGTTTATTTTACTCAGAGCAGCAGGGATGTGAAATTTTTTTGTGTCCCTCGTTGGGCGCCAAATAAAGGGAAACAAAAGATTCTGGGGGATATAAAAAACGCACAGCATACTTTGCTGCGCACTTTGAGGCCAGAGGCTACTGCTCTCCACGGTTTCATATTTTTTAATATATTAGCTAGGCAAATATCATATTATATTATATATAGAGGGCAAGATGTATGCGCAGCGACTGCCTTTAAATGGGCATGTAAATTTTATTTGTTTTTTACGAGCGCATAAATCAAAGAAAATTGTTTTTTTACGAAAAATATGTGCGTTGCCCCTTTCAATGGCCGGACATTTTATGTTTAATGCGGTCGGCGACCCTTTTCTGCAGGCATTTTGACTGAAAGGAGAAGCTCAAATCCCACACAAGCTGTTCTGAATCTTTTCTGTATGCATTGAATCCACCTACGATCAAGTGCAGTCGATGGAAATCCAATCAATAGTCGAGTATAAAGTAAACGCCTCCAGGCAATTCCCATTGGAGACCCTACGCATCTGAGTGTGCTCATTTTGCTTTTTCCTTTTTTGTTTTTCCAAAAATTGATTTCATTAATTTCTAATGCTATCTGAAGATATACAAGAAACAATAGCCGCGGGTCGTTTGCACAATGAGAGTGGAAAAGAGCCAGCAATACATCAATGAAAAACACAAAGAGGGAAATATGTACGTTTTTTTTACAAAGATACAAGGGCAAAAAATGGCATATTCAACAATTATAAAAAAATCATAAAAAGCCAAATATAATAAAAAAAGTAAAAAAGACAAAGACAATTTTTGTAAAAACAAAACGTGTTTTCTCTTTTTTGACTAATGCAAAGAATTTTCCTAGGAAACTGTTAGAATATTTTTAGCCATTTAGTAATTCTTTCAATGGTTCTTAAGCCATAAATAAAATAATTATAACAATAACTATATTAAAAAATGGTTGAAATTCCGTTCGACCTTAATAACTTCCTTTACGAAAGAAAATGCCCGAAAGTACAAAGTAAAAACGGTATAACTGAAATTAAATAAGATACTCTTGTTGAGCATTTCATTTGTGAATTCCTTGTGCAGCAATTAAGGAAAAGCTCGTTTGGGGTTTTCAGAATATTCGTTGCCTCTGCCATTTTGCTTTTTATATAAGAAAATTAATTTAGCGTCCTTTTTTCGCAGGGATACTAAAAATCCTGGAAGGGAATTTCCATTTGTTCTCTGCAACGTTTTCATTATATAATTATTTCCACATGCTCACGTCTGCACATCGAATAACTTTTTTTTTATCAGATTCACCTTTTTTTTGAGGGCCAAAGTAAGAAAACTAAAACTAAACCTTGGCTAAGCATTTGTCGAGTCAGCAACGCATTACCCGATCCCACTTTCAGATAAAAGTAAAAGCAGCGACACGTAAACGGTCATGGCTTTACTTACATATACATACATACACACGGGAAAAGCACCCGGAAAACTCACACAGATTCGCACACAATCACTCTAATACACGCAACGTGTTGGCACCCCTTTCTTATGCAACAATTTTCGAACGTTAGCTGAAATCACAGACTCTGAAAGTCTCAGACTTTCAGACGGGGCACAAAGAGCCGGCATAATGGCCCATGGCCCAACGGCGGATAGAATGGGCTCAGTGAAGGTACGAGCCCGCATAAAAGGCTCTACAAATGCAGGCGGCCCTTTTAAGTATCTATAAAATGAAAATGTTTATAGAAAAAGTGCTCAAGTGACTTGATTTGTGCATTAAAGATATGTGTATAGGTTCCACCACCTGACACCGAGTATTTCCTCAGCCATAAAATGCAAGAGATATCGCTAAGCCCCTGTGCCACGTGCTTGTATCTCGCAGATACTTATGGTCTGTGGCAGGCATAATGCGAATGCGAAAAGGGTAGACCAGCACCACAGCAAACACACACATACACAATGGCCACTAAAATTGGGCCGTTAAGAATCTTTTAAGGGGCATCGGGACAGGAAGTGAAAGTTTCCCGTAGTCAGTCAGTCTGTTACCCAGCCATTTACTGCATTTTTATGTGGCCAGGGGGCGGAAAGGGGCAGTTGTATGTAGATTGGCCCTGTCCATTGATGGGTTATGTAAGAGCCTGTTGTGCGGCCAAGTTCCGTTCGATGTACTTATGTGAGGGCTGTAAAATAAGGGAGAAGGCTCTTAAAGTCAGGGCGGTCTTTTAAACAAAAATATGAAGTGAATAACAGTCGTTTTATTCATGTTCAGTGGGGTAAAATGTTATGGGTAACCTAAAACATATTCTTTTTTTTATAGATGTATTAAAAGTTTTACCATAAATATTACAGCTTTACAAGCCTTTTTATTTGAAACACGGAATTTGGGGACCCATAGCTATATACCCTTTTATAATTTTAGATAAAGACGAATAAAAACTCAACGATCGTTGTTCCGTTTTTCGTTCTTTAATTCCATAATCCCATTGCTTTCCACTCGTGTTAATGGGATAAAAATTAAATGTAATATAAAATTCATTTGGCGAAATCAAGGGGACCGAAACAAAACGATTGCTTGTTACACTTCTCGGACTGGCCGAGCACTTTCAATAATTGCCACTTTGGCGCACATTAAAGTCAACTTATGCCGAGAATTGACTGCTGCAACAGTCGAGGCCTATCCCCCCTCTCTTTCTGATGGCCTCGTTCGGTCTCTTTCACTCTTCAAGGCTTTCACCCACATAGAACGCATAATCATTATCGTTACAGTTTATTGCACATTAAAAGTGCGCCGCCGCCGCCTCCGTCGCCCTTTTTGCCTTTGCCACTTTCTCTGGGCCAAACACTTGGCATTACATAAAGCAAATGGCCATAAAACGGCACAGGGAACTGGCAACAGGGAACATGGCCAAAAGGAAAACGGACAACTTAAAGGAGCAACACAGAATTGACCAACTCGTAATTGTCACCCTCAGCGCCTTTTGTGGAAATTTACACATGAATAGTTGCCGGACCTCCTGCCAGTTGGGGAATTTAATTTAATTGTGACTGAAATTTGCTTCCATCTTGAGCATTATTCGCTTCAATTGTGTTTTAACATTTTAATTTGATTTTTATTTTTATTTTATTTTTATTTGTATTTAATTTTTAAGTACTCCCCCAAACGCTGCAATTAACGGTCTTCGAAATGATTTGCAGTTAGCTTAAGTTACGAGCAGGCGAAACCCTTTGCCATCTTACCAAATCCAATAAAACGGGTTTAGAGCTGTCACGCTTATTTTATTTGATAGCCCCATGATTTTAGCAAATTATGCAAATGTTTGCACTTATTTGAAACAACATTTTTGTTACTCATATTGAGTCGCACTCGTTCGCCTCGGTCTCTCGGCAAATATTGACAAGAGTTTTATTTAAATTTGGCTGCCAATTTCTTGGCAGGAGTTTCCGGCAATGTCACTGCGCTGCCCCTCCCACTACGCCCACATCCCCCCCTCCATTTCAGCCAGCTGCCACGTTCTGCGCATATTTTTGACAAATCAGCAAATGATTTCCGTTGTCAACTGAGTTTGCCCCGGCCATGTCTCGATTCGCAGATTTCATCTTTTTTTGCCCGCCAACTTCTCTTCCGTCGTCAGTGGAGCCGAGCGGAGCAAATGCCACTAATATGAAAGCAAATTTGCATAATAATTTTTGCCAGATTCTTTTGCCAGCTAGCTGCCATCATATTTAAGTTGGAATTCCTTTGGTTTGGCATTTAAACATTTTGATCTCTTCGGTCCTTCTGCTTTTTTGGCCAAAAGTCGCTCTTTAATGTGGAAAAATGTTGGTTTGTTTATTTATGGTGCGGTTAAACTGCTTTGCCACCTGCTTATTAAATTAATTGAATTTAATGGTTTTTAATAGGAAAATTAATTAAACTGCTTTATTTATTACGACACATTGAAAGCTTTTTTCCCTTGTTTTTAGTGACAAAAAGCAGTTAATGTCAACTGTGCAAAAAAAAAACCTTTTCTTCTGTTCACTGTGCGTTTGTAATTTGAAATTTGTGAAAGCTCTAAAAAAAATGTATAATTTTTTTCGGTTTAATATGAATACTAAATGTTATTCATTTGAAAAAAAATCGCATTCGCTTAAATCATTAAATAATTGGTTTGAAATGAAAGTCCCCTTAGGGTGAAATGCGGTCATGGGAGTGCCACAATAATGCCAATATTTATGTGAAGAAGGTGCCAGCTTAAACATAAGGTATAAAAATACCAGTCACACCCTCATCGCTCGATGTCAAAGTTCATTTATTTACACACCTTACGCCTGTTTGGACAGGACCATAAAAATAATTGGAAATAAATGCGCTAGGAGTCAAAACAAAATGCCAATTGTCAGGAGGCAAGAAGTTAACAAGTTCTGCCAGAAGGGGAAACCGGAAAGGAATAAGAAATCAACACATTGCGTTTAATTAATGGAAGCCAAGCTGCAGAGCACTCACACACACGGGTTTTTACGACCTTCCGTTTGGCATCTGGAAAAGCCATCAAAATGGGCGGAAATCTGGGGGAAAGTCACCGTGTCGCTTGTCAGTTTCAAGTGCGTTGAGTTATAATTTTATGTGCAATTAATTTGCCACACACACACTCTCATTCGTTTAATGCGTTTTCTGGCTTAAACGTGGACCAGCTAATGAGCTCACTCGTGGCAGCATTTTTTTTTTCCTGCTGCATATTGGCGGACCACTCAAAATTGTTTAGCCAAAAACCATTTTAATGACCGCCGTGTTGTGGCAATTAATGTTGATGGCATTTTTATAGCTTAGGGGCAAAAAAAAAAAAGAAACAAACGTTCCACTAAACGAAATCAAAGTAGACCAACTTTCCTGCAACTAGGTTGCAATTCATTCGAACACTTTGCATTATTCAAGCCCGTGGCCCGAAAACAAATCGAAAACAAGTGGACAAACGTGGCCAAAATGGCAAAATTTCGACGCAGAGAGCCACGCACAGCATTTTGGGCAATTTTACGATTGATTTTTGTGTGTGGCCAGCGGGGAAAATCGTAGGAGGAGTTTGCGTTTGGTTTCATCGAAAATCTCTAATTAGCTAATTGCTATAATTAAATGTTTTGCCAATGCTGGCATTTCGTTTAACTCAGCCCAAGGATAATGGAAATTCTGAGAGCTGCCCTCGGTGATTGCGACGTCATCAGCGTAACCATCATTGGCATTGTTATTATTGCGGTTGCCCTCGTTCTACGTTCTATGTTCCACCCCAGTAATGGCAAATCGAACATATTTGCATATGAAATGAGGGAAAAATCGAAACATGGCGGCAGCCTGGCCCGGGCCATGTCGATTCCAGGCGGAAAGAACTGGGGAGCCCGGCGATTTCCGGCTTAGACAACATCACATTTTAAACGACTGTGTGAGGGTGACCCCAGAATCCCCCCCAGAATCGAAAGTCAGGCAGCTAAAAACCATTTATAATCATTATAAATTATGCATTGCATTATCGCTTCGAACGAGCCATTAGGAGTCGCTCAGCTTGGCTTTTTCCCCAGCTGATTAGCAACTAATTCCTCTGCGGCCACGCTGCGTATGAGCAATATGAGCGCCGCCTGCAGTTGACTGAATTGTGAGCTGGGTTCACAATTAAATCATCTCTTGCGGTTGGAAAGTGGGCGGAAATTTTTGGGGCACAAACTGTAATACTTTGTTTTGGGCCAGGCCAAAATGCTGAGCCTACGAAATGCAAATGAGTTAACAAGTGAATTTAAATGAGATACAAACAACGGCGGAATTCCGTGACGAGGGACAAAGCCAGCCTAGCCGAAAAAAAAAGGAAAATAGAAACTCGTGGGCAGACAAAAAGGGCTGGCAAACTTTTTAGCAAGAAAATTCTGCGGAAATTTTTGGAACGCAGAAATTAGACAGGCTCTTGCCAAATCTTATAAAATTTAAATTAAAATCAGAACAGAATACGCCATTGGATCTGAAATGAGCTTGAGCCGGCGTAGAGTCCCCGAAATTAATGTCAACTTCAAACAGTAATCCTCGCTCTTTTGCCATTCTAGGCTTTAAAAACAAAGGCGGCGAAATATGGCCGAACAAAGCAACTGCGAATAATGAAAAGGCAAACGAATCTTAAGTGCAGGCCAAAAATAACACAAATAAATGCCGAGCAAAAGGGAAATTGTTAAGAGCAAGGACTCGGAAAATAAGCCAAGCCAAGGGACATAACTCAAAAAATGGCTGCCAAAGTAACATGCAGAAAGCAAAAAAAAAAAAAAGGGCGGCAAAAATAAAGGAAGGCTGCGAAATGAGGAAGAACAATCCCGTCTTGAAAGCCGGGCGAAATTAGCATAAAAAAAGGATTTGCTCGCTAATTTCACTTTAATGTGAGAGGACGTAGAAAGAAAAGGCGCAGGACAGCGATGAAGACGTCGCGCCCATTACGTCACTTTTATCTCGTAAAACCCCCCTCCCCCCAGCCCCCTTTGGGCCCAGTCTTTTCGCTTTTATTTATAGCATTATTAGTTGGGCCAGGCGAAAGATCGCAGCAGGCTCCCCGCAACTTGGCTTTTTGGGGGGTCTGGCCCAATAACAAAGTGCTAATGCCCTCGGCTAATTATACATCATTTGTTAGCCGGTTCTTTTTTTGCAGCCACTTCCCTGCAGTCCCTGCTGATTCTTTTTACTTCCTTCTTGTATACGGAAAAAATCGTTTCTTGAATTTAATTTGCTCAATTATTTCAGAAATTTTTAATAATTTTAAGAATAATAATGTTTTGCATTTGTTAAAGGTCCATATATAAGCACTCAAGGTTTTAATAGATATCTTAAATCACCCTTTATCGAATCGTAATACTTTACGATAACAACAATACTTTTAACAACAATATTTTTATGTGCAGAATTCCGATGACTAAAAAGACATTAGATACCTATATAAGTGTTTTTAGGACACAGATTTAACATTTTCTATAATTAGGGAATTTAAATATACCTTTTAGGTCCAAAAAAAATGTTTATTATGTTATAATCCGCATCGAATTCGGTTTTTGGATAAGTTTAAGTTTAATATATTTTTCATTTTTTTTAAATCCAAATATAAGCACTCAAAAGGTTCATAGATATCTTAAATCACCTTTAAAGGTGTCGTAAAGTATGCAACAATATTTTCATTTGCAGAATGGCAAAGGAAAATAAGAATTTTTAGGGCATACTTTTAGGCACTTTTATAAGTGATTTCAGGTCACAGATTTAACATTTTCTTTGTTTAGGGATTAATACTAAATTGTTCTTAAAATCAAAATATATTTTTAATTTATATTATATTTATATTAATCTTTTTGTGCTAAATAACTATTAGGTGGTGCCATACATATTGCTAGGGCTTTGAAACCAATCTTTATTGTAATGTTTATGTGTATGCCTTTGACTGACTTCTTTGTAATTTTAAGTTTAAATATATTGTTGCATATTTTGGAACACCTTAATTACAAAATATATTTAAATGTTATTTTATTGACTTGTGTTACTACTAAATTTCTTTCACTATACTTTTCCTGTGACACTGAACTAATCGCTCACATTTTTTCCAGGTCCTCCCGTGCTGGCTGAGTCCATTATGGGAACGGTCGGCCGCCTGCCCTGCAACGTCACCCCGCCCATCTACGAGGACCGAGTGGCCCTGGTCATCTGGTACAAGGTGGGCCTGAAGACGCCCATTTACAGGTGAGTGCCGACCGCTTTTCAATCAACTCGAAACCAAAACTCAAAGGAGCCACACCGACCGGCTTGAGTGACACATTTTTTAGAGGCGCTCTTAAATCTTTAAGCCCCCGTGTGTCAAATGCAGAACCACAGGCCACAGCCCCACCTGACCGCAAACATTTCAACCACACACACTCAGACAGACACGATGGCACGCACGGGTCCATAAATAAACAAAATTGATTACCGCAGACAACTTTTGACGCACTCAACCCGCTCGCCACTCAGCCAACAGCAACAGCAACATGAACGCAAACAGATGAGGCGGGAAATTGGATCGGAAAATGGGGGCGGTGGCGGGAGATGGGGGCATGGCGTGCTGGAAAAGCGGAAAACGGAGACCTGCTCATGTCAGTTGCCGTATTTGCGGGGAGTTTTCATTCTGATTTAATGGCGGCTAATTAGGCAATTTTTTGTTGTTGTTGCTGGACTTTACTGTCTGTCCATCATTCAGCAGACGTGAAATTAGCATAACTAGAGAATTATACACAGGGGCAAGGGCTACAGGCTCTATGGGAGTACCATCCGAGCAGCCGAAAATCGAGCAAACTTTCTCGACAATCCCAGCTCGCTCCAAGGTTACATTCGGCTGGGAAACTTTTTCAATTATTCATGTCTAACATTATGTCGCAGTGGTTGCCTGCCTCTAGTATCTTGTATCTCGCAGATGTACACGACTACATCAAAGGCGTGAAACTTTAATTGGATTTATCCGACTTGGCCGTATGTGCCAGAGCTCTCTGGTGATTAGCTGATTGCCAGGCAGCCAAAGAGCCCAACAGCCAAACAGCCAAAGAGCCAAGTAGCCAGGCCATTGACATGCGGCCAAAACTAATTGAACTTCGGGCACTTCAAGGACTTGCAAATGACTCTAGCGAAAGTAGTAATTAGCGTTGCATAACGACCGCCAGAAGAAAGGGCTTCGTCGCATTAAGCTCAACTCTTGTTTGTAATTAAAAACCACTCAGCAAGTAAATTAATCATAAAAAGAAACCGTTCCACCGCTCGACCGCTTGGCAGTGGAAAATTAAATTTTCGCCCAGCACCAACCGACAGCTCAATTCCGGAATCCATTGAGTTTTTATTGCCCAGCTGACATGTGATGCTTCAGCATCAGGTTTTCCAGCATTTTCAACCTCATTATCCAGAACGATCCGTTTGAGTGTGCCATATGTTGCGAGCAAATCAAAATCGAAATGCAATAAAACACAGGCTAGCAATCCGAGAAGCTGTCAAAGGATGACGGGCACCAGAAGACATATGGAGATGCAGTTAAGATCGACTCATGCGCAAATCGAATTTATGGGGATTTATTTTAGTGCTGAAGGAAAATATATACCTTTGAGCAGAAAACAAACGATGGTTGTCGATCTAATTTAGGAACCATTTGGCGGGCTTCAATTGCAAACTCGAAGGCCTTTGGGCCGGGTTATAAATGATAAATTCATAAGTTGTAGCATATCAGTGGGCCAGAGCACTCAAATCACGCTTCGAACTTGGCTCCCTGGGGCGAGGATTACTTCGGAGCTCAATTAAAAACGCTTTCGCCCACTTAAAGGCGCGCTAAAATAGAATATTACGATGAAACGTGCATAATTAACTATGTGCAGCCAGCTCGCGGACTAAAAATGCCGAGAGGAAAGCTTTAAACCCAATTAACTTCGCCACTCGGCTAAATGTTGACCTAAATCAGGCAGCCACCACCGCTTCGCGGCAAACTGGCTTGAAACTTTTTAAATCCAACTCGGCCAAATGCTCGCAGTTGGTGGGTGAAGAACAGACACTTTAAGACCAGTGATTGACCACCAAAATGAGCTCGTTACGCCGAGTATCGCCCCGAATGGAATAATCAATAATCGGGAATTTCAAGCGAAAACAATAAATTACAACGAAGTGGGCGGGTGTGTATTATTAATTCATTGCAGAACCCAATTACGCTGTTGGCGATAATAAAAAAAACTTTCAGCATGGCGTGAGAAAGTAATGGGAGTACGGCGACTTTTGTTTTCCTTCAGCTCGGGTTGGATACACAGAAATTCTTTTAATTTTTCCATTCCTGCACTGAGAGAAAATTAAAACAATTTGGTATGAAAACATAAAAAATGCGCTTCGAAATGGTACAAATAACACTACCGAAATCTATACAAATTGGCAATGACTTTTAAAAAGTGCTCAAAAGTAGACTACAATTTCCAAACTCAAAACGTGTATTATAGCATACTTTTAGGAGCACTTAAAAACGTTTTTAAACCTCTAGATATTAAGTTGTTTTTAGGAAACCTCTAGTTTTAAGCCGAATATAGTGTAAATTTCTTTTTCCAGTGCCCTTCTTAACATAATTCTTGCTTGTTTTCCCCAATTCAGTGTGGACACACGCGACTCAAAAACGCCTAAAAGTATGCTTGGATTTTTGGTCTGATAACGGATATCAAAGCATACTTTTAGAAGCAATTAAAAACGTTTTTAAACCTCTTAAGCTGCTTATATATGTTTAAGAAACCTCTAGTTTTAAGGCCAATTTATGGTCAATTTCGTAGCTCTTTTTTCCCAGTGCCCTGTCTTAATTTTCACTTGTTTTCCCCATTTCAGTGTGGACACACGCGACTCAAACTTCGCCCAGGGAACACACTGGTCGGACGAGACCTATCGGGAGCGACTCTCCTTCCACGTGGAAGGACGTGCTGGCACGCTGACCATGAAGTCAACCACCGAGGACGACACGGGCGAGTATCGCTGCCGCGTCGACTTCCAGAAGAGTCCGACCCGTAACTCCAAAGTGAATTTAACTGTCATAAGTAAGTATTGAGCCAGTCTCCATTCTCCTTTCTCATATCGCCTTTTCTGTTTGCACACGCTCTGCGGGGTAGCATAATTGAGCAGCTAATTTGTGCAGCGACATATCCTGGCTGTATCTTGGTCCTGATTCCATTCTCCTCAGCTTCCCTCGGCTCTGGTCAGGCCAACCACGGCACTCAGCTCTTGGACAAACACATTAGTTACAGAATAAGACGCCAACTATATGTTCGGGTTGCCAACTTTTCCCTTATTTTCAGCCACTGCCTTCCCATGCGAAGCTCTGAGCTTGGCAAACAGATTTTAAAGTGCCAACTTGGCGAGAAGTTTAAACGTGGCTGGTTAACGCTGCTCGAGAAGAAATGGGAAATGTGCAGCGGGTGGCGAGCGGTGGGTGCAAGTTCTGAATTGAATTCCTCGCCTTTTAAATGGATTTTATATTGGTACTCGGCAAGGGTATATGGTGGAACTGTTTGAATTTTTTAGACTTTAAAAATATTTTCCTAAGCTATGATTTTATATCAAAGAGTTAAACCTACTATATAAGGGATCTTATATATTCTTATAATATCTTCTAAAATATTTCCCCAAGTAAGGATTATTTATTAAAGAATTTTACGTAAAAGGGCTCTGATTTATTCGTATAATATCTTGAAGTTACCTTTACTTACCTTTACTTTAAAAATAATTCCCTTAGCTAGGATTTTGTATTAAAGAGTTTAAAGTACAAGGGCTCTGATATATTCCTATAATATATTTAGGTTCTTCTAAATAACTTTTACTTTAAAAATATTTTCCACAGCTAGGCTTTTGAATTAAAGAGATTAATGTATAAGGGCTCTGATATATTCTTATAATATCTTTAGGTTCTTATAAATAAATAATATTTTTTGAATTGTTAAGTATATATAGATATATATATAGATGATGCCAAAACTTTGATAGGTCCTCAATACCATTTTTGATTGGTATAATCAAAAAAAAAAACTAAACATTTTAGTTTTTATTAAAAAAAACTTGTAATAAAACACTTTTCATAGAAAAATACTTTTCTCACCTCCAGCTGGATTACCAGATCCAAAAGCGTATTACATTTTCCGCGTTTCCCCATTTCCAGTTGCATTTTCGGGCTTGTTTTTTTGGGCCCCTCTACAGGGGAACGGGGATACCTGTGCATTGAGGCGACCACAGCTTGCAATTTACCATTAAAATTTATATGCGTTTCCAAAGGCGTTTAGCTGAAATATATGGCTGGCAGAGTTGGCCCGGCCGAATATTGTTGGTAAATAGTTGCTGCCGACGTCGCTGGTAGATGAAGCGGAAAGGGCGGTAGGGCGGTTGGGGCCGTTAGGGGCGTGGCCGTGTTTTACAAACTTCTTGAGCATGTTCAACATGCTGATGTGTGTGTGTGTGTTTGTCTGTGACATGTGAAGCGTAAAACCAAGGCAGGATTTAGAACTTTGTACGTTGGTTGGGAAATTGCAAAAGGGAAAAAATAATAGGGCTGGGGTGGGGGGGTGAAACTTTAAAGAAGATATTAGATTAAAAGTTGCCCCAGTCCGGGGTGGACAGTTTGGACAACTTGCCGCTACTGCTAATGCGCAGAAGGGGTAGGAAATTCCCAGGACTTGATCGGGCCAAGCAAATTTGCCAGCAAAGCAATGATAATAGGGTTGGGTTTGGGTTTGGGTTCAGAGCCAAAAATAATAAGAAAACTGCCTGGGAAAAAACACCAGTGTAGAGCAGTCAAAACAATGAGAGGGGGGAATAAAACAGAGTAGGTAAAATCTAAGAAAATAGGTTTAAAAAAATTGGAATTTCTTCGCTGAACTTTGACTGCACCTGTTCGAGCGATACTCTCCATTCATTTTTTCACTTTCCCAAGTGGCAACAGCATAAGCAGCTCTTTAAGGCCATGACAGTCAAGCTCTTAAGGAGCTTGCTGGCCAAGTAGAGAGTTGACAGCCCGAAGAGGCTTTTGAAACCGAAATGCGTAACGAAAAGTGGTTAGTTGTCAGGCATTTGCCAAAGCGGAAACAACCTGGCCAGCGTCTATGATTTACATTATAAAAGTGCAATATTTAAGAACCTTTTTCTCTTTACAGTTCCGCCCGAATCGGTGATTATATTGGACAGCAAGGGGGCCACCATCAAGGATCACACTCTGGGTCCCTACAACGAGGGCTCTGGGATAAACATCACGTGCGTGGCCATCGGCGGTAAGTCCCTGCCCCATCCCCTGCTACTGCCACGCCCCTTTTTCTCAAATACCCATGTGTGTGTGTGGGGAAAAGTGTTGACGCTGCCGCTTGTGTCTGACAATTAAAAGTGATGAGCGTGAAAATGCAGGCGAGAGATTTTCACATTTTATTTAATTTCCACCCGGCTGTCGGCTGCACGAACAGCAACTCGAACGGGAACTCGATCTGGAGATGGTGATGGAAATCTGGAGCGGGAACTGGAGCTGGTAAACCAACGTGCAGACAATTGAGAAGCTCGGGCACACACAATGCCCACACAAATTGCATTGAGAGCACTTGAAAATTGCTAAAAGCCAAACAAGACAACAAATGAAACAGCGAAAGGCACTTGTACACACACACGCAGCACCCATTCCCATCCTTGTATATCTATATATATATATATGTAGCCATACACCATATAGACCCACAGAAAGACACTCATCCACTCCTTGCACTTGTGAGCACATAAACAAACAGAGGACCGGGTCTAGAACGCTGCCAGCTAAACGCAGAGACAACTCCAAGTCTAAGCCGCACGGCAAACATATCAGTTGCACACACACGTTCCCCCCAACTGGCCGCAATCCCGATAATTCTTTTTCTTACCGGGCATTTTGAAAACCTCCTGACCCGACCCTCTTCTCTTTATCCTTAGGTCGCCCCCAGCCGAGGGTCACCTGGCTGCACGGCAACACCGTCTACAAGGACGCCAGTGTGGGCCAATCCCTGTCCGAGCGACGGGTGGCCAATGTGCTGTCCCTGCAGCGACTGGAGCGCAGGAATCTCCACATGCAGCTAACGTGCCGGGCGGAGAACAATAATTTGACAACGCCAATTATCAGCAGTGTCGTCCTCGACATGAACCGTGAGTTCCAGACCCCAGACTCCAAACCCATCCTCGATTCCAGTCCGGGCCTAACTAATTAAATTCTATCGCCCTGTACAGTGCGCCCTTTGATTGTGAAGCTGCAGGGGGAGAATCGACCATTGTCGGCTGGGAATTCTTATCAGCTCAGCTGCGTTGTCATCGGAGCACGTCCAGCGCCGACGATTACCTGGTGGAAGGGCAGTACCCCCATGAAGAATACCCATGAGATTGTAAGTGGCAGGGCAAGATATTCGAGCCAAGCTCGACTGGCGTAGGTCCTGGAAATGTTTGTTGCGGGGATAACTAGCTTGCGATTAATTAAGCATTCCTGATTGGAATTCTTTGTGAGACGGTTAAGATATTACTATACCTCTGAGGTCTCTTAAAAGTGCCTAAAAGTATGCAACTATAATTTCTGAAAAGGGAATTTTAAGGGACGCCTGGTTTTTCATAGCATACTTTTAGACACTTTTATAAATGATTTATTATTATCAAGGATGTTACATCCAGAATTCAAACTGAAGTCACTTCTGAAGTCCAGTTTTTGAGAAGTTAAAAAATTAACACATTTTTTTTTAAATTACCCAAGTAATACCATTAAAAAAAACATTAAATAGGTAATTAATTTTAAAACATTAGACCGTTAGACTCGTCCCCATGTCAAAATAAAAGTAGAATTCAAATTTAGAAAAGGTGTAAAGCCTTCTTTTGGTTAAACATGCGGACGAGGAAGATTGATTTATAAACATTTTGGTTAAATGAATGCTTTTAACAACCTGTTGTCGAAACCACCCGACTGCTACCCTGGCCAAAATGTTTATAAACATGCAAATTTCAAATGCCTGTCATCCTCGTTAATGGCTGCCCCAGAGTACAATTTCCACTCCCCGCCGGGGGAGTCGTACACATGCTTTGTGGTAATTGAAGTTGCTCGAACGGCAGTCACGTAGCGAGGGCCTCAATTAAAAGCCACCCCCTATCTGCGCAGACGGACGTGCCAACCCTTTTCCGTTTGCCTTTGTCTTGGCCAACTGCTTAGCCGTTAACTGTTTGTCCCTCTCCACCCCCCACCCACTTAGGGCAATCCGGATGGGAATATGACCACCTCGGTGCTGACATTCACGCCCACCATCGATGATCGCGGCAAGTTCCTGTCCTGCCGGGCGGAGCAGAGCATGATACCCGAGTCCGGACTGGAGGACGGCTGGAAATTGGACATCTATCGTAAGTTCTGTTCACCTTACACAGCGAAAAGGCCTGCTTAATATTTAATTCAACCCCTTAGAAAGTTTTTAATGAAACCGAGAGCACAAAGCTTTAAAGACTGCCTACCATTTCCCTCTTCAATATCTTTTCACCCATATTTTTCTTCGATTCCCCTCAGCTGTGCAAGTTTTGGCAAATTAATTTCCAGCGGCCGCCGGTGAAAGTTTTGCACAAAACTTGCGAAACTTTTTAACCCGCCACAAGCACCGCAACGCCGCCTGCCAAGTCATCTTTACGCTTTTACAGTTTTCGACCTGTTTGCACAAAATTTAAATGGCAAAACCGCTGTAGCTCCAGGCCCCGCCCCCCAAAAATGAAAAGGGTGTGCTTCCTGTTTGCCTTGGAAGTGCGGTTTTGTTGCTTACCTTTTAACTTTTCCTCTTTTTTTGGCTCCCAACGCCCGATTCGATTGAAATATCTGGTTGCGGAACGCGGGGGCACTGTTTACCCAATTTGATAGATTGCTTAATAAGCTTAATTGATTCGCATTCGCGGACCAATTTTGAATTAATCAAGTTAAAATGTTGCTCAGTTACCCAATGGCTTCCCTTTCTCTGCCATTTTGAAGGCCTAATTGCCAGGCTGAGCTGGCCGACAGAAAAAGTGTACTGGTAATAATAAACAAACAAACAAAACAGGCCAAAAAAGATGAGATTCATGGGCTGGGGGAGCTGAACATTTCAACAACTTAAATTGGCTAATTTGTGCGGCTTACACAGTAATTACACCTTTGGCATTTTATTTGCCTGCCAGCTTTATTATTTGTCTGGCCAGGCGATTTAAAGTAATTAGCCCCCCACGATGCCATGGCAGCAAAGTCTGTTTTCGCCCTCATCCCGATACAGATCCCGATCCCCATAAGACTTCCCCGTAATGACTTCTATCCAATTTTGACGGCCTTTTCATCCGCAGACATACCGGTGGTGAGTCTGGAGCTGGGAACCAATTCGCTGAACTCCACGCTGCGCGAGGGCATCGATGTGTTCTTCGAGTGCAACATCAAGTCGAATCCCTGGATATACAAAGTTAGCTGGCGGCACAATGTAAGTGACAGACAGACATGCAATCTTGCCTCTAACTCCGAGAATTTTGAAAACAAATTTAACAGCCCAGTGCCTTGGCAAACTCGCGGCTAATTTATTATGTCTTGGGGCCCCTTCGAAAGTAAGCGCTTTCGAGCAACACGCATATAAAGCAGCCGTATTACTATGTATTATTATTATTATTTTCATTATATGTCCATACATACATTAGCCCCTGGCGGCGATATTGAATCGAGAGCCCAAAACTCCCGACGAGATGGTGCGCATAATTGTTGCATATTTTAGGGCTGCCAAAGGGCAAAAAATGGAATTCTCTACGCCGCCGCCACACACACATACAGAGGCGAACACAATTTATTATCGAATTACCGGGGCTGTGGGAGGGCACTTAACAATTTATGCAGCCCGGTCCTAATTTATGCACCAGCCAGCGGCTCTTCAATCAGCAGGCCCGCCCTCCGGCCTGCGGGGCGTATGCGCAATGTAACGCAACATAAAAGTGTGATTAGCTTTGAGAAATTAAATTTATTTCAATTTACCTACCTCCAGTTATCGGTAAATTGAATTCGATTCAATAAATTATTATGCCACACACGAGGGTGGCCATACATCTATGTGGAATTTTCAAATTTACCATTTTCAATTTAACATTTCACTTTCTGCTTTCGATTTCAGGGTGAGATTCTGGCCAACAATCCCGCCGAAGGCATAGCCGTGTCCAACCAGAGCCTGGTGCTCCAGAACGCCAGCCGGGCCAGAAGTGGCATCTACACCTGTGTGGGCAGCAATCGGGAGGGCGACGGCGAGAGCAATCCCGTCCAGCTGGACATACGATGTGAGTATGAAGTCCCCCCATCTACCCATCTACCCATTCCCCCATGGGGATTTTCCCAAGTCGGTCCTTGGCCTTAGCTGCAGTGTGTTAATTTACATAACAGCTTAATTAAAACGAATTGGATCTTTCGATTGCAATTTGTAACTAACACGTTACACAATGCAATTACAGCAGGACTCAGCAGGACGACGACTGTCCATTCGTCTCTGTGTGCGACTTATCCTGCCACAGGCAAATTGAATTTTTCCCGTAAATCAGACAAATAAATCAATTAAGCAGCAACAATGCAGCCACAAACGAGGCGACAATGCCGGAATTTTCTTTAAATATTTAATGGGGGGAAAATGTTGAAGTTTCCCTTTGACTTGAAGTGTTTCCATTGACCAGGAATTCAGTTCAAGTTGGGACCAGTGTTTTTCTTTAATTATGCAGATGTCTTGAACCCCCTGGACCTTCTCTTTCTTGCAGTTGCACCTGTTTGCCGTCCCCGCCAGCGGGTCTCCTACAGTTCGGGCCGGCATGAAACCGTCAAGGTGGCCTGTGAAATTGATGCCAATCCCGCGGAGGCCACCTACGTTTGGAAATTCAATGCAACCCAGGGCGAAACCGTTGACATACCAGCCTCGCAAGTGGCCGTGGATCGGGGCCGTAGTATTGCCCATTACACGCCCATGACGGAGAATGTAAGTACACCCCAAAACCGAATCCATTCCCTTTTCCATTTCCCCATACCGATTTCGATTCCGTTGGTCCTCCTGGAGGTCATATAAATCAGTACGTGGCACGCCCTTAAGGGCTAGCACATAATTTTCCAAACGAGTTGCGGTTTTGAATTTTCAATTAAGGTTGAAAAGGTGTGTCGCCAACGGCGTCGCCATCGCCGCAGTGCATGCATAAATTAAGCCAACGAAATGCATTGTCACTCAACCCGGCCCCTTATCCCAGCAATCCTGCACTCCTGCCCCATCCTTTGGGGGGCAACCCGAACCCACAACCATTCTGATGCCCGTGTTTGCCATTTCTTCTTTGCATTGCCAGGACTACGGAACGCTGCTCTGCTGGGCGACCAACGAAATTGGCGATCAAAGTGAACCCTGCGTATACACAATAGTCCCGGCAGGTGAGTAGCAACGGGGAAAGAAGGGTTGGGACGCGGGCGGAACGTGGGTGATTCACCTGTCAGTGGGGCTATGTGGGGACATTGCCTTGGGTCCCGCGTGCTGGGAGCTCCGGATTCATTTCAAGCCTTGCAGGGCAGGCGAGGCTTATTCGGCACAACAGAGGGTTTCGGCACATATTCATACTTAATTTTGCTTTATGCTATGAATTATTTCGTTATCACATTAAGCTGTGATTTATAAGCAGTTTGAATTAAAAATTTACGATCTATAAAGTCACCATACATTATTAACCTCACCTCTGATTAATTAGTCTTTCAAATACAAATTTTGTTTTGAATAATTTTTTGAATGTTTTAAAAGTTTTGTTCTTAAAATATAATATTTTTGGAATTTACAGAATTGTTTTTAATTTACCTTACATATTTAACAAATAGTACACCCAATAGCTATAAGATTTAAGTACAGGGCTACAAACTGTAATAAAGGTGTCTAAAACTATGCAATATTACATTTCAAGTGCAGAAGACGACTTCAATATTTCACTGCCTACTTTTAGGCTCTATTTAAAGTGATATCAGAACAGTAAATATTTTCTTGGAATTTATATTCCTCAAATAATTTTCAACTACACGGTATCTGCCGCTCCATCAGCTGAATTCCTACCCGTGAGAAAGAGCCAGGCTGCCAGTGGTTTTTGTTTATGTTTTGTTTTGGGTTTTGCAAAGTCCCGCTGTGCTGATTTGTCGATGACTTTGGCACTTTGGCGCTTTGCTATTCAGGCTGCTGGATTAGTCAAACTAGCACAGCGAGTTAGCTTATTGATTCTGAAGCTATCCGGCGACAAATATGCGCATGCAAAAGCTATAGACAAATGCTAGAGCTCCGTGCAATTTGTTGCTTGATCTGCCTTCGAGACGGAATAATAAATATCCGACTGTCTTTTACGCTCTGCTCTCGAACAGGCGAGCCGGATCCGTTGCTAAACTGCACAGTGCTCAACCAGACATCCACGGGATTCCAAATCGAATGCATCGAGGGCTTTGATGGCGGCCTGCAGCAGGACTTTATAATGGAGGTTTACATGAATGGAACGACACGCCATCCCAAAATTTCGAAATCAAAGTGAGTACGGAATGGAATGGCGCAGCAGGAGCAGGAGCTGGAGGAGAAGCTGGAGGAGGAGCTGGTGCAGCAAAAGGAAAAGAAATGGACACGGAGCAATCAGAATCACACGCCGTGTGACTTCTGCATTACAACAAGCCCAACGAGCCGTGGCATCGAACAGAACGCATGCCCATGGTAACGTTTAGTTCCATGTCCATGTCGATGTCCTTGTGAATATCCAGCATGCAGCTGCTGCTGCTCCTCCTTCGGCGAAAACCATTTGGCCTGCTCTTTGCTCTGCCCTTTTTTGCGGTTTTCCCGTTCTTGATTTGGACATTCAAATATCGATTCAACTTCGTTACAGGCGACCGTACTTTGAGGTGAGCGGTCTGGTGCCCGGAATGGGTTACAATGTCTTCCTCATCGCCCACAACAGCAAGGGCCGTAGCAACGCCACCATTTTGCAGGTCTATACGCTGAAGGATCCGGAGAAGCAGACGGGTGAGTTTAATCACAGGGGAGTCTCCGAGTGCCCGGTCTCCAGAAAATGAGACCCCCGTATAACTCAAGTGATGCGGGCGGTCCTATCTCCCTCCATCCTTTCTGTGTCCCTGTGCGTTTTGCAATTTCATGCATGTCCTGGCCCTTGAGTCCTGGCTCTTTGGCTGTAAATTAATTGGCGAGGGCTTGCAATTACAGCTGCTTCATTTGTCTTTTGATTTGCTTAAAGTTCTGCTAACATGGTTTTCCTTCCCCTCTATGTTCGTTCTTTCTTTCTTTCTTTTATTTCTTCTTGCCTAATTTCGAAATGCACGCTTTCTTTTAGTTAAAATAACCTTCACTAAGTCCTTTCAAGGATTTAGGCCTGCCTATCCTAAATCAAAAGCGACAGCGACCACCACCAGCGATTGCGTTTGCGATGAGGATGAGTTTATCAACCTGGGCAAGGGAATTGGCCTGGATGTGGGCAAAGACGTTGACCAGCAAGAAGGTAGCGGTGGCCTATCCTTTTCTATAATTTTCTATTAATTTACCTTTGTTTGTCTAACCTGTAACACGCCTTTAATCGTTTGTTTTTATCTGATTTGTTATTCAATGTTATTGTTTCCCTGACATTTATAATTTAAATCACTTTTTCGTTTGTGTATTTTGTTATTTATGTAGCTTTAGTTATTATTTATATGCTTAATTTTAAATATTTATTTCACCTATGTTTTGTTCCTAATGGTTTGTTGTACCAATATCTTAGTTTTATATTCGTTGTGACTAATTTTCAATCGAAAATGGTCGGGTTTATAGCACCATCAATCCACTTTAACAACTTCACCCCACCAAGTCCGCACAAAAGCTGCACAAATAAATCCGGATGCCGAATGGTTTTATTTTCCTGTTCCCTTTTTTATGTGGGGTCACTAAAAATTCTCGACATGCCAACAAGGACCGAGACCAAAATTAGCAAAACAGGGCGGGGCCAAGGGGGCGGTTTACAACTCGCAGATATGCACAAGTACACAAATACACGGACACTTGCACCCACACACATGCAGCTCATTAAAGCGGCACTAAATTCAAGGCACGTGCGACAGGAACTGCCACCAACAACAACAATAACAGCCAAAGGACGAAGACTGGACCAAGAACGGAACGTAGTTAGCAGCTCATAAAACAATGCAGACCCACAGAAAGAAAGAAAGAGAGAGCGTGCGTACACAGAGAGAAATAAATAGCAATATCAGGTCGAGACTTTAATGATTAAAGTGAAGTACATACACTCAGAAAAATTGAAAACGAAAAAACTCAAGATTCGAGAAGAAATTTTCTTGAAATCAAGAAGAAAAAGCTCTCTAGTTTCTCTTTCGATCCAAAGCGATTTTGAAATAAAGAGGAATACATTCTTGATTTTCATTTTCGAGATGAATGTGTTCTCAAAAAATAGAAGCATGTAATCTTGATTTTGAGATTTAATCCATCCTGGCTCACTTTTAAGTTCGAAAGAACGTTTTAAAGATTAAAGAATTCTTGGTTTTAATTTTCGAGATGAATGTGTTCTCAAAAACTAAGAGCATGTAATTTTGATTTTAAGATTTAATCCATCTTGGCTCACTTTTAAGTTCGAAAGAACGGTGTCAAGAACAATTTTTGTTCTAAGCGGATTAAATGATTAATAAATTAGTTTTGAAACTACTTGTGGATATCCCAAACACCATTCACAACATAGTATTCATCAGAAATACACCAATGTCCAATTGTATAGAGCACTTAAGCACTCAAATAATGCAATATTTCTGTTACACTTCGCACCGAATGAAATAAGAGACCTACTGTAATGAAAACAAAAGAATTTGACAGCCATATAGCTAGCATTTTTCTCTGTGTACGAGCAGGACTATGTAAATGGAGAGGCACATGCTTATCCACCAATCTTTGGTCTCTTTCCGGTTTCCCCTTTTTTTACCTTCCCCCACTCTCTCGCAGACCTCTCGTTGGCCTATGCGCCCGTCATCGAGGACATCCGGCCATTCCTCGGCATTCTGGCCGGCATCGTGGGAAGCGTTTTCCTGGTGGCCCTCATCATTGTGATTGTGGTGCGTGTGCGCGGCTCCTCGGGGCGCGATCGCAATAATTACTCGCATCCGGGCAGCGGCGTCGTCGGCGTGGGCGGCACCACCACTGGCAATGGCAGTGGGATGGGTGGTGTCGGAGGCGTAGGCGGAATGGGCGGAACGACGGCCAACGGGAACGGCAGTCTGGGCCTGTTGGCCAGCAACAATAATGGCAGCCTGGTCATCGGCACCCTGGGCCACAATGGTGGGCAATCAGTGCAGGATATGCACCGCATCGGCCGGGAGACGTGCCATGTGACGAGCAGCCTGGACAGCATCGACAAGAATCCGGACATCATACCGCAAGGTGGGTTGGGTGAGTTTCCACAGGTGGCTTCGATTATCCCGGTCGTCGAGCTAATCCTTAATGCCGGGGAAAATCTCCTCTTCCCTTCTCCAGACGGTCACGACCTGGACGACGAGTGGACGACAAAGGGTCACGGTCGGGCTTACGCCACTGCGGCGATGGCCGAGCAGAACGCCGTGATTACCTCCGGCACCTATGATCACCTGATGCCCACCTATGCCGTGGTCGACAAGAAGACGGGCCCGCCACCCGCCCACGGCCCATACATCCAGTATAATACGCTCATACCCGTTAGCAAAATGGGCGCTTATGCCAATCAACAGCAGCAGCTCCAGCAGCAGCCGCAACAGAAGGTGAGTTATGGACACCCTAATCCACTCCCCCCTGCCGGACACTAAACCTTTTACAATATGCCGGAGATGCCTCCGCCGGAGCGTTAATTTATGACCCCTGGTGGTGGTGACCCCACATTGTTTCACTTGCTAACAGCCATCCATATATGTTTGGTTAAGTGCTTTTCATAGCCAGCAGTTTGTTGCCCTTGCCCCTTGACAAAATGATAGAATAGTTGGTGTAAATCAGTAGGAAGTCCCTTAAAGGAAACTATATCACACCTTACATATTGAAATATCAATGAGTGTCTCAATAGAGTGCTTTTGATAATATATTAATAGTATAAAAATATCCCAAAGGCATTGGGTAATTTCTTCTGTTCTTCTGATGAAGCAGCATCGCAAACTATTTAAAACTCTGTCATTGAAGAATTACAAAAAAGTTAACTTTTCTTTGAAAAACTCCTGAAGGTCGCAAACAACAATAGCTCTGATGGGAATTGAGAACAGCATCATCTGCAGTTGTAAGAGAAGCGAAGAAACCAACATAATTTGAAAATCATTTAAGTAGAAATTTCTGTGTGCCAGCCACGCCCCTTTTTTTTACTCGAAGTAGTAGAAGCCAGCCAGCGAGAACCGAGGGCAGCCGCAGCAGCTGCAGCAATATAAATTTTCCATTTGCGAATTTAATAAAAATAAGTTGCAGGCGGACCCAGCGAGATTCGAGACTGCGGAGCGGGAACCGCTAAGGAGGCGGCAAAGGATGTTCGCATCCTGTTTCTATACTATACCCACTGCTCCTGCTCCTGCTCCTGCTCCTATTCCCCCTGCCTGCAGCCTCGAAATGCAATAAACGGCCAAGTGTGTGCCGCGATGGTGGAAAAGCGGAGGGGTCCTGGGTGGAAAATGGCCGTTAAGGGCAGGGCCAGCAGCGGCAGACACATTACAAACAGGCGCCGCATGTGGGCGGTGTCTGGCCTAAACAAACAGACCAACAGCAGACATAAAGCAGTCGGGAACGACTCGCCAATTGTAGTGGATATCAGCTTTAACCTGCTCAGGCAATCAAAAACTCTAATGGTGATGCTCTAATCACTTTGCATTTACTCCGTTTCAAGCTCAGCAAAAGGTCTTCCAAAACCCAATATTTATTTTGTTCCACCAAGCGGTTTGTTGTGTAAAAACCTGTAGCAATTATGTTTTTCAATTAGTTGACAAAATACATATTTACACAACCCAAAAGCTTAAATAATATCGAACTGTCAATAAGAAGGAAAACAAGCAAAAAATACTACATGTAGTGTGGAAATAAACAGTTGAAAAAGAATATTATTTATTTAGAGAGAAAAATGGCCATATTTAGTCCTTTTCAGGACAGATATATATATATTATTTTGTAAGAAGGGGCCTATAAAACGATGCTTAAAATAAATTTTGTAGAAAATTGTTCCTTTACCCTTTTTCTGTTTTTTTTTTAAATGACAGCATCAGTAAACTGCCAAAACCAATTTGTAACTAAAACGTATTGGTTTTAAAATATTTTGTTTACTTGTAAATGTAAATACCAAATTCTAAATGTTATGTTTGGATGCATTTTTCCTTTCAGACTGAGCTCAGCTATAGCGATCTGACCGCTCCTCTGGTGGGTGGCCCGGTGAGCGTTCAGCGGATGGCCCCCTATTGCAGCGCGACCTTGGGCCGGCCGGGGAGGCAGACGGAACTTAAGCGGGCGGAGCCGAACATCTACTCGCAGGTAAATGTGATGATGGACGACGAGATTCTGGCCAACTTGCAGGCGGCCACAACTTCCGGTAGAAGCTATGTGGCAGGTGCAGTGGTCGACAATGTGGGCGGAGCCGCCAATCTCTATGTTCAAGGCTACGCGACGCGGGTCTAGAGTTGCATCCGCAAGTTTGTTATGATTTTGTTATTACTTAGATATTTATTGGTTGTTGAAAATAAACATAATTTATGTCCCCCATCATCTGTATGATTTCATACCTATTCTAATTACACCCACAGAACCAGTAGATAGATAGAAAAGCAAACGTTTTTTGATTACAACCAAAAATTGCGTCGATAAAGAGCTGACCAAAAATCAATAAACCGACATTCAAAAATGGCAGCCAGTAGGAAAAAAAAAGTCTGCATTGCTTGCATGGAAAATATTTATCTTCCATCGTAAAGCAATTCTGGGCATTACACATACGCACCGTAGCACAAACAAATCGAGGTGAATGCTAACAGAGTGCTGAGTTGAACTGAGAACTGGGTTCTGTTCATGTAAATCGGGTTTAAGGAGACGCAGAGAATCCGACAGATATGAAATAATGAACGAGGAATACCCTCGCTGAAAGCACATGAAGTATTTGATGGAATTTGGCCAGGAAATTGATTACCTGCAAGGGCTGAGCACAGATTTGCCAAGATTCCCACTCGAAAGGTATAAACTTGATAGATATCGGAGTGGAGAGGAGCATTTTTCGAATTTGTCTGGCCATGGCAGACAAGTTATGTTCCGATTTTGTGGAAGGTTCCCATCGGGCTTTGTTCTAGCCGAGACTCCTTCCCTTTGTTTGTTCAACTGGCTTTCATTCCTCTTAATAATTGAATAGACTTGAGTTATGGCCTAGAGTATGTGAATCGATATAGATTCAGGCTGGACAGGTAGCCAATGCACTTAAACACCACTCGTGTTAGTGAACTCGGTCGTTGGGAATACAAGGCAAAAAACAACAACAATTAATGCAACCACACGAGCAAAGTTCTGGCAGCCATTTCACCTAATGACATGTTTAGTTTTATTGTCATATGCCGATAAGTTTTACACGACATTTAGTTGGCACCCAACTTCCTTTTCTCGGCAATAAAAATGCTAGCCATTGATTTAGAGTTTTTAGTTTCGCATTTTATTTGGTACAACCATTTATACCTATTGATAAAGTTGTGTGGTATAGGAAAACTTCGATAATATCGCCATTAAAGTAATCAGTTTAAAGGTAGTCTCAAGTTGCCAGCCCATCAATTTTAATTTACATGGAGCTGAAAATTAATTTCATTAAAATCTCGTTGTGCCCATTAAGAAAACAACGTCAATATGCCTCACCCAGGCACACACGTTAATTACGGAAATAAGCATATAAACATGGTGCGCATACACATTCCCCACAAAGCCAGCTAGCAGATTCACGACCCACCGATGGGCCAATTATTGTAGTAGCTCACCACATAGCCAGCCTCTTGTATGCCGTGGCAACCATGTTGGCTAAATAAACGCCTGCCGCGTTGTTAACTATCAGTAACAACGCCACGCAGGGCACAAGGAGGCGGTGGAACCGCAGAGTCCGCGATGGCTGCAATATGCGTGGGCAACCACACTTACATATTAACACACAGGCCACTGGCACACTCCCCAGATATGCTGTAAAACGCAATTACACAGAGCGGAAAATCAACAATATTATCATTAAAGGCTAAACAAATTTTTGGCAATAACATTATTTCTTATCAAGCAGTGTTGCATTATTTTTATGTGATGGATTAAGTTAATAATTTAAAAACTTTTAAATTTTGATTTGTTACTTTCTGGCTTGGATTTTAGTCTGATATCTATAAGAAGCAGAAGCGGATACGAATGTTGAATAATTATTTGGCGCCCAACGTGGGTCTGCTGTTTCTTAATTGGCGCCCACCGTGGGGCTTTTTGCTATATATGTAAGCATCAAACTGATATAAATTAATATGACGTTCCGTGGTGTAAAAAGTTGCCATGTTTAGACGCAACATTATCATTTACCCTCCCCATCGATCAATTACTTTTGTTTCAACCCTCCAACTCCCTACCCGAAACTCGTGACTAACTCGCAGCATATAAATCATCACATGACTAAAACCTCATTACCTACTCCTCTACCAAACCACCGCAGATCGATCTGGCACATCATCCCATGCCCATGTACTCGACGAGCCCGATGTTTGGCACGAACAGCACCATCACCGGAGTCACAATGTCGCATCCATCACAATTGGCCACCTTCTCGCCGACGCCGCCGCCGCCCATCTTCACCCACAGCATGGTGACCACCGGCGATGGCCTCCTGCAGCCGGTGACGTGCATGGGCCTGGTGGCAACATCTTCGGCAGCATCGGTTCCCGGTTCGGTTCCACTGCCCCCGCAGCAACAGCAGCATCAGCAGCAGCAGCAGCAGCAGCTGACAGCGGCCAATGGCGGAAACGGAAGCATCGTCGGCATGGGCATGAGCCTTTATGGCAGCGATGTGGTAAGTGTCAGTTTGATGTACTTCCCCAATTCCTGGACGCTCCTGCTGCTCCTTGTTGATAGCGAACCGGTCGTCAAGGCAACTCGTCTAATGTCCAAAACGTTGAAAGCATCAATATGCAAAGTGGATTTTCGGGCAAGGATTTTTGGCAGCGCTTCAGGCAAAGGGCACAGGGGCAGAGGAAGAGGGAGGGGCGGCAGCAGGAAACATTTATCTTGACCCCCCACCACCCCGACTTCGAGGGCATCTTTTGTGCCCAATTTTGTTTTCGTTTTTCCCTTATAAATGGTGGCCGCTGGGGCGGAAAATGGGTTTTTGCGGTTGGACTGATAACTGCTCAAGTGATTGCAGGCACCGAAAGGGTATTCAAATGTAGAAAATTAAGAGCGGAGAGTGCTCGTGCTCAGATATTTAACGCCGGTAGGGAATCTCCCTAAACAACTCCATTTTGGGCTCGAAAAACTCCCCTTCTCCTTTTGTGTCCTATCACAGTTTCCCCTACATTACGCTCCTTTCCATCGATTAGCTCACCCAGTGCGTCATCGATCAACAGATGACTCAAAGTCGAACCCATCGTAGTGACAGTGCAATTTTCTGGTAATCCATAACATTTGATCCCTCTACAGACAACTTTAAACTCAGCTGGAAAGAGGAAAAGGGAATTTCGCCGGCATTTTCAATGGGGTTCAAAGCGGTAAATGACCTCTGAATGTGCTGCGGGATAATAAAAAAAAACTCGCCGATGGCTGTCCTGCTCTCTCCGCCTGTGCCTGCCATTCATTGTCTCTGTCAGTTGCTTTATAAATACGCCATTATGTATACTCCCGACGCAGCGCAGTGCGTTCTCCTAGGCTGCCCCTCCTCGTGGACCAGGCCAACAGGCTTCTCGGCCATTGCATTGTCCCCGCTGATGTTCGTTTCACAAAAAGAATTACATTTTTACAACAATTTCATGCCAAAAGGACGATGCGGTGTGGCAACTTTTGACTCTAATGATTGCAATTATTATGACCCAAATAAGAAGAAGAGCACCACGGGCTGAGAACCAGACAAAAAAACAACAGAAGAACAACATCATCATCAACCGCAGCAGCAGCAGCAGCGACAGAGTTCACAATGTTTTATTCCTCATTTGCCATTTTTTGTGTTGCCTTTTCTTAAACTGCTCCTTTCGTTTGTCACTGATGGGCTCCTTGTTCTTCCCGCTCGGCTCCCAAAGGCGGCCCAAACTGACACTGTTGGCCGTGTTGGCCCGAGGGAGTTGGCCAAAACATAGCAAATGGCTGGGAGACTTGTTGGTTTCGTACTTTTGTTTTTGTCTTGCCTTTGGTGCCACTCTGCCAAAACCAAATATTACGCATACGCAGCGTTTTTGCTGGTAGAAATATTCTTGTCAGTGTGGTGGGAAACTTGAATTTTGTAATAGCTGCGACTACTTAAATAATGTGTGGCTCATTAATTTTAAAGTAGAGCTATTTAGCGAGCTGTCTGTGGGTATTCCCAAAGCTAAATAAGGTTTTCTTTATTTTGGTAAATTGTCTCAGCTCGTCCCCATTTTTTTCGATCCATTTCCAGGGAAAGCCACAGCTGCTAAAGACCGTGCCAGAAGAGGTGCACCACCAGTTAAACGGCGAGGATGTCCTGATTGCCCAGGATCGCAATCTCGGATCCGGAACTCGCTTCTGACGCTAAGCTCTAGGTCACGAGGAGCAACTAATCTGAAGTCAGACCGCACGGGAAATGCAAATCAAAAGAGAGAACTACGGAAAACTAAAGGAAAATCGGGGATAAATTGGTAAACAAATTGACTATAAGTTGTATGTGATGAGCCAGATAAACAAAACAAGAATGGAGTTGATTTTAAAGCAGAGAAAGAGCTCCCTTAGTTTGCACTCTTTTAAGAAAGCAAAGAACCTTATACGTGGATGCCAAATGGATGGCAAACCTTGTAAAAAGATAACAATAATTTGTGCATGTACATTGTTCGAAGCAAATGTGAAGCTGAGCATAGAAATCTATAACGCCTAAGAAGACATGTAAATTACGGAATACAATTAACACTTATAGCTATTAATTATAACTAACATTAAATCTAAAAAAAAACTGAATTGTTAATATATTTTTAAACAACAGCTTTAAGCGCCAAAAGAGAAACATTAACTTTTAGCTAAGTAAACGAATTCATAATTGTTGTTGACTTTAGTTTGAGTAACCTAGCTCTCATTACCATTTAGCTTGTAACTTAGGCGTAATTAAGGCATTTACAACATCTAAATCAAATTCATCTAGCTGTAAGCTCCAACTTAGCATAGTTCAAATTGTAATAAAAAAGATCATAAAGAATTTAAAGAAACACTAACCCTAAGGTAACTACATAATGAACGATTAATAAACGACTCAAATTAGCAAATCCAGTTTGCATTTTATACGTAAAGAAATACGAGAAAGAAAATCCGAACATGTTTGCCGAACAAGCATGAAAATCCCTGAGAAAGTAAATTCTAGTATAAGGAAAAAATGCATAAAATTAATAAAAAATAAAAGGCTAAGCAACTGCATGTAAAATATTTAACTGAGTATTAGGCTAAAGTTAATAAATTAAATTTAATAAAATGTATGAAACCAGGAAACCAACGTGTATTGATTACAATGGGTGGTAGGTAGTAGGTAAATGCGTATCTTTGTACATATTAGCAGGTTGCCCCAAAGGTTCACTGGCCTCGTCACCACTCGATTTCACCTTTTTGGGCACTAACTGGAGCAAACATCAGCAGGTCCACCGACAAGTCAAATGTTGCAGCAAACTGATGTTTACAAACACGGGGCGTGGCAGCTGGGGCGGCATGTCCTGTGTGTTCGACGCTGCCTTGTAGCAAATGGTAAATATTGACGGGCCGCGTGAGCAAACAATGAGCAAAGCGGAAGTCAAGCTGAGCGACACAACCGCAGAGGAACAATAACAAAAACAGGCGACAATCTGCATTGAGTAGTGCGACAACCGGAGCAACCTCAACTAACTGAAGCAGCAACATGGCCGATACAGCGCTCAAAAATTGTCAGGCCATGTAAATTTTGTATGCGAAAGCACTTAACACCGTTTTCGCTTAAGCAATGCAAACATCGAGGAAGTAGTGGAGACCTGGGAACTGAGTTAGATGATAGTCACCGGCATTTATGGGCAAGGCCTACATGGAAAGCAAATTATGCAAATTTTGACCGCATCGCCGGTGCCGTCGATGACTTGTAAATTTTCGGGCTTTCAGGTTCCCCGTTCCCAGTTCCCGGTTGTTCCGGAGTACCTGTTTAGATTTCAAGATATGCCATACCACAGGCTAAGCAAAGGCACACAAACACGCAACGCACCCATATGTACTGATCAAATATTTGAACCTCAAGACGCAGGAGCAGGCTTGAAATTGAAGTGGACCACATGTCAGGCCGCAAAACCACAGAGGGGCAGCGTCGACCGCAAACGTTGCCATTAACCCACCAGATTGAAATCAATTAATCAAAATACACCACATAAATTATAAATTAAACGCCGGTTTATGCTCATTTCGGAGCTGTGACTGCCACCAAGTCATTTCTGTGACCTCCCCTCCATCGAAGGCCATCAATCAGGCGGCGGCAATAAAGCGGCACCAAAGGCAAACCAATGGGACTGAAATTCATATTGCCGTCGACAGAAAAAATGGCGTTCAATTGTATTCTAAATCATAAATAAATATTAAAAATCAATTTGAATGCAATTGTCCTACCTCCGCAGCACAAAGCGAAGAATTATTGTCGTGGCAAAAAAATAAATATAAATGCAAACAACAATGCAAAGGACATTGACAGCATCAGCGTTGGAATTTTTCATTTTTAAATATTTAGGAAAGTAAAGGAATGTCATTGAATACTTCTGTAAGAAACTACCAACAATATATATAACCTGATTTCATTGTGTTTTTATTAGACTGAATGGTAATGTTTTGCCCAAATCAATCAGTTATACTCATCATCCATCCAACAAGTTTATTTATAGTCGAAACCAGTTTTCAGTAGTTTCCATTCCCGGTGATTTTTATTACCTAAATTAAAAGTTTTGACACAAAACATTTTTTTACTGCTCTTTCGCGGCTTCGCGATGATGGATGATGAATCGTTTCGTCGCGAAAGAATTCATGTATTTATGCGACATTTGCTTTTAATTGATTGTTCGAAATGACAAACGACTTTTGGTATGCAGTTCGCTTGATTTATGCCCCGACGAGCTAATAAAACTTTACTGCGAGTTGTGCGAAATTAAACGAAAATGCCCTGCAATTAAGCGAGTTCTTTTTCATTTTTTTTTGCACTGCAGCCGAAGCTTACGACACACTTAAGCCGCCATTAATGCAGAGTTGCACTGTGTTGTCTGTCACTGCAGTGGCCTGATTTATAAGCCAACTCTTACAGCACGGCGGACAAGGATCCAGATCCGGATGGGGATGGAAGTGAGGATGGTAGAGGACGAGTACGCGGACACGAACGTGGATGGGTCCTGACCACAGAAACATTTTCTTACCACTGATTTATTTACATTTAAGCAATTTCGTCGCCATCGTTGTGAAGTTTCCAGACGGAAATTCGCAGCATTGCATCCGGAAATTGGCAACAAAAAGAGGGGTGCATTGTCCTACCCCCTTGTGGCCCTTCTCCTCATCCCTTCGACCCCATGCGATGTTGCCCCCATTTACCATTCGCAAGGGCCAAGAGAAGATTAATGCCGGCGCTTTTATTGTTTGGTCAGTCGCGTGACCATTTTGTGCAATTTATATCGTAAATAAAAGTGACGAAGGAAATAAGGAAAATTGAAGCCGATTATGGGAGGGCAGTTGTAAATAAGCAAATAAGCCGTATGAAAAGTAAAGTTTGAAGTGGACACCTTTTTATAAAGCAGCGAGTTTTTTGTTATAATAAAAGATGGTGTTAACGAATTGATTGCCGTATTGATTTGTTGGCCAAACAAATTTACGAACCATCCAACATCCAGGATAAAAAAACAACCACTAAGCCTTGGCCTATAAGGCCTTAACAAATCTAGGCAAATTTTGGGCCAATAGAAGGCGACACCTTTGCCACAAAAAACCTGGGCACAATGGAGAGCCAAGAACTTCACATTTGAAGGTTAAATAAATGGCTGTATCCCAACATATGCCCCAGGACCATAAATATTTCGACTACGGAAGCGGGTAAACAGAAAAGGGTTTGGAGTAACAAATGCGTGTATCCATTTACATAGAAAGTACCTGGCGTCGCACATTTCCTGCCTTTCACCGGATCCAGCCGGATTCCCGCCTCCGGCTAATATGGCGGCGTCAAAACAACATTAAACACGGCCCGGGTAACCGGGAACCAGCCACCGGAAGTGTGTATATAAAATAACCCACGCCCACACACACACACACACACACTCGTACTCTTGAACACGGTGCGTATACGCAATAAACATAAAAATTTTTGAATAGCGAGGGGAAGCCCTGTTTCCCTTGCTCTGATTTCCCCTTTGGACGTATACCTTTCTTTATGCGATGGGCCCCCCAGAGCTTGCAAATTATTTTTTTAGTACTTTATTCAATGCGCATTAGGCGCGCAGTCTGTATTTTTTTTTCATTCAAAATTTGGTCGTAAAAATGAGCGAAAAGGTGCGTGATACCCAGATTTTCTGTGTGCCGGCCAAACTACCAACTAATATGGGCAGGCACTTAATTTATGTTGAATTTTTTACAGCTCGGAGTGTCTGCAATGATTATGGAATGGAGTTGGCCTGTGATATGTCAGGCGGCACGTGTTGAAAAGCTTAGCAAAATGAAATGGATGAGTTCAAAAAGGGTAACTCTTTGATGGGAATGAGGGTTCTGCTGTTGACTTGTAAATAACCGGCATGCCATTTTAGTTAATAATCCTTCAATATATTCATCGCTTTTTTTTTATATCGCCGCAAATACTGCATTCCATGACATAATTAGATCTGCCAAATAGATTGGCAATCAGTATTCATTATTGTTTATTTAAGGTTTTCAAAAACATTGTGAACTAATTAAAATATTGAATGCCTAGGCCCAAAACTCTTTCGCCAGCTGATGGGCCGAGTAATAGAGTGACAAAGTTTTGACCGCAGAGAAGTGGTATTTACGTGTGGGCTGTTGGCCGGAAAATCAAGTGGCTAATTGGCAGAACTGGGAAAAGCGTTTTTTTATTTTGATTATGTTGATTGAATGTTTTGCTCGCCAACCACTCGACTATCAGGCCCGGTTCTAAATGAAATGCAAATTACTTTTTTTTTGTGCGCCAGTATGCAAACTAATAAACATAACATTTATGAATTTTATTGAATTGGCCGTTTGTGCACGTTTGAAATTCGGTTTATTAAAAAGGGCTTCGTAGATAATTAATAAATTGCGCATCATTTGCAAATTGCAGTCGACAGGATCATGCATGGCCAGCTAGAAAAGACATTTTATATTGCTGACCAGTGGCCAGACCGCAGCGGTCGAAATGATTTCATTGACATTTATATGATTGCATTTAAATTTTAGTTTTAATTTATATTTAATTATGTTGCGTTGGCGCTTTAAAGGTGGTCGGCAAGCCCAGTGCCAAATTAGCCGGCCAAAAAGCAATGGCAAATTTATGCAAAACTCTCGCTAGGAAGTCTGGAAATTACAGTGTGTTTTAGCCTTTGCGTCAAGTCTATAATTACTCGTTGTGAAAATGTTTTGGCAATTATGAAAAGATAACTGCCAGAAAAATGAATTCCTACTGCTTGGTTTGAAAGTGAAATTCGGTCTTCTGGGCAAATTACAGAGCATCCTAGGTAATATGACCCAAAAGTTTCTCTGCCGGGCGGGGCAGACCTCTAATTGGTTTTTGATTTCGTCTTTGGCTGAATACCGAACCGAGCCGAACCGAAAAATTTTTGCGACATTCACAGCACCCAAAAACTAAATTGCTTCAGGAGTTTTGCACATGCCTACAATTTGAGGCAAAGTTCTTGGAAAATAACAAAATTAACCCCAAAGTGCCTGCGAGCCAGGCAGCCAGTGGAGTGTTAACTTCGCCCCGTTCCAGGGGAAAGTGTGCTTTGTAAAGTTGACTACGCTAATATGTCACTTTGTCGTGGGCAAAGCCAACTTCCCAATGCCTGTGCACCTTGGTCCTCCGGTGTTGCATGGATAAGTGTGTGTGAAACCAGCATCCTTTTTGGGATGCAGGATATGGCGACAGGCGCACAGACAAGCTGCGGTTCTGGCCCCAATGCACTGTTTCCCCTTCTCTGAGGCACACAAGCCCACATGATTCGGCATTAAATTTGCAGTAACACAAATTGTCGCTTACCCGAAAAGTTTGGTAAAAGGTGGGGCACCTCTAAAAGCTTCAGCTCAAAGACAACAAATAAATTGAATTGAATCCAGACGAGACGCGACGACACGAACTGAAATGAAATTTTAAAAATTGGCGGAGCGAAGGATAGGGCCAGCATTAAAGGTATGCACCTTAATACAATAAAATGTGGCTAAATTATGTGGCGAAAGTCATAAAAACGTTTTTCATATTTAGCTTGAGATATAAGAACATCTTTCTTTGTCACAAATAAAATAAATACTCACTTTATTAAAATCTTCCTGTAAAACCCAACCATAAATGTTACAGAATAATAATTTCAAGATTTACCTATCAGAGATATTATGTACGATTTGCAACCAGTGGTCTTGTGCTTTAATCCATTATTTCTTTGATCGGAGCAACTTTGAAATGTATTCACTTTCCTTTTCCATAAAATTACATTTATGATCCAAGCTCGCAAATGCACATGCCAAATTATTTTCTGTCCAATTTGTTTTACAATAGATGAAATCCAATCAACTTACATATGCAATCTGTAAAATCGTTTTGAATGCCTTAAGTTACACTTGTTTAAGATAAAGGAACAGACCTTAGGTCAAAAGGTTGGGATGCCTTTATACAATAATCAGTGTTGGGTAGTACCTAGACAAGCACCAATAAGTACAATTGTGTGGTACCTTAAATCTTACTCAAGTTTAAAAATGAATTACTACCTTTTACCTTACTTAAATACATGCTTTCATAATCATATTAATATTATTGTATATTTAGGGATTACTTGGTGATTACCTTATACAAAAATATAAAAAAAAGTAAAAAAAATATTACCTTTTCCAACACTGACAATAATATAAATGTTATTAATGTTGTAAACCCAATAACTGATATTATTTAGTAAGTTGTAAAACAACTATATTCGATTTCCTCTAACCAAAGCAAATTGCTGAATTATTTTCTCGATTCTTGCCTCTTTAAAATGTATTAATTTTCCTTTTGCAAGCAATTTCATTTGTGGTGAAGGAATACCGTCCAAACTCACAGACACACAGACACAACATGCCAAGAATGAATTTTCCAGAGAGCTCCCTTAGGTGTGCAATAGTTTTTGGCCAATCAAGTGCAGCTGAAGGCCCAGAGCCTGGCTAAATCACTTTTCTAGCCTTTAAAATGCAAGCAGCGGTTTGTTTATTTATTTTACATGCTTTTTCACACCCACACACAGACAGACAGGCTAACACACACACATGCACACTTCTGGCACCTTTTTGATTATAATTTACGACTAAATGTTGTTGTCAGAGGGGGGGGTGTAAAATTCGTAAACTTTTTCCAGGGAAAGCGCCAGGGAAAGGGGAAATTGGGAGAGAGAGTGTATGTGGAATAACTTCTTCATATTGCAAACACATTTACTCGGCAGTTCTTGCAACTGCCAAAAGGTGTGTGTGCGTGCGTGTTTGCGGTAAAAGTAACTTTTAAAAGGCAAGCAAAAGTTGCCTTTCCTGGCTTTCGGCTTGCTTTTATTTTTCGGCAGCCAGACTACAGAACCGCACTACCAAACCCATCCACCATCGCCACCCCCACCCACTGAATTCCACCAACTTGGCTACATTTTATTAGAATTTAAAATACATGCAGACGCCATAAATTTTATGAGTTGATGCGACAAGCGAAAGTTGCAGCAAAGTTGCCTTAAATGCGCCCGCTGCCGCTTTCTGTGCTGTGCATAATTTATGCTCATTAAGCGCAAATGCAATGCTGACCCACATAGGCAATTGACTGCACTTACAGTAGCCGGCATATTCCCCCAGAAAGCCAAGGAAAAACGTAGGAGGATGCAGTGGCAGTAGAAGTGGAGGAGCAGGAGCTGCCTGGCTGGGCAAACGGATTCACGCTGGAATAAATGCCTTTTACTGTTTCGGTATGCAAACTTTTTCGCACTCAAATTGCAGCAACAGCAACCCAGCAGCAGCAGCAGCAGCAGCAACTGCAACTTTCACACATTTTCGTTTGCTGGCGCTCGTCTTCTGCACTTTTGGCTGGTTGCACATTTGAATGCCTCAAATTGTTTGCTGTTTTGTTGCCAGCCTGGCATTGTTTGAGTGCCGAAGGACGAAAAAGAAAGCTGCAATTTTTTGTGGCTCTTTTCCCTGGCCCACTCCCCATTTTCTTGGCTTCTTCTATTTTTGTTATATTTTTGTCACAGGCAAAAAGCGGAAGAGGAGCTGCGACCCGACTCGAATGAATTGCAATGAAATTTTGAAGCTCACTCCAGCCGCCATGGCAACGAATTGAATTTGCAGAGAGAAAGGGTTATAAAGGGGTGATAAGGAAAAGGGGGTTGGAACACCCAAAAAAAATTGGGAACAAAAAAGACAGTGATCAAATATTCTTTATCCGATTTGATTTTTGTCTTTCTTTAAATCAAGAAGAAATTACTCTTAATTTGTATTTCGTAAAATTAAGAAGAATTCACTCTTGAATAAGTTTTTTCATCAAAAAAGATAGTGGTTGAATATTCTTGATTTAAGTTTTTGTCTTTCTTAAGAAATTTTTTCACGAATATATTACTCTTAAAATTAATTTTTCAACATAAAAACTGTATTCCTGGAAACAAAACAGACAGTGTTCAAATATTTTTGATCTGATTTGATTTTTGTCTTTCTTTAAATCAAGAAGAACTAACTTTTAATTTGAATCTCGAAAAATTAAGAAGAAATCACTCTTGAATTCAGTTTTTCATCAAAAAGATCGTTATTGAATATTCTTGATTTAAGTTTTTGTCTTTCTTAAGAAATTTTTCAAGAATAAATTACTCTTAAAATTTATTTTTCAACATAAAAACTATAATCCTGCCTAAAAACCACTATTAAACTGAAACCTTTTTCAGTACCTACGGTTTTGAAGTACTTTTGAGTTTTCTTTTTTTTCTCCAAGTGTACTGCCAGTTGTTTTGGCTGCCTACCAGCCTGCCAGGCAGTCGTCAGTCAGAACGGGAACTTTTGTTGCGGCCTGGCGCCAAGCCAAAACGGAAGTTTGGTGTTAGAAATCGAGCTGCAGACGACTCCAGCCACTCCCCCTTTTCCGCCCCTTCCGCCCTTTCCGCACCGCCCGCATCTGTTTTTCGAAATGCCTGCCATATGCATCGCAGAACGGCAGACGTAATGAATTTTCGGCACAGTTCTTTGCTAATTTTCCAAGTAACGGCGGAAAACAGCAACCGAAAAAGGGTATTTTTTCAGCTCTCTCTCGTTTAAGTTATTAACATGACTTTATTAACACTCAATTTGTGGTCATTGCTAAGTTGTGTGTGTGTGTGTGGTTATTTTTTTGGCCAACTGGGGGTGCAGTTGCAGCAATTTCATTTTATTTGCACACAGCATCAGCAGCAGCAGCAGAAAGCCATTTAAAGCACGCAAAGAGGAGCAAAGAAACAGCCGGGAAAATGGGGTAAAGTGTTGAAAATTATAGACACGCTGGCATTTGTTTAAATAACTCTACCAACTCCACTCGACCCACCACCATCAATCCCGAAAGGCCGCAGAAAATTGGCCAACAAACACCGTTGGAAATTCAGACCTCAGACAGGCTGCGGACACACTACAAACCCCCCTGCTTTCGGCTTTCTGTGGCGCCACTGGTAGGAATGCATTTGTTGCTATTTTTGTTGGCGGTTTGGAGGTGCCACTGCTTCTGTTGGCGGTTTGCTCTTGCCCGTTTTGTATTCAGCTTTTTGCAGTTTTTAACGACAGTCAGTTTGCGGCTGACATCGTCGACGGTTAATCTCTCATGGAAAATGTGGCCATGATGGTAACATCTGTTGTTCATATGGTAGAGTCCCTATTAAACAATGAAGATTATTCCTGAAAACAATATTACTAGAGTAAGTCTAACATAAACCTAAGTAAGAACAGAAAGACTTTAAAAAATAAGGGATTTCAAAGTTGTTTCTTACTTCCACTGTCTAACAAAAGTCAAGTAATATTCAAAGGTCATTTTCCCTCTGGTCTCCAATCAATATAACGTTAATCAAATATTTACGGAATATTTTAAAATATCCAATGGCATAATTATCTGAAAATCATTCTCTGCCTTTCTTCTTTCATACCCCAAGGGAGAAGTTTTCTTGCTTTGAATTTTGCCTCCTTTTGAGCACTCTCAATTCAATTTTCACGTTAATTACACAGAGTCAAGGCAGCCGAGTTGCTGCCGAGAAAAATAACACAAAAATGTTTCTTCAAGTTGGCACTTAAGTTAGCCAACAACAATCAGCCGAGCGCACCTGTCCAAACGCCCAAACCACCCAAACCACCCAAAACACCCACTAAAACCACCCAACATCATTGCTTTGTCCATTCATTTCGGAATTTTGAGTGCCTAAAAGGCATCAAAGCAGCGCTGAAAACTACGGAAAACTAATTGCAACTACACAAACAGAAGAATACACAACAAACCAGCAACAATTATACACAAAATTGAGGCTAAAAAACTTTATTAATTGCAAAAATTCCCCCGAGTTGTGTAAAATAGTTGAAATTGAGACAGCGGGTGGGGGGGCGTGGTGAAAGGAGTAAGTGGGCTTTGGCTGGAGGTGGAAAAAGTTGACAACTTCATTTACAACGTTCGGGTCGCCTTTCACCCAGAACCATCCAGAACCCCATCCCGCATCCCAAGATCGTTCCGGCATTGTTGCTCGCACCTACTTAACTTTTAATTAAAGCAAACAAAAGCCAAGGCGGTGACAAAATGGAGGAATGAAAATGGAGTTGGGGCTGGTGTTTTGGGTTGGGTTGGGGAAATATCAAATGACGGCAAGTGACAAAAACCGTAAAACGAAACGTGCAAATAAAATGTTGACTGTTGTAACAAAAGCTGTCTAAATTAAATGGGGCCACCAAAAAAAAAAAAAACCAAGAAAAATGCAAAAACGCCACCAAAAGTAGGGGGCGTGGCTATAGTGTCCTGGCTTCGGTCATTGTCACTTTTAAGCTTTTGTCTTTGATGTTGACTCTCATCTCCAGCTTCCCCTCATCGACTTCTCCAAGCAATTTGCATATCATGATAATGATATCAGCTTAGACTTTAAAATAACTACGACTGAGAGGTATTTTCCCTTAAATTCTGCATTAGCTTTTGCCAAGAAACAAAGAGGTTCAATGAACAGACCAATCAAGAGATACAATTAAAGCTTATTAACCCGACAATGCGTCAGGGTAAACATTGGTTTAATAAATATTTCATGCATTGTAATTATAATAACAAAAACATTAAATGATTCTTTGTTTTGCGCTATGCAGAGTAGCCAAGCAATTAAGCTTGGCAAATAAATTCATTCACTAATTGATTAACGAATAAAAACTCCACACAAAAACCATACAAACCATCCTCTTGGTATGGTAGCCCATCAAGTGCTGCAAATTACAAAATATTTAATGTAGAATAATGCATCCAATTAAGAACTAATAAGTGATATTAATATGGCCTGGAGTGCTAATAAGTTAAGCGGCCAGCCGCATAAACGGAAAACAAAGGCGTATCCATAATTTGACTAGATTAATAATTAAATGCATTTAATAAATAACTGCGATGGGGCAAAAAGCAATTATGAAATTCTATGTGGGCAAATACCAAACTAAATTATGGGAATGTTTTTGTGACTAACAAATAAGATGGATGAATATTTTAGCAGGCAAATCGAAGCTATCTAAGCATTGATAAAATCTATGGGCCAGGTCCCCAAAAACATTTCGCTTATTAGCTAATTACCCATACGCCAGGCTGCTCATCACGCAAGATTGTCCTCGAAATGTCGAGCAAATAACGAAAATGAAAATGAAAATGCCCACGCACCAGCATTGGTGTGCGTGGAAAACCCAAAATTTTCTGTTTGTCTGCGATATAAAAAGATACGCAGGGGGGGAAAATTATGGGTGGGGGCGAAAAAGGAAGACGGAGAGTCACGGCCGCAGTGCATGGAAATTAAATGGCGTGCCATTTCCGTGTCGTGACTGTCATTTCCGTTTCCTGTATTTATACAAATCACAAAGTAAGCCAAAAATACATGCCGAGCACGAAGCGTTGTGTGTGTGTGTGTGCTCTATAGTTGTTATTGCCCCTCGCTTTTATGGCAGTCAAAAAGTTGAGGAAAAAACTTTAAATGTCTTTATGGGGCAGAGAAAGAAAAAAAACACAAAGGACGGCGGGCATAAAACTTAAAACGAAGTGAAATGGAATGAAATGGAATGAAATCATCAACAAACGTGGCCCAAAAGGATACGCATGCAGCTTGATATAAACGAAATGTCAACATCTTTGACGAAGTGAAAATTCGAAGCAACAGTGAGGAACGAGCCGGGGAAAATCTATATGTAATGAGAGGGTAAAGGGCAAAGGGCAAGGGGCACGAACGTGTCAAACAAAGCCAACGTGAGTATAAAAAGCGAACCGCTTAATTAAATTGTTTGCGGGTATTAAAATGGCAAAAAAAAAAAATGTGAAAGGGGAAAGGGGAAAGGCGAAAGAAATGAAAACTTGAGCTGGCAGTGGATGCGGGCCAAAGAGTGCGGAGAAAAGGGCGCGAAAAATCGCGGAGACACATAGATGGATAGACCAATGGAAGTGAAGGGAAATGGGAAAAGGTCAAAGGCTGCCTGGAAATCTCCATTGTGATGGCGTGGGATTAGCCTGTGACTTTCGAGTGAATTGTAAGCGTGTCAAAGCGTGGCGAAAGGATTAAGCGAAGGGATTATAACATCTCAAGTGAAAGCTCCACAGGGGGAACTACCAGAGAAAATTAGCGAGTGCCCTTGCATATATCAGAAATCAGATTCATGGGCCACTTATGTAATGAATCTATACACAAAATTTCAATTTTATCGTACTTGCTCTTTACAGCAAATAGGGCATATTTCTACATTTAAAATCCATTTAGTGTTATAATTTATTTCATTATTTTAACTTATTAATTGTCTCACTTACAATACTTAAGCTTTTTCATAATTTCGCATTAAAGAAAACACATACATTACATACAATTTAATTTTGCTTAACAAATGAAATTATTATATAATGAAAAACTCATATAAATACAACCTGATGACCATCAAAAAGGATAATTAAATGATTAAAAAAAAACCCGCCATGATGGAATGCATGTAAATCGAATAACTATTTTTATATCAGTTTAATAACCCCTAGTGACCCGTCGTCGAGTATTTGCATAGTATTTGCATCAATTAAGCCAAAATGGATTTAAGATTTATCTCACTGAATTAAGGTCAGCGAAGGTGCGTGCATGAAGCGCCACATTATTCAGCAATTAATTGCATTGACAGCATTATGAAACCTTTGCTCTCGATGCAAACTGACAGCTCCAATAAATGCCCAAAGGCCCCCGGGAGGTTATAGGCCCCCAGAATTACAAACGGGAACGGCCACATACATATATAACATATAGTACTGGTAATGGCTATCTCCGATTATATCCCATCGTGCATCGCAGGTTCCCGCTGTCACATGTTTCTGGGCGGCAAAATTGCAATTAAGCTGGCAAAAAGCCACACAGTTCCACTTAAGCAATTATGGAAGCTGTTGGAATTTTATTCTAGCCCAAGGCCTGATGTCATATGATAGCAACTCCTTTTGTTAAATATTTATTTTATTTATTTATTTATTTATGCTCAGGTTAAAAGGCATTGCCTATAACCTATGCGTTTTTATTGCAGCTATAGCTACTGTGGCCTTAAGCTACGTTTGTTATATTACAATTTACATTTTTAAATATTTATTTTAATTTTGCTTACATATGTTAATACGAGTATTATTTAAACCTCACATATTCTACCAATAATTAAAAAAAACAGTTTCCCAGCTTAAATTCTCTTGGGAATAAAACAAAATAATAAACATCTAATGTTATTTATTGACTCATAGTTTGTTTTGCTGAAACATAAATATATAAACTGCTTTTTAGTCTTTTAGTTAGTTTTTTTCTACATTATTATTTAGAATTTATTTATAATTTATTAGGAAAAGCTCGCTTATAGATATTCAACTATAGATAACCTCAATTACGATCAAAACTACAATAGATACTTTTTTAATAGGATTCAATGCTGTTTATTATTTTATTGTGATACTAAATTATAAAAAACAACACTAATATACACATAGTAATTTTTTAAAAATTATAAAAGTGTCTGACTCTTTAGATTGTTAAAAAATATTGTATAATTCATCATTCTAAGTACAGTTCTAGAATTAAAAATACATGGTGTTTTTAGAGTAAGCTGAATTTCAGTAGGCAATTTAAATACTGTTATTGGAAAATTCAATGCAAATATGTATTCATATTTATAATGGTTTCGAATTTTGAGTTTGTTCTTTGTATAGGGTTAATCCTGAATGCCATTTCGGGATTGCATTGTCTTGGAATTTCATTGTTGCAGCTATATGTGTCTTTGACTGAATTAAATGCCTTCTACTTGTGGTTGTTCCAGGACCTGCGGCTGTTGTTTCCGTCAGCCATGTCCTGCATTCCCGGCCACTGGCACCCCACTGCGTATGAGGAATCGCTGCCCACAACTTATTGGCCCAGATAGCGACACTGGACAAGGGATGTTCGCGAAGTGTGGGCGTGGCAGGGCTTAAAACCGCAAAAAAAATCCACCAAAAAAGGGCAGTTTAAAATGGGAAACGAAAAAAACAAGAAAGAAACCGTCTCGGGCCGCATAAAAATTGTTAAATGCCAAAAGCATCAGTGGAAATCCCACCATCCCCACAACTCTCGCACCTATCGAATGCGGCAGCAATTTGGCGCAGATATTGTTTAATTTATTGCATTTTACAGCACTCGCTTCTTTTGCTTTTGCTTTTGCTTTTCCAGCACGTTGTTGTTTTGCTCGGGAGCTGGCATCAATGGCAAACAATAAAGCAAGGAAGTGCGGCTGGAAATGGAGATGGAGTGGAGATGGGACCCAGGGCGAGGTCAAAGGGCTGGCCGCTTCGCGGCTGGCAGTTTAAGCCTTTTGACAAAAGCATTTTCCGCCCCAGTTGGGGGCCACAGAGTGTCCTGCATGTCCTGCATGTCCAGCTCCTGTGATGCAGTTGAGCTGAGCTGGCCGGGGCTGTTTGAATTTTTATGAAACTGACAATACGACATCGATCATTGGGGCTTCACAGCACGCAGAAACGGCCAGCACTGCAATTGCAGGACATTCAGGACATACAGGACATTCAGGACACCCAGGACACACTGTCAGCATTTACCGCAGCCGCTCTGTGGAAGAAGAGCATTCGTTATTGTTTTTTATTCCGGCGCTTTTTTCGTCGGTCTGTGGCCAGGGGATTTTTTTTGCCGACTAGCCTGCCAATGCAGTTATATGGCCATAGTAATTATTCGCACTCGCCATCGCCGCAGTTTTGCTTTGTTTAACACTTTTTTGGCCCGATTCGGTACTGATTTTTTGGTGCAACTGCATTTAATGTGGATTTCAGTCGGTTGATTTTGTTGGTAAACTAGCCCAAAAGTGCGGGTTAAATATTCAAATATTCAAATACACATAATTTGTGCCGCCCAGAAACTCATGCATATGTATGCGTGATTTATTGAGTGCTCTCTTTGCCAGTAGCTGACAGGATTTATGACTCTCTTAGCGCGGCCACTCTGTCATAATCCACACACACACTCACACACACGGGGAAAGTGGAGGGAAAGTGCTCAATGGAGCGGCTCATTAAGTTGATTGAACGCACCAATGTGGGTCGTACTTATATGCTAATTTCAAGCTGACGCTCGAGCAGTGAAAACAACAAACAAACAACAGCTGCACAAAAAAAAGAAAAGTGCCAGCGAGGTCGGAGGGCAAGCCATCAAACAAACTCATGGTGAAAGTGCCAGGCCGAAAGGAAAGCTGAGAGGAAACACTCTCTCCGGGGCATACACACCCACACTCACATCCACACTCACACAGACTCACATCCATATTCAATTGGACAAGTGCGTGTAATTGACCCAAATTGTGATGAAATTGCGCCAAAGGAGCACTTTGAGTGAGTGCGTTTCTCGATTCGAAAGTCGGAAGTCGAAGGCGGTCCAGGAAAAAGAGAAAGCAAACTCAAAGTGCGGGAAAGGGCCCATTCCAGTGGACTCAGCACTAGTGTAGAGTCTGATGTCCACCAAACAGACCTAGCTTAAAGCGATCGTAAGATATCCTATCTTAAAAATCAAATCGTATTTTCTGATAAAAAACAATCATAAAATCTGTCAGTGTTACAAAGTCCATAGAGTTGTCGATTATCAACGGAATAAATATGCCTCATTCTTAGTAGGGTCACATCATCTATCCGACGAAAAAAAGAATGTATAGAGTATGTTTTTATAGAGATATTGTGGATTGATTTGATTTTTAATCGTATTCTGTGATACCTAGATTTAAATTTGGGATGGATACATTTAAAAGATGGGTACGAACTTCTTTTTTTGAAGTATAGTTTTTGTCAGGGTCTATAAACTTTATATTCTTGACCAGCATCACTAGACAAGGCGATACATTTTTCTTTATTTGAGGGAATTTTGATTTATAAAAACCGCTTTTAATCTAATAGTAATCAAAAACATATTTTCAAATTATAAAGAATGTCTTGATCTTTTTCAAATTATGGAATAATTAACGTCTTAATTGAATGAAAAAGACTGCATGCCTGTTTTATAATTATCTATCCAATGTTTGAGAAACTCCTTTGGAACTGAAGTTGCTAAAAACTATCTGTATCTCTGTAAACTCTTTCGAGGGAAAATAACAGAAGAATGTTGAGATGCTTTTATTTTATTTGTTTTCATGTTGCTACTTATTTTTCATTTTGAGTACTTGACCGATAATGAGATTTGCTAATCTTTGACTGCCAGTTGGAGACCGAAAGCATTTGTGGGGAAGTATACTTTAATAATATTACAAAAGTTCAGAGAAGGAAACTTAAAGAAAGTCGAAAACAAAAACCGAAGCTACTGTTCAATGAAGACAACTGCTGGAATGGTCGCCAATGGAATACCCTTTTTTCTGATCGATTTAACTTTTGGACCCTTTTGATTTCAGAAATCTTTTGACTGAACTTCAGAACTTCCGTTGCAGGGCATTTGAAACTTTTGCAAGTTATCAACAATTACGCAATAACAGAAAGTAAACCAAAAGTTGCTGCAGCAAGAGAACGAGGCAAAAATAAAATAAATAAATGCTGGCCAAGCGAGCGAAAGATGCAAAGACAAAAGAACTGAGGGGCAAAAAACTGCAATAAAAAGCAGCTGCAAGTCAGCGACAGAACATTTTGAAGCCCGCTGTCCGGACTCATTTGCACTCAGCTGCAGCTGGTTGGTGGTGTTTTATTTGGGTTCCAGATGGGTTGGGTCCCCCCGGAATGGATGGGTGCAGTTCGGGGGGACAGCTTAAGCACTGTGACAACTTTTTAAGCAACTTAAAAGCGAAGTTTTCCCCAGCTTTTTCGGGCCGCATCTCTTGGAATCGGAGTTACCTGCAGCAGGTGCGAGTACCTCGCAGCTCCTTTTGTTTGAGTTGCGTCGCGCAGAGGTTCTAAATGAAGGTATCAAATTAAAATGCGCTCCGGCAGATGAGCAGGATAACAGGGGGAAAAAAGAACTCCAGCTCGAGACAGCAGTTCATGTCTAGGCTTTCCTGTTGTTCGAGTGTATATTGGCGACTGTTGCGCTCGAGCAAGCAGCACAAACTTTTTTCAGTTAAGCTCCTCTTTTGTCCAAGACAAACTTAAATGCCAAGGCACAAAATTTAGCTGCCGATGGGGCTAAGAATACTCGGATAGATTATATTATGTACAGAGGCACTGCTACACTGCAGCTTAAACATCTATGAAATAAACATCTTGAAATAAATATTTTAATAGGATTTCCAGAACTTATTGTATTAGTTTTAAAAGGGACCTTCTTGATTGGCATCTTCATAATTGCAATCATCCGACCAATATGGCTGGGAACTCCACGAGTCATCCCAGATCATCACACGATCGTGAATTCTTCAGAAAAGCGCGCTTTTGTTTTCACTATAGTTTCTGAATCATTCAAACAAAACTATTCTCATAAATATTTCCAAAATACATATTTGGAACGTTGATTAATTAGTTTCTTGTCCTTTTCAAATACCCATATTTCTCAAATAAATTTTTAAGAGTTAGAATAAAACTTATATTTTCATAAATATTTCTAAAATGCACTTTTTGATATTTTATCAATTAGTTTCTTGTATTTTTTAAGTACCCAAATTTTTAAAGTAATTTTTTAAGTATTAAATTAAAATCTAAATTTTTTTTTACACTGATCTGAACAGTTTCTGTAGTCTAGGTTTATGATTTCAGAACTTTTTGCGATTGATATTCTATTTCCTTAATCATATAATATTAAATAGGTTTATGACTAGCAATGTTCCTTGCCGAATACTATTGGTAAAAAACATATACTAATTTTTATCTCTGTACATTTTCCCGCCCTTTTCCCTTTCTTAAAGCTTTCACTCTGCTCGTTCGCTTGGCAATGATTTTATTTGTTAACAAACAGAGAGCCGGAACAAAGATGAGGCTAGGTAGAAAATTTAGCATTACCTGTGAGGTCGTTTCCAGCCAAACGGAGTCGAACAACTGCCCTGTGTGGACTCTGTATTCAGGGTGTCGCCATATGTGGCCATATTCAAGGCTAACGATCTGGGAAAACAGGGCAAATCCAGAGAAGGGGGCGCAAATTGTGTGACAGACTGTCCGGCAGGACGAGTGATGGTGCAAAAAAGGTGAAGCACCAGCCGTCAACGAGTCAACAACTAAACGCAGACTGGCTAAAAAACGGTGGCCATTGTCCGCTCAGCCCACCGCCCCCACCTCCCATTTCACCACCCCCCCCCCACCTCCCATTTCACCACCCCCCCCCCCCCCCCCCCCCCCCTTGGGCACCCACACCCACCCACTGGGGGCCGCGGACTGTTGACACTTGAACGCTGCCCGCTGCAGTTGTCGCATAATCCACACAATTCCCATCCGCCCTTTTTACCAGGAGGTGTGTGTGTGTGTGTGGGGAGGGGGGGCATTTCCGGTGGCCCTGCAGTGGTGTGGCCTCTGATATCAACACGGATCAAAGCGGCCATCTTTCTTCTGCTGCACACTCACACACACCATCGCCAAACACACAACAATGGAGCGGGCCACGCGTAAAGCTTATCATCAACGCAATGGCCAGCTGGAAAAGTGGAAAACTGGAAAAGTGGAGAACAGGAGCAGCAGTAACAGCAGGAACAACAATCAACAACAGCATTTTGTGCTGTTGACACTTTGGATTCGAGAATTTATGCAACTTAAAAGCGGTCAAGTTACGAATTTATGCATGCCATGCATCCCACAGCAGCAAAAAGAGATGGCTATGGGCGGGGTAGAAAGAGAAGGCTAGCTGGACAAAGAAAGAGATAGGGATATACGCCCAGCTGGAGGGCTCACATACCATATAAATATATGTTTGCATGCACTTTTTTGTTGCTGTTGTTCTGCTGCTGATGCATAAATTGAGCAACATCTTCTCGGGATCCCCAACTCCCCCTGGGAATACGCCCCCATCCAGTAATCGGGGGAATTGCCCGGCTGACACTTGCTGCTTACAGCCGTTTAACCCGCCGCTCAATGGGTTAACGCTCTTTATGGGCGAAATGAAAATTTCGTTGAAATTATTTGCATTTTGTTGCCTCGCATAAATTGCACTTCATTTGGAAAGAAAGCAGCAAAAACCAAACGGAAAGCGCCATTAAATGCGGCAGGCAAAGAAATGGAAAATATTCAAATGGATGTTATAGTTGAAGTGGCTTTAAAGGAAAAAACTTACGGAAGATTAAAGCGTTGATCTGCTTTTTTGGGATTGGGGGATTGAAAATTGTAATTGGGGTGTGGCGGTAAAAGCTTTCAGCGGCCCTGCTTCTTGTAATTAGGCCAGGCTAAGAGCTAAACAGTCCGCTGATGTGCGGTTACCGCCACTTGACCAGGATCACCCAGTCCACCAAAATGCCACCCACTTTCCGAGGAACTGCGCAAAATTGCAGCCGGCGGTGCTCATCGCTGGCATTACATAATAAATTCCCAGCTTATTTGCATAGTTTTGCGGCGGCGAACAATGCCCGCAGCCCGAGTTAATGGAATTCCGTAATAAATTTCGCAACGAGTTGGCCAAAGCTGGCCAAAAGCGGATTTTTTTAGTTTTTTTGGTCATCCAAGTCGAAAGACTATTCAATGACTTCGCTCGGCTTCGCTCGTTTCCACCCTTTTGTCTTAGATGGTTTTTCGGGGAGGAAAGCGTAGCAATTACAACAAGTGCCAAATGCACATCAACAACAGAGCCCAGCCAGGGAATCAGATTCCGAGAATCCTGGCGATGGGAATGACGTTGCCGACTTTTCAACAACTGTCGACTGGCGGCTGTCGCCGGAAGCGAAAAAGTTGAGAGCGGGGAAAAGTGCCGCGGAATGCGGGGTGCGGAAAAGTGAAAAAGCGGAAGCCAGCAGCGCAGTAAAAGTCGCACTACTTCTGCGGCTGTCAGTTGTTTTAACAGCTTAGGAGGGTACGGCAGGGAGGCTACGGATCCGTAGATTGCCACGGAAATGTGCCGTCAATTTACGCCAAGGTTTCGCCCCAGCCTCCTCCAGCTTTTTCCATCCTTTGATTTGCACTTTAAGTTTACCGCGAACCTCTTATAATTGCCAAAAGGTAAGCTGCAAGTCAAGATTTTCAGTTGCCTAGACATTCTGCAGTCCATGTTCATTTGCTCGCAGTTCGTTTAAGACTTCAGTTCCGGATTGAATGGAGAAAATTGAAAAATACTCGTCAGCAACTGTCGAAAACTTATCTGATATCATATTTCTTGTTGTTTTTTTTTTTCTTGCCCCACTCTCTTTTTCCGTCGCCAACAAGTTTTAAATTAACTTTTGGCCTGTTGGGGCACAAGTTTTGCTTAAGTCATTCCCATTTGATGAGTGTATTGTGAGAATTCTTTGACAGTTCCGGCTGCAATTTCAATTTTTGGCATTTCGTACACAGGAAGCTATGAGGTCAACGTTTTGAGAAGCGCAGAGAGGGGCGGTTCCATATCAACGAGCAAAATATTTAGTAATGAAAATAAATATGAGATGATTTAATACAAAGAATATTTTCTTTGTTGTTTGTAGGACATTCAAAGGACCCAAGCTAGCCTGCTTCACATAAACACATCAACTACAGGAACACCTGTGCTAAAGATAAAGCCGCACTAAGTGCGCTGACGGGCTTCAAACACTCGGCAGCTGGATGACCCAGACTATGGCTGCGAATTATTACAAGTGTCATAGAGCTAGGCGACAAAAATTATATACACACGTATGGCATATAGAATGTGTACGACAGCCTGCCTATGCAAACAAAAAAGGGGAAAAATTGCAGGAATCCTGAGCAGGCTGTCGGGCGAGTCGGGGAAAGGAAGCACATCAATCACAAAAGAATTATGTTGGGGTAAACAAAAACATTTGTCATGAAGCGGCAGACAAGAGTGGAGGCTGCTATGATATGGGATGGGATATGAGGGGCACAGACAAGGGCTTCAAGTGCCAACGGATTGAGGACATTAGCTGGAATACATAGCAGCCAGAGGAGAGGCCAGAGATCCGGAGATCCGGAGCTGCCAGTAGTGTCAACTGCGGATGTTGGGCCAGAAGTTTCCTGGGCGGGCCAAGAGGAAGAAAAAAAAAACGCAACCGGCCACATAAATCTGGTCAGCTCAAAAAGGTGAATATGTGTGCCGGAGTCGGAGGAGGGAAACCTTTTGAGTAATTGCACACATTTAAAATTCTTTTCACACTTTTGATGCCAAAGGCAAGGAACTCGTTGCCCTCGGGCAACCCAAGAGGTTGGGGTTCAAGAGTTCTCTCAGACCCGGGGTCAACACTCGCCCACCTTCATCCAGTATTTATGCATAATTTCACAAAGTGCATCGCCGAGTTCGTTTTGTTTGTGCTGCTGGTTTATTGTGTTTTTCTCTACTCCCTTCCCCAAAACCAAGGGCTAAATACTTGCTGGCAGTTATTAAATTTTATGCATCTCCAGCAAGTAATTTGAGATCGGTACAAACGACCCCAAACCCGCCACGCCCGGATGTCTTGGCTAAAAATTTGCATTTAAATGAGTTTGGCCCAAAGGCAACGTATCGAAACTAAATATTTTCCATGTGTGTGCTGGCTGGCATGTGTGGAGCAGGTTATTTTTACAACTTATGCAACAATGCACACATGTACACAAATATTTTGCCAGCCCCCAAAGAAAATGGAAGCAGTTAAGAAGGAAAAGCAGGCGGAAAGTCCTGCAGCTGTGGGGTAAACGAAAATCTTTTGATGCAATTCTACTTTCGGATGCAGCGTTTCGGGTACTTTTCCTCTTAGAAAGTCTCCTCTTAAAGAATTAAAGTGCAAATGCCTTGCAGCACTCTCCTTCCGTCAAAAGATACTAGAAAAAAAACAAAAATATATAAAACATATAAAACAAATGAATAAATGTTTACAAGCCAAACGAGCACTAAGTGAAGACAAATTGTTTTTGGCCAATTTGTAGCTCCTTCCTGAGATTTTTCTAATATTTCCACAAATTACGTACACAATTTCTCGGACTTAAGATCCAGATGTTGCCGAACTAACAAAATTATTAAGAATGCACACAACTTTCGGACGAAGAGGAGGCGAAATTGCTTGCGGCTTGTCTGCATTCAAAATTGGCTCGAGTGCGGATTGCAAAAGTGACCAATTTTATTTGCAAGCATGCTATAGTATATTATGTGGCATGTAGCTGGCAGGAAGTGGGCCGGCAGTCCGTTTACTGTTCCAATGACCTTTCGACATGAGCAAGTCAAGCGGACGGAGGCAGCCAGCCAGAAAGCAACAAAAAGTGGCACAGTACAAAAAAACAATGCCAAAGATGTGGAACGGGTCTAGACTTCCTGATACCATATAAAAAACAAGTTTTTTTGCATATATGAATGGGAAAATGGCATTAGATGTATAAATACAATATAACAAGTTCAAGTCTAGGTTTTCAAGAAATTCTATGTTAACAAAAGATTATAAGTAAATATTTATTTTTTTAGTAAAACTAAAGTTATCAATAAACTTATCTTAAAGATAGCATCACCACTTCTTAGCATTTTTCTAATAGAATATTTATGATTTATTTTTGAAAGCCTATGTAAAAAATCGTATAATAACGTTACATAAATGAGAAATCACTTTGAGACCATGAAATATATATCGATAAGTTTCTCAAATCATCACTACTATAACCTCAAATAAGCTCCAATGTTTTCAGGTTAATTAAAATTAGAATAACTATTTCTTATGAATAAATAGATTTATATTTTAATCAATATTTTACCAAATTAAAAAATGAGTCTAAAAATCTTTTCTTTATTTACAAAAATTAGAGAAGTTTTAGCCAACTCGAGGTTATGTCGGCTTGGACTTCAAGAAGACTATGCCTCGACTTTATGTCAACACACAAAAAGAACGATGACATTTTATAAAACGCTGTTCTAAAAGAAATATAAATATGGTTTTAGATGAATAGTAGCCAAAGTAAATAGTTCTTACAAGCAAATGTGTTTTAATATTTTTCTTTTCAATGCTTTCTTGAAAATATTATTTTTATAGCGCTTTATCAACGCTAATCACAGTTCCAGAAGACCCACATCTTGGGTCGACCAAACAGCTCTACGACATAAACGGCGACCTTTGACTGCCATAGAAGTTGGTGGGTGGTGGTGGGGGGCGTTAGGGGGCAAGTGGGTTAAGTGGGTGGGCCTTCTCTATTCATTTGGCCCGGCGACTGGGCGCACTGCGTTGATTTCCGTTTGCTGCATGTAAGAGTGCAACTTGAGCCGGCACTTGCACTCACTTGAGAGTGTGTTGGGGTGTGCAGGGTGTAGGGGAGGGGTATGTTGTGTGCTGTGTGTGTGGCAAACTAAACTGTTGCCATGTGACAAGTGGCAGCTTGACGACGACAACAACAACAAGAACAACAGCCATGGCAACATCAACGTCAGCATCAATGACGCTCGGTGCGCACTTTGCCGCAAACAAAACGGGGCAGCAGCAGCAACATGCACCTGCTGCAGGAGCAAGGATTCAGGATTCAGGACTCAGGAAGCAGGACGCAGGGTGCAAGGAGTAGAAAAATGACGAGGACCATGAGAAGGACTTGACTCACTGTTGTTGTTTCAAGTTAAAAACTGCAGAAAGCGCACTCGAAATTGCCACAAAAAGGCAGCAGCAAAAGCGGCAGCAAAAGCACCAGCAGCACTCAAGTAATGAGTCGCCGTCTAGTGCTGTTTAACCCATGCCGCCAAACTGGCCAGACAGTTGCAGTCAAGGGGGTTAAGTGTTGGAATTTAATACACAATGCAGCCAGTCACCTGTGCGAATGACTATTGAACCCGTCAACGATGCCGTCGTGTCAAAGTTGAAGTCGAGGGCAGCTCACAAAAGCCAAGAAAGAGAATCATTTAACACGAAAATCGGATTATGAAGCTCATACGAAGCAAGTCAATATCCTTGCATATTTCACATATATATATATATATCATGGAAAGGAGAAGAAGGACACCACTTCGATTTGGTGAATTGTCAATGCAACAACAATTGAAAATCATTTGAAACCTTTCAAATGTCACACAAAAGAAATTGATTTCACTTCTTCGTATTCTCTTCATCTTTTTGCTGCTTCTCGGTTGCCATGCGATTGGATTTAAATTTACACCAGGATACTTGGCAGTACGGAAAGCATTGACGTCATCATCATTGTGACATCTTGGTCAAGAGCTGTGCATAAAATATGCATGACGAAACGGGGCGTCTCTATATCGCAGATATGTATATAAAATTGAACATTCCCCAAGGATATTGGCTCAAAACGATGAGGCATCCGCCCTGAAAAGTAGGCAATAAGAAGTGTGCCCAAGTGTCCCCAGGTTGTCAGTTCAAAGGAACATGCTAGCCTGCTAAAGAATAATGAGCTTACCACAGCTATCCCCCAAAAAATATATAGCTGACCCACCTTTGACCCCTTCGAATGCTTTTGGGGCCAGAACTTCCAGCACATTAACCCCCGAACGGGCTTAACTAATTCCCTTTCGACTCGGCAATTCAATTAGCAGTAAGTCCATGGACACACTCTCACACCCACGTAGCAGCCCCTAAAAAAAGGGACGTTTTAATCGAATTTATGTGGGACACAGCGGACAGGGGGACAGTTAATAGTTCTGCTTTTGGCCCAACAAAAGGCTTACCTCAAGCCAGTTAGCCAGCCAGCCAGCCAGCCGTGGGCGGATTTATCTATTCTATTTTGTAATTTTTAATTTCACAACTAATGCGATTATTCACGGCTGACGGACCAGGCTGGCAATAAAAATGGCCAGTGTGTAAGCCACGTTTAACACTCGGTTTATTTTTAGTTAGCGAAACGCTTTCTCTCTTCCATTCCTCCTTCTCGTCCTTTTGCGAATACGGCGAAACTATTCGCACACGAGCTCTCTCTAAGCTTAAACTTTAATCCCTCCAATTGTTGCCAAAAAAGAAGGATCATCGAAGACTTGGCACCCTTTTTTTAGGCGAATAGAATGATATGAAATAATAGAGTTAGAGACATAGTTTTAGAAATGGACTCAAATCTATTGTATAAATAATATTTTGCAAGTAATATATATAATGATGGTATTATGTTACATATTTACAAAGATTTAACCAATCAAATGTTTAAAAATAAGATAATCAAACAATTTTTTTTGATAATTCTAACAAAATAACTAGTCTTACTAATGATTTTACTACGTTTTGAAAGTTTTACTCACTTGATATATGGTCAAATTTATTGCAATACTTTTATTAATTAAAATATAAATATTTTCCTGTATCGATGGCTCTTCTGGAAAATCCTACTATAACCATTACAACCAGCATTCCATGTGTAAGCTCATTTGGGTGGGCTGAAAACTTGTCACCGAATGCAGTGAGGCGTGGAAATCTCATGGAAAAATGTGAAAAAATTGCAAAAGTCCGGCAGAAAAACAGAACTCAACTGGGAGTCAAGGCGTACTCAGTGTCTCCAGAAGGGGGACTTAAAGCTCTGCGGCGTGCCCATTCTTGGTTATGAGCGCTTAAAGTCGTCCAACCCACGCTTAACATTTAATTAAAAATTTTGTAATTACCGCCCGGGAAGTGGGTTTGTCTTGCTCTGCTCCGCTTCCATTTCGCTTTGCCGCCAGGCAAAGATGCAGCTGTCTCCTTACTCCTTGTTCCTTGGCACACTTGCATCTCCAAGGATGTGGACCCACTTTCTCCCGCCGTTTTGTTTGTCTTGGAGGAGCGATTCACACCCCAGTGGTTTGGAGGATGGCTCCTTACTGTTATTGCCATGAACTTGGCAGCTGACTCGGCTGCTCTCCATCTCAACCTAATTGATAAATGTAAACTCCTTAGTGGTTTCATGTCCCGAAACGAACCCTCAACCTGGCCATTGTCGTTAGCAAGCTCCAAGATTTCGGCCATTCATTTGTTGCATTGTCTTGGGAACTCTGGCAAGTCGAAGTCTCTCGGGCCAAGTTGCAGAAAATCCTTCGGTTGTAATATGATCCCTGCTATTCTACGCATTTTTCCTAAAATTCCATTGTGTTTCTGCACGTGCCAAAATGTGTGTGTGAGTGTGTGGGCGGGGGGGCGTGGCATCAAAGTGCATGCAAAATACGTGACATGCATATTGAAGTCACTTACTATTTATTTTTATTACGCAAAGCAGCACAAACTTTTTACACATATTTTTCCCTTAGTTTTCCTTTTGTTGTGGCAACTTTCCCGGAAAGGTAGCAAAGGCAACAGCTGAATAAAGGGGCGCAGAAACTTCACCAGCTCCGCCTGACATGTTAAATAAATGGCAGAAACTGTCAGAGGAGAGTACGAATTTTTTGTTCGTATTTCACCTTAACCTTCATTGAAACTTGACTATATTCAGGATACCATATTTTCTTTTACAGGTGCTTGTTAAATTTTACAAAATGTGTAACGCACTCCATTGGATAAAAAAAAGGTATTATATTGTTTTCTATAGCTTTAAAAATATTATTTTTCTTTAAACACTAAATAGTTTTGCTAAATATAAAGTTTCGTTTACATATTCCACAAACAGTTTAATTTTAAAATTAATACTGAAAATCAATACCGTTAATCATAGAGTATATTTATATGGGTATATTGTATTCGTTGGAAAGTATGAAAGAAAAAACGTTCCAACCCCATAAAATATAAATATTCTTGATCAGGATTACTCCCCGTCTATGATAAAACTGTGTTCTCGAAAACTATAAGAACTATAATGTTGGGATTAAATATACAAATTCTAGGGTTCCTCCATAACGAAAGTCTTTTATCCCATATTTTTACGATTTTGTTAAAATGTGTTAAGTGTTTATGGATGCCAAGAATTGATTACTTGGATTACAAAGCTATACCCAATACCAGTTTCCACCGCTAGGTGGCGCCCACATTTTTGAAAGATTATCTCATATCCTGTATATTTCAGCTACCATAGGACCCATAGGATGAATAAGGTAAAAATGTTATGTTTTTCAAGATATTTCCCTGTATATCATTGTTAAATTTTGATTATTTAATATTTAACTTATTTCATTCACATTTTAACTCTTAACATCTGCGAGGGTATTAAAACTTCGACTTGCCGAAGCTAGCTTCCGTTCTCATTTATAATTAAAACCACATTTTTCCGTCAGACTTTCTAGTGCTAAGCTATGATTTATATGCCTGCCAAATGAGCCAAAAACATTCAATAATGAATATGGCCCATGCCTAATTAGCGTTGCAGCACACCTATCTGAAATCAACATGATCAAATTTCTACCAAATTAGGGCAAAATCGGGCACCATGGAAATGCGAAATTTTCATTAAACGTCAAAAATTGATGGGCTGAAAAATAGCACCGCAATTATGCAGCAGGACTTGACAGGAATGGAAGCGACAGGCCGGGTCAGCCGAGGACACAGTTTAGCACCTAGCGATGACCATAAAAATTTGTAATTTTCCCCAACACATATTTCCTTTTTGGCAACCGGCCAAAGTATGCAGTGTAAAAAGAAAGAAAGCCAACCAAAAAAAAAAAATTCGTTCAGGCCGTAAATAACCAAAGTAAACAACGCGACAAGCGGTTTGTTGGGAAAAGAGCAGACAAAGTCCCGGCCGCAAGAGCCAAAAACTCACTGCGAATGTGAATATTCTTGGAATTTTCATTTGTTGTCTAGAGTTGCATGGGGTTGCATAGTTAGGAATGCCTTTTCCCCAAAACCAAACCGAACCAGACCATCTAGCGCCCCTCCTGTCAACGCAATTTGTCGCTTTGTGTTGTTCCTGCCGCTGCAGTTGTCGCTTCATTTTTGCAGCAAAAGTGTTGCAAAATATGTTGACAGGAAATGTTATGCGAATTTCACTGCGTATAAAATGAAATTTACGTGGGCCCCGCTCTTTGTGTTTAGTTTTGCCTGCATAACTTTGCAACTTGGCCTTTAAAATGGGTAAAAAAAAATAAAAAGGTAATTCTCGACTGGCGTCATTGAAAATTTAAATCAATCACTGGTCCCGAGATCAATCTGGTGTTGTTACAGTTCCGAGTTTTGAGACTCAATTAAATGCACGACAGATCGTATATCCATCAGTTTAATATTGTTTATATATCCAGTAACCAGTTGTTCGCAATTAATTAGTTAGCTAGATACAGATAAGCTGGTCGCCCCATAAATTACCCGCAAGCCAGTCTCTATAAAATTCAGAACTGCTTTTCTCGGGCTAACAGTTTATTGCGAAGTGCTTACTGTGAAGGGGAAGCACATGTCCATTTTCATCTTGAAACAGATTCTGCGAGTTATTAGATAATGTTCAAGCTAGGGTTGTTAATCATCTTGGCTGCCATCGTGGTCTGCGCCCAGGTAATTCCATCTTGAAAACAGGTTTATAAGGCAGTAGTAACCCTATTTATTCCATTATCAGAGTATTCCCTTTCTCGAGGAGAGCAACACGGTGGCAGAATGTCTGGCCTCCAATAATATCACCCAGGCCGAGTTCCAGGAACTCATAGAGCGCAGCTCTGAAGAGGATGATCTCGAGAACACGGAGAGAAGATACAAGTGCTTTGTCCACTGCCTGGCTAAAAAGGGAAACCTTCTGGACTCAAATGGCTACTTGGATGTGGAAAAGATTGACCAAATCGAACCTCTGACCGAAGATCTCCGTGAAGTTCTCTACGACTGCAAGAAAATGCACGATGATGAGCAATATTTGTGTGAATATGCTTTTAAGATGGTGACTTGTTTGACGGATAACTTGGAGCAAAGCGACGAGGTCACCGAAGCGGAGAAAAATACAAACAAATTAAATGAATAATCGAGCAAAAACTGGTTAAGCAACTTAAAAGCAATTGTTTGCGCCGATGGGAAATTCACAAGCAACTGTTTAGTTTCATTTCTACAATGTTCATCTACAGACTTGTCTATATTGCGCCTCTGATATTGGTTTTGATCGGAATAGTTAAGGTGGGATTGACTTATTTGCCTAGATATTTTAATGGGTATTTAATAATGTTATTTTATAGGCTCGGCATCCCTTTGACATTTTCCATTGGAATTCTAAAGATTTTGAGGAGTGTCTACATGTTAATAATATTACCATATCGGAATACGAAAAATACGCGCGGTTCGAGACTTTGGATTATTTACTAAACGAGAATGTGGACCTTAGGTACAAGTGTAATATCAAATGCCAACTTGAAAGGGATTCCACGAAATGGTTAAACGATGAAGGTAAAATGGATCTGGAATTGATGAAAACCACCAACAAGGCAGGGGAATTTATTACCAAGTGCATGGATCAGGCATCCGAAGAACCTTGTGCGTACAGCTTCAAACTGGTGATTTGTGCTTTTAAGGCCGGTCATCCCCGATCCGTTAATCGTTATTAATCTATATATCGATATTTATATATATCTGTGATATTAAGACAGTGATTTGAGATAGTTCACAATGAAAATCATAGTTTCAGGAGAATATTAACCAAATAAAGTCTATCCGAAAACAAACATTTTAAGCAAGTGGAAAATTTTGCACTACCCATTAAATTAGGTTTACAAATAAATGCGGTTTCTGATATTGACTTTTAACACCCCAGGAAAGGTGTACTAATAAATTATAAATGTGAACAATACCTTTTCCCAGAATAAAAATCATTTTTTAATAGTGTGTAAATTAAATCGAGAAAATATATAGATGAGTAACTTATTTCATAACTAGTTTATTTCACAAGTACTTCCGTTAATTAATATGTAAAAACTCACGGAACTTGAGAAGCAAATTATAAAGAGAGTATAATTAAATCTACGAGTATAATTGTGAAAAACTGGTTTATCAACTTAAAAGAAATTGTTTTTTAATAAGTACAAAATTCTCCAGGAACTGTTCAGTTTGATTTTAACAATGTTCATTAGCAGACTTCAAATTTTCGCGCTCCTCATCTTGGCTTCGATTTGCCAAGCTAATGTGAGATAATCAAACTAAATGTTGTTTAATTCTAGGATTATAAATAAATACCTCTTAGGAGAGTCATCCCTTTGACTTTTTTGAAGGAACCCTTGACGATTTTGATGATTGTCTGCAAGTAAATTATGTTACGATTGAGGAGTACGAGAAGTTTGAGGAGCCTGGAAACTTGGATAATCTCCTGAGCGAAAATGTGTACTTTTATCTATATGCACTTGCTATATTTTCCTGTAAATAGATGCATAAAATTAACAGTGTCGCCATAGTCGGTCAGGGCAATAAATTTGAATTAGAAAAATAAAAAAAATTAATTAACAAGCCCGTTGCATTTGCGGACTGATTAGCATAATTAAATGAAATTGCATGAGGCGTGCCACAGGGCGTTTGAATCAAATCAAACCGATTCGAATGGAATCCAATTAATTGCTTTGGCCTGGAATCACGCAGCAGGTTAGCGCACATAACACAAATAATTGATTTGTCGCACATCAGGTGGATAAGTGCTGGCCTGATACCTGATGATAAGTAGGGTTTGGCCATATATCTCGGGCACTGCCTCCGATTTGGCAGATGTGTGTTTGTGTTCTTTTGTCGTCCTCGAGCAGGAAAAAACATTTTTCCGAGCACAATGCGATTCCGTTACAGTTTTCCACGGGGCCCATGAGTGTTTGTGTTTGTGTGTGCGACTTTTTGTCGCTTTCCTTTGTGCCGGCAGGCGAATGCAACGGAAGTTGTCATGTTGCATTGTTGCAGCTGCTGCTGTTGATGCCGCTGCCATTGTTATGCTGCATGAAGGGTGGTGGTTCAGGATCGGGGATCGGGGATCGAGAATCGGCTGAAAGAAAAGACGAGCGTGCAACGCCCACACACTTGACTGGCCCGCTCTGCCACCTCTCGGCTTTCGATTGTCAGCTCAACTACGCGCCGCCGAGGGGCGTGGCACATTAGTGGCAACAGCATGGCAAAATAAAAGAAGGAATAAAAAAAAAAACAAGAGAACAGAAAAACCAGCGAATACATGATTGTCAACACGCACACCCTCTCCACCAACCGGGGCAGCGACAACACGGCGTATGAGTAATATGTCTGGCTGCCTCGCTGGCGGTGCCTGCACCATGTCAACATGCAAAACAACAATGGGGCGGAAGTGCATTGTAAACGTACCGTGCACTGCACCCCAAAAACTTCCATCCCCCCACTTACCGCCAGAATTTCCACCTCCCCATGGGGCGAGTGCAATTATAATTTTGTAAATCGACGGAAGTTCGGATAAACATACGCAAAACGTTTGCCCGAAAATTATGAAAAAATGGTGAACATGGTTACCCCTCGGGGTAATGCGGTCCTGGTTTGATGGCGAAACATGTGAAAAGTAGGGATGGATTCTCATTGCGTATATCGGGGTTACGGGAAATTTAAAGTGATTAAAAAAAATCTTCATCTTATATTGTGATTTTTAAATACTACCTTAGGGAAAGCGTGTACTGTAAATGATGGTAAAATACAATTTTGTCTTAATATTTTATTATGTGTTATGAATTATGTAGTGAAAATTATAAGTGATTATAAATAAATGTTCATCTTAATCTTAGAATTTTAAATATTACCGTAGGTTAATCATCTATGGTAAATGGTAGTAAAATAACATTTTCTTTTAAAATTTTATTATGTATTTATTATGTGTCAAAAAAACACATAATATAAAAATTTTAAATGATTTAAAATATAGCGCTATTAAATTGATTTAAAATTATTTTTTAATTTCTTTAAATATTTTAGTATTCCACGAATAATAAAAGGGTAAAAGGTCGTAAAACCGCTTGGAACCGCATATATACAAAATTGAACGGTTTTGAACGACAGGTGTGATACCTGTCTAAACAAAATCTATCTTTAAAATCATGAATATATTTTGGAGTATCCTATGGATAACAAAAGGTATAACATTAATAAAACGGCTTGGGTACCACATTTGTACAATATTGAATAGCTTTGAGCCACAGGTGTGAAACAAAATTTAGTTTAAAATCTTAAATCATAATTATGCATTTTCGCTTGTAAGATCGAATAAGTTGTCTTACAAATTTCTCTATTATTTGTAACTTTCTTTGTACAATTCCAAGAAGCCAAATAGATAAATTTCCTTTTCATATTTCTCTGGTCCTATCATAAGCAGTTGCTGCTTAAAGATAGGACCCCACCTCCCTGGGCAAAAAGCAATCTAATCACATCCCCCAACCCCTGGCACACATGCCAAAAATTAAATTCAACGAGCAAACTTACACTGCGCTGCATACTTCAGCAACTGCCAATAAAGTGCTTGGCGTGAAGCAGCCAAAACAAAAAAAGCTCAGAAAAAAGCGAGGAAAACTTATACTTTTTCCCCCCTCCTGCCTTCAGCTTATGCCGCGCTACACTTTCTGTTGCTTCGAGTGCGCTTATCAAAAGACACACAAGGCACTGACATGCATCCAAAAAAAAAAAGAGAAAAATTGAAGGGGGTTGGGATTGGAATGGTAAGGGAATGGAATGTGAGGGAAAAGCAGAGGGATGGAAAGGCGACGAAGCGGAGCGCGTAAGTTTTCCAGTTTTTCTGCAGCGTCTTTACTTTGGGAGGAAAGGGGGTGGAAGGACTCTTTGCAAGTTCTGCATATGACTGCAGGCACGTCTTGAAGGACCCGCACACTTCCCCGAACCTCCATGCAAGTGATGGGTGTAGGTGTGCGAGTGTAAGTTGAATTATGCCACTTTGTATACTCAGCATGCGTATGGGTATCCATACACTGAAATAAGAGACATGGCTTAGAAAAAAGAAATCGCCGAAATCGAATAATTGATTTTGTCCTAATTCGCCAAATTTAGAAAATATATCAAGTACTTAGAAAATATTTCAACTACTTTTTAATACTATGGATTGTATCGTAGAATTTTGAAAACCCCTACAAGGCTAACTAAAAGTATGCAACAAAATATTTTAAGCTCAAATGTCCAAGCTCCAAGTTCATTCTCCAATACGACGTTTCTTAAAAGCATACTTTTAGGCGTGTTTATAAATATTTTCGAAACTTTAGGGATTGGTATGGCACCTACACATATTACCATTTTCTTTGCATTACAATCAATGGGAGTACCACAAAGGGGATCTAAAAGTATGCATGAATTCATTGTACTTCTGAGTTTAAAATATATTGTTGCATACTTTTAGACATCTTAAATGACATTAAAAGGTTTTTTCGTCAAATGTTTTAGATTTGATGGTTTCAATAGCCGCATTGCTACCCAAGTGGTTTCAAAGCCGTACTGATTTTTGAGGCTCAACCCAATAACTTACTTTTATAAATTTTCTGCAGTGTATTGACTGTCTGTCTGTTTGTTGGCCTGTGTGTGTGCGGGTCTGCTGCATAAATGATTTATGGCCAACGCTCGCGACAGTTTCGTTTCGCTTTCGTTTGCAGAGAGTGCAACAAAGGAGCCGCAGAGACGCAGATAGCCCGAGTGGAAACTGTCGCATAATAAATAATTATAATTGTATTTTTCTTTCCTTCTTCCTGGATGGTTTTGCACGGCTCTTTGTCTTTTGGCTTTTCCCCCGAAGGTGCCACACACGCGCACACACATTAAAAAAATTTATAAATATTTAAGTTGAGCTAAAGGTGACTGGTGAGTGGAAGTGCGGGTAATTGAAGTCGCCGCAGATGTTGGCCAGGTGTTTTCCGGAGCTCGGACATCGGATAATGGGTCAATTGGGAGGGACAATCTTGAGCAGCCTACCGCAGGATCAACTATGTATTTTGGCCAGGCAACCGCTTCGCAACTCAACGATTGTGGGTCAAAGAGACAACAACTGGCCAGCATCCGGAAACTTCAAAGTTTGAGCTTCCTGCTTAGCCACCCAAAAATCTTCGCTTCCCCAGTTGTTGGCCTTTTTTCTGCTTTGTCATGAAAGCGAAATGCGCTTACAGGAAACGGGAAGTGCGCCTCATGCAACATTTATGGAGGGTCCAACACTCCAGGCCCCCTAAAAAATAGACAAAACCGAACAATAGGTCGCCGAAACAAAAAGATACACCAGAAGAGAATTTGACGCGTTAAAAATTGTCACAGAGTGCAAATAGAAAATGAAATTGAAATGCCTCGCAGAGATTTAATTAAATTTCTGGCCAGTCGAGACAAACAACGAGTGGCCAAAAAATGCCCACAAACACCCAACACATAGATTCACAAATAGAAATAAAATTGTGTGTATATGCACTTTTGTTAGCCTGGTATAAATATTTGAAAAATCTTCGCACATAAATAATTTTATTTAAACTGCATACATAATTTGCAGTAGGCAAATCAGTAAATATTTCAATATCACCAGCTTTGAATGGGATTTTCCCCACACCGAAACTATGCCAATCAACAAACATCTTTTTCGTAGACATCTCTGAATGATTCAATGGTGGTCGGCAACAAACGAATTTCTTCTGCCAATCGAAGTTTGCATTTTCTATCATTGAAAGCTGATGCAAAATGATTTCGTTTATTTGTTCAACTTGATTTCTGGAGTATTAAATTCTTGCCTCTCTCTGGCCAAATAGTAGTGAAAGTCAGCAAGAAAATATTCCAGTAAAATATAAAATAAATATTTTGAGAATGTACAAATGCATACGTTTTGCTTTTTTCGCATGGTCTTAGATTACTGTAAAGAATGCGTGTTTCGATTTATTAAATTCACTTCATAGTTACAGTATAACATAAAGGGTTATACTGTATTAAGCAAAAGAAATTTAAGTCAACTTTTGACTCCATTCATCATCTAACTTAAATATGCCTTTTGACTGAAGCTCAATAAGTCGAGCAATCCGTTTCTATGAATTTAATATGCCTGCGGCCTCGCCATGGGCACGGAATATTTAATAAAAACCAATAAACGTTAAAAGCCTTTTCCAGGGGGCCGTGGCCATAAGCCACCTGCCAAACCAGGTCGACCATGGCCAACTGACCACGATCCTCGGCCACGATGGTCCCGCCCCCCTTGTTGATGTTCCTTTTCCCCTTCGAGGCTGGCTATGCGCCCGATTAAATGCATTTAAATGTGTTTTCGTCATAATTATGCATATGCAAACATGACTCGACCAGTGGCCACTCTATCGTTGAATGCCCCCCCTTTTCACCAAACCCCCTTCGATTGGCCATAGCCACGGCCATATGCCATGTCCTGGGTTTTCCGGCAGCTTAAGTGCTTTAATGGCTTTAATTATGTTGCATGCAATTATTGTCCATGTCCCGGCAAGAGTGATCTTCATCATCGGCTTAATAATGATGCCAATGCTGCTGTTCGGAAGCTTTTGGCCACGACCAAATGCAGCAAAAATTATATAATTAATATATGAAAGCAAAATGGATAAAGCTTCTCAATTCCAACCCACTTTGCGCCCGTTGTACATTTATGTAGGTAGGGGGGTGAAAAGCAGATGCTGCGCTTTGCTTTTGAGCATAAAATTCAATCGCTAAATTATGCAAATATTCCGCAACTGCGACAATCGGCTGGCGCACGTTACGTATACGCAATGCTGGACGGATGAGGCCTCGCAATGCGTATGTGTGGCTGTTTGCATGCGTAAAAGAGGTCGTCGAGTTCATCGATGACGATTTTACTGCAATTCCGCTCTCGTTACCCGATTTTTGGCGCAGATGCAAGAAAGGCACACCAAACCGTTGGGGTGAGGTGTGCATATATATAGAAGTAGAATGCCAGAAGAGTCCAACACAGGGACAACCGAAAAAAAAGTCACGGGTTTTTGGGGGTTTCAGGGTCTCTCACTGGCTTTTCTTTTGGCGGTTTTTATACCCTTTACTAGCAAGGTATATTGCTGGTCCCAGTAATCACTAGTGCTTTGAAGTCACTATCAAAGGTGCCTAAAAGTATGCTGTAAAAAAACATTCGTTTTTGGAAATTGCTCTCTGTTTGACAAATATATTGTTGCATACTTTTGGAAACCTTTATAATTTGTTTTAAAGACCTAGTTTCTTATGACACCTTTGACACCTCTTATGAACTGCTTTTATTAAGCACCTACATATTTTATTACATTTAAAAGCTAGTTCAGAGGTTCTATTTGTATACCCCTTACTGGCAAGGTATTTTCCTTGTTCCAGAAATCATTATTGCTTTGAAACCACTTTCAGAGAAGCCTTGAAGTATGCTGAAAAAATAAAAAAAATTCTTTTGGAATTACTCTCCAATTGTAAAATATAACGTTGCATACTTTTCGAAACATTTATAATTTATTATTAGTTTCTTTTGTGAAACCTTTTATGATCGCCTATATATTTTGTTACATTAAAAACTAGTTCAGGAGATCTTCATTTAGAAATGAATATTCTATACTCGGCACTGAGTATTTGCTATTCGATAATCTTCTATTATTTCTCCCTCTTTTTTCTCCCAATTTTTTTGGGCACCTCACGGGTTCGCTTAGCCGTCAGTTTTTGGGGTCGCCCAGCAATTTTATTTCGCCGACGTGACAAACGCAATCAGCGTCAGTCATATGTGTAAAAATGTTTTCCGCTTTATGCGTGTATCTCCGCTATGCATGGAAATTGCAAAACCAAAATATGGCCCAAAATACAGGGGCGGCGGTGGATGGATTGAGATGGGGGGTAGAGCGAAATTTCAACTTTGGTCGACTGGGATGTCTTTAACTTTAACCACCTTGTCTAGCCCATCCGATTCGGTGTCCCCTCATTAGCTTTTCCATTCATCCAAAACCTAATTTGCCAACAGGCCAAACAAAAAATCACTTTAGTCTTTGGCTCCTTTTGGCCACGCAGAAACTACTTTCAAGTCCTGGCTTTTTCGGCTGCCTGCCCTTTTGGCCGCAGGAGTCGCACATTGAGTTAATTAAAGTTGTACATGGTAGGCGCAATCAGGATGAGAACAAAAAACACATGTGACCGTGTGAGTGTGCGATTGTGTTTGGGTGTTGGTGTGAATATGAGTGTGTGTGTGTGTGAGTGTGGTGTGGCCAAGGGAAAGGGCCAAAACAAATTGCCAAAGTCAGAGAAGCAACGTAGAACTTTTTTTTTTGAGGGCTGAGAGCAAATGGCAATTTATAAAATCCTTTGAAGTGTCGAAAATCAGTAATTGTAGTCAAAGTGCAAATTGATTGCCAGTCTCTCTCCGACACACGCTTCCACATATATATTTCCCTTCTCTCTCTCTCTCCTTTTCATTCGGTTCGTGCCGAAAAATCAGTGTGGCAGACATGTTTTATTGAGTGTAATTTGTAGTTGCAAATTAATGGCCACACTTCACTTTTAATTAAAATGCATCAAGAAGAGAACTAGAACGAGGCAACCAAGGGAAGGCATTAAAAAGGTATGTGTGTAAAAGGTTACATGACTAAGGGCTACAACTAGGTTTGTTTAAAACTATAAAAGCTACCACCTTAGACTAGGCTAAAAATAAAGTTTCCCAAAATGTGGGTTGCATAATATGTATATCCATTGCATTACATTTTGTTTCAGCTATAAAATACTTAGAAAAATTAGTAAGTGAAAAAAAAATTGCTTGTAATACGAAAAAAATATTAGCATCTTCGAAACAATTTTTAAAAGAGGCCATCTATATATCAAATAAATATTCAAGGACTGAATCTATTTTACTTCACAGAGAAAATTATGTTGTCATCGAAGTTGAAAATGTTCTTAAAAATAGAACGACATTTTTAAGTTGAAAATGTTTTTGTTTTGCTCGAATGAAGTTGAATTGGCGGTATTTATGTACACTGTATATCTCAACAAATAATCGTACTGAATACTTAAAAGTTGTTAAATAAACTAAATTTAACTTTTCACTTCTTACAATTCGTTCTAATATAGAGAACATTGATACCAAAATGTACTTACACGGTTTTTAAGAACGAATGTTCTCAATTCAAGAACGTTCTTGGATTTTTCTTAGATTTTTGTCTTTGTGTGGGTACTTTTGCAATCAAATTTACATTTTTAATTAGGAATGTCATGAAAGCCAGCCACCATTTTAAGAAAAATTCTAAAACCTTTTTGAAACTGAAACTTTAATGACAGAAATGTTAAAAGCAACTTGATATATTTTCAGTAACAAAATAATTTTCTTGTTGCTTTATATCCGTGGATTTTACCGACTTTTAATTTCCTGATAGCTTCTAGTCAATTTTGTTAGTTCGCGTCCGTAATGCTTGACATATGAGTAATAAGAAGCCCTTCTTTCTTCGGTTAAAAAACTTTGGAACTTTCAACTTTTGCAAGTTTCCCGTGAGAGGAGGGCCTGTCTGTTAATCCCGAGCACGTCAATTTCCCTGCGTCAGCTCCTTTGACGCCTGTTGCACGGATGGGCCGTTAAAGGATGCAACTGCGTCGAAGTTTTGAATAAATTTTCGCCATTTGCCGGCGGCAACAGCGGGAACAACAAGGCAGCTCCACTGTGCTCCTCGCAACGCCGCAAGGACGCGAACGAGGACATCGAGGCATCATCAATTTTGGTTTGCGAGACTCATCAATAAAACATAACAGCAGCAAATGGAGACACATGCGACAATGCACATGCCAGGGTCCAAGGGATATGGTATGTGGGATATGGAGTATGGGATATGGATACTGATGCGTCAAGGACCCGGCTCTTGATTCCCTCTGCAGCTGCTGCAAGTGCTCAGATAAAAGCTTCGTCCATTGATTTGGTCAACAAGTATTCACTGCCATTCAAAAAAAAGTTGCACTGAAAATGTACAGTTTCTCTGAAGAAATTTGATTGGAAAAATTCGCAAACATTATTGCCTTAAAGGTGGTAAATACTTAAAGGTATCACTTCTGGCTTTAACTGGCTAGCAACTCTGTTTTACCTTTGTCACTATCTGCCAAATCTGTCTTCACACTTGACCCCTCCCGAGGGCATCGATTCAACTGTGTTCTATGTCCACCCACAAAACCATATAGTTTTCTACCACATATTTATGGGCTTTTGGCCAGGTTGAATGTTTTTCCTGGGAAACCAAAATATACGAAGGTAAAAGCAGTAAGCCGACAAAAATTTACTTGGTACTTTAACTTACCTTACTTAATGATTTTGGTACACATGCTTAAACTTATCTAAAAATAAAATTTGATAATCTGGGTAAAAAATCACGATTACCTTCATTAGGACCCTTTTTATTTAATTTTTTGTTAATTAAAGGGCTATTTTAAACGTTAGTGTTCGTGCTAGCTCATTTAAGACTAAAACAAACGCACTTAACTCATCAATTAATTGATTTATATAAGAGTTTCTGTCCGATTAATGATTAAATATTTGTAGTCTTTTGAATTTTTAGACAATTTAAATATATTTATTAAAGATTTTATCCAGTTGTTTAGAACTCATATAAGCTGATACAAATACCTATGACCGCAAACACACAACAAAGATAAATAGGTCATTAAAAGTATTATTGTGGCTTATTACTAAAAATGCTGCAAAGCCAATTAAATTCATGCAAAATCCAGAACAATTCAAATTAAATTAACCTTAGCTCTAGCGTGGAACCCATTTGGATTGCACAATGTTTTGCCCTTAATTTTCTATTGTGTACCCAATTTGATCGAAAAAGCTTTTAGCTGCTTTCTGCTTAAGGGCGTTAAAATAATATATTACTAAACCTATTGATTTAAAGTAGTCTAACGCTTCGCACGTTTTTTACTGTATACTAACTAAAGAAGAATCCAAAATGACTCTTTGTACAACCACTAGTGGGTATCACCAAAAAAAACTTGGCAAGAAAGAGGAATGATCTTGTCAACACCCTCAGGTCAAGCCAACCAGCTTTTTCCTGTTCCGACGGCATTGGCCCCAGGCCAGAAAACTCTTGACTCCAAGCAGTTGAATTGAAACTTTATTTCCGTTCAAGCTTTCTGGTTTAGTCCATGATAATGTTGACAATGGGAATGTGCATCAGCTTGACCGCGAATCCAATAAGGCCCATAAGCAGGAATCCCACGCCAATGGCCCCGCTTATACGCTGGAATTCCTGGCGATCTGGTTTTGTGCAACGCTTGTAGAAACGTAAGGAGTTCTTGCAGAAACCAGAGGATGGCAAAACAAAACCCAACTGATCCTTAATCTTACGTCCCACGCCATCCAGGGACTTGCATTTAATATCAGGCAAGTACTTGGTTAGTCCCCTGTTGATTATATTACTTGGGATCACAATTGGAATAGCTCTTAATGATATATATCTACCTCTTGGCACTTTTGTGCCTCAATCTGCGACGACGAGAAAGTAGCTGCTCCATTTTAAGATTCAAGAATTTTTATCTGTAACTATGCTTCGGTGAAACGTATTTGAATCAGGGCATTGAACTAATTCAACAGGCCTGTTGAGATCGACATGGAATTCGGTTCTAATAATTGCCAGCTGTTGTACCGAACATGGCCAACAGCATTGGCACATGCAAAGTGTGGAAACTTGAAATGGAAAATACTGGCCGGCTTACACACATAATCAAACTTTATGCAAACTGTTTGCCAGCTCCGACACTCACACACAGACACACACACAATCCCAAACAATTTCGACCAGTTTGCTGCTTTTTGCTAACACAGAACTTGTGAAGCAGGATGGGAACTTAAATGCTGCAATTTGTTTCACTGCCGAATCGTTGCTGTCTTCACTTGAAGCTTAACTAAATGCACAGGCAGCCAGTCCGAAAATTCCCCAGCTTCAGGTCTAAGCCAAGAATTGCCCCCCCTTTATACGTCCAGTACCACATCCATTCCCACTCCCAATTTGCATCTATCTCTATCCATCTCGGTGCGTGGAGAGGTGGCTGTTGTTGCTACGATTTGACAGCCTTGGCTTCGGAGATCCCCAGGACAATTCACTGCAAAATTGGTAGACAAAACTGTGCCACAACGGGCTCCAGCCGGGCTCCTCTGCTGCTCTACCCAGTATATTAATACACTGTTGAAAAAGTGATAAAAAATCAAGAAATCCATGTGGATATGCAATTTCGCAGACATATAATATAGTAAGTAAGTACAGAACAAGGTTAGTAAAGCACCATTTTAATAGCTTCTTAGTTGATTTGGTGATTTGCCTAGAAACCCCTAGTGAATTTTATAAAATTAGAACATGTATATCTCAAAACTTACCTATTATATTTATATTCCAAACGGTTTGGAAAAAAGATAGCTGATTACATAAAAATATAATAAAATATTTTAAGTCCAGTTAGATCAGATATATTTCAAGTTGTCCTCTTGAAATTCCTTTTAAAACAATTATCTATTGAGTTTATAAACATTTAATATCTTAATGGAATTGAAAGTACTGATTGAACATATATAAATATGAAAAATATTAAAAATCTCATTACATTGGTTATCATTTTAAGTAGTCCCCTTGAAATTCCCCTGAAAACAATTATCTATTGAGTATTTAAAACATTTAAAATACTAATTGAATTGAATGTACTTTGGCCACTTGAATAGATTAAGTGACCGTTTATGTGAAATATTTATGCGATTTTTGTAAAACTGGTAGGGGTTTTTCCACTGTGTAAGTATACGGATATGAATGTGGCACCGCCGTCGCTTGTGTGCGCCAGTGTTTGTGGATATTTATGATGGTGTGCGTGCCTGCCGGTTCAGGCATTGCCATTGAGATTGAAAAATGTTAAAAAATTGCTTTTAAATGCCGCAAAATACAATTTATTATTCAACAGAGGCAAACGCCAAACACTGAGCACAATGTGCGCCCAGGGAGTGGGCGTGTACGGTGGATTGTAGGGGTAGGGTCGGGGTTCGGAGGTCGGGGCATGACCAGTGTGCGTAGGAAAGCTCAACAGTGCCGACTGCTTGGTTGTAAATTTAAATAAAGCCCACTTACAGGCACACACAGATACATACACACACACACAGAGCACTGGGGCGATTGTTACTGCAGTTGTTTTGTTTATTACGCATACGCACTGTGCGCCAGCCATTGAAGTTGGTCATGAAGCGCAACGAGGCTTGTGGACTCCACCGTTTTTCACCGCTTTTGGTGTTAGCTGAAAGAGATTTTAAGGCCGCACTTTAAGAGACCGAAATCCTGCGATATCAAATGGAATCTATATATTCCCCCCTCCACACAAATCCGTCTCACTTTATTTGCCATCCAAAAGCAGTTAACACACTTTCGTGTAGGACTAATTGTGGATCAGAGCGGCATCTTGGTTGGCAACTTTTCGTTTTTCTGTTTGCGGTGGCACTCGAACAATTTTCCATGTGCTCCCCAGAAAACTTTGGCAATAAAATTTGTTTCAAATTGCTTTTGAAAGCCGCTCGAAAGGGGACATCATGGAGGGACGTACGGAAGATGGCCAGCACATCCGGCGGATTCTCTCTTTCTCTACATAGAGCCAAAGTTGTCAGCGGGCGAATGACCAAAGTGCACCCAGAGGGCCAAAATAAATATCAAATATATTGAGAGGGCGAGGCAGTCGCGCAAAAGTTAATTACATTGTGTTAACCGGAGGGGGCTGGGCCAAGGCCTAATTTTGTAATTCTCTTTCTGAATCATTTAACCATGAAATTGCCTGCCCTGCCACGCCCACAGCCACCGAAAGACCAACCCATAGTCCAACCAACTGCCCCATTCTCCGCACAAAGGACTAACCAAATGATAACCCACAACGCATTTGCTCCTCATGGACGTCAGTTCAAATGTGCAAAATTAGCCTTTCAACTGGCAAGTGCCACGCCCCCTTATCGTCGTCACCATCCCGCCCTCTACCCACACCATCTCAAAATCCATTTAAATTCGCCCCGGGGCAACACCACCATGTTGACAGCTGGCACGCAATTTATAATGAAAAGTTTCCTTTCGCACAATTTTAGATGCGTGAGGTGAGCCCCCTACATTCCGATACTTTCAGTATTTGTTGTTTGTTTTTGAATTTTATAAATCATGTTCCATGCGGATGTTAATGCAATTAGAAAAGCCAGAGAGTTTTCACTTGGGTTCCTTTCCGCATGCAAGTCAAGACTTCGGGGAATGGGTCCTAGTTCCCTGATTAATTTTCAGTGTCTTTTGATGTATAAGCTGCTTTTGCCCGCGGCCCTTGTTGAAAATCTGTGGCCAAATGGCAAGAGCAAAGAAATTAATTAAATTTCAACAACTCTTAATCAAACAGAGCTGAGAAAGAGCGATGGTAATGTGGCTGAAATTACCACGAACTAAACCGAAGTTAAAGCTAGGTCTATAAGAACAATCCTGTACCAGACGACATTTCAAATCGATGGCATTTTGTGAACCTGGCCAGACTGAAAACCTATCAGGAAAGGCAACCGACATAAAGATATAAAACCTGCGCAATGATTGCCAAAAGCGGGACAGCCACAGCCATTACCAATTTTTGTGCTTAACGCTTCGGCGAGCAAATCACTGGCACAGACAGATAGACATGCCATACAGATACGGATACAGTTGCAGATACAGATAGATTTACAGATACAGATACAGATACATAGGAGTAGCTGATATTGAAGCAGTGCCAGAGGAACCGTCATAGTTTTAGTTCCGTTTGCCGTCCCTCTACTTATTCCATCAGCATGTCATCATGGCAAATCAGAGGACATGCAACATTGCATAAAGATTTGTCACAGCTCAGGCTTCTAGTTTTCCACCCGGGAAAAATGGCAGGCAGGCAGCAACACAACAACAACAACAACAACCGATGGCAAACTTTTCCTGCCCAGGAAGTTCAGAGGGGCAGGAGGAATCGGGGGGACCGGCTCAAATCGCATTTTCGCATGCTCAAATAGGACAAACTGTGCTGGAGACCCGGATGCGGATGCGGATGCCGAATCCTGAGCAACTTGCTGCAAATTCAATTTCGTCTAGCTCGATTGCATTGCGGCACATTGCCCGAAATTCAACTCCGACTCCGATTTCGACTCCATTCCCATCGATTCGCATTGGCATTGCATTTCAATATATAAATATTTATACACAAGCGAATTTGTGCACAGCTGAGCTGACACTACACTGTGAGATTTCCCTGAATGATAAGGTTCGAATTCTCCGGGCAATGGTGTTATATTTTTCACAGTGCAAGTGCTGCTAAAATGAAGATATATGAAGCTGTAGCGATTCTCCTTTCACAACCCCACTGAAGAGTAATGGTCATGTTGTCCCGCCGATATACTATGCATATACACTCGTATGTAGATACATATAGCTGCATCTGCTGTTCGAGCTACCCGGAATCGTTTATTTTCGCATCGGCCCCGCTATTTCTCTAGGGGATCCCCTAATTCCCTTTATTACAAGCTCTATCCCGACATTTGATGGCCGCCTTTTGCCGTATAAATCATGGCTAAGCCCTTATGACATATGCTAAAATTTAATTCCCCCACCAGCGAGACCTCCGTTTTTGTTTAGCCAACGCGTGACAAAATGATTAAACGGTTAGCCGGAAGGGGGACTTCCGGCACTCCCATCCTTTTGGCCATTGTTCGGGCCATGACATTGCGAAATGGCTGATGATGTTAACGAGGCGATTAGATGAGTGGATATTTTCCAGCCTGCCCGTGTGTGCCTGAAGATTCAACCTGTGGCACTCGCTCAAAGTGGCAAAAGTGCTATGGCAAAGTTTTCAGAAATTTGTATATTTAATGGGGATAATTTATGCCCGATTTTTAAGCCATTAGCGAGTGGGAAACTCTTATAAGTTAACGCACACCGAAGAAAACTGCGTGCGCATCAAGAAGTTTCTATCGGAGATTAACCCACATCGAGTGCCATTAAATCGACCCCAAAGCAGCCGCGAATTCAATTTAATATGGGTTTCCAGCCAGCTTTATTTCCGGTTCAGCCGCATGTGCACTACACTGAAGTGCAATTTGTGGTGCACTTAACCATTTCATATGCTAATTATGGTCTATAAATTTGCTTCCTGGCCGTAAATCGTTCAGCTTGCCGCGACTTTATGTGAGTGGGGGGGGGGGGGGGGGGTCATAAAAAACACTAGACCAAGCCCGGCTCCTTCTTATTGGCAAAGTTTTTCCAGGTGCTGGTTCTGCTCCTCCTCCTTCTCCTCCCTCAGCCCAAAACTATATAGACAGACAATTTCCTTATGAAATGAAAATAAACATGACATTTCTGGGTTTATGTACTTTTGCAGCTGTGTCTTTGACTTGCCCCCGGCATCTGGCTAGGCCAAAGGCCCAAGCCCAAAACCACCGAGCATCCTTCGAGCCTTCCTGCTCCCCTCGAGCACGGCTAACATGGCTGTGACTGCTATAAAATGTCATCTTTTATTATGGCAAAGGCTCAACTGGAGCAGACTGCGCCTAGACTAAGGCGGAATCAGAGATGTTCCGCCCCATCTTCCTGGCCCAGAAAATAGTGGCAAACAATGCTGCTGCTACTGCTGCTTTCTCCTTTCTCCTTGCTCCTTGCTCCTTTCTCCGACCACGCCCCCAAAATGCCTCTGCCTTTATATCCAGTTTACACGCTTCGCTACACATTTTCCCGCAGACAGAGACAGCTAGAGTGGGGCGAGAGATAGAGATAGAGATGGAGAGATGGCAAGCCAAGTCTCATGCTGCGAGTTTCATTTCCGGTGCGACATTTTGTTACAAAACTTTATTTTCAATTTGTGCACATATTACACACAGCTTGCCACGCCCCCTCATCTGGCCGCTGGCCCACTTATCTGGCTTTTGTTTTTATTTTTAGTGAAATTGTTCTATTTTTGCGATGGCAATTGCTATGGCCAGCCGGAGATCCGCAAAGCTGCAAGTGTCCGTGTCCAGGTCCGTGTCTACTTATCATCTTCTGTCGGGTTCCAAGCTCGGTTTTCCACCCTGCCTCGGGGGCTGTTGATTATTATTACAGGCATTATGACCGGATTTCATTGGGATAGGGGATAGGGATACACTCGTATAGAGACAATGTCCATGTCGGTGCCAGCTGCTCGTAATGAAATTAGTTTGTCACTCGTCCACGATTGCGAAGGAATCCTGCTGCCAATCCCTGTGTCCTTACGCCCTTCGTGGAGTTTATGTTTCGTCCTGCAGCCGGGAAAAGTGTCTTCATCGGCAGCTGAGCGCTTTCCTTTTTGATTGCTTTTCCTTTGGGGTCAAGTGCATTTATTACCCCTGAAGTTGTACTCTCTTTAGGCTTCATGGAAATTCAGTTTAATGGGGTTTATATTATTTAATGAATATAATTATAAAATGGAGTAAGCCTTCTCACATAACACCATTTTTTTTAATCAATATATCTGTCATTATTAAATTACAAATGGTCTTATGTATCACATTTTACACATAACATCACTGGGGAAAAAATGGAACAATAAAAAATAAATATATGCATGTTCAAGTCAAAGTTTCGAGTTACAGATTTGAAATAAATACAATATGTTATTTATTTTAAAATTATTTAACCCAATAAAAAAAAGATAAGATATAATGTTAGTCATACTTACCCTAATCTTTTTTTGTTATTGGAAAATTTTAGTCGAATTCGATATGCACAAATGTTAATATTTAGTCCGTTCTAACGTGTTTTTTTAAAAGAAAATTATATTTTTTTGATATATATATCACATTATTGATAATCAACGATATTGCAATAATTACCAAAAGTATTCCAAGTTACCAATATCGCCAACAATTTCTCGAATGTGATAATCAGAACAGGCCTGAAATCTACAACTTAAATTTTTTCAGTAAACTTAAAATGTGAAATTTAATATTTCAATATTTAAGATTAATTAAAACCCCCATCGGTAAAAAGCAAAAATATTTATATTGATTATGAAATCTTTGGATTTACTGCGATTTTGTCAGTGTTGCGAATTGTATTAATTTAATATAAATGTTACATGAGCATGTTATTAAAAATGTTTAAATCTTCATTAACTCAATTCAAACGAAGAGAATGAGATTTGCAGGACTTAATGCAAACGATAAAACAAGAGACCCCCATTGCTGATTAAATGTTTCTTTATTTTAGGGATTGCCTTCCAGTGCCCAACATTTAGACAACACAAAGCGGCTTATAAAATAAATAGGCAAAATAAACTTGGGACAAGAAGGCCTTTCTAGGAAATTGGTTAGTAACTAAGCGGATTTACCTGAGCAGAGGGAATTAATTAATATATTTTGGCACCCACATCAAAACAAAATGTCCAAACTAATTTGCGCCTGAAAAAAAAGATGATTAAAAATTAACGAGATTGAGTTTGGGGAAATGTGGAAAGGGAGGAAAAGTTCCAGGGTGTGTCATCAACCCAACCGGACGATGAGCTCACGTAATCAATCAACTTTGATTACGTTCAAGAGGCATAGGCATATGACCCTCATAAGAACCCAATCCAACCTTTTTTTTTTTGGGTGGCGGTCAGTAGGCTCCATCAGATTATCGTCTTTGGGCTAGCAATATTTTTTTGGCGCCCAACGAAGACAAAAATCAATATGTCTTGATGTCTGATAAAAGTGAAATAAATTGTACGGCTCGCAAAGTGAAAGTGTCAAATGACCAGGATTACTCACACACACATCGGGTTGAGCAAATGATAAGTGAAGATGTATGATGAGGCCAAAAATAGTGATCAATCCGCCAGTTGACCCCAGTTTTTCTCGGGAATTTGCCGTCTCCGATTTTCCTTTAAGTTTTTTTTTTGTTTTTTTTCCAAAGCCCACCTTTAATGCGGGACAATAAATACGCTCTTAAAAGATAAATAAATCCCTGACACTGGCACCAATCAATGTCAGAAACCAGGACCAAGACCAAGGATCCTAACCGCATTTCCCCTAGGCAGGATAAGCAGCTTAGCCCCGAACACGCACCTATGGCACAAGTTTAAAGTCAACAACAACCGGGGAAAAAAAAGGGAAACACCGTCGGAAAAGCCGCAAGTGGAAAACAGAATGAAGAAATTTTTCCGACTCTGGTCATGTGAAGCGTAAATTACCAATGATCGGGAAAGCCGCAGTGGAATGAGACAAACGAGAGCAAAGACCAGGGATGAGAAGGAAAACCCAGCGGTGGAGTCACGATGGCCGGGTTAAAACCTCAAAGAGTTAAGAGACATCGGCCTTGGCTAAGACCAACTGCAGCAAACGGTTATATTTCCCAACCTGTGCAACCAAAATTTAATTAACTGAACTGTCAAACGGCGGCCAACCAAGAAAACTATGCACTACCTCTTAATGGAAATTGGCAGTTGGGTTTCCTTCTAAAATAATTATGGATGCATTCTTATGGGGTCATAATAACTCCAATTTATAAATATAAAAAAGATTGCCTAACTTTTTGGTAGGGTCAGCACATCGCCTTAATTTTGTATCCCCCAAATTTCTGAATATTTAAAAATGTTCAACAAAGTTGATTATTTTCGTAGTGCTTTATTTTTGCATGCTCAAAAAAGATTGCCTAACAGAGAATACCGAATGCTTTTACAGAAACAAAAGTCAGAAAAGCAATGGCCAATTAATTAAACATTGTTATAAACTTTTTAAGGCAATCCGAATGGTAAAAGCGCCAATTTAATTAAAACAAGTATTCTATAATAAAGAAACTGATATGATTTTTCAGAAATTAAACTACAATTAAAAACAATAAATTTGTTTTTTGCCAAAGGCGTACAGGAAAAATGAATACAATTATTTATAATTGGTATAGTTTTGAAATATACTTTTAGTACATTTATTACATTATTTCTGAGAGCTTGTATTGTATACCAAAACTCTTAAATTAACAATATTACATAAATAAAAGGCAAAGGAAACCTATGAAGCTCTTTCCCGGATTTTCTCATAAATTTTACTTCAGTAACACCCACTTCACATACCCTCACATGCAGAGAGCTCAGCTGCGCCGCTTTTTCATGTCGCGAACTTTTATTAACTTGGCCCTTTGGTACTGCCCTTTCGAGCTTGTTTACACTCGAGCTTTATTGGAAAACGGACACAGACGGGCGTGTCTACTGGCTGCTCATTAACTCGGCTCTGCTGCATACTGGATACAATTGAAAACCAAAAATCTCATTTTGAATGCAATCTAGTGATGGAATCCGCTTATTCGAATTCGCCAGCTTATCAGCAATTGGCCAAACAAAAAAAAACGAGTGCCTTCATTAAAACGCAAATATCAAATTTGCAGCCATCATGTCTGCGTCTACACGCGAATTTCATGTGTACATAGTGCTCTCCAATCAAGGGTCCGGTTTCAATTGCAGCCGCAATTACGCTAAACAAAATTACGTATTTGTAAAATAACAAAATGAAGAGTCAGAGCCACATTGGCTTTTGTGTAAATTCCGCTTTACCACAGAGATATAAATTTGCCTGATTTTCATCATCGAGCCCAGGCCAAAAAAAAAAGCGGTGATGAAATTCAATTTATTGGATGGACAACAAAAGCGGCTGCGAAACTCCATAATTTCAAACAATTTTAATGGTTAACAGCTAGGGTTCTCGATATTGATACAATAATTTTTGGTAAATATTCGGCAATTTGCGCAACAATTTCGTGAACCGCAGCACGGCCGACCGGATTGGATAAATGGAGTTTACATAAATGCTAAATACGTCTTTCCGGATGAATCAATTTAGCCGTCCAGTCCCGAGCCCATCCGCCAAAGATCTCCACATAGGACATGCATGCTCAACAGTCCCCATTAGCAGCTCTCCAGGATACCTAAAGTTCCAAAAAAAAAAAAAAACAAAAAGAGGATGCACACTACGCGCCTCTGCACTCCAAACACACTGGACTAAGCAGTCCACAGCATTCATATCCTGGCCAAGCTCCTCTTTTTTGACCAGAACAATGGCCAGAACTCCGGAGTACACCCACTTCGGGGTGGCGCGTGCATAAAAGGACTAAAGTGACTCCCCTACCAAGTCCCAGCCACAGATCCCCCATCCCGAAATCCCCGCTCCAGCTGCGCATAAAGCAACACTTTTCCAATTTCCGGCAATGCGAAACGGGAGCGCAGCCAAAATCGGAGGAGGCGACTGCAATAGCAGCGGCCAAGAAACAGAATGTATGGCCATTTAGCCAGCTGCATTGTAATATTTTCACAGATGGAGATGGCAGCGTGATCCATGCCCGATAAGCGATTGTATTTATGGTCTAGAAAAGAATATGGGAGAGAAGGTAAGTATCAGATGGAAAATTAAACACCTGAAATCTATATATATGAAGTCTTCCGCTTTAACAAACGGTTAATAAGGGCACAGTGAAATTCAATTTAATAAACATAAATCCTACCCGTTCCTTACCGATCCTTGAAACTCAAATGTTCGCAAGTTCTTTAGATCTTTACGGCTCAAAGTGGCTAGCCGTTTTTTAAAACACTCAAAAAGTATACGTCCTGAAATTTAGAAATTTAAAGTCAATTACGACTTCTTCTATACGTTATAAAAATTATTCCTTAAAAAAAATTTTTTTTTAATTACTAAGTACTAAAATAAAAAGTTTTTTTTCCAAAATTTAAAAAAAAAATCGCTCTTCACTTTAAGTTTCTTTAATTTGTAGGCGAATATTTTTCTGAATGTATCAGCTGTATTCCATGGTACACTTCTTTGTTCTTTCCAGGCAAATGCCTGTTTATTCATATTCATAAAATTAACAATTATGCAAAGTATTTAACGTTTTTATTGATGTTGTATTGTTTTTAAATACATAGGTACATTTAACCGTAAAAACGTGGTGAAAATGGGCCTGCCCTTTTTGGTAAATAAAGGAATTTAAAAAGCTTTTTAAATGATGTATTCAGTAAAACGAAAAGGTCGGCAGAGCATTTCAGGTATTTCGCAATGTAAAATGTAATTTCGTGACTTTTCGTCATGCCATCGCTATAATAATGCCCATTTTGGGTGCTTTGTTGGCCAATGGCCGGCGTGGCGCATAACTCACATTGCGCACAAATACATGGCCAGGATTGCACCAGAGCCCATTATTAATGAGCTCAGCAATCGAAAATGCGTGAGCACCCTTTTCGCAGGTCCAGGATGTGCGATGACGATGGCGATGGCAATGGCGATGGCAATGGCGATGATGATGATGATGGCAACTTTCCAACAATATGCAGCACTCTAATGAGCAGCCGCTTGAGCAGAAGGAAACCACGATTCTGCGGGACAGGGAACCATTGGAACGCTTGTAAAGTTGTCGAGTAATTAATTTGTTCAATGGCATGCTGGAGGTGTAAGCGAAACCATTTAAAGCTGACGACGCTGACGACGCAGACACTTGAGAATTCAAAAGCAACTACAAAGTGGCAAAGTCCTCGAGGTATTCGCAGCCAGGTACGCCGGCGGGATCTGGAGAAACTTGTCGTGTATGCCCAGCGGAGTGTGTATCCGGCACCGTACCGCCCGAGGTTTGCATGGGGAGTTCGTTCTGGGGGGCAGAGTTGTAAGGTACTATTCTAGCCTTTGGATATTATATAGCTTATGAGTCACTCAGACATGTTCCTGTTTCCAATTTCAGAGTTTTTTTCGATTTACTTATCAAATTGCAGAAAATGGGCTTCGGTTGACGCGTTTTGAAAAGTAAATGCTTTCTCTATATAAAATTTACCTTATTAACCTTAATCTGTTAACATTAATAACCATTATATGACACCATTAAGATAGCAATTAAGGACGTACTTAATTTATAAATTAAAATATAATGTTTATAATAATTGCCACTAGAATTTGGATTTTACATAGAGCAATAAATGTATCGCAACATACTAAAATATTTGTTTACCTAGGGAGAAACAAAGACAACCTAAATCATTTAGATAACAAAAACTTAGAAAAAACCGAAGAACGACAAAAAGGATGATAAAAACACTAACATGCTGTTTCTGGAAAATGTAGTTTACGACACAAATGTATTCTTATTAATGGGTTATATTACTCTGGAGTCTAGTTTTGATTAATTACTTTTTGGAAACTTATTCTTGTTCGTCCTTTACCATTTTCCTGGAAAATTCTGAAATAAAATTTTAGCTTCTTTCTATTTCATCGATGTCATCCCCGACCTTATCGACATAAAATTTTATTTAAGATCCGAATTTTTTAGCAACTCTCGTGTTACTTTAATCGAGTCTGCATCTTTTGGATCTAAAGACTCCAGAACATATAAAATATGTATATATATTAACTACACGCCATCTTCTATATGGGGAGGATTTAGGATTAAGCTTTGTACGTAGTTAAATTGCACAATTTAAAATAAAGAACACGAATCAAAACAATAAAATCTACAATGGAATACAACTTAAATAAAAGAAATGGATCTATAGCAAGGAAATCTACAATAGGATAAACGATCTAAAAACTTTCTTAACTCTTATTTTCAATAAAGTATATTCGAATATGATCATAACATATTATATATTGTAAGGGATATACTGCACAACCCACCCTCGCAATATCTAGAGCTCCTGCCCCTGTTCGTATGCGTGTGAAATCGGAAGTGGATACCAGTCCCACGCCCATCGTAACGCCCCATTCCATCCGGGCTGTCCTGAGTGGAACATCTTCGAGTCGCAGTCACCAGATTCCCTCGGCTGGGCGACAGGTGCTTCCGCATTTGAATGTCAACGGAAACCGCAACGGTACAACTTAGATAAACGTTTGCTCTTTAAATATGTGCGCCCTGGCAAAAGGAGCCCTGGGTGGTGTTGGATATCCAGGAGCGGTATTTGGAGTAGGGGTCTGAGGAGGAATACTGTCCTCATGTTTGAGCAACTGAACTTATGTGTAAAGCAGGAGCTACATGCGAAGTGGTTGTGGTTCGTAAAATGGGTGCACACACAGATGGAGAATCGGATGCGGACCGAGTGTGAGCTATGACAGGTGTATGCTTGGATAGATCTTGGCTTAGCTTATTGCTTACTCTCCAGATATAGACGAACATGGACGGAGGAGTGCCGAGGTGTTTGCTTTTGCAGGAGCTCAGTAAAATTGATTATGGGAAATTGAGATGGATAAGCAAAGACTGTGTCGAAAGCATCCAGCAAGGATAACACAAGACAGCTATCGAGAGGACCACAGAATCTTAAACCAGCACACTAAAAGCTTATATTAGTGATAGCAAGACCAAAAATGACTAAAGCCTGTTGAGAAGAAAATCAAAAAACAATGAAAAGTTATGTTTATTGTTTTAATAACTATTAAAAGTGTCACTTTCAACTACACTAGTCGGCATAAGTATTTTGACGAAACAGAAGTTAAATATGCTCATAATTTGAATTTACCTCATGTACATTTTGGCATCAATGGAAATGTTATCTTAGTGCCTTTTGAATGATACAAGACTATTCTTAACTTATTTAGCACTTATTGAAAATGTCAAATTATTTTTGAAAGTCTACTTTTTGAACAATCTTCCACGGATTGAAAACAAAAATTTTTTGATTCAAAAAGTTTCTCCAAACAAAACTAATAAGAATTGCAAATAGAATTTTTATAAAATTCTCTTGCCTTTATTTTTTACGACTGATATATTAGTGTTTTTGTAAATGTGCCGTGAAAATACTTTTGCCGACTAGTGTATTTACATTTATAGATATTTTCAATAAACGCAACCATAAAATATGCTAATAGGGAATTCTGCTGATAAATTTACATGAAAGAAATTGATTAGAAATAAATCATGTCAATAGCTTTGGTGATTGCCTGTAGGTTTCATGGCAAATACGCTCTGAAAAAAGTACAAATACTAAAAATGAAATATTAATTTGAAAGAATATTCGCGAGTACCATCAATGTGAAAGGCTTATTGGTGACTTTTTGCGAGTATTACATTTTGCATTTGCGACAAGTTGGGCCATCACAAAAAGCATTACATGTACACCAAATTATTCAGAAAAATATTGTAACAACCGGCTGATTGAATTATGCTCAATTTCTGAATGGGATTCCTGCAGCGAAAAACCCTTTTTTTTTTGTTGTGCCCTGTTGCTGTTGGCTTCTGACACGCATCATTGACAGTTTCAAAAAATTTGATTAAGTTTAAAATCAATTTTCATTCAATTTAGGCAAATACCAAATAAATTAAATCACGCCCGAATAAATAGCCAAGCACCAGCACCTGACAGCCCGAAAAAACATCTCCATGCTAAACTGCTAAAAATAAAATCAATTAACAATAAATGCAAGCAATTAAATTCAATGCTGTTTCGGGTGATGGTCGTATGGGTTTTTGGGGTGGGGTAAAGAAATGTTTGCCACAGATAAAAACAGGCCACTTAATTAAGCCCGAAACGGGTGTGAGAGTGCTTTTGGCCCACATTTACACTGGCCGGCATGTTTTAAGTGCGAAACAATGTAATTTCATGGTAATCAGTCTGGGACCTGGACCCAGTCATCTAACTACCAAACTGCACAACTACACAAATTTCCGGCTGTGTGCACAAAGCCATTGGGAAACCGATGGCAAAGATGGAAAGGGGCCAAAACCGAGGCTGAGCACTTGGGCCAGAAAAATGTCAGTTTGCAATTTTCTATGCCATTTAAAATAAATGAAAATTGCTCTTCATTCTCCAACGGCTCGCTTTTCGGGTGTTTGCCATGGTTTGGTTGGGTTTCGTTTGGTTTGGTTTGGGCCAGCTAGCGCGTGTTAACGTAAATAAATTACACACATGCATGGGAAAGGGATGGGCATGGGATGGGAAAGCGAATGAAAGGAGTGAAAGCGGGACACAGATACAGATACGCAATCAAGTGGTCAGCGGCATGCAGCTTATAAATCAGCGCCAGCCGCTTGGGCGCAACATCAGCAAACATTTGGAGGATAGATGACCCCGGCATCGCGACCCGCATTGCGATGGACAGCTGAACGAATGAGCGAATGACCGAGTGAGTGGACGGTCCGAATGACTGAATGAATAGATTGAGCGGCCAGCTACGGATAGATTGCTTGTATAAATGTTCGGCTATTTAGTTTCGGTTTGCTGTGGTTTGACTTTGCTTGTTTTCCCCGACCCCAAACCCATCCCCATCGCCATCATCATTTTTTCTAGCTGTTGTTTTGCGGGGGTGGCCAGAAGTTGATATTGCGCTTTTGTGTTTTAATGTTGTTTCTGGGACAATTGTCAGTCCGGCGAGAGCTGGTTTGTCCGAGTTGGTTAGCTGAATCATTTTGTTTGACAAATGGCTGGGCAATTAGGAATTAACTACCATCTGTTTAGGCTGGGTCCTTGGGCATAAGCCGCTTTAAGTGCGCTCACGGGATTCGTGAAGAAGAGTTTCCTAGTGCTGATCAACTATAATTGTGGGGAACCTACTTTGTTTAGAAGAGCGGTCCTAATTTGTAACAAAATCAAATTGGTTGATAAAAAATGCGTTTTAGGGTCTGCGCATCGTCTTCAAAGTTTATCACTCATACTGTTGCCTTTACAATATAGGTGGCGTAGATTTTAACTAAAAATTTGATTATATGTGTTCCCTATTTTAATAATTATTTCATCAAAACCAATAAATTGACAAGGTGAGAAATTTTGAGAAAAATTTTGTTCGAACAATTTCTCCTTGCGAACGTGACGTATGAATAATTTTTGAATAAACTTTACTACCATTGCGTACCCCTAAATCTTAAAGATATGTATTAAGCTTTTGAATTAATTTCTTGCACATTAAATTCTATTATATTTTAGAGCGAGAATAATTTGCATTTTATATTTTTTTAACCATGGGATTTCAGTGTAAGCTGATTTTGACATAAAAAAATGTTAATGAGAGGACAAGCAAAAAAATGGACCTCTGATCATTACTATACTCACAATATTTACTTTAAATCAAGATATAACTTGATTAATTTGAATTCTTTTTCTTTGACAAAGTTATACCAAAGGTTTCTATAAAGTAAAATATTTTTAACCTAATAATATCTTGGGATTTTGACATTAATCGACAAAACTTCTTCACAAGCTTACTTCTTACTTACTTCCTTACAAGAACTCAAGGGTAATTGGGAAATTACTTCAAACCATTATAGCAACTCAAGAACGTTTTCCGACACCATCGAGTTATTTCGAGACCATCTAAGGGAACTACTGCTATACGCCAGAATAATAACTGTTGCAGTAACGACTTAAAATTAGTTTACAAACTTCGTCTAATAATGTACACAGAGTTAGTACCTGTGCGTTGAGCACTAAGTGTATACTTCTAGCCCAAACCGCCCGCTCAGTGACAACACGGTTAACATTGCACCCTGACTTTGGGCCACTGACAGCAATTGACTGTCTAAGTATCTCCCAGTAGGAGGACCTGCTTTCCCTTTGTCTGCGGCGCGAATACCAACGAGGGATGCCAAGCCTGTGTTTACGTGAATGGCAAGTACTTACATACTTGCAGCCAAAAGTAAAACAGGACCGGCAACAATGCCGCAAGATTGCTTGTGGCCAACAAGGCGGGCGGATCATCTGCATATATTTATGTACATATACATATAGTTTCATGGTACAAAGGAGTCGTCGTCCCAAAGAAAACCGCACTCATGTGGTGAGGTTGTAGCTTAAAGCACTTCTTTATCAACCCGCTCCCATTCTTAAGAAATATGGCTATGCAAATATTTCTATTGCATATTTTTGGGCACGCGGCCGAATTTCTAGATTATGGAAAATGCATGGTACAGTGGGCGGGGCAGAGGGACTTGTTTGCAATTTGCACAATCCCAAAAAAGTCCAATATACGGATTTTATTAAAAACCTATAAAGCTTTCTTTACATTTTTTTGAAGGTCAAAAGGTTTTACATTTCTATGAAACCATGCCCAAATCTATGCGGAGATAAGGGACTTACATTTTTTATTGTACCCAAACCTTCGCTTTAAGAATATATTTTTTTAATAATAGTAAACCTTAATTTTTTTTGAAACAAAGAAACCTTTGTAGTATTTCTAACACTTACGTTCATTTTTTAAGTGCAGGTTAATTAAACGCCTATCTGCGTTCATCCGCTGGCTTAGTTTTATACAAGTATATTGTTGCGCAAATATCTAGATTGCTTACGATTGGGTAGAGGACTGTAACTTGGGGCTGCGGGGGAGTGCAATAGTAAGAACTTTACAGCCTGAGTTTTATAAAAATAGTAAGTCCCAACAAAACGAGATAAGTTTTAGAAGGCGATCTACAAAAGCCATGCCTCAGTATCCGACATAGCCCAGTTACTTTCGTGATGTCGCAAACCCCAAAGCTCCCAGTCTATCTGCTGCTGGTCGTTATTTCCGTGGGTTGTAGCCTATCCTACGATGTGCCCAAGGCCACCGTGAAGGTCATTTTTCCGATTGGCTTCGAAGTATCCATTCCCGACGAGCCAGGAATTTCTTTGTTTGCTTTTCATGGCAAGGTCAACGAGGATATATATGATCTGAGCGATCAAACGTGGGCGGCTGATATAATAAAATCTCGCAATGGACGTTGGACATATCGCAACCGAAACCAGAAACTTCGACCAGGAGACGTTCTGTACTATTGGACAACAGCAAGATATCATGGAGTAGACTCGCACAACTACAACCAGGAGTATGTAGTAAGCCGAAAGGATTTCCAGAGACTCGATGAAAACGATGGTGATGACCAGCCGACTCTCGAGAACAGCCAAAGCAATATATTGGTCCAACTTATTAAACATATTCAAATTCAAAAGTCTTCTATAGTCAATATAAGATCTTGATTTCAAAATAAATGGATTTGCTGTGTTATACATCTGATATTAAATGTTATTTAATAGACCTTAAGGAGTAAATTTTTAAGGGATTCTCTCCCCCCGCCTGATCTGGTGCACCTTTCTTGCAATTTAAAAAAAAATGAATGGCAGACATTAGATATTTGAACTTTCAAACCCATTTTTTACGCCTAAAGCATTCAAATACCAAAAAAAAATATTTTTTTTGTAAAAAATATAGATTTTTATAAATCTACTTAATGAATGAATGTCACCTTAAATTGTTAATCTAAAAAATTCTTCTCATCCAAACAAAAAATGTTCAGATATTTTCATATCCTAAAACAGTTTCTCAATCGAAATATCTATTTATTTATTTATTAAAGATGTTCGTAAGGTTTACAAAACTAAAACAAGGAAGAACGCTATAGTCGAGTACCTCGACTATCAGATACCCGTTACTCAGCTATATGGAGATATGCAAGCAGCAAAGCGAGATTAAAATGCGCCACCTACCGGCGGTATACAGATTTAAGCGTTATGGGCGTTAGAGTGGGCGTGGCAAATTTTTTTTTGGATCAATCGATAGGTATCGACGAGACCAATACATTTCAGTTAAAATTTTTTATCTAGCATGAAAATTGTGGGCGTCACAGGTTTTCGCGGTTTGTGGGCGTTAAAGTGGGCGTGGCAAACTTTTTTTTGGGTCAATCGATAGGTATTGATGAGAACAATACATTTCAGTTAAAATTTTTATTCTAGCATCAAAACTGTAGGAGCCACAGTTTTGGGCGGTTTGTGGGCGTTAGAGTGGGCGTGGCACTGTGCTGAAACAAACTTGCGCTGCGCAGGAATCTCAGGAATCTGCGTGCCTAATCCCAGTATTGTAACTCTCATAGTTTCCGAGATCTCAGCGTTCATACGGACAGACGGACAGACGGACAGACGGACAGACGGACAGACGGACAGACGGACAGACGGACATGGCTAGATCGACTCGGCTAGTGATCCTGATCAAGAATATATATACTTTGTGGGGTCGGAAACGCTTCCTTCTGCCTGTTACATACTTTCCGACGAATCTAGTATACCCTTTTACTCTACGAGTAACGGGTATAACTAACTTGGGGGGTTGAAGTGCTAGCTGCGACTAAGTGTTTTTAATAAGTTTCTCGCACGAAATAAATTATTTCCATTTTTCCCCAATGAAAAAACTTGTAGAATTTTGTAACATTAGTAATATCAAAATATTTGATTTTACAAAACAATTTATATGGAATTAGTAAAACTAAGACTTCATGTCACTTCTGCTTTTAAAGTTCTCACCCCAAATAAAATCACACACTTGTAGGGTATAGCTGAAAGCTCCTCCTTATTCATCCGCTCTCATATGTTAAGAAACATTGCTGTTCAAATATTTTGATTGCTTACTTTCGGGCTCTGCTCGGAATTCTCGGGTCGCGGGGGGATGCACCGGCGGGAAATTTACAGCTTACCGGGGACAAAAACAAGTCGCAACTAGACGAGATAAGCTTTGAAAGGCGGGCTACATAAGCCGTGTCTGAGTTCCCGACCCAATCCAGTTACCATCATGACGTCGCAACCCTCCAAGTTCCCAGTCTATCTGCTCCTCATCGCTATTTCCGTGGGTGGTAGTCTATCCTACGATGTGCCCAAGGCCACCGTCAAGGTCAATTCACCGAAGGGCTTTGAGGTCTCCATTCCCAACGAACCCGGTATTTCGCTATTCGCCTTTCACGGCAAAGTCAACGAGGAGATGGATGATCTGAGCGATCAGACGTGGGCGGCCGATATAGTGAGTTCCCGAAACGGACGTTGGACCTATCGCAACCGGAACCAGAAACTTAAACCGGGAGATGTTCTGTACTATTGGACAACTGCGCGGTACCATGGAGTCGACTACCACAACTACAACCAGGTTCATGTGGTCGGCCAGGGGGATTCCCAGAGAATCGATGTGAACGGTTCCAATGGTGGTCGCCAACCTGTAGTCGCCAACGGCCACAACACCATCAATATATTTGTACAATAAATTATACGAAACTACAAAGTTTATATTTTTTATTACGCTAGTCATCTTCAGTCAGGTTTGTTTAGAGTTTTTTCAATAAGATTAAATTAGCACAAACCCATTTTATAAGTATACTTGCTTTGTTGTGTTATGGATCCCAAAGAATAGCTTCAAGTTTTATGGTAGGAGTAGTATTTCAATTATATCACACATACATATGTATTTGATATAACGCGATATGAATGAAATCGCAACGATTTTATTAATTATTATTATTATTATTATTTTATTAATAACAATAAAGCAACTTATTTTAGTTTGATTTATCATGAATTTATATGCAGTATCCAATGTCTTACAAAAAAAACTAAACTAACCGCATTGTGGTTAAAAAAATTCGCCGCTGCAACAATGTATTTCAATTCCATCGCTTGGCTTTATTTTTTCCGATGGGCTATAAATCAAAGAAACACTTTGTCACAGATACGCAAGTAAGTATCCGGATCGTATAAATCATACTGAAAAGTTCTTCTGCCCGCTCATCAACCGTGTTTAAAGGGCAACACCCAAAAATTGCGGCCATGTTTGGAGCTACGCAACCGATGACAGCAAAAAAGTGCACCAAAGAACTTGACCAGGTATGAAACCACCCACCTCCCACTATATGTAGGTACTCACGTCCATAAACAACTGCATAAAAGGTTGCTCTTGGGCCATTTAACTTTCCCTCGGGGCTAACAGAAAGGAGATAAAACTTTTTGCCATCTCAGTTCCAGTTCAATTTGCCCTTGGTACGCTTCGGGTTATTTAGAAGTTTCTGTTTCTGTTCCTGCGTGTGCTGAAAGGTCTTCACTTCTGAGCAGAGGATGGGTGTGATTTAATCGACTTGAAATTGGCCTGATATAATTCATTTGGTGAATCATTTTTCCCCTGATTAGATCTATACTTTTAGGGGAAACCCGGAACACAACTTAAGTTATTGTTATATTTAAGTATACTAAATGTAAACTACTTTTAGCTTTTCGCAAAAGTATTTGTTTTCTCATCTTCTGTATATTAATATTTGTACCTGTTGTACCTTCCCTAACATAATACCTAACGTATCTCCAAAATATTTCGACGTTTTTTTTAATAATATCTAACATATCTCTCATTCGATTTTTTTTTCTATAAAAAAGTATACTTCTCATATTTTAAATAAGTAAAGTAAATGTTAACTAATATTGGCTAGCCTTAAAACTAATAACCTTCACATCTTCTGTATATTAATATTTGTACTTGTTGAAGCTTCTTTAACACAATACCTAATGTACCTTTGACCTTTTTTATAATATCTAACACATTTCTTATTATTTTTTTTTTCTATAAATAGGTATACTTCTCTTGTTTTAAATAAATATGAGTCTAAAACCTTTAACATTCCCGATCCGCTCCTGAGCAAGACTGTTTTGTGTTAGTTTACTCTGCCTTGCGCTTGACCTGCCTTGCTGACCGCTTTCAGCCAAAAATCGAAAAACGAGAAAGTTGAGTGTGAACAGAACCCGAGAAATTAGAAAATTATATAATATACTTGAGTGTGGGGTAGGGTAGTCGGCAAATTACTGCTATATGGAACACTAAATATATTATTATATGCCTGGTCAGGCCATTTGTCACAACTCATTTGCAGTGCATTAAGCATTTATGCGGTGAGGTGCTCGTAAAGCACTTTTGCACTTTTTCGCAACCATACATATGTATTTTATATTTATATATCATCTTGTATATATATACGTATGTGTTTGGTTTATATAAAGGTGGGCTTGTGTGCATATATCTGTGGCATGAAGGTAGCGGACTAAGTGACGCTGTCAGCAACATTTGCGAACAGTTCTGCTCTCATTTTCTCATTTCGCTTGGCGCAAACTGCCAGCTAGCGGCAAGATTGTGGCAGTTGCAGTTGCACTTGCCCCACCACCCACCTACACCACCCACCTGCACCACCCACCTGCATCACCCACCCATCACACGGACACCGGCACATGCTTCATTTAACGCCCATATACACACACATTGGCCAACGCTTTTCACATGGCAGGCGCTAAAATGACTTCTGACGACAACTTAATGCGCCAAGTGGGAAAAAAATATATAGTTCCTTTTACCTTCCATGCAAACTGAACACACACACTTTTTTTTATAAGCCTCAGGTGGAGAGCACTTAATGTGGTACTTAAGCTTCTGGTGCTTGAGGCTTTCAACCATTATTTTAATTGAATTGATTAGTCTGCAAATAAAACAAAGTTTTAAATGGTTGATTTAATTGATTTGAATTTATTCGTTAAGGTTGCCACCTTTGAATTCAATTTTAATTGAGCGATTGCTCAAGAAGCTGTTCCATTACTTGCTTCTGAAGTTTCTGAATTTGATTTTCAGTTATGAGTTCCTGGATGGATCCTTTGCTTTCAAAGGGACCTCCACTAGGTCCGTTGGAAATTAGACCTCCTTGATGATGGTTAAGGACTTCGACCAGTCTACCTCCTTCTTCTCTGACCCATTTAGTTTTTTGAGGAGGCTTACGTGCAAAAGGACCTCCACTATTAGATCCAGTAATGAGTTCTGGGACGGACTCTGGATCTCCATTTCCAAAGGGACCTCCACTAGGTCCGCCGGAAATTAAACCTCCTTGATGATGGTTAAGGACTTCAACCAGTCTACCTCCTTTTTCTCTGACCCATATAGTTTTTTGAGGAGGCTTTCTGGCAAAAGGACCTCCACTATTAGATCCAGAAATGAGTTCTGGAACGGATTCTGGGTCTCCAGTATTTTCTCCAAAAACTAGATCTTCTTCATGGTAACTTCCTAGTCGGCCTCTATTATATGCACCTAATGGTGAGCCATCTCCGACTACAAGTTGGGCCAAACTTCTTCCAACTACCAGCAGAACCACGAGCAAAAACGACCTCATTGTCAAGCCTGCCAATAGATGACTGATCTTTCAAAACGTTTTGTGTTTTTTTCCAAGATCAGTCAGCCAAACTACAGAATAAACAGTACTATGCAAACAAGAGTAGGCAAATAACTCAATGAATCAGATAACCCATCAATCATTAGTTGACTCGAGCTTATCAACGTCTTTTGAAGCTTTAAATAAGCTTTTGCTCATCCGGCCTAAATGTCAAATTTTTTTACACTGCCCTGCAAGATTTTAAGATTTAAGCGTGACAAAAGTTTACCATTAGTTTACATATTACGTTTAAAATATTTAAAAAATGTTTTCATTATTGCTTAAGTCAAAACAGTTAAAAATCGTCGAGCAAGTGAAGAATTCTCAATTTATATAATACAAAATGTATCATAGCTGATTCTATATTGTAAAAATATGAACATTTTAAAGATGGTATCTGAAATACATTTTTACAGGTCTTGTAATATTTGTTCCAGCGACTGGACAATAACATTTAATTTATTTTTCATGTTACCTAACAGAAAACTTAATACAACAGTTTTGATATGGCCATTTCATTTTTGATCCCGAATTCAACACATCGTGAAAACATATTTCCCAAAGACAATTAATTTAAGTCACCTTCCCCTACAATGTCAAATCTTGTGTTGATTCCTCTCTTTGTATTTTATTCTAACCGTCGACCCCCATAAATCGCAATCAGACAACTTAAAGATAGCGAGCGCCCAAAGAAAATGTAACCTTCTCCCATGAATATAAATACGTGTCCGTTCTGAAACTATTTCAGGAAAATGCGGGCGTCATCTAATGGGTAAAATATGAAGCCCACCACCCAACTCCGGAATAAGGGAAATTGGTTAGAAGAACCCGCCGCCAGTAAAAAAGCAGGCAGAGTGGCAAATTAATTATAAAAGATTCCGCTGCCACGAAGTTAAATATTTTTGCTCAACTTTGGTTCAAACTGTGGGCGAATGAGGGGCGTGGCCGTGGAAAATAAGTTGCCAGTAACTTGACGCACATTTGTCAGGTTTTCCCGTGAAAAGGGGTTAGTGGGTGGTGAAGTGTGTTGGATGAGAGCTGCCAGTCTACAGGTGTCTTTTCCCAACCGGAGAGAGTGGAATTTTACGTTGGGTGTTTCTTGTGGGTGCGATAAGAGGTGGTGAGGCTGGGAAGGGGCTGATATATGGCTCTTTGAAATTAGTCCAAGTGCAAAATTGTCCTGAAAGGAAAAAAAATTGAGCGAAAATGGAGAAGAATTGCATAACTTTGTCAGGCTGTTGTCGATGGTGTTTTCCCATATTTAACTCGGATGTTACCGAAAAATGGCAGACATTTAAATACTTTTGAAAAATATTCCTTTTTTATAAAAATGTATCGCCCAAAAATATTTTTAAATTTTTAACAGTCTTTGAACTCTACTATTTTTGTGTCATATATATTTATTTATTTAACATTGTATTGCTAGTACTCAATAGACGGCAGCCAATATCATACGATCTTGTGCCATCAATAAAAGCCCATTACCTTAGCTGCTTCCTGAGACGCCTTAAGTACTTTACGAAAACCGAATCTCGGATAAGCAGCAAACTATTATTATCGGCTTCCATCAAATTAGAAACTAATTTATTAGTTTATTGGTTCAAAGTGATTGAATAGATTGCCTTAAAGCTTCCTCTCCATCAATAACAACCAAATTAGGCACCGTGTAAATAAATTTGCATCTGCAGAACGTAATTTGCTGCCTGTACATTTGAAAACACTTGTGTAGCTCGCCATGGATCATAACAAATACATACAGACATATGTACATTGTACATACATATTTGTATATATATTCCCGGGCTGTGTACTCAATTAGCATTAATGAATCCTCATCCTCTTGAAGGTAATGGCTATAAAGCTCGCCCTAATAATTGAATTAATGTCGCTTCGCTGACGCTCACTTTGCCCCAAGTTGTTGTTTACTTATTAAGCTAATTGTGTTCATTAAGACCACCTGCCTTTGTGCAAGTACTTTAAAACTTGAGATTGTTGCCATTTTCGATTGATCAAATGCACTTTCCGTGTCTGTAGCTACCCTTACTCCCCATCACCTGACACTGTTCTAACAATGGCTCACGTCGCAAGTCATCTGCAGCAGCCCAACATCGTCGTCTGCATTTCAAAATCACACACAAAACATTTGCCAAATGCGAAAATGCAGTCAAAGTCGTGCAATATGTAGTGTCCCCTAACCTGACTCATCCACCAACATCTGCCGACCCCATCCTCACCGAACCAGCTGACTAAGTTACACGGTGAAAAACTTGGGAAACTTGGTCTGAGATGTATAGGAAAAAAGTTGATCTTTCAGAAACAAATATATTTTAATGTTAATATATTTATTACAACATTATTATATATTTTTAATATGATACAATACAAAATATTACTCCAGAACAGCGTTGAATAGCTCTGCCTAGCCTCTGCCGGGACACGTACAGCATAGAACAGCAGCTGTCGATAAGCTGCCCGTGCAAATTACTCACACTAATAAAAGACAAAATGTATTAGTATTTCTTATCAACCGCTGTTCTAGAAATAGGGAGTATGACTTTCAAGCTTTGGTAAGTTTTTCAGGATTTTTAAATTTAAAGAAATATCTTACATATTAATAAGTAAAATAACTTAAAGTTTTTATTTTTATTACAGCTGGGGATTTGTTTCAGAATGATAAAAATCGTCATAACTTTATTTAACATATAAGCATCTCACCTTTGAATGTTTTGATATAAATGATTTAAATCTAATTACTATATACTGGGTTCCTATAAAATTGTGATATAAGTCGCCATAACTTTATTTAAAATATATGCATCTCACCTTTTAATGGTTTTATATAAATGCTTTAAATCTAATAACTATATTCTGTAAAATTTTTAAAGAATTTTTAAGGTTCTAATAAATACACTTTAAAGTCCTTGATTTCAGTGTAGAGGGATCATCCATTGAACACACTTTTTTTTTGTGATTGTGCAGTCAGCCGTTGATAGAGACATTGAAGAGAGACCGAAAGAGAATTAGAGGGTGAGAAAGAGAAAGAGGGAGAGAAAGCGAGAGAGAGAAAGGGGGAGAGAAAGCAAGACAGAGAGGATGAAACAATCAGAGTGAGAGAACAAATACCTCTGGTGCTATTTTCTAGTAGCGCTTTGTGGAAATGCTTGTTGTTGCTGGCGCTGCTTACCCTCTGAAATTGTTGTTATATTTAGCATCGCAGACGCAATTTATATAAAGTTTAATTGATTGGAAAATCAAATCGATTCGATTCGCACTGCAGCAGCAACGACAAGAGCAACAATGGACACACATTTGCCTTTGACCAGGCGCAGATTGTAGGGGAATTCCCCTGCAAATCCCCGAAATGGAATCCGACACCCATGGCCAACCTACAAGCCGTATTTCAGACTCAAAGTCGTTTATCTTGCCGCCGTTTGGAAACATTTCTGATCTCGGTTTTGCAGTTTGGCTAATGTAAGTCGCACATAAATACAGCAAAGAAAGTCGGGGGAGGCAATAAAAGCCACAGCCACACATTTAGGTTAAATTAAGCTTCTTAACCTGCACTTGACATCCAAAATTGAATTACAGTATCATCGTGTTAGAACAATGCCATTTATAATTCAAAAAGGAAGTAACACAAAACTTTTCTGACATCAGTGCAAAAATGTTTTGATTCTGATAAGCCAACAAAAATCGTGAAAGAGGGAAAAACACCAGGTCAAGAGTAAATTCCAATAAATGTTTTTATAATCTTCTGTGCTTGAATTTTTTTACGTTTACGCAATAAGTTGAAATTAATTTAATTAAAAAAGAAATTCACTTTAAATGAGGCCTTGACATTTTTGTTTTTTCACTGTTACAGATGGTATTATAATTATATATATTATTATAATTTATAATGCAGTGGAATAAGCCTTTCCGCATAAGCAAAATTTAAACTTAGTCTTTATAGTTATACGAGTTTGTATATATATGTACATATATCTATAAATTTCATATTCAACTGATATATTTTTAGGTTTTATATTATTAGATTTAACAATATTAAACTTAGATCTAATTTTTTCTACCTTGATTCAATTGATTTCATAGTAAATCAAGAAATTTTAATGTAATTTTTTTATTTTAACTATTCTATTTTTTAACAGTGAAAATATACCCATTTCCGTCAGTTTCAAAGCCGTTTAGGAGCTTAGTTTTAAAGCTGTTGATTTGAATATTTGAAAACAGTACTGATCACACGTCTATGTCCTCTACTTTCCATGGAAACAAACTGATGAAACTTCACCTAGTCAGTTTTTGAGTGTAAAAGGCTTTTAGCAAAAAAGCTATTGTCATGGATGAATTTTAAAGCATTTTAATTTCCCTCTTAATAAACTCTTAAATATTCTGCTTAACCTAAGGATTAAACAAAATTAAACAACCTCCATCATAAAATATTATAATCAAACTAATAAACTTATACCCCACTAGCAATAATCCAACGCGCACACCATTATGTTAAAGAACTGCAATCATTTTCACTCTACACTTTTTTAGTCTCCCCTAGTGATGGCAAAACTTTTAGCAATGCATTTTATTTTCCACTTTGCAATTGCTTTATTTTACCCGAGTTCCTCCTGTCCCACTGTCCACCTAATCCAAATCCACAGCCACTCAAACCAAGCAGCGACAACGAAACGCTTGTCATTAACAAACAACGCAATACCTGTTTAATTTTTATTGTGAAACTTGGCTCGGCGAGAGCTTAACTTTTCCCGATGCAGTGCAGGCTAGATTCAGACACCCACCCACGATAGACCCACGATAGACCCACTCAACGAGACCGGGGACCATGGATAATGTCAATGGCCGGAGATCCGAGGTGGGAGCGAGCAGTTCGACGATATGTTTAATGGCAGTAGCAATGAAAAAAGTTTTACGTATGGCAAAGCAATTCAATTGAAAATAATTAGAAACGTAGCCACATGGCGAAACTTCTTAATTGCCAGACTATTGTGCGTTTACACTAAAGAAAAGATCCACCTAATGGTAAGCATGTATTATGCCGAATACAAGGCGATGGTATATGGTAAAGGGAATTTGTAATGAAATATTTTATATTATTATGGAGTCAAGAATACAAAGTAACTTAAATTGAATGTTTTTTATTATGTGAATATAAAATCAAGAAAAAATGGATTGAAGATTGAAGTATTTTAGTCTAATAAGCAATTATAATCAAAATTGAAAATATTCGCTAATTAGCCATATTATCCTGAATTACTAAAATTGATTTTGTAATAAGTATAATAAGAAAAAGTGGTTAAGAAAGATTTCTTTATAGACTTATTATGTATTAAAAACATGCGGGGATCCACGAGAGGGAATATAGGGGATAGATCCCCCCATTCGGGCTAAATAGTATATGTAATATGTATTTTATTACAATTTTTGGATTTCTACACAAGGATTTCCCCAACCACTTCCTGGATCCGCCACTGATTTAAAGATATACCTTCGAAAGGACGTTCAAAATAATGTTTTAAAAATAGGGTCTAATTATTAATATTCTCTCCTTGCTGAAATTGTGATAGATACACCAATTTGTTCGAGTGCACCTGACAGTACTGGAACGAGGGTTTGACTGAGAATTGAAAGAGTGCAAAGAACAGAAAATAGCATTATGCATAAGTCGCTAGAGCTTGAACCATTGTCAAGCCCCTCCACGTATCCAAACATGGGCGGCCAAAGAGAAAGAGAGAGACTGAAGCAATCCAAGAGATACGAATCAAATGAGAGATAGAGCGCGACTTGCCGATAGGAGCCGTATAAAATAAGTGTGTCCATATAATGCTACATCATTGGAACTCCTCGCCTTGACCATGTTCCTCAGTCAGCATATCGCGGTGTTTTTGCTCTGGCTTTGCTTCGCCATTCTCAGCGGTTAGTGATGTATATATATATCTGAAATACTTTTATATCTATATCTATTGGTTATTCCCAAAGTTCATGGCAATCCGTGGCGCTGGGGACCTGGCTCAAACAGTGACCACCCTGCTGGTGGACCCGCCTGGAATGGCGGAGATCAATCCACCGATAATATAATCATACACAAGAAAGACAACGGCAACTGGCATTACTGATTTTAACCAAATGAGGGAGGCGTGACCACGACCGAGACGAGATGCTTTTTCCAGTGAATGCTTAAATCATTTTTAATTTATTCCTGTTTTGAAACCGTTTTTCCCAGAACTTAACTCGGCGAATACAACAATACTCTCTTAATTTCCATATTCAAATAAAGGTATGGTCATAAATAAATACCTATGAAGTTATGACTTGAAAACTAAACTTTTATGTTATATCTTTATGTACAAATGTTGAATAAAAAACATGTGAATATCAACTTTAATTTGATGAGGTTTTAAAGAACTGGCCAGAGTTTTACTAGATCAGATTTTATTGACAATTACTCCTCGATATTCAAAATAATGTAATCAAAAGAAACAACAGATAACCAAAGGTTTATAGGTTACATATAGACGGATGTGAAATCAAATCAAATCCGAGAAAATTATTCAAATATAAAAAGATTAGGCTTTAATAAAATAACAATTTTAAAAGAAATACCTACAAAGATTGTAATATTTTATATTCTGGATAAATACTAATCGATCTATACCGAAGTTTGATGCAATAAAGAAACCGAAATGAATATAGACTAAAGATTTCATATTTTGTGGACGTTAGGGTCCGATGATACTGCATTTCAAAGCGCAAAATTTTTCTCAATAAAATAATGAAAAAAAATTAAATATAAGCTTTATTTATAATTCGTATAGGTAAGTCAAAGTTATATTCATACACTGATAAGCCTTATGGCTTTATTGATAAGGCTGAAAACCAGTTTATTGGGAATTTTTCAAATTCCCTGGCTTGAGCGTCAAAACAATGTTGACACGTGCTATAGGTATTAATTTTCAACGGTATAATGCAAATGGTACCACTCCCATCTGTCAGGTTTGTGCATATAGTAATTGTGCGTACCGCTGAACTGGCTAAAAAGCTTTCCCGATTTCACACGCTCCACTCTCTCGATCCGTTAAAATCGGGAGTCGATTGGCAAGCCGGTGACTAAGTGCCATAGAGTCGCTCAACCGCAAGTAAACAAAACAAACTTGTCGCTGGCAATTCCCCGGGATTGCACCGCTGACCTCCTCCCCGGTCTTATCTGCAATTGTGGGAGAGTATTGCCACTGAGAACTGATCATATATAATATATATGGAACGACGACGACGTGATGAACTAATATTTGGTGCGCTCGTATAAATAGCTGACACTGGATTCGCATTGGTATAGTCAATGTAAAATGGGCTCGAGCACTGCAACTTGGATTCTACTGGGCCTGATCGCCGGCATCGCCTCTATGTCTAGCGGTAAATATATTTCTGCACATTTGTAAATCTTCTGTAGTCTAACTTAGTTCCCTTTAAATATTAGTTGAGCTGAAACCAAATAAACAATATCATTTATTCCATAGCTGCCAATATTCCCCAAACCGAAGACCAGACGATTATTCGGAACAATGGAAACACCTTCCTATCAAACGGAGCTGGCCAGATCATCCGAGGACCCGATGGCAGGACAGTCCTAATAGGATCTGATGGGCGCGGGATCATTGCGGACGCTGATTCCAGTGAAGAGGACATCTCCCAGGATTATGGACACGGTGGAAATAACAATGTTATCATCAATGGTCAGTCGGGCTCAAGCATAATTCAGAGCAATGGGCATAACTTCATCTATGGAGACGAGAGCCAAGGAAGTTATATCAACAACAATGGACGCACTGTTCGGATTATAAACGGAGCTATTGAACTGAATGAGCACGGACAGATTTACACATTCCAGCCAAAAGCACCAGGTGTGAACCAAAAGGAAACGGTGGATATTAACGGACAGCCGGCTCAGGTGGAGTACTCCAATGGAGATATAGTCATCGAACTGGCCGATCATACGGTGATTGCCAAGACAGGTGGACGTACGTTCATGGGTGACCGCTACTCGTTCGACAATCGCGATAAATTGGAGGCAGAAGCCCATCAGTATGCCGAGCGTATTCAGAATGAGGTCCAAGCCAGTATCAAGAAAACCATGGATGATATCCATGCAAATCTTCAAGAGTCCCTGGGCAACATATTTGTCTAAGGTCAAGTAATTGTAGATGAGTCGCTCGAAATAAAGCGCATTAGCAGCATTTGTCTCGCCTTTAATTCAAAGATATATTTATATGCTAAACGGCTTCCGAGCTATTGATGTAGCTGGTAAATGCAAATCGAGCTGTGGGTGGTTCTTAGCCAAAATCTCTTGATTCGCACTACCTGGGGCCATACGAGTGTGTGCGTGGGTCAATTACCGGGAAATGCCGACCAGCTTACGTTATGTGATTGATTAGCGGGAAATTCAACGTACCGTCGACTTAGGGCCTGTTAATTCTAACGCTTAGTTAGGCAGCCCAGACAGTTGGGGGCGTTTGGCTATTGGAATACAATTACCGGGCCTGAGGCGAAATTTATGCTCACTTCTTGGAACTTAGATGGGGGGTTTTCAAGCTAGCTTTGGCCCACTTGACCTTGCCTTGACAGAGCTTTTATTGGGTTTTTTCAGCTAATTGAGTGAATTCTTAATTGACGACCTTGATCTTTTGTGCTCCACAAATTGACAAATTGTGTTGTAGTAGATTTCATTTAAATTTAACAACCGTTATCTAAAAATTATACTAGAGGAGGTATTAAAAAGTATATATTGATTTAATACTAAATAATATAAATGCACCACGTATATGCTAGTTTCATTTCTACACCATATATGGTAATAATGGATTTAGCGCCCGACAAAGTTTAAAAAGTTCGTTAAATGCAAGAGCACCAGGTGTAAAAAGGAATGGTTTCTATAAATATGATTATAAAATAAGTCAATATGAGTTTGCAATCTACACAGAGAAATCTAACAAAGGTTTTAGGTGTAACAAGAAAGAACGCTATAGTCGAGTACCCCGACTATCAGATACCCGTTACTCAGCTAAAAGAACCGAAGGGAAATGGAGATATGCAGGCAGCAAAGCGAGACTAAAATGCGCCACCTACCGTTATGGGCGTTAAAGTGGGCGTGGCAAACTTTTTTTTAGGTCAATCGATAGGTATTGATGAGAACATTACATTTCAGTTAAAATTTTTATCTAGCATGAAAATTGTGGGCGTCACAGGTTTGGGCGGTTTGTGGGCGTTAAAGTGGGTGTGGCAAACTTTTTTTTGGTCAATCGATCGATTTTGATGAGAGCAATACATTTCAGTTACAATACTATGTTTATGCTAAGGGTTTCATGATTTCTTGAAAGCGTGACGCGGCCGAATTCATGCATTTTATAAATCTCAGCTGACAGAGATGCCGGACCGGTGGAAAAAGGAGTTAGCGATTATTAAACCGATAATTTTTTTCGATTCGCATGAATGAATCTTGCTAGTATTAAAGATAAAGTGTGTGCAAGCCAGTATAACATTTTTTCTACCGTCAAAATAAAAGATGAAAACTAGTTTTTATTGGCACTGAATGAAAAAATAATATGTTAAATGTGAGGTGTATATATATCAGTGGTCGGCAGCGGCCTATCTAGTGAGCATAGGGAAGTGTTCTGCGCATCCTCTGCTCGCTCACGTATAACGTACATGTTCGTGTGACTTCGGCATAAGTCTTCGGGTCATTATTTCTAAACTTCGGCGCGCTTTTTTGTTGCTGCGGCAGAGGATCTCAGTGCAAAGCAGAGAAACGTCTCGCTTCAGCACGCCGCGCGCAAACTTCGTGTTTGTTACACCCACACTAATGCAAGGCAAACTTGTGATGGTATGTGTGTGCCGACCACTGATATATATATATTTATATCGATCTGGCAACTCCGATAATTGTATAGAGTTACCGGAGTTTAATTGTGACCATTTCACGCTTTCAGGTTGAATTCATAGTCAACTTTCGTGTGTTGCCGAATTCACGAAATGGCGTTTATGCACACACGAATCGGCTGAAATCGCGAAATGAAAGCGTGAATTCGGCATCGCATAAACACAGTAAAACTTGCGCTGCGTAAGAAGCTCAGGAATCTGCACGCCAAATCTTCCGAGATCTCAGCGTTCATCCGGACAGACAGACGGACATGGCTAGATCGACTCGGCTAGTGATCCTGATCAAGAATATATATACTTTATGGGGTCGGAAACGCTTCCTTCTGCCTGTTACATACTTTCCGACGAATCTAGTATACCCTTTTACTCTACGAGTAACGGGTATAAAAACGGGATTGCACCGTTTAGAAAAATAAAACCCTACCACAAGTCTAGTTGTACTTGTACATTTTATGATGTTTAATGTTGAAAGCCGTATATTACAAAAAAAAATTCTCTGTGTAGTTGCTTTGAAAAATATGTCACATTCGCAATATAAATTGAAAAATCTCGGTATATCAACAGAAGCGTTTAACAATTGACTTATTCGTGGGCTTGACACAATAAATAGACCGGTAGTGCTTGCACCCTTAGACAACAGGTCTAAATTTGTAGTGTCTATTCTTGGAATTCACTAATGCCAGCCACTGAAGATATTCTGAATTCGAAAATGATCTTTCCACTGACCAAACCGCAGTGGTCCGCCTGGTGCTCCGCATTCTACGAATCTCCGCAAAATCGTCTGGCCCAGAATGTTTGTACCGCTCGAGATCCCATCAATGTGTGTCTGCGATCCGAAGCAGATTTGTGTTCCATAGTATCCGGCGACAAGACATGGCATGAGGTGGGTACGCAGGGAAAGGGGACCACTGGAGGTCCAGGATGGATTTGCACGGGTCTGGATTTGCTGCGTCAGGAAATGGATAGAAAGTTTCCACTTCCGGCGGACTTTGAACTCTCCGCAGCGCATTTGTTTTTCTGGCACAAACTGGAGAGGTGCAACTACTTCTTGTGGACAACTGCTGATCTGCTGATGCGATGCGAACCGCTGGATGGTCGTTGCTTTCGCCACTTTATGAAGAATGCGGTACCAGATGGCGGGAATTGGCAGATGTTCGTTAATCTGGTGAAGAAATATGGCTTGATGCCCAAGAAATGTTACCTGTCCAACCAGCGAAGTCGTCGAATGAACATTATGCTGAGAAGTAAGGTTGGTATATTGGATCTAAAAGTTTTATTATCTTATAACAATGATCCATTTTCAGCTTCGTGAGTATGCTAGCATGCTGCATGCCCAGTTCACATTTGATGGCAATGGTCAACGCCTGCCGGAGCTGATTCAAGAAATGATTCCGAACCTCTTCAACATGGTGAGCATTTGCCTGGGGGAACCTCCTGAGGTTTTCAACTGGACTTTTTACGATCACAAGAAGCGCTACCAGTGCCTGAATGACTTGACAGCAGTGCATTTCTACGAGGTGATGGTGGCATGTAACGTCGATCTGGACGCCTTCGTTTGCCTAGGTCATGATCCTCGATTGTCCTCAATTTCCCAGGGGAACTACCAGATCACCCACAGCTCAAATATGATAGGCGGTGAACCGCATAGATATAACAACCAATCTATGGAGGTCATAGTGCGGATAATTTTGGACTCTCTGGCCGGCAACAAGCCCGTTTGGCTAGGCTGTGACCTGAGCAGCATATTTAGTACAAAAACTGGACCATTAAGTCTACAATCACATAGATTTGATTTGATGTTTGGCTTTAAAGTGGGTGACTCCCTTAGCAAAGCAGAGAGACTACTCTACAAAGAATCTCGGCGGGATGCCGCTGTACTGCTCACCTCTGTTGCGTTGGACTCTTTAAAAGAGCCCATAGAATTCCGCTCAATCAGTGCTTCTGTTAATGGCAAAAGCGAGTCCACCACGACCCTTAATGAAGCTGATGAGGCCGAAAAAAATAAGGAAAATTATAAGGATGAGGAACTCAAGAAGAAGTCGGCAAAAAACCAGGCCATCACCATAGACGCAGACTGGCTGAAAGAGTACGGCTTCGAAATTGTGGTCCACGAGAAATTTGTGCCTCCAGGAGTCTTACATGCCAGTAGAATATCAAAAGCCACGGAGCTGCCCGCTTGGGATCCCATGGGAGCCTTACTTAATTAAAAATTAAAGATTTAATCTAACTCCTTAGACTCGCAGATTTAAAAGCAACATTAGCTTTAGTTTCAAGTACACTTATCTAACTATTTCTCAGTTAAACACTTTTCTATTAAATTTGTACAATGTACATATACGTCACTGAGACATAAATAGTTTTACGATGGAACAAATTTATATTACTTATACTCGTATTTAAAGGACCTGGTTTACTGATATCGATGGTAAGACTGCTCTGCAAAATAATTGCGTTGCACGGTCTGTATTCATGTGTGAACTGATTGCCAAAAAGATCTGCCTTGGCTTTAAATAGGCAGCACAGGTAGAAAGGTCTATGGTATATTATTGCACCTAATTTCTTAAGCAGCTGCAACAGGGGATTAGGTTTAGCGTTTAAGAAACATTCTGCAATATGGTTTTGTTTCTCTGTTTTTCTGTAACCTTAACATCATTACGAAAGGCAAATAATAGCCATAAGTTCAGGTTCTTCAATAGAGAAATGTAATGTTTGGATGTGTATTAATACACACTAGGACCTCGATCTGTTTACAAAAGAATTAAGTAACGCCTGAAACTTAAGTGTAAATATAATTTTCTCTGTTAGTTCCATATCCTATTCTGAGGATAAGGTTTTACCTTACAGTGGGTCGCCTCGAAATTGAGTAAAATAAGTATATTATCCCAATAATATGAATAAAACTAGGCAGATGCTGGTTTTTCGCATTCTTAGCGATTCCTGTAGGTAACGAAACAAACTCTTATTTGTATAGGTACATAAGAAAAGGAGTTGTGGAATTTTCTGTTTTGTTGAATTTGTGTTTCTGTGTAATTTCCTAAATGCTACAGTACTCTTGACCGACATTTCGATTTAGCGAGGCATTGTTCCTTTTTTTGTTTTTGATTTTGTTTTTTAAGCATATTTGCTTATGTAAAATTAGCCAGCAGATACATACATAAGCACTGAGCAATTGAATAGAAGCACATAAAGTGCCCTTTATTGGAGTTCCCTGTGAACTCTTGTGTCAGCCGCCAATCGCTTGTATAAAATTATTTAAAAATCCCGCAACGTTGCGTCCTTTGTGGCAGTTGTTGTCATCGTCACCGAGGCGCGACCTTCACTAAGTTTTTCGGGAATTGCTCCTACGTGCCCGGCATGCCTAATTAGGCATTAGGGAGTTACCAGTGGGAGTTGGCAAGACGGCAACTGTTTTTTCTCGACTTAAGGGATTTGCACTAAGGAATACGCCCTTGCATAAAATAAAAAAAGAGCAGAATTAATCTTTGACTTTAAGGTCAGGCGTCATTGTTTTATTTAATTTGCTACAAGTAAATGCTTAAAATACGTTCTACTAGTAGCGTCTTCCCTGGTTGTAGTACCCAGGATAGGGCTGTGCGTATCCGGGATATTGGGCGGGAACCACCTGCTCCACAATTATTGGCTGAACCACGACGGTTTTCGGTTGAAAGAGTTTGCTCAGGAGATGACGTGGCCGGCGTATGCTGTTAGAGATCTGGTCCTCCGATTCCGATGTATCTGCGGATTCTGAAGCTGATGGAGTGGCCAGTGCAACAACATACTGGTTATCAATTGGCACAGCAGCATTTTCACCGTCGTTACTAGGAAATGCCAAAACCATCGCAATGGTGAGGCTGCTTAGCAAAAGAATGGCCACGAACTTCATCTCAGAATGTGTTGTACGAACTGAACTCAAAGGTGAACTGATGGCCAAAGAGTCCTGGTTCAACCTTTAAATAGCTAGAACAGGTAGGTCAGGTAGAAATGTCTACCTGTTCCAGGATTATTGAAACTCATTACTACAGCAGCTGCACTAGGTCAGGTTTCCCCGAAACACACTGCCCTCTGGTTTATGGCTTAAAGAAATTCGGATTTTGTAGTTTTTGGAATGCTTCTTACTAGTTTTATTAGCTTCGATATGGTTCCCATTTACATGCACAAACGCCCAACAACTTACTATACATTCAGGTATATTTAAAAGAGGAACTGGGGTGGTGGTGGAAGACCGTCTGGTGGGGGCGGTAGTCCGGGTGGTGCCTGACGGCGTTGCTAGAAGGAATAGGAAATATTTATTGTTTAGGGATCAACCTTCATTAACTGGAACCAAGATTTATACTTACCCTGAACTGCGGCGGCGGTGGCGGTGCCTCATTGGCCGACAAGCTCTGGTCCAAGGCATCCCGACGAAACTGAAAAAAATTAAAGTATAATAAAAAACAATGCAAAGATATGGAAAGTTAATTGATTATAATAAAAAAAGTAGTCTGAATGAAACCAACGATCTAAGTTTAAATGATAATATAGAAAAAACCTTTTCCAAAACTTTTCCTATAAAAAAACTTTTAGTTAGACTCCTCTCTATTTTAAGTGAAACTTAGTAATCTGGACCCAAATACATCGAGCCATAGTTGCCCACTTTAAAATTAAAAGAAGGATGTTCAAATCCATGACTTTTAAACAATGCTCCTAATATAAAACTCAGGACTACGTTCTTACACGGAATTTCGGTGGTGGATGGGGTTCGTTGCCATGAAAAAGACCGGATTTCATTTGGGGGACATGACGCCTTGCCTAGAAAAAGGCATTTAACATAAGTTTGAATTAAGGAGAATAAATTGTGAATGAGCCGCCAGTGCAACGTCTAGTGACAACCGCTTCTCTCCAACTTCTCTGGGGCCTTGAGTTTTTTTAGGGCAATAGCCTTAGAAATCGTTGGCCTTCAGCTTGACCTTTCCCATACTTACTCGTCTGTACAAGCCGCCAAACTTGGGATCCTGCAGGGACGAGAGAGACGATTAGAACGGTTCATAGGTCACAACAGACCACCAAATCTTACCTCTACTCCGTTTCGGGTTCCCCCGCCACGCCCGTCGACTCCAAAGAGGGTCAAAGCCACAACGTAAATAACCAAAACAGCACAAAATAGCTTCATTTCCGAGCTGTCACGTTCTTACGGCTCACAAAAATGGCGAAAATGACCCGGACAATTCGCTTGGTGTTTGCTCTACCGTTTGCTGCAACTTCAACATCTTTATATACCCGTTTTAATTCCACTGGGGGGATTGCATTTAATTGGCTTGTTTAGAACGCTATCCGGAATCTTGTAAAGTTGTGGCCTTTACATGTCGCGAGATATACAAAAACACGTTAATAGCTTGTTTAATTATTAATTTTTAAGATGCATCTTGCAGATACATCGGGACACAAAAAGTTACCGCTCGAGTGAGAACTTAAAAATTAAAACATGATCAAATTGTTCTATCAAACAGAGAGAAAATGTGTTGGCAAAATTGAAAAGATAGAAAAGAAGCTGTTGAATAATATTAATTTAAGACAATAATAAAAATTCAATGATTTGCATCTGTTATTCTATAATCCCAATTAATTTTTATAATATTTCTTTATAGATCACACTTACAACTGTGATTTTAGTGGATATTGCAAAAAATCTAAAGTTTTTTATGGTATTCTTACGGCTTTTGCCTTAAAAACATTAAAATTTGTCAGTTTCAACTTTAACAATAACACAATACTATTAAATTATGCAAATTGGGGTCAATCCCTGATTGATAATTTGTATGGCCCAAATAAATAGAAGAAAATATTGACATTTTTAAGGAGATCAACATCCCAATATTAACTATTTTTTTCTCCGTGCATCAATTAGATTGCTTCTAGTCAAGGTGTTACACCGAATTCGCTTTACAGCTGCAATCTCCGTGTTCCGGTATTATTACGGTCACAACGTTATGCAACAATCTGCTACCGCTCCCGCATCGCCACGCCCCTTTCCGCCCCACCGCCCACCTCGAAGGAGACAAATGATTCAGCGTCTCGCGCTATTTTTCATTATTTCCGCTTGTAAACGCCACAATGCGTCCACGTTTGCTAAGCTTTGCATAATTCCGAATTATAACGCGCTTTGATGTCGCCGCTAGGATCTTGCCGTCCTTGTCCCCCGGCTCCTCCTCCTTGCCTCTCGCTCGCACTAACGTCAAGTCAAATAGAAGTGCAGGCGACAACGCAAAAAACTGTCAACTGGAGAAAGCGGAGAAAGGGGGCGTTGAAAGGGGGAGGGCGTGAAAGGAAAGTACAAAAATAAATAAGCACACTTTTTTCTCATTTCCGTTGCTTACTTTGACGTGTTTAGTTTTTGATGTGCACACTCGCACTTCCTTGGGAGAAAGGAAAGAGTATGCACTGATAAAAATAAAATCATTTTAGAAATCAAAACAAGAAAATTGGACATCAACAAAAGGAATATCCTATTACTAGAAAGAAGTCTTTAATTTTTAAGACTTTTTATAAATATATCACACAGTTTCTATCAATCGAAAATATTTTTTCAGATGCGAACGTTGAACTTGGTAATGATTTTTAATATTCACTATGAAAAACATAAAGGTTGGTTATTTTAAATTATAACAAAAATATTGGGGCTTGCTAAACAAGTACGATCATTCTAGAAATAACTTGTTTTTTAGTTTTCAGAAAGAAAGATATTTTCTTTCTCCGATGATATGGGATCCCAAGTCAAGGACCGATTTCTAAAATGAAAAGCTATATTTTTTATGAGTGTTTGAGATCCATAGAAAGAGAGGGGAGCGACAAGGCGAATGATTAAATTCGCTGGCAACATGGACACCGCTCTCACTCTTACTCCTTCAGGACATCTTTTCGCTCTGTCTCTGTCGCTCGCCCGCCTGCCGTCTCACTCCCTCCAGATATTGCCGTCTCTTTCGACGGCGCTTCCTCTCTTTGTCTGTGAGGAAACTTTTCTCATTAGAAAACTTTTACTATTTCCGCTACTCAACGCCAAACGCAAACAACAAACGACAAAAATACGAAAAACATAAAAAAGTGCCACGTTCGAAAGACCGAAATGCGTAAATGTGTTGTAAATAAAATGTTTGATGCGCCTAAAGCTCCAAAAAAGTACTTCGACAAGTGGAAGTACAGTTTGTGTTTCCAAAATGCAGCCAAAAAGTGATCTAAACTTAGCTTTTGTAGGTCCAAAGATCTTGATTTTTAGAGATCATCCTCTAAAACTATAAAATTATATTTTATGTGCTTTCAATTTTATGTATTTATTTTATGTATAAGCCAATGTGTTTTCTACTGCGAACTGAAAACTGAACAAGCCATGTAGAAGTGATTGTTAGCACCCTACTTACACATTGTAAAAGCCACTATATAACAATATCAGCAACAGAACAGCTATAGAGGCGCCTAAAATTTCACTTTATTCAATTTGCGATGCCAAGCTGAAAACGCTGCTTGAAAATCAATAAATCAGTTTTGCTCAGCTTACCTCAGTTTCAATTGAATCAGATTTTGTTATTTGATTTTACCTTTGCCTCCGCCTGCGGGTGACCCCTTTGCCCCCCTTTGCCCCCCGTCCGCCCAACATCCGCCTTTTCTTGTTCTTCCTTCTTCCGGTTTCCTGTGCTTGCAGCGCATTTCCTTCAAGTACTTCGCATTTGCTCTAATTTGATTTTGAGCGGCAGCTTCTTCTTGTGCGATTGCCGCTGCCAGCAGGCTGTCAACTGTCGTCGCGAATTTGAAATGCTCGCCCGTTTTGAGTTGCAAATATTGATTTCGAACCGAAGCTAACTGCTATACAGGAAGTGCCCCCGTTGCCGAATTTCACTGCAGCGACTATTCTTCAATTTGTCAGATTTGTCAATTTATCGCGAAGGTAAAATGGCTTAAAGCTACCAAAGTGGCTAACATGTTTAGAATATGCAGTTGTATATTTATTCAACTTTTTATTAGTTTTTTAGATTTGCTTATATATTTAATGCATTTTTTACGAGCTCCTTAATATTTATAATTGAACAATTGTAATTCCCTTAAATTTACCTATAATTATTTATATTCTTTTTAGAGGAATTATGAGTACTAACATAATTTTTAGGTAATCTTTAAGACTTAATTTTAATCTTCAACAAAAATTTATAAGGAAAATTGCTCTCTTGTTTGGTTTGAATAAATATTTTAAACATTTATAAGAATGCAAATATAGTTTCATATTCCAAACCAAAGCAGGCCCATCAATTGTCCTAAATAGTTTGCATTTCAATTACCAAAATATATGATTTCAGACAGAATAAGCACATCCAGCTCAATATTCATGGCAATTTACTATTACCACTTTAATGGCATTAATGGGAATGAAAAATTCAATTACCACCCGGGCCATTAGTAGCCCATAGATCTGATGCTGCCATTTAATGCGCCATAAGTAGCCAGTGAAATTAATGCCCGACTGCCCCAATTGACAAAGTGCCCGGCCCAGCCTGGTCGAGCCATTGCGCTAATGCAAAACATAAACCAGGCAGCCGTTTGCCCGGTGAAATGTGTTTTACTTGTCGATGCATATTCGGCAGAACACCCAGAACCCAGAACCAGGACCAAAACCAGGACCCGATCCAGATACCCACTCGCAACAAACTGTCTGGGTAATAAGTTCAATGGGGAGCGTTCAACTACGGAAAGCTGCATCACGTCGCCGGCAAACGAGGGCATCACGAACCGGATAATGATCAACGAACTGTATACGTTTCCGCAATCGTAGTCAAATCGACAAACATTCTCGCAGAGTGCAGCGGCTGGCTCGACAGCTCCTTTCTGGTCCCTCTGTTCGATGCTGCTCCTTGGTGCTCCTTACCGCTCCTGGCTGCTCCTCATGGCCACCTCCTCGTGGCTCCTCCTCTTGGCTCCTATTGCTCCTTGCCGCTGTCACTGGGGACTACTCTGCATCGGAATGGCATCGAAGGCCGTGGAGCTTTAGGGATGTTGCCCAAGCAGCTTATGCCGCTTCGCTGGGCAACACCAGTGCCAACAACTACACTGGATGAGAAATCGTCCTCCAATCGAGGATATAATTTTAGTATTTATTAGCCTTAGCAAAGAAATAAATCATAACGAGAAAAGGGAATTAAAAAGAGATCACACAATAATTTATCCTTCTTAATATAATAGCAATTGGAATACAAGTTGGTTTAAAACCCTTTCTTGTAGACTAAAAATCTACTGTCTGTTTATCAGAGTATTAATCTTGGATTTAAAAATAAACCATATAACTAGATTTTTCTAAAATTATGGTACTGTTTTATTTTTTTGTAATTGAGGCACCTCACATTGTGTAGATAAGAACTGGCTTCTAAAAATAATTATACTACCAAACATTATGGTCATGGTTCATTTGTCTATCATAATTTGAAAACATATATAATAACTCAATTCATAAAAATGATAAATCAAATAATTGAAAAACAATATGTTACATACAAAATTGTGAGTATGGAACCATGTTTTATAAACAAAATTTTGTATATAAGAAAGGATTTTCCCTTTTCTTCCAGTGAGCGGTAACCAAATGGGGACCCAGGAGGTGGCCACCATCACACCCACACACCCTATCCACTGGAATATTTTGCATTATTGATAAACTGCTTTCTCGTAGTCGTCATCGTTGTCGTTGTCGGGACAAAATATAAAGCAGCAGCAAAGAATATTTATGACACTGCCATGCCCCAGCAAACACTGTAAAAAATGCATGCATATGTATACGGACGAGTATTGCCAGCCAGCGGAGCGGACAGACAGCTCGGCACGCCCCAAAGCTCGAAACGTGTCGGGCATTAAGCGTCGAAACGTGTGTAACAGGCTTCCTTAAGAGCACCTTGCTATGATAATGGATCTCCATCTTTCCAGCAAGTGACACAATCGCACAACTTTCAATGGGCAACGAATGGTCGAAAGAAAGTGATCGCTTATTTTATGTATCATTTATACAGCAGAAGTTCCATAAGGTCCTATCTTTTTAAAATATACTCTGTCAATTTGTCAAAAATCAAGCAATCGTAAGGCCCTAGCTATAATTTTTTTTTAACTTAAAGTCAATTAGTAGTTGGGATGATTAATCAAGAATTCTATATAGTACCATTTCGATGTAGGCTCACTATCCTAGGTTGCTCCCAAACAAACCGTTCTGCATTTAAAGTAAGTAAAATTAGATTAGATGAAGAAGATTTACTATAAATAATAGGCTATATATGTTATAGGATATGTTATAGCCTAAAAATGTACAATAAATAATATTAAATAATGCCTAATAGTTATATTTTTATTTATAATAGGTTTCGTGTAATTAGTAGACTAGTAGCAGGTAACTTCTTCGAGTTAATCAGTAAATCAAGTTAAGAAGGATGTATTCCTGTCATTGGAAATTACTTACATAAATCCTGGTTCGGTGTTAGGTATTGTATGTGTGAGGATGAAACCTGGAACTAAAAAAAAATTAGTACATTGAATTTACCAAATTAATATATGTATACTCACGATCAGTTATAAGTGGGCCACTGCTATGATATCCTATGATCCTCGAGAACAGAATATCAAGCAAATAAAGACGATCACTTCACCGACAATGTTCATTTTCAAATTGAAAACAGACAAGCTTATTGCTCTTTTTATACCCAAAACGGCAAAGAATCGCTTCTTGTATATACATATGCAAGTACATAGCATTACTGCTGTTGTTTTTCAAGAAATTATATGACCTTTTCTATCAAATGTTCAGAGATAAGCAAAGCTTAAATTCCTAGGAAAAGAAAAAATCAATCTACACTAGTCGGCATAAGTATTTGGATGAAGCAAAAGATAATTGCGTGGCATTTTTCCTTTTAAACTTATTTCCTAGGCTTGAACAGATCGATTTTTTGATGCAAAAAGATTCTCCAACCAAAACTTATAGCAACTGAAATTTTTCAAAAATCACAAAAATGCTTAAAAATTTACCTTATAGTCAAAACTGGATCTTTTTCATACTACATTTTTCTAAGGCCGTCATAATTAAAAAAGTCATGAAAAATAAGCTGAGATTTTCGAAAAGTATATATTTCTTTTGTTTGATAAAAATACTTATACCGACTTTTTTATAAGCCGACCCATAAAAATAATAATATAATAATATTATATCTGCGGAAGCCTCTATTACTTACCAATGAGATGTAAAACCATTAGGTAACTCATAACCAAGATGGTATGATTTTCTGCTCTTTTGAAAGTGGTCAAGAAATTCTTGACGGTCGAAAGGAAAAAAGAAAAGTCGGTGAGCGTGGGGAAAAGGCGCCAATGGAGCGTTTAACGGCTGCCACGCAATGTTCAGAAAGACTGAAAATTATAAAGCTACCGGGGTTGCGAAAAAAAGGGGACGAGGGGGCGTGGCCCGGACACTTCCAAAAGCATTTGCCAGACCAATTTAGCGTGGCTCCAAACTCTCAACTCGGCGAACAGTGAGTGCAAAAAATGTGTGCTCGTTGCGTTGTAATTGCATTTGCTATTGCTTTGTTGTTGCTTACAAAAAAGACACCGCACCGAGGCGAGCGGGAGCGAGAAAAAGCTAACGAACGGGCACAAAGGACCCGGGGACCCCCATACCATTTTACCATTCCAAGCCAAACGACATCGGCGCGACACCATAGGAATATGGGAGTTTGGGAATAGGACCAAAAAGGGGCGTGGTCCGTGGACAGTGCGTCTCTGTCTGGTAACGCACACATCACGTAGCGAAGTTGCCGCAACTAAAACTTCATCAATTTGCCTTGTGAATCCACGGAAACTTTTTGCCCCGATGTCTACCGTGCGTGAGTGCAAGTATGTGTTTGGGTCGCTATAAGTACATACATACATACCTATGTAATTTTATGAACACAGTTGCGGTTGAAACAATAGCAAAATATTTGGTAACAATTATTACACCAAAAGCCAAGCAAAACGCTATAGTCGAATGCCTCGACTATCAGATACTCGTTACGGAAAGTGCGAGAGAGATGGAGATATGCAAGCAGCAATGCTACTTTTTACGAGATTGCAAGGCGCCACCTAGCGTCGATTACAATATATACTCATAACTTTTTGCAGATACGTAAACCAAACATAATCCCATTTACGCCTTTAAAAAATCTTTAAAAATGTGGGCGTCAGACATATTTTAGCCTTATGGACGTTGGCAGCCTATAGAGTGAGCTTGGCGATCTTGCGTCAATCGATAGGTCTTGAAATAAACTTGCGCTGCGCAAGAATCTATAGAATCTGCATGTTTAATCCCAAATTTTGAGCTTTTATAGTTTCCGAGATCACAGCATTCATACAGGCGGACAGACGGAGATTTTAGTTTATGGGTCGGAAACGGATTCTTCTAACTGTTACATACTTTCCGGCGACTATATCACACCCTTGTACTCTACGAGTAACGTGTATAATTAACTGGATAATTTCCAAAACTCTTATTGACTTAAATACACAATTGCTGAAGTTTCTAAAAAGGAACTAAAAGTTGGAAAATGTTGTTTCCATCTATATAAAAGTGTATAGTCCCTTTTCATCCATCCTTCGAGAAAACCGTTGATTTTACTCCGATACCATTTTTATGAACGCCACTGTATTGGAGGACGTGCATTGCGTCCAGTGCATAAAGCAAATTATATCGGTTGGTTTGAGAGCGAGCTTCATTTTACGCAATTTTCAGACCATCGCATTGCAGTGCCCTGCGCTCCATTTCGCCATTAATGCCTCGCGCTTTATTTATGATTAATTACAGCGTTTAAAAGTGCATAAATTTGCATTGGATAAAAGTGTTTTTACTAAGGAAAATAATTAAATACGTCACAGCCACAACGAAAAGCGACGGAGGACGATGGCGACGAGCAGAGAGTGCATAAAATATGAATTTACATTAAAGTCATACCAATCCTTTGATTTAAATATCAATTGACTTGATTACATTATGTTAAGTCATTAAAAAAAAGTATGTTCAAGCTTCTTGATTCTGGTACAAGATAGAATAACGTTTTTATTATTAAGAACTGAAAGTCCCAGTTCCAAGTTATTTTAAAATGTTGAAAACATTAAATCGAGAACGTTTGTTTGTCTAAGTGTAACAAGAAAAAGATTAGCTATCAGCTGGGAACCAGAAGAGCGAAAAAAAACCGAAAATGAGGTTTGTAAATAAACAAATATATGTGTAAGCTTTAAGCTCGGCTTAAAATGTTTATTGATTCTTTGTTTGAAATGTTACACTAGCTTCTTTGGTTGTCATAGCTGGTTACCACATGTGCTCCTTCATCCTGGCGATAGCCTAGTCCATTGTACACCACGTAGGTCCAGAAGTACAGGGTATCGCCCTGGTTGAGCTTCGTCTCTCGATCACGAAACGTCCAGCGTCCTCGCTTGGCTGTTGGGATGTCCCGTGCCCATTGACCAGCCTCCAGTCCATCGAACTCCTCGTTCAGTTTGCCATGGAAGGCGAACAGTGAAATACCCTCCGCATCCGGAATGGAGACCTCGAATCCCTTGGGATAGAACACGCGCACCTGAGCCTCAGGCACCTCGTAGCCGTGGCCAAAACAAATCGCCCCCACCAAAATCAGAAGGCACAGCGGAAGTCGACCCATCACAGAGAATCTCGGAGCAGAACTAAAGCTGATGAGCGGACCCGGCTCCCGATTGATTTTCAAAACAAAGACAAGAGCGATAGAAAGCTCTGTATCATCGAAACTTTTGGTATTCCAACTGGCATAAGTATCAACGAGTTATATATATTAAAACAGCAAGAAGAAACACTAAGTCGACTATCAAGTTCTATTCCAAATTGTAGTTTAAATAAAATTCCAAAACACACACACGGCACGCCACCTATCGGAGGCAGTGGTACTACTGACCTTGCAAAGCAAGTTTAATTAAATCACTCATAATTTCTAAAATAATATACAGATTGGTATGATTATTGGCATGTAGATAAGTATTTGTCAATAAAATCTGTTTAAATTTACACTGAAACGAGATAATATCAAATTTGCTCACACGACTGACCTTAGCGGTATGGGCTACTCAAATAATCCCCTTAAAATTTTATTAATTTCGTATTAATGTTTATACATAAGCGTGGTTCTCAATTTCGACAAATAATAACATTGTTTTACAAAAGTCATATATTATGAATATTTTCAATTATTTTTCAGTTTTTCATCACCTTCTTTTTTTACCTTTCTAAAACAGTTCCAAAGTCCAAATGCAAGATCACACAGATCTTTTTCATCTGAGAATTCTATGCGACAATAGACCAACTCCATCGCCACCCATCTCCAGTCCACAACACCAGATTTTAAATACTCATCGATCTGTACCTCCCCAGATTTACTAATCAGCCCCAAGTCCAGAAGGACACATGTTAGAAAGCACTTGTAACTGCGATCGATTGGGGTGTCTGGCCAGTTCTCCAATACCTGATGTGCTTCTTCTTTTGTTAACTCGATTTGTTGTATACACGGATTATAAACTGGAGTATTACCCTTTTCAAAATCGATTAGAATGGAATAATTAAAGCGTATGACGTAAGGACTAGAAATTCAATCTTACATTTACTGTCCCACACAAAAACGCTACGATTAAATACAGAGCTTTGCGGTCAAACATACTTTCTATATTAATAGAGAAACTCCCAATTCCCGTTTTTTATAACAATCAAATGTATAGTAATTAAATAAAATTGAATTAAATTAAAAAATACAGTGGGTATTTAATTGCTGCCCATTGAGAGATTAACATTACAGCGAACAAAAAGATACGTAATTAAATCTTAGATTTGATTTTTAAATGCCTAATTAGAAATATCTCTTAACAAAATAGGAACCCTTGATAATCTCACTTTAAAATCTCAAACTTTTGAAATTAAACTATTGGTTATCAAAATAATTTTGTTTAATATATTATGAAAATGAATGCACTTAATTAAAACATTGCAAAAGGATGTAATACTCCATTTTTCTAAGATATTACACACTACGAATATATTGGGCATGAAAATTTCTAAGACGCTAAGAGAGTACCTTAGTCGGCAAAATTCTTTTAAAGGAACAACTAATAACGATATTTAAGATCTCACAACTTTAGACATTACTATAAATATTTAATATACTTGTTGTAACGTCTATATTACTGTGTTGTCTTTAGAGTGATTACTGTAAATAAGCAGTAAAGTTTTTCATTTATTGAAGGTACCGTGTGTCTTAATTAGTTGCTCCTGCCTAAAACAGTTGAACAAACCGAAAGTATGCTCACAATAGTCGGTCTCTTGTCGATACTCATAAAAGCATCGTCGTATTGTTGGTGCAATCGCACGAGGATCAATATCCCCAGCGTTATAGTATTTGTCCAGGCTAAGATCTCCAGAGGTGGTTACAATATTATAATATAACAAAATACAGGTCACAAAACACTTGTGGGTTCTATTAACGCTGGCCAAGTTTAGATTGCCGGGCCAGTCTTTCAACACTTCATATGCTAGCTCTTCTGATATCCCATTATGTTGGGTACACGGATGGATAAACTCTGAATTACTCTGTCAAAATAGGAGTATGAAGTTTAAGCTTCAAAATATACTATAAATTGTATACTTACAAACTGAAATCCTAACAAAAGGAGTAGCCATACAAGGCGGGTTTTAGTGACATTTTTTCCAAGCATTGAACTAGGTAAAGATATCATGGGAAACTGTACACTAAAATCAACTGGCACTCTACTTTTATTATAAAAACATTCGCAAAACATTTCAATAATATATACTTAACACAAAAGAAAAACCTCAATTCAAAATATCTGATGTAAACTTGGAATTGTTTAACAACCGAGTACCCAACCAATTAGTTACCAACAACAGCTAAAATTTCTGCTTTCGGTACCATTCATTGTGTAATATTTATTAGTTACTTGTGTTTCGTAATTTTTCCTGTCTAAAGCAATTGAACATTCCGAAAATATGCTCACAAAAATCCGTTTCATTTTTGTACTCATCGCGGCATCGATTCAGTGTTGGTGCAAACGCAATCTCATCAAAGATCCCGGAATCAAAGTATTTTTCCAAAGTAACATCTCCAGAGGGTGAAATTAGATTATAAAGATAAAATATGCAGGTCATATAACATTTATGGGTCCTATTAACGCTAGCTAAATAAACCTTGAAAATGGATGTAATACTCGATTTTTCTGAATACGAATATATTGGGCATGAGAATTTCTAAGACGGTAAGAGAGTATCTTAGTCGACAAAATTTGTCTGTTAAGATATCAAAACTTTTGAGATTATTATAAATATTTAGTATACTTTTTTAACTTAAGTATATATTACTGTGATGTCTTTAGAGTGATTATTGTAAATTAGCAATAGGCTTTTTCATTTATTGAAGGTAGCGTGTGTCTTAATTAGTTGCTCCTGCCTAAAACAGTTGAACAAACCGAAAGTATGCTCACAATAGTCGGTCTCTTGTCGATACTCATAGAGGCATCGTCGTAATGTTGAAGCAATCGAACGAGGATCAATAACCCCAGAGTTATAGAATTTGTCCAGGCTAAGTTCTCCAGAGCTGGTTACAATATGATAATATAAAAAAATACAGGTCACAAAACACTTGTGGGTTCTATTAACGCTGGCTAAGTTTAGATTGCCGGGCCAGTCCTTCAACACTTCATATGCTAGCTCTTCTGTTATCCCATTATGTTGGGTACACGGATGGATAAACTCTGAATGACTCTGTCAAAATATGAGTATGAAGTTTAAGCTTTCAAAATATACCATAAATTGTATACTTACAAACTGAAATCCTAACAAAAGGATTAGCCATATAAGGCGGGTCTTAGTGACATTTTTTTCAAGCATTGAACTAGGTAAAGATATCATGGGAAACTGTACACTAAAATCAACTGGCACTCTACTTTTATTATAAAAACGTTTGCATAACATATCAATAATATATACTTCACACAAAAGAAAAACCTCAATTCAAAATATCTGATGTAAACTTGGAATTGTTTAATAATCGAGTACCCAACCAATTAGTTACCAACAACAGTTAAAATTTCTGCTTTCGGTACCATTCATTGTGTAATATTTATTAGTTATTTGTGTTTCGTAATTTTTCCAGTCTAAAGCAATTGAACCTTCCGAAAATATGCTCACAATATGCTCATCGCGGCATCGATTCATTGTTGGTGCAAACGCAATCTCATCAATGATCCCGGAATTAAAGAATTTTTTCAAAGTAACATCTCCAGAGGGTGAAATTAGATTATAAAGATAAAATATGCAGGTCACATAACATTTATGGGTCCTAGTAACGCTGGCTAAATAAACCTTGAAAATGGATGTAATACTCGATTTTTCTGAATACGAATATATTGGGCATGAGAATTTCTAAGACGGTAAGAAAGTACCTTAGTCGACAAAATTTGTTTAAAGGAAGAACTAATAACGATCCTTAAGGTATCAAAACTTTTGAGATAATTATAAATATTTAGTATACTTTTTTTTAGCTTAAGTATATATTACTGTGATGTCTTTAGAGTGATTACTGTAAATTAGCAATAGGCTTTTTCATTTATTAAAGGTAGCGTGTGTCTTAATTAGTTGCTCCTGCCTAAAACAGTTGAACAAACCGAAAGTATGCTCACAATAGTCGGTCTCCTGTCGATACTCATAGAGGCATCGTCGTAATGTTGATGCAATCGAACGAGGATCAATAACCCCAGAGTTGTAGAATTTGTCCAGGCTAAGTTCTCCAGAGCTGGTTACAATATGATAATATAAGAAAATACAGGTCACAAAACACTTGTGGGTCCTATTAACGCTGGCCAAGTTTAGATTGCCGGGCCAGTCTTTCAACACTTCATATGCTAGCTCTTCTGTTATCCCATTATGTTGGGTACACGGGTGGATAAACTCTGAATTACTCTGTAAAAATAGGAGTATGAAACGTAAGCTTTCAAAATAAATTATAGATTCTATACTTACAAACTGAAATCCTAGCAAAATGAATAGCCATATAAGGAGGCTTTTAGTGACATTTTTTTCAAGCATTGAACTAGGTGAAGATATCATAGGAAACTGTACACTAAAATCAACTGGAACTCTACTTTTATTATAAAAACGTTTGCATAACATTTCAATAATATATACTTCATACAAAAGAATTCAATTAAATTCAAAATATCTGATGTAAACTTCTAATTGTTTAATAATCGAAGACCCAACCAATTAGTTACCAACTACAGCTATAGTTGTTTATAAAATATATAGTTTATATAATTTCTGTTCTCGGTACCATTCATTGTGTAATACTTATTATTTAATTCTATTCAGTAATATTTCCTGCCTAAAGCAATTGAACATTCCGAAAATATGCTCACAAAAATCGGTCTCATTTTTGTACTCATCGCGGCATCGATTCAATGTTGGTGCAAACGCAATCTCATCAATGATCCCGGAATTAAAGTATTTTTCCAAAGTAACGTCTCCAGAGGGTGAAATTAGATTATAAAGATAAATTATGCAGGTCACATAACATTTATGGGTCCTATTAACGCTGGCCAAATTTAGATTGGCCGGCCAATCTTTGAACACTCCATCTGCTTCCTCTTCTGCTACAAATCCCAACATTGCATTATTAAGGTAGCATGGATGGATGTACTTAGCGTTAGCCTGTCGAAAAAATCTTGGTGCTCTAACTTTCATAATAATTAAAGCTGAATACTTACTAACTGAAATCCCAACAAAAATGTAATCCAAATAGAGACTGACATTAAACTTGTTAAAGGCAACACGAAACTTTATACCAAAAGCAAATCACACTCTACTTTTATAATGAAAAGGTATTACCATATTTTATTTAATGAGTCCCAAACAATTAAAACAATTCACATTTTATACAAAAGAAAGTGCTCAATCAAAAATATCTGATTCTGATTCGTTATTATAGATCTCTGAGCCGTTGCATGTTCTTTTTATAATATTCTTCTTGTTAGTTATTAAGTACTGTATTATGTATTTGTACTTTACAACAAGGGACTCTGAGGAAGTCCCTTTATCCAAAAAGAATTTATTAAGAATAAACTAAGAAGTCCCTAAACTATCCTACCATCAATACAATCCTTTTTTAAGATGCCGCTGCCATTGAATTTAACAAACAAATTATTGAAATGTTTATTCAAAAAACTTCAATTTAGATACAAAATATATTTTTTTACGGATTTTTATTATAATAATTATTTTTTGCTTAGTAATTTCTCCTGCCTGAAACAGTTGAAAATACCGAAAGTATGCTCACAAAAATCTGTTTCTTCTCTATACTCATAACGGCATCGCAACAATGTTGGTGCAAACGCAAACTCATCAATAACACCAGAGTCGAAGTATTTGTCCAGAGTAACCTCTCCAGAGGTACCAATTATATCGAAATACATCAAAATGCATGTCACATGACACTTGTGGGACCTATTAACCTTGGCCAAGTTAAGATTGCCGGGCCAATCTTTTAATACTGCCTCTGCTTCGTCTTGTGAAAATCCATTATGATGAGGGCATGGATCCATATACTCAGAATAACTCTAGTGATAAAGAAGCTTGATGTTTAGAGTTTCAGTTTCATTGATTTGTAATCTTACAAAGTGGAATCCCAAAAAGAGGAGCCCAATAATTCGAAAGACTTCGAGCATTTTTTCCAACCACCTAACTAGTTGAAGGTGTCATAGGTGACTACACACTAAAGGCTAATAACATTCAACTGTATTAATTATTTATAATTAATGAATATCAAGCCATCTTAATAACACAAATATAATACAAAAGAAGGGGATCAATTATAAAAATACTGATAAAAATCGAGTACTGAACTGTATTTAGTTTGCATGTTTTGTTTAAAACAAACCATATGGCAGATCATTTAAAAGAAGATAATTTCCCTGATTGCTCTTTAAGATATTCTATCCCATTACGATTTTATAAATCATGAAACCAGCTCATTAAAAACAGGTGTTTCTGGAAAGTTCCGTTTTATTTTCATGTCAAACAGTTGGATGTTCGTCTATAGTACCTCTTACGGGTGGTACTGACCATCTTCGATATCTCCATGCTCGGATTGGGCGGCCAGTGCCAGACGCTGTGCCTCCTGCTGGCGTCCAATAGCCGCGTGCTCCGCTGCGATCCGCTCGAAGGCGCTCAAGTGCTTCTGGGTGGCATGGGCCACGGCGGCGCTGGCATGCGGAGCGTTAGCTAGTGCCTGGGAACGGAAAACAATGCCATCATTGCACACTATTTGGAGCCACACCTGCCAACGGAATACTCACTGCTTGGCCTGGTGTGTGACTAGCATGCTCTTGCGCAATTCGGTTGTAAGCCTCGAAATGCCTTCTCTTAGCAGCCTGGACGGCGGCACTGTCCTCCAGTTTGTGGCTCAGCTGAGGATGGAAGCCATGCTCATCAGCCACATACTGGACGGTGCGAACCTGGTTCTTGGGATCCACATAGGAGAAAGCACCGCGAATGACACCCGATCCGTCGGATACCTCTGTGTGCTGGCGATCCACATGTCCGGGAGCTCGGCCAGCCTGGTAGCTAAACACATACGGACTAGCTGGAACCTTGGGTTCCGGGGTGACCAGGTGGGATACATCAGCTGTGCTGGCTCCCAACAAACAAACGACCTTGACATGGAAACAGGAAGAGTTATAGTTGAGTAATATCCGATGTAGTGCCGAGGCAATCGATCACTTACCAAAACTATAAACTGCTTCATGACTGGGTATTGTTGCCTCTCAACTCAAGCTGCGATTGGTAACTGACGGCGACTTGGATAATACTTCGGAATTCGCAGTTCGAGAGAGCCAAAAACTGGTATTTGGCCCGCCGAGATGCGCATTTTATATGCGACTACGATCGGCTAAGCCAGCCACAGCCACGATCCCAAAACTTGTTTTTACATTTTGCATTCATAAGCAAGGTAATTTGGCGTTAAAATTAAATTAACAAATTGTTGTTCGATAAGTAATATTTTATGTTTTCGGTTAGTCATCTAAGCTTGAGAATTAGCAAGTTATAGCGATTGAAAAGGTAATTTACATAGAAGGTTAGTCTTATTAATACGTGATAACTTAAGAATATCGGTGATTTGTCTATTATTCATAAGTAGTAAAGAATTAGTTTATAGGAAAAATTAAGCTAGACCCAGCTCTCCCGTTGTCTGCGCTATCCAGTCACCATATGCGGAAATCTTTGTGTAAACTCCAGGAAACATGGCGTTTGCGCAGCCATAACCCCAGGACACAATGCCGTATAGTTTCATCTGGCCAGTGATGGAGGTGACTAGCGGTCCTCCAGAATCTCCCTGGCAGCTGTCTCTACCCCCCATCTGAGTTCCCGCACAGAACATGGTGTTGGTCACAGTGCCAGCTGCAAAATAGTTTCTGGCACACTGATACTGATCCATTTGCTGGACAACTGTGTAACGAAGACGCTTCTCCGACTGCACCTGCGTGATCGCCGTACTGCCCCATCCGCTGACAAAAAGCTGGGCTGTCGGCTTAATCTGGTCCAGACTGCTGGCCAGGCTTATGGGTTGAATTTCCCGACTGTAGACTAGGGGTTGCTGTAGTTGAACAATAGCAATATCGTTATTCATCCTCGTTGGCTCATGGAACTTGGGGTGCGGTATAATTCGTTGGACTCGGATATAGCTGCCTCCGTTGGACCAATCAGTGGAACCGGCTCGGACCGCATAATATTGCGGTTTGCTGTACTCCAGCACACAGTGGGCAGCTGTTAGGATGATGGTGTGCGAAAGGATGGTTCCACCGCAGGCGTGGCGAGTGCCCAACTGCAGGGATACTTGGTGCGGGAAGAAGGTGATGCGCGTCTCCCAGCCGCCGACAATCCGGCCATCCTGACCACCATCCGTGGAGTTCTGGGCTGCTGTCGTCCAAATAAGCCAAAGAGTTATTAATAGTCTAAGTTCCGAACTCATCATTGCGTCTTGAAGTTGCCAACTGCGATGGTATCTTAGGCCATTCAGCTCTTTTATAAGGGAACTCCAGGGCAGGTGGCTTATCTTATCAGCGCACCCAACTCTTCTGCTGGCCCTTGACCTTCTCCGGCTATCTTTTTTTTGATATTTATGGATATTTATGTATGGATATGGCTCTTTGGACAAACTAAACGGGTGGTGGAGGTCGGGATCGCTGCTAGTGTCTAGGCTTTTGCTCTTCCAATCATCTTTCCATGGCCGTCACCTGCTCCTTGAGGTAATCCAAGTGGTTGACACTATCCTGCATCACATCGTACTGGTAGCCCACGTGCTGCAGGATCAGCGTCATCTTCTGCAGATTCTGGTGGCTGTAATCCGAGACCACGTCCACTTGGGTGAAGTTCTTCAGGGTTTGATGCATGATCTGTGGGTGGGATTGATATCTCAGTTAGGACCATTGCAGGCTTTACCAGCTATAACTCACCTCGTTGCTCTTGGAACCCCTAACAACCTGACGGGCCACAGATCCTGGAAATATCCAATATCTCACTATAGTAACGATTTGTTTGGAGTAACCATCAACAACTCACCCAAATTATTCACATTTACGCCCACACGGGCACACAAACGCTTCTTTGAATCGTCGAATAAATGTCGAGCACTTGAACTGGTCGCAGAGGCCATTTTATTTATGGTTTAACGTTGTTTAAATGTTAATAAACTCGCAAAGTGTAAACAAAGTCAGGGAGAAACAGCTGAGATAAAATATTTGGTGGCAATTTCAGTGTTGTAAAGTAGTTCGATTGTAGTTCGCTTCAACAGACGCATAGAGGGCGCTAGGGCTGCAAATTTCGAGTGCGGCGAATTTAGGTGAGGCGAGGCGAATTAAAATTAGGCGGGAGAATTTAAAAAACCACTGGCTGGCAGCCCTTAGACGAACGGCTTGTTGATGTTCTTTACTTGTAAAAAAAAAGGGTATACTAGATTCTTCGGAAAGTATGTAACACGTAGAAGGAATCGTTTTTTTTTCACCCCTGTATATACTTTATTAAGTCGGACAAAGTATATACAGGGATGGTCAAAAGTATTTACACAAAGCAAAAGTTAAATATACTCATAATTTGAACTTACTTCATGTACATCTCGGCATCAATGCAAAGGTCATTTACAGTCTTTTCTTAACCCATTCAGTATTTATTGAAATGGCGAATTTTTGTGAAAATCTACATTTTGAACTTTTTCCTAGACTTGAAAAGGAACATTTTTTATGCAAAAAGTTCCTCTAAGCAAAAGTAATAATAAATGCAAAAAGAATTTTTCAAAAATCGTTTTGCTTATATTTTTCAACAAAATTTTTGTATATCCCCGCCCACAACCAAGTCCTGGATCTGCCACTGCATTAAATTATCCTAACATTATCAGGGAAGCTTCAAAATCAGAGAATAATATATTTATGACTAAATAATAAAGATATGTAAGATCGATGGTTTATATTTGCATTAAAATAAAAGAAGAATTTTTAATTTTCAAATACTCCTGTGATATCTTTAACATGATCACTTGTGTATCTCTATCCCAGACCTAAATCGGCAGGATGTTCTAGTCGCGACACACTGTCGACAGTGTGGAATTTACTGAACCTGCCCCTGGCTCATATCCCGATTTCAGGAACCCACATACATGCCCCCAAAAACTATCCGGAATTCCATGCTGGCTGGCGCCAAAAGGCGTGTCGCTAATTGTCCCTAAACGTCGGCATTAGGCGCCAACTTTCAAACAGGAAGTCAAAGAAGTCGGTGGAGTTGGGGAACCAGATTTATTTAAGCCTCCAAGCCGATGTTTCTCCCACATTTGCCCACTTAGTTGCCACATCGTAGCTAATAATAAAGGCTAATTAAGCGATTCTGTGCCAACACCTGTAGTTCATTTCGACCCTCAATCTCCCCTAATGACAATAAATTGCCGCTAAATGTCACCAATAGGCATCTGCATCTCCATCTCTATCCGCCATCTCCAAAAGACCGATTTCCCTCCAGGCTGGACGAGAGCGCTTCTAATTAATGGCGGCGTCTCGAGAAAATGTCGCGAGCCCCAAAACAAGACAACAGCAAAAAAAATGTCATGCAGATGTGGCCACAAAAATGGAAAGAGGGGGATCGGTGTCCCCCCATCCACTATATAGAATGTTTGTGGTATTATGAGTATTAGGAGGGCTCATGTTCGGGTTAGACATTTGTCATAATTACCATAGAGAAGCACCTCAAGCACTGGAATTACCGGGCTTACCTAATCGATCAGAGATTTTAGCATTCTTACTTTTAAAAAATTTCTTGGAAATTAATTAAAACATATGCTCATCACTTAGTCCCATAAATCTGCCCAGAGCAAATATCAGTTTCAATTTGTGCGTGAAACTGTTTGATATCACAGACCAGACTGCCGATGTCAATTAGTAGAATCACTAGAGGATCTGCACCCCTTTCCTTGGGATGGGGGCAATTTTCCGCCACTCGAAGGGAGATGCCTCCGTTCCCGTTTCCATTTGGCTCATTAAAATGCCGGAGATCGAGGAGAATCCCATCGATGCGTTGAGGTGGCAACACAGAGCACTCCGCACACTCGAGATACAAATTCAGCCAGAAGATGCAGTCTCCAGATCTGTCACTCAGCCCTGAGTAATTACAGCAAATTAATTGCCCGCGGTTGTCAGGGCTCACATTGTCTGCTAATTTTCGTCGATTGCACAGCTTTTCTTTAATTGTCGCCATCAGCAGCCCATGAATCCAAATTGATTCTGCATTTGATCCAAACAAAATAAAAAAAAAAAACACAAATAAAAATCCCATTCAACCCGTGAAAAAACCGATAAAAAAAAGCACGGAAATCCGAGAAGATCATGTCGTAAAAAGCGAAACACTCCTATATGATTTAAACTGCATGTTTTGTAAAAATCTAATTTGATAATTGGTTGTAATTTATGAGTCTTGTCTGCTCGCCTGAGACATAAACACAGCACGGAATGACGCCTTTTACTCCTCGAGCTCCTCCCCAAGCATGTTTCCCAGAAAAGAGCTCTCCACCGGGAACCGGGAACTCACATACCATCTCATCCCATTCCCGAACTCCGAATTCGAAACGAGGCGCACATTAAATTAATAATATGCAGTTCATTCTCTCTCATTTTTTCTTAATTATTATTTATATCTGTCAGTTTATAAAGCGTAGGCTGGTGTGCTTTGGATGGTTTCCTTTGCCCGAAGAATTTTTTATGAATGAAATTAACAGCATACTTTGGGTGGAGAGGTGAAGATTCATGACTGATATTTATTGCAGACTTCTGGAAGGATAATGCAATCTGTACACGATTATGTTGGATTTCCGCAGTAACGGATGTCCCCCTTACTTCATTTAAATTAAAATTATAAAAAAAGCATATATAAAAGTTAAAAATAAATATTTAAATTATACAGTTGTAGTTTCATTTAAATACATTGATCATATCAGGAGTATAAAAAAAATAAAATAAAAAAAAAATGCATTATTTTTATTTTTTATATTGTAAGTATAATATATTTTGTACTTTTCATTTTAAATACCATACAATATTAATCACAAATGATGTTTAAAAAATGATTTCTTCTGTATCTTCCAAAAATCTAGTGTCATCTTTCTCCATTATAACTTGCTCTATTAGGTTTTTACACAAATTAGCTTCGAGGCAAACAAATAGACAGCCCAAGGAATTAATCAGGATACAATTTCCCAAAGAGTTCAATGCACGGCCGCAAAGGAATCCCTTGGTGGTGCGTCCAACGTCACCTTTGACGTAATCGGAAACCCCAGGAATATCCGAGATACAATGGCGTGGGAGTGTCGCAGATACAGATACAGATGTTTGGCCGGAGCAGCCCAATGATCGATGTGCCAGCAAGACCCAAGTTAGATGTAGCTAACACCCCGCAGGACTTGATGCATCATTAGCTGGATGCGATGACAAAAAGAGGGGACAAAAAACAACGGCATTACGGCCGGAGGACGGACTGTTCCACGCGACTGCCAGTGCAACTCCGCCCGTGACTCCGCCGTGATTTATGCTGCGTGCGCCTGACAAACACTCGAGAAGTGATGATTTATAATGAAGATGCATGCTCGGTTATTAATTAAATTCTGACGCTGCACCGCTCCATTTAACGTTAAATGCGATCATCAAACGAGCTCATCTGGTTAGCTTAAGGATTTTTGGGGGTCTTACGCAATAACCGGCCAAAGGGCCAACCGATCTCTAATTAAATCGGAATGCCAGAGTCAAAACAAAGTCCTTAATGGAATTTCAAATATGGCATGCCATCCTAAAGCAGGAAAAAATTACTTATGATCTTCATTTCATTTTTATAACGCAGAAGTCATTAAACTATAAACATACAATTTTTTAATATTATATTATACAACTAAATAGATCTAGCTTCTTTTGTTAATAATAAAGTTATTTCATACTGTTTTAGAAAGATAATTTGATCTTTGACCAACCATAATAAAAGGTATTCATTCATATGTACGTATAAGGAAATAATGTACTGTTTAGTTGTTTGATATTTTAGGAAATATTATTGTGACCAGTGCTACGTACGTTTTATATTATTCTAGCACAAGAACTATACGTTTTTTAACTTGTTGTGCTAGGATAATATCTTTCAATACTTAATAAAAATAATATTAATAAATTTAGCACCAAAAAACATAGTTGGGGTGTTTTGAGGACCTTTCAAATGCTGTATCTCCAGACTAACGAACAGTAGGGCCAATACAACTCGGATGTCGGCTTTATTTATTTTTAATTTATATATTTTTCTAAACTGGATAAAATGGACTTTAAAAATAATATATCTTTATGCTCTTAATTTTTATTATCAGAGCAATGATTAAAAAATTCAGCGATCCGCTTCAAATAAATTTCATAGACCCAACATGGAAATGGTATAAGAAATAGCCAACAGATTGGTAAATGATTCGAAATGCCAGAGCCGAAACAAAGTCTGCCCTCTGTCTGGCAGTGGAATTTGAAATATGGCAAGCAATAGTCGAATATTCATTAAGCGCAATTATGAAAATTAAGTTGTCATTTTGATTTGAGTGCCCGCGACACTCGGGCATGCGGCCTCATAAGGCAGATCCAAATCCCCTCGAATCCTGTCCCCGCCACTATTCTCATTAAATTAAATCAAACTGACAGCTCGGCCGGCTAAATGGATGCGAAGCTGCGATTCGTCCTCGCCTTTTGCCCTTTCGCTCTCGCAACTTGGCGACTAATTAACGTGTTTTCACATATTTTGTTCAAATCGCGCATGAATAATGAAGACGTTATCACACGGCCATCCAGCCATCCATGGCACCCTGTAGCATAGTAAATGACGTGGATTTGGCTGCTGGCCAATTGGAAACTAGTGTCGCCCATGCCGCCGGCTAATTTCTCAGATCCTCCCCTCCACTCGCATCTTGATTGCCCCCTTTTCCATTCCCCAGCACATTCTGTCTGAATTATGTGTTCATAATTTCGAATTAATGAAAGTTTTACAGGGGGCTCGGTATATTGGGATTGTACAGTCAAGGAAAGCACTTTTAAATATTTTCACCATCCATTCGCAGGGAAAAAAGCACAGAAAAATCAAAATAAATAGAAAAGATATGACGATAGATAGATAGATAGATAGATAGATAGATAGATAGATAGATAGATAGATAGATAGATAGATAGATAGATAGATAGATAGATATATAGATAGAAAGATAGATAGATAGGTAGATAGATAGATAGATAGATAGATAGATAGATAGATAGATAGATAGATAGATAGATAGATAGATAGATAGATAGATAGATAGACAGATAGATAGATAGATAGATAGATAGATAGATAGATAGATAGATAGATAGATAGTCAAATATATGGATATATGGATAGATAGATAGGTAGATAAATAGATAGGTAGATAAATAGATATATAGATATATAGAAAGATAGAACGATAGATAGATAGATAGATAGATTGATAGATAGATAGTTAGATAGGTAATATAATATGATACTGAATTTGGAACACCATCAATGGTTGACGGTTTCAAAACGCATTTTTTAAGCATTTCTAATTTTATAGCAAATTAATCTATCTTTCGCCGATTTCAAGGATCTTTACCTAAAAAATATATAGAGGTCAAGGTATTCGGATATTTTAGAAAAATACCAAAATATATTTAATACTAAAAAACGAAAGAAAATGTTTAAAAATAGTTTTAACCGTCTTACTGTTTAGTATATTATTGCTACCTTACATAAATCAAGAATCAACAAATAATAAATGAATTTTCATACATTTTTAAAAACTGAGTTATTTGTACAAATACAAATTATCTCAAACGAGGACACGTGCCCGCACACCAATGCACTGAAACCAAATCCAGTCGCCAAATATTGGTCGGTTGCTCATTAATCAAATGAATGAAATATGTTGGCAAACGTATTAAAAATATTTAGCAAGCCATCGAAATATTAAATAGCGCTACTTGTAGACAATTAGCCAAAAATTATGACTTTTAATCACAGGCAGCGCGGCAAAAAAAAAAAAACGAAATCGAAAATACTGCAGACGAAGACGAACGAGAGCCACGCCCTCCTCGCCACAATTTCACACATGTTTTAAAAATAAACCAATTTGTGAGGGAAATATGTTTCCGTTTCTTTCTGTCTTGAGGACCGGCCGTATAAAGTATTCTACTTAGGCTCCGCCCCGCCAGGCGATCATCTTGAAAAATCGGCCAGTGAGCAGGATGCTCCGAATATTCAAATTAGTTTTCCGTAAGATCTCGACGCGCGCTGTTGTCTGCGGGATAAAATTCCGATATCGATATATTTTAAGAGCATTTGGAAATTATAAACCGATCCTTAAATCGTATTAAATCAGTAACAATATGAATTCGCAATCGGCGGTGCGTCGTTATCCACACAGTTTCTCTATTGAACAAATCCTGGCCAAGCCGGAAATGCGTAGCTCCGATTCCTCATTTCCAGAATCGGCGCAGGATGAAAGTGGTCGCGGTGGCTTATGTGGTGGTGCTTCGCGTGTTTCGAGTCCAGCCACATCGAGTTGCTTGGAGGATAACTTGGATGACGGCAAAAGTGATATCGATTTGGCCTCGGATGATGGAAACGGTGCGTATAATTGATGTGCTAAAAAGATAGCCTAGCAAAGGGCATAAAGTAAAGGTGTGATAATGGCTTCATATTCATTACGTTAAATTTACCTGAATGTAAATTAAAGTTTTAACACTACGAATCCTGAATAATTTTTTAATGACCCTATAAGTTTTCTAAAACTCCAGGCAAATGCAAGGGAGAAAAGGCGTTTTTGTTGGAAAACTAAAAAACGTCCGATTGTTACTTAATGATTTGAGGTATAAACTGCGGTAACGATCATGACGGAAATTACTTGGTATTTTTAAATACCTCTTATTATAGTTAGCTACCCGATTAAATCAATATAATTAATATTAATATAATAGCTAATCTAGCCATGTCCATGTATCATCTCAAAACCATTTACGTTATTAAATGATTCAACTTCAAACACACAAGAAATGTAGACGGCTATACAAATAGAAAATTTTTAAAAAGCTCTTCAGTTATATTGTTTAAATAAGTACAAATAAGTATGTACCTTTTCTAATATTTGTTCCCAAAAATGTATTTTTTTGACACAGAAATCTTTTTCAATACCACAAACTAATCATTTTGGTTTTAATTAATTTCTTTAACAGTTAAAATTATGAACATCATGAAACGAACTAAGACAATTATGAAAAATTATTTTTGCTACATATAGAAAAAACATTTGTACAACCAAAATCTTGAAATTAAAAGAAGAGAAAAAATATCAAAGAGAGATTCAGTTCTAAGTAGAAATGACCCGAAGCCCAATCGTTAATTTGGTACCATGAGTACCAGGAGCCTCCCACCTGAATGATCGAGTGTTTACGGCTGAATGATCTCATCTGTCATCTGTGCGATCGAGAAACAAATGATCAGAAATTAGCTTTTCGGGTGACAAAGAATAGCCATCCATTTACCTTCATTTTTCGCACCCCAGCGCAGTCGACTAATGATGCAAATGTCAGAAGCAAACAAAGAACCGTCGCAGTATCAAAGGAAAGCTTCCACCCGTAAAGAAGGAATTTATATGACAATTTGTTTTCGGTCAGGCAAGAGAATGTACGGCAAAATGGCCAATTAGACGCCTTGGCTAAGTGAAATGCAACTTTTTGATATGCACATGCTTATTCAAAGGGGTTTTTGGGGATGGGGAGATTGTAGATGCAACCTTGCCAGCGGATCGACAAATTACAATTAGGCGAGAATAGTTGGCACCGCTCTCGGGAATGGCCGCTGTCGGTAGCAATAAATGTCTAATTTCGATTCCCTTTTTGTAGAGATTTCAATTCCCCATTTTATTCCGTTGCAGGCCTCGGGGATGACCGCAAAAAGCGTCCGAGAACCGCATTTTCGGCAGCCCAAATTAAAGCCCTGGAAACCGAGTTCGAGAGGGGAAAGTATCTTTCGGTGGCCAAGCGAACAGCACTGGCCAAACAACTCCAACTCACAGAAACTCAGGTGAGGAATGGGATCCTTTAAAAAAGCAAACACTATAAGTCGAGTAAAATAAAGAAAGGTATCTAGAAGAAGGTATCTATCCCATTCTACTTTGTTTTTAGTTGTCTGATTAATATTATAACATATTCTCATTGCTGTAGCAGATATTATGGAAACAAAACCAATGAAAGTCATTAAAAAATTCTAGAAAATATTCAGTTTTGATCAATTGAAAAATATTAATCTAAATTTTAATAAAATAAAAAAAACGTTCAGTTCGATTTCTAACTTTAACCAACATTTTATCTTTCGCATGGTAAACTAAAAGTATGTTTTAAGCGTGGAAAACGTATACAAAATTTCAGATTGAAACCGACCTTTAGTTGATCATACGGTCGAAAAAACGGTCACAAGATATAATAGTTCTATTATAGGTTTTCAATCAATTAGGTATGAGCGAATTCAAGAAGTAACATGTTGATCATAAAGGAAAATCTTTCCGCTTGGTTCAACGAATTAAATAATTTTTTTCTTTATAGTTAAAAACAATTAAGTCTTAATAGGATCATTAGAATACATAACCATCTGCACTGACATTAAATTTATATTCACAAGACAATTCTTAAATGTAATCGAAAAAATCCTGCCCTGTCTGGTGTTTTAAAATGTATTTACCTGTTGTACCCCCAACATAGATAAAGATCTGGTTCCAGAACCGCCGGACCAAGTGGAAGCGCAAGTACACCTCGGACGTGGAGACGCTGGCCTCGCACTATTACGCCCAGCTGGGAATCGGAGGATTGGCCAGACCAATGGTCGTTGGAGATCGACTGTGGCTCTTCAGCCAAACGCCAACGGGTCCCACGCCCATTCAGTCCATCATGCTGAATGGTAGTGGATCGGCTGCACCCATGCCATCGGCGGCGGCCACCGGTTCACCCATGCGACCGTATCCGACGAGTGGCGGAATGCCTCCTCTACCGGGACCCAGTGTGATGGAGAGTGCCCGCAATGCCATCCTGGCCCGTGGACAGCCCCTGAACTTTGCCCTGCCCTTTGGAGTGGCCAAGTCACCGGCGGGAGTAGTCCACTCAGCCAGCTATATCCCTCGCTGCAAGTCGTATGCGGGCAGCTATGTGGATTATGCTGCCTCCCTGCCACCAAACGAGGCCTATCTGCAGATGAAGTACGCCACATTGCCGCCGGAAACGGAAAGCGGGTCCTCCAATGGTTTGGCCGAACTGGAACGTGTCTTCGGGGATGCGAATGCCAACTTTCTACAGCAACGGAGCACTCCAGCCGGTGGAGTAGCCACATCGTACGGCCATGACGGATTAAATCAAGCCCAAAGGAGCCGAAGACCCACGCAATCAGAGTCCGAGTGCAGCGACATTGACTGCGAGCAGCTGGACGAGGATGAAGAGCCACCAGCTGCGGAATGAAACTACATACATCGTTTAATCTTTAGAATTTATGTTCCGTACGTCTCTCACACACAAAAATATGCTCATACAAAGGATAGTCATAGGGGGTAGAGTACATGTCTCGTCTGTGTAGATTCCATTACAACTAGCTGAGAGTGGCACACTTTCAGACCTGCCCGGGATTATTGGCTCACCCCTTGTGGCCCAACACTGGTCTAGTTCTCGTCCTAGTTCTAGTTCTAGCGCTAGTTATTGCTATTCTATGTTACATTGTGGGTCGGGTATCGTTTACTGACTGGCTCTCAACAATTAATAAATGTAAATTAATTAATTAAAAAATCACAAATCACAAATATTACACGTCCGTTAGCGTTAGAACTCGAGATGGATCAACTTAAATGCTAAGAGTTACATGCTGAATACCATAACTTAACCATTGCTATAACTATATGCAATTTAACATGGTAAATTGAGAGATTTAGAGAGCTGTAACAAAAGCGAACGACACTGACTTATTTACAATTCATTGCATTGCTTGTGTGGCGTGCTAGAATGGAACACTTTTGGGCTCTTGCCACACACACAGTTCGGTTAACTACTATACATAGTGGAGACTCATTTGATTTGATTTTGTTACGCCAACAGTAGGCCGCAGGTTAGGGAGTTCGATGAAACCAATGACTGCTCAAAGAGTCGATCTCCAAACTCCCCGCCCGTCGCGATGGCAATAAACAGCAATTGCTGTTCGAGGAGATTCCATAGTTACAACTTAGCTAATTGGTCAAACAAAAATAAAATATTCATAGGGCTATTTTTTGGTATTACAAGCACACGAGCTAGCTGTGTGGTAGAGGAGGTGGACTTGGCGATGTTCAGGCTTTAGCGTCGTTAGCTCCAAGAGAGCTCATAGCCCTTCCAGTTTGCATTCGGTGCCAAGTGCACGCGCCTTTTATTGTAGTAGAAGGAGACGATGCCATGGTAGGCAGTTCGAGGAACACCGCTCTGTAAGGATTAAGAAGGGCTCATGTATTAAGAATGATTGCAAGCAAAGAGTTCCATTAATTTACCTTAAAGTCATCCATCAGCCCCAGCATCTTAGTTGTCCGCTTGTATTGCTCCCTAGTAGTGTATTGGATGCGAACTGGTCCTTCAATTCTGCATTGAAATAAACGGATGTAAACATTTTTTATAGAATAGAGCTCTTATCAATATTGCTTCAAGCTAACGAAATATCTCATACTACAGTGTGTTTCTAAGTGTTATCTCAAAATGTTCTGAAACATTGAATTCGACTGAGTCATAGCTTTTTAGAAAGCTAAAAAATATAAAATTGATATAGCCATTTTCAGGATGTAACTACCCAGAGCTATCATGTAAATAACAAAGAAAACAAAAACTCACCTGATGAGGTTTCGTCGCAGTTCATCGTACGTAACAATGGGATACGTGTATACGCGTCGCAGAAACGTGTTATCGTAATTGTCCTGAATAGGAAATAGTAATTATCATGGTCAAACAATAGTGCACTATGTTACTAACCTTCAGCAAGTAGCTCATATTGATTTTTGTGAACTGCACAAAGTCCTCGCTGAGTTTAATATGCTTTAGATACTTATCAAAGAACAATCCGCTATAAAAAACAAAAAAAAAACCAAACCATTAGATAAATTATAGCATTTTGTTCCAATTTGTGCTCGTTATCTCTTACTTGGATACGCCTATTTTTCCAAACGTGCGAGTGCGCGATATTTCGGGCCTTATGCACACGCGATCTTTGCGCTGGGCCGGATGACGTATCCAATCATCCCAGAAGCTAGAACAGTTAACGGGCAATTAGCGATCTGCTAGCAAATGGCATAATTGCCCAACTCACGATTTGGGCCATTTGACCGACAGCTCGCCCCACAGCTCTTTGGTGAGCATCCAGCCGAGACCGGGAAAGAAGTCGGTGCGGTAGAGCAGCTCCGGCTGCGCCGCATCCACCACGGCAGCCTTGCCGTTGTCGTTCCAGGCGGAAACGCACCACAGGCTGGAGTCCTGTTTGAGCAGCTTGTGCGTTCCCAGGAAGTACTCGAAGAAGTCGGGCGCCACGTTCAGATCGTCCTCGACTATGATGACGAACTCGAAGCCCACGCCGAAGGTGGTGTTCAATGCCCAGCCGTAGTGTCGGGCTATCTTGTAGTAGCCCTTGAACTTCTTCTCTTTAGGCAGCACGGTGATGTCGCTGAGATCAGGCTGCTCGATAAGGGTGACCTGGTTGCCGTACGAGAGGATTATCTCCTTGGTGGGCTCGTCGCCGCAGTCCTATATCATAAAATTAAAATTAAATTCATTTGGATTAAATATGTATATTAGATCCCTACCTGAGACACTATAATGGGGAACTGCTCAACGCTTGGCCTGTACTGAACAAGATTGTCAATGCACTTTTTCACCGAAACCCGATTGCAGGCGAAGACCAGGACTGGGAAGACGGGCTCGCCGTTGGCCAGATATGTTTTCGTCGGAATGCGAGCCGTGGGCGCCTTGGCCGCCAGCTGCCCGGGCAGCTCTGCTGATATTTCGGCGGCAACGATGCTGATCTGGGGCGTGGAGGCCGGTGAAGGTGATTGGTTCTCCAGGTACTTCATTTTGACAAATTCGAAGACATTCTGGGCCAGATGGTGACTCTGCTGGCTGGCCTCGCGTGCCTGCGAATTCAGCTTGTAGGCCTGATGCGCTTGATTCCGGCTGGTGGTGACGCCCGTGTGGCGCAACAGCAGATAGTAGGTGGCATAGGTCCACGTAACCAGAAAACCGACTACCAGCAGCACCTTGCGCGATCGCATCTTCTTGTAGGGGAGGAATTGGTGGGTGGTGGTGGTGGGTGTCTGCTGCGCTGGGTCTCTACCGCTGCAGAGGCATTGGTGTGAAGCTGGCTAATCGGATTCGGTGGGATTGGAAGCCCTGGGCTGGCTCTCCTACAGCAAAGCACCCGTGTCGAGCAGCCGTGTCCAACAAGCGTGTCCAGCATCGGGCACGGGCCCAGCTGGAATCGTCAGCATCTACTGGTGTGTATGTGTGTTTATCTGCGGGTCGTGGGTCGCACGTCACACTCCAGCGACCGCCAGGCTGGCAGATTTCGCAGATTCTGGGGAACTCAAATCCGGATTGGTTTGGTTCGAATCGAAATCGAAATTGAATCAATCTGTGTGCTGGTGGTCAATCGAATCGCGGATGTGTCACACGTCACAACTGATCCACTGGAAGTCCGATCGATTTTTTCGCCGGTTGGAATGCCTTGTTTGTTTGCCTAGCTGCCGGTTCTCGCTTCAATTGACAGCCACTGGTTACGTGTATGCCTGTAATTTGTTTGCATTGCTTAAAAGGTAAACCATTCGGTGAGAGAAACGCCAGCGTTTTAGAGATGGCACTGCAGCAGCTCGTGCATTCGATACTATCGGTGTGGCCAGACGTGCTGCGGAAGCACTAACGCGTCTCATTGCGTCGTTGGCGAAAGTCGTGTTTAGCAGGGGGATTCACGGATTTTTTTTTCATTTGGGCGGTTCATTGGATTTTTTGAAATGTAAACCGAACATAATAGTATTATAGACACGATATTGAATTAATCATAGCCTGCTTCTCATCTGAAAGTTTTAAAAGAACTCTACTTACCGAAACAAACGTAGGTCTAGCATTTAAATTAAAATATGCATAGCACCAGTTTTCCGGTAAAGTTGGCATGCCTGATTAAAAAAGAACACTAAATATTTTTGTGTGGCTATATTTTAAGGTAAAGATTTAAAAACGATATTGCACTGTCTAACGTCAGCGTTCAAAAGTGGTATATTAAAAATTACACACATAAAAACCAAAATGAGTTTTATGAGGTCGACCCCCAAATACCTATTTAACAGAGACTAACAGTAATAATCTTTACAATCCACCAGCAACTTGATTTAGTTTTAGTTTTAAAGGTTGATTTTTTAGCTCTTAACGTCTGTAATGCAGTTAAGAGCTGTTAATAAAGACAAAAAGACTCTACCAGTTCAAAAATATTCGTTTTTCCACCTCAAAAAAGGAAATCGGAAGCTCGGTGAAGCAAATTATAGACCTCATATTTTTGTTTTAACAACTTTTTTAAACTCTTTCGGGTTCTAGCCCTAAATTATCCAGTGGACCTACCTTTTGAAGTGAACATCGAAGCTCGCGTAATCAAAACATTATTTAATTACACTTTATTCGTTGCTATAAATTAAACAGAGTCGACAAAGTCCTTTCGATCAGAGTTTCGTTTAATCAATTAATTCGTTTAGTTTAGTCGTTAATTAAATTAGCTTAACAGTTACACTTAGGAGACTAGTAGGTGCTTATGAGTTAGACCGAGTTCATCAAGTTCTCCAATATATATGCATATTTATATATTTATATGTAAGTGTTTTGTGTGTATTTTTATAAGAATCACTGTTGTCTGTCTGTTTCTGTTTCTGTTTCTGTCGCAATGTCGCCTGCCATAAGTCGTAGAAAACCTAAGCTACGCATACATTTAAAGTTAATTACGTTCTGTAAATGGCAGTTACATCAAGTATAGGTATATTTTAGTAGTTAGGTAGTACATTAATATTCCCTCCTTCGTTCATTGCCACTGCACGCAATTCCGCCCTGATTAGCATTCCTCGCACTCGCACGTCGTTCACGCCTTGAGAGATTTACAACTTCTACATCAGCCGCCAACTCAGGGCCCCAAGGAGCGTCCAGAGGAGCAGCGACAGGCCGTTGGATGCGGATCCCGATCCGGAACTAAGGTGTCCCAGCTCCCGCTCGTCCACCACGAAGGCGGGCTGGGCACTGGCCGGCGTCTGCTCCACGGCGAAGTTGCCACGACTATTCCTGGCCAGGCGTTGGTTGGCCAGCTTCAGCTCCCGCAGCTTCTCCTCCAGCTGCAACACTTCATCTGTCAAGGGAAAGGAGGAAAGGTAGTGGTTAGTTTCCATATGAGTAAAAAAGGAACGGAAATTAATCTTTAAAATATTTTTACTCCCTTCTTATTATTATTGCATCAGCATAACATAATCTTTTCCTTTGCTTTATAGAGTTTATGGCACCGGAAAGTTTATATATATTTTAAATGCACTTATCTCAATAAATAGACAATTATAAAATGTTATATTCATTTCAAACCTAAAACTTAAATTTGTGTTTCCGAAATAATTGCTTGTACGTAAAATATTTTGTTGTTTTAAGCACCCCTCTAAAACTTAACTGAATTTATTCCTAAATATAGGTATCCCTTTAATTTCAAATTCATAATTTATAACTTTAATTATTCCATAAAACCTAGAATAAGGAACTCTTAGGATGATAAAACTAACGAAATCTTAAGCCTTATTTTCTTAAAATTAAGTAAGTGTAGGAAAAATAATATATTCAAATGATTTAACCTAGTCGAATACAAATAACACTCACTCTTGTTGACTCCTTCGATGTCCTGCACCTGCAGGAACATGGCCAGCGATATCTCGTAGACCTTGTTCGCTGAGCTGATCTCCCGCTTGCGTCGCCCGAATCCCACTTGGTTGTTGGAGCACTGGGTGCCGAGGCACTTGTCCAGACACACGTTGACCGTGGCCCGGAATTGGACATACGACGAGTCGGGGAACTTAAAGGCCTTGAACTTGGCGCTCAAAATGTCGCCGTCGATGGTGTTGAAGTTCTCAAACAGATAGGGATCCACAGTGCAGCTAAAATGTTTTGCAAATCGTTTAATTTATGCACTTACTACATATATGAATAAATATCTTACCCCTTGAAGATCAGCGTTTCCGAGGAGGTATGCGTGTCCGTCACATCCAGATAGTTCACACCCAGACCATATACAGGTGCAGAGTCCTCATCCAGATTGATTTCCATGGTCAAAGGTGTACCCTGTAGCAAGAAAAATGTTATATGTTATATTAATACTTCAAATTGAGAAAATTGTTTAAATGAAGATATACCATTATATCTTTATGTGTAAAATTTAAGTGTATTTTTTCGTGAAACGTTAATGCTAGAAGTAATACTAAAAACCGTTCATGTGTGGTGTTAATAAAACAATATAGTTCGTAAAAATGTAAAGTTATAAATTAAATAATGGACCTGTAGTTATTACAGTCGAACCTTTATAACTCGGAACCCCCTTTTAGAGTTTTATAAGCATTTATACTATTTATTGCCAATAAAACTAGTTCTATTTAGAAGACTTTGAATTATGTAAGTTCAAGGTACGGAAATTAAACTGTGTTTAATTTTTCACGTACAAGAAAACCAAGGTTTCAATAAATTCGTTGAGCGTTGTGTATGTATTATATATTATATTGTAATCCTGAAATTATGACAACGATAATAGTCACTCACCGACTTGACCGTCAAATCCCTGGTGAACTTCTGGCCATCCTGGCTAACACCGATGGAAAGTCTTGGCTCGGGGGCCCGCTTGGTCAGCGACGTGGTGATCTCCAGATCCCTGCAAGCAAATCGATTCAACGTGTTCAGTACTCCCGATTCGAGGTCTTAATGATCGGCAGGGGAGGACCCCGCCAAAAGGTAGTAAATCAATGCCGCGGCAATGAAAAACAAACATTGTATTCGATCAGGGGAAGGGTAGTGATGGTACTGATGGTGCTGGCAAAAACTGAAGCCCGGGGTTCTGAGAGGGACCTCGACACGCCCCGCAATTAAATTGACTGTGGAGGTATTAACGCATGTGAAGCCGCCGGCGTCGATTTGGCGGCTAATTACCTCCTGGTAATGGCAACTCTCGGAAAAGCCAACGGAGAGATGGAGAGATGGAGAGAGAGTGGGAGGCAATGAGCTGGGATAGGTTTGATTTATGGCCCTCGGTTGGGTCTTCTCAGCCTGGCTGGGATTGGATTGGTTAGGAGCAGGGCCGGACTGGGCATTTAATATGCTATAAACTTTTGCATAGATTGGCCATAAAATTGTGCATAGATGCATTTTAGCATTTATGGGCAATTAAAAGCGCTGGGGAGGCTGCTCTGCGAATCCGGAGCGTGCCTGCCCAGAGAGCGACTTACTCGGGTTCCTGGAATCCCGCCGGCAGCACATCCCGCTTCACCAGACCGTGAATGTTGCCGCCGCCGCTGGACGTGGAACTGGAACTGGACCCGGTGGTGGCATTCATCATAACATTATAGGCGGGACTGGCGGTGGTGATGCATTTAACGCTGACGATCTCCTTGCTGCTGGCCGATTCGATGATGATTTTATGGTAATACACCTTCTTGCCCTGGAACGAATCGTATAAGGAAACAAGAGCTAGAGGGATTGGGATCCGGGCATAGTCAGTCTCTCCTCACCGTCAACTGGTTGACCATCCTCGTGACTCCGCACTCGTAAAAGTCACTCAGCGAAAGCCGAAAAACGGCCAATGATCCATCGATCTGCGGCTGGCATCGCACATCTGGGTAGCCCTTTAATCCCTCCAAGTAGATTTGAGGTGCCATCTGATCCTTCGATTCCGCATCCGGCAGTCCAATGTCCACCCTCATCTGATCCTCCGAACAGTGTACCTTGTGGGAGCCTAAAAAGAAAAGAAAAAATGAAATAAAAATGGTTACTACATGTATCTATGCCGCCGCATCCACATTCTTTGTGCTAGTATACTCCAAAAAGTGGGCTAGCATGTCGTCCAGTAATCGGAGCTGGACTGGATTCTGGACTGGCTAGCCGGGCCACGCCCCCTATCATCATCCTCATCGTCGGACGTTGACGAGATGGACCCGGCTGGCAAACACTAAACAATTGCCAAACATAATTGCCATGTGTTGAGAAGCGAGTTTGTGGCTTAAGTCTTTTGTTTTTCAACAATTATTACACTGGAATAAATCTATCCTGGGTAAAGCTGGGCAAGCATAACAGATAGTATCTTGTTTTAACATTTAATATTTAATTCATATACTTAGACAATGTTTATTATATGTATGTAATATATTATGCTCAATATAGGGAGTACAGAACTTGGCCCCTCTCAAGATTTAAGCAAGCAACAAGCTAATCATATTCTTTATAATAATCATTATCATAATAAGAAACATTTGCCTTCCAAATTTGTAAGCTTGGATTATATGGGCATTTATTACGAAATGTTTATCCCAGTGCATCGCTTTGTGTTTTCTTTTATCGAGGTGGCTTAATAAACCCGCAGGGCTACTTTCTGGGGCCGGTGGAAAGCAAAAACCTGGCATTAGCCCAAGACACACTCACACACTGCTTTGGTTTAGTTTGGAGCGCTTGGGCTTTGGCTTTGGCATAATTTTAGACCGGGCCGGGCAATCAAATTCTTATTACCGTCGAACATGTGTAGGATGCCTCGAAATTATCGGCTTAAATGCCTTGCCGACGAGGCCATTTGTTGTCCAGGATTTGGAGCAGACTGCGACTGAGCAGAGTCCACACCATTGCCATTTGTAGACGGCAAAACTAATTTAAATAATTGACTCTAACTACTTAATCTCGAACTAATGGCCACAGCAAATCCACAATTTCTGGGCGGAATCTAGGTGCTTTCCTACGTAACTCGAGCCGTGGACATGCGATAATTTGGTTTAATTAGCCATTGCAATGCATTGCGAGAGTGAAAATCCTCGGGAAACAATGAGATCGAGGCATTAAATGCGGAAAATCTCTGGCCAAGGCAATTAAAAATGGCAAATGCAACTGAAATGGCTCTTGTTCTCTATTCACGACCCCTTCCCGTTGGAAAAACCCCTACATTTCTGCCCAGTCTGCGAGTCTGTGTAATCTGAGCAACTGCCTCAAGGTGGGCGTAATGCAAGCGGCGCCCGAAGAAATTAAAATAAGAGTCGGCCTGCCCACAAATGGCAGCTTGACTTCCGCCAAGAAACGAGGTCTGCTCTGAAAAATACAGAAAAAGTGAATGAGCCAGAAGGCAGAAGGCAAGCCGCCAATAAAACAAATACCAAGGCAAGGGCATTAATAGAGCATTAAGGACGCCGGAGATGAGGCGTTGAAAAGGTCCGATGGACTCCAAATTACATACAGACATGGCAGTCGGCCATTCAATTCCTCGGAGCGGATGGGATAAGATGGGAATGTGACTGGGAATAGGGATAGGAACGGAGGGCCTAATTGAGGGAGAACTGGACTGCACCGATTAAATACCTGCCAATCTTTTGTAATCATCAAAGAAAAATAAAGAATAATAAATCCTTATAAATATTTAAAAAAGCAGGATGCATTCTATAAATAGTAAACAAGTAATACTCAGTACAACACTAAGTTAAAAAAAAATATTACATGAGTGATAATGATGAATTAAAATTTTTTCATACTTAATTTGAGAATAACTTGTACTTGATTAATGAATAAATTGTATAATGTTTGTGCATATAATAAAAAAACCTGAATTCAATTCAATCAGACTTCGTTTAAGAAGAATTTATTTTAAGCATAATAAATGCTTGGATCAAGAACATTTCTTACTTAAGTTCGCCCGAAAATGTTCTCAAACTAATAATGCTGGTTTAAGAATAAAATGTTCTTGAAATAAAAAAGTAAGCCCATTTCGTATTTTAATAATACTTCGTTATAAAAATCATAATCATAAGATATTAAAAAAAAAAAATTTTACAAATAAATAAACTTTAACATTTTTTAAAAGATCGCTAGTTTATGCTTTATCACTTTCTGCTTATATAAAAAGCGGGCGACCTCCTCCAAAAGGTAGACCAGTCTGGAATGGTGGTTAGACCCAGAGCCAAAGTCTTGTCCAATAAAGTTTTTTGCCTCTAAATGTCGGCTAGTGGGCGAAATGGGCTTGGAATAATTGAATTTCAAAGTTACTTGGCCCTTGCCTGGCTTTTCTGCAACTTCTTTTATTGAATTTTTATTGCCGGCCGCTGATTACAATTTATTTGACACCACTTTTATGGGCCAAGCGAGCCAACTCGTGAGAACCCTAAACCGCTTCGGGACGAAGTCAGCAAGACTAAGACATGGACTTAACCCACATTCGAGAGGAATCTCTACAGAGCAGTTCGTTTTCGGGCCAGAAAGTACTTGGAATCAGATTGAGTGCTAGCCGAGTGGGAGGCCGTATCGAAGTCGAAGTCTAAGTCGAAGTCTGACTCAGACTGAGAGGCATTAGCATTTAACCTGCGAACATGACAAATCAGCAAAACGTGCCACATGAGCCCGGCCACATGCCCCGCCGCCGCCGAAAATCATGTAAGCAGCGTGTTGTTGCCGCAACCGTTGAGCGGAGCATAAATTTCCATTAACAATAAATTTAAAAGAAATAACATTACAGCCGAAAATGACCCGTAGCGAAGTTCCCTGGAAAACTGGCAATGTGAATGGGTATGGGGAGCATGAAATATCACGGCAGAGGCAGCAATTCGGGGAGTCATCAACAGGCCAACATGCCTCCAAGGTGGATGTGGATGTGGATGTGGATGGACGGGACAGCCACTCGGCCAAGTGGTTCCCTCTGCCATTCTGCCCATTGGAAAATATATATTCCTATCGCAATCAGCAGCCACGACAATGTTTTTGGCCCCGGCTCTCTGGCCCTCCTTCAAACAATTTGGCAACAAATGCGCGCGCACAATCAAATGAATGCACAAATCAATAAGACAACAACTGCAGCCAGGGAAAATGCTACAGCAAAAGCAAAAACAACAACTGCCGACAATTGCAACGTGCAAAATCGTTTACAAGCCACGCCAAGTCAACTCAACTCAAGCCGGTGATTCCAAATCCCGGGGATTCCGGGGAAGAACCCCGAGCTGGGGCCAAAATAACCAAATCATTGCCATGCAAATGGCATCGTTTTGTGGCTCAAGTCATCGCCAGCTTCCCTGTCTTTCCCACCTTTTCCTTTTCCGTCGCGAAAAAGTAGTCGTGAAAGGTGGGAAAGACATCTCCTCCTACCACCTGGCTGCAGTTCGGTTTGTCCCCACTCAGCTGGTCTACACTGGGAGAAACATCAAACAGAATTCCAGCTGAACAAATGTTTAAAAAAGTCATAGATATTTCTAGGGATTTAGAAGCATTAATTTACATTTGTTATGGGACTACATCAAGTTGAGTCGTTGAACTTATTTAAAATTGAAGATATATGCTTCAAGGCTAGAATATATCATAATGTAAAAACTCACAAAAAGAAAAATTCTTAAGATGGAGGATTTATATCTTACATATATCTTATATCTCACAAAATGAAATTATAAGCATAACAAAACTTGTCATCCTAAACCTCTGGTTCCCATTTTATTGGTATTTTAAGCATCAGAAAATATTACTTAATAAATTGTAGTAATATTTGGTGAAGCTTTGATATTACAAACTTTTCAGCATTAGTCGTATGATATACAATATGAAATTCCTCTGCTTTTATAAAATCCTTAATCAAGTTAATCTATCAAATATAATATATCACCTTCCATATAAAATAATACCCTTGATAATAAATTGCATCCTAAATTTCATATTGATACTGTTATAAATTCAGCGAGATTACCATAATCTATCAACTAATTTGAGCAATCTGTTTTGGATGATTTTTTGGCTAGTGTAGCCTTGGGGCATGGGCAATGTTGCAACAATTGTCTCATGAACCAGTGTGTGTGTGTGTGGATCTCGGCGTTTTGTCTGGGATTGCAAGTGCAACTGCAATTGCAATCGCAATTGCCATGGCCATGGCCACGGCTAGATTATGCAATTGTCTGACTGGGAGTCTCCCCACTCTGCTCCATCCAATCTCCATCTGCGACTCCGTCCTCCGTCTGTGTCACTATCGCAGCCCCTGTGTGGGATTCCAGTCACGTTTCTGGCTGCTGGTGGCGGATCGGATCCGCGGTTGAGGATCTGGGGCTGGATTGGAAAACTGTTTTCGGGGCTCCTCCTCGCGGAGAAGTGTTAAGCCTGGAGGCGTCTCTGGCCACTCAACGGTAAACGCAGGCGCAGGGAATAGATTCGTATTCGGTTTGGGAGATCCATTCAAGAGGAGGAATTAAACAAGCGATTTGTCAGGTGGGCTGGAAGGGGCAGGACCTGGAGGAGGAGGAGCAGGACGAGGAGGAGGTGCCATTTGTGACTTTCACATTTATGACAAGACCTCAGCTCTGATAGCGCATTCTGGCCCCACATACACCCGCCTGCTATCTCAAGAAATTACTTGGCCTGGGCCACTAACTTGACACACACGACGCACGATTATCATCAATCTTCAGTCGGAGCCACAGGAAATACTGGTAATTTTCTCGAACCCCCAGCTCTATGGGGGAACGAACCCCCCTCCCACCTTCAACTTGGCTTGCAGTTAGCCTCATCATCCTTTTCAGTGACCAATTACACTTAACGGCCATGCATACAAAATAAATTAGAAAACCTCAACTGCAGCTGGGTAATGGGATGGGTGCAGATGGTGGTTAGGGGGGTTACAGACGTATAGAGGCGGTTCTCCAGGTCAGCGCCAGTTGCCTGACGAGTGGGAGTTGTCCGGTCCTAATGGATCCCACTCCCCCAATATGCTAAGCAGTGTCAATGTGTCAATGTTACCGCGTAAATCCATCAAACTGCGACGGGAACTCAATAAACCAACTTGTTTAGTCGTTGGTCATAAACAGCAGGGGGTATGGGGGTTTCGAATGGACCCAGCCAACTACTGGCCACAAATGTGATAATTGCAAAGCATTTAGTTGCAGCATTAGAGATCCTCTGTCCGCCTGCCTCCCAGAGGTCTATTGGTTCGCCCTCTCTTCCTGGAAATCCATCTCAAAGCCCACTCAAGCACTTAGAAAAAAATAAAGAATATTGCCTGAATAGGTCATCACTTTTTAAATATAGGAATTATTTTAATATTTATTATTTAATATGGAACTCGTTGTTAGTACTTTAATATGATTACTAACCATATAAACTGATGGATATGTTTTATAAATTATATACTGCCTTAAGCTTATATTTTCCTAATGGTATACGTTTATGTTTATGATCCATACATATATTTTAAGAGAGTCATAATGTTAATTGAATTAATTAACTTAATTCGGTTAAAACTTGATTTTAATTTGGTAGGGATATTACAAACAGGTTTTTCCTTTTCAGTTTATTTCAACCCCATTTCATCTGTACATTTTTTTAGTATTTATACCCGTTACTCGTAGAGTAAGAGGGTATACTAGATTCGTCGGAAAGTATGTAACAGGCAGAAGGAAGCGTTTCCGACCCCACAAAGTATATATATTCTTGATCAGGATCACTAGCCGAGTCGATCTAGCCATGTCCGTCTGTCCGTCTGTCCGTCTGTCCGTCTGTCCGTCTGTCCGTCTGTCCGTCTGTCCGTCTGTCCGTCTGTCTGTCCGTCCGGATGAACGCTGAGATCTCGGAAACTATGGGAGCTAGGCTATTGAGATTTGGCGTGCAGATTCCTGAGCTTCTTACGCAGCGCAAGTTTGTTTCGGCACAGTGCCACGCCCACTCTAACGCCCACAAACCGCCCAAAACTGTGGCTCCTACAGTTTTGATGCTAGAATAAAAATTTTAACTGAAATGTATTGTTCTCATCAATACCTATCGATTGACCCAAAAAAAAAGTTTGCCACGCCCACTTTAACGCCCACAAACCGCGAAAACCTGTGACGCCCACAATTTTCATGCTAGATAAAAAATTTTAACTGAAATGTATTGGTCTCCACGCCCACTCTAACGCCCATAACGCTTAAATCTGTATACCGCCGGTAGGTGGCGCATTTTAATCTCGCTTTGCTGCTTGCATATCTCCATATAGCTGAGTAACGGGTATCTGATAGTCGAGGTACTCGACTATAGCGTTCTTCCTTGTTTAAAACTTGTTTCGTCTTAAAAAAATCCGAAAGGGAACCAAAAAAAATAACCAAACCATTCCCGAGGAATACATTTTAGTCACACAAAATTCCACCTGATAAATCTTATGAAAACTATTTTGATGTCTGTACTAGAAATTTTAAAGGTCTAATCAAGAAGGGGGATTTGAAACTGGTTAAATTTTTTTCCCAGTGCATCTTTCCCGATCTTGTCGTGGCCTCTTCGTGTTGCTCCTGTGTGGAGAGTGAAGTGAATATACAGTGGCTGTCAGTTGTATGCGACCGGCGCAAATTGCCATTCGTTCCATCTCTCAAACGCTCTGTCAGTGGTGGTGTCGTCTTCGTCATTATCGGCCAACAACTTTTTGTTTGTTAATTGTTTCCAATGACGCAATTGCTGGATGCCATTTATAGAACTGCGATTCCGTCAGCTGATTGCGTCAGTCGTCGTGGTCGTCTTCGTCGTCCAGCAGCCTCCGCACAACTTGGCCAGCTCCCCGCCCTCATTCCTCATTCCCAACCCCCCCTTTTTGGAAGTCTGCAAGCCAAGTCAACACTCCGGAAATCGTAAGCTCCATCAGACATTAAGGCCAATGAGTTGTGCTTCTGCAGGCTCCTGTCTCATTTGACCGCTTAAATTAACGGCCTGATCGATTGGGCGGGCGGAGTTAAGTTAAATAAACTTGGCTGACAACTTGTCGCACATTTGGCCATATTTAAAACATGAGATGCAAAGTGAACCCCCTCTGGTTTTGCAGATTCTAGGCGATCTGCACGGGAACGGTAAATGTACGACTACCAAGTCTTAGCCTTGCACTTGGCGTGAACATTATGCGCAGCTGGCTAATTAAATTACACAACAGTTTGGACATGAGTGCCGAGGCGAGCGGATGAACAGTAAAACGTGGTCAAAAGGAACGGATGCATCGCCATGACTTTGAGTTTGTGGCCAAGGTGGATAAGCTTAATGCTCAGGCGGCGTCAACAGATGTAAATGTAAATGTTGCATGCAAAAAGCTGCCCCAAGCTGCCACCTCATGTGGCATTGTGCACACACACGGAACATGAGGCATGACTTGGCTGGTTGGATGGATGCTTGCTTTTGGCCATCCTTCTATTTTCTGTTTTTTTTTTTCTTTTTTGGCGGTGCCCCGGCTAAATTTATTAATTGCCAAGGTGAGAGGCAGTCAGCCAATCAACTTGACTGCATCTGCATCATCTTGTTACGCGATGTTGGTTCCTTGCCTTGGCTTGAATTAATTTGGCCTTGTTAGCCGGGCTTGATGACAAATGCGTGACGTAACTGTAAACACGGCTGGGCCTGGGCTGCGGCTCCCTTTCTTATAGCGAGTAAGCTCCCTTGACAATTTGTCGCTATTTCCACGTCACGTTCGGTGCTGGGTGCAACCTACCTACCACAGTGAACACTCTTTTAGGAACTGAAAGTTCCAAGTTCTTAAGACAAGGAAAAAGCCTGCGGTGTTACAAAAGATTTGCTTATAACTATAAGGATCATCAGATATATATTATATCTATAACCATTATGAAAGTTTTTGGATGCTTTATAAAAAGTTTTTGGTTCATAAAAACTGAGTGCCGTCTAAAATTAGTATTGCAAATTATTAAAGAGACATACCAATGTAACATACCACTTTTAAATATTTTGCAGAACTTAAGCTTAAACAAGAAAATTTTTTTTAAATACCATTACATATTCTTATTATATTATAATACTATTTGCCTGTTTAATTTTTCTTCAATTTTTTTAGAACCGTATTCTCCTTGGTGTGTTAAATTTAAAGTAGGTCTAAATTTTCAATCCTTTTCTAGGTTTAAGCCATACTTTAAGTTTAACATGCGAATAGGGAAACGGTCCTTAAAATACAAAATTGTTTCGCTTTACTTTAGGATCTGTTAAGGTTTAAACTTAACTTCAATTTTTAAAAATTAAAATCTAAAGTAGCGATATAGCCAGGGTTGACTGTTACTCAATCCCCTAGCCCATTCACTCATTCTTTCGCTTATTTACACATTTTTCAGTTGGCGGCGCTTCAGCACTTGCTAAATTGTTGGTTTCCGCTTTGGCCGGCACTGTTTTTTTTAGCCCCCCAGCTGTTGTTTAAGCCAAATTGCTCTAGCCAACAACAAGATCGAAATCTGCTAGAAATGGGAAAAGAACAAGCTGTATTTACCGCTAAGAAGTTTTAAACGAAAGCGAGTGGCATTGTTCTTACCATATTGAGTCATTTGCTTAGGGAGGCGGAATGCGTTTAAACTTTAATAAAGGTGGGGAAATTGTGGGGGGAGACTGGGAGAATTCTGGGATAACCAATGGTTAATGGTGCTTTACGTGCAACCGCCTCTGACTAACTGTATAACGAAGACAAATTAATAAGAAAATACTTAGAAGAGACTCTAATCATACGAATTAATTCAATTGCCAGCACGAGAAAGTGTTGTTCTTGTTGCCGTTGTTTTTACCATATTAATCGCATGAGATGGCCAAGAGCAACGAGCCGAGTGAAGAAGGCTTATTCTTCTTCTTCTTCATCTTATTTCTATCTCTGCCCGATGCGGCATATAATTGCCTTTTCTTTTTATGTAATCGCTCGATGGCCGATGCCTTTTTACGCTTAATTGGCCATAAAAGTTCTTGCCACTGCCGCTGCCGCAAACGAGAGTTTCATTTGCCGGAACAGCTAAAGCTGCAAAAATCTCATTTATCAAATGGAATTCCATGCGATTTCAATCTGACATATTTCTGTGGGCGATGACACACAAAAATTTGTTGGTTTTCTTCTCGCCGATCAGGCCATTAATCAAACGATTATGGGCCAAACGGACTAGACCGAATCGAGGATCGATCGGACGGACGTACACCTATTGAACCCTCAACCCAATTGCTAATTGTGGAGTCGGCCAACAGCTCTCACAATTATCGATGGGGTCAGCACATAAATCTCTTCGGGGGTTAGGCTAATCAACCCGACCGCCAAAGGTGTCCATGGCAGAAACGAAATAGAAATATTTTGTAGTTACACCTAAAGAAGTTTCTAAGGTTTATTCTAGCTGGTAAAGGTTCAGAATTCTAATGGAAATTGGTCGTAAGCATCTGTATTTTGAAATGTTGTTGCCTTATATACTTAAGGGATCCCGATACCCGATCGAAATAAAATCTAATTTGTGCTTAATATTAAACAAAAGTTTACTTAGGAGTTAAAAAATGTTGTTAATTTTTTTAAAATAACATATACTCATTAAAATGGAAGGAACTTAATTAAATATCTTCCAAACAAGCGAAATTCCATTCACGGTTTTCTAGAAACCTGTTCAACTTACTAAACATAGACTAATTAAAGCTTATGGTATTAAATAGCATTTTCTTATTACGTGTAATATAACTTTAACCTGAAGTTAAATTTTTTCCAAGTGTCTCATCACACTTACAGATACTTGCAAAGTTAAAGGACACGCATACGTTATTACCTTTGTTAAATAAATAACAAAAACTAATTTAAAAATGTTCAGTTATTATAACCTAACCTTTAACCTTTACTTCCTAAAATGGAAGGACCAACCACACAAAAATCAAATCACAATGACCCAAAAACCACATCAACTTACTAAACATAGAATTATTAAAGTTTATAGGTAGTATTAAAAAGCACTGTCTTATCACTTGCAACATAAATTTAACCTAATGTTAAATTTCTCCCAGTGTCCCGGCACACTCACAGATACTCGCACACATTCGGATATGGGACAGCCGACTGACCAAGTGACCGCCAGCCAAAACACACCAACTTGGAAATTTATTGCTGCTGCAGACTCCAAAGTTGGCTGCTAGGAAGGTTGTGCATATGGTAGATGCAGGATGGGTTATTTGAAAGCGGTAATATTTTACTTTGCATGGCGGAGCCTTAATGCCCAAAATCGTTCTTACCCGTGGGCGTTGTCTCGGCCACATTTGGGCATTGGGCATTTACCAGAGACCCATAGACCAGAGACCCCAGAAGATCGGTGGTGAATAGAAGAGCCCGGTGTCGTGTTTTGGCCCACACCTGCAATTGACATTATTATTTGGTTGCGTGTGCCGACGACAACTGTGAAAAGAGCCCGAAAAAAAAAAGAAACACCGAAAAGGGAAGAGAGCTCACAGAGAAGCCGAGTGGGCCAGCTTGATTTATAATTGTCCAACTGGGTTTTTGGGTAGACATTCCATTCTACGCATCTTGATAAGTGCGTAGTTTATGGCCGTTCTGCGGGTTAACTTGCATCTGGCCACGGTCATCGCTTGTCCGTTGGTACAAACTTGTTGAAAGGCACTTGGCCAAAGACCATGGACCATGGAGTATGGAGTATGGAGTTTGGAGTACTCCTTACCGGCGGAGATCGCATGCCTGGCCATCTGGCCACGTTAATAACCGTTTTTGACATGCCAAGCGGCATTATTAACAGCATTTTCTTCTCCTTTTATTTATATCTCTCGGTCTATTCGCCTCTTCTCTCGACTGTTTTGATTTTTAATTGCGGGAACGTATAGGGAGGAGCGGTCTGGGCGACATTTTAATTGAAATTCTACGGAAATAGCATGAATGGGTGCTGCAGCAGCAGCCGGAAAAAAATCTTAGCTCTTTATCTCTCTAATTTACAAAGCCCTGATTTCCAGTGCAAAACCGCAGAGGCCAATGTGCGTCAATCTAAATCCAATTTGCCCTTGAAAAAAAGCGAAACCATTTCGGCATTGGATTGGAATGCAAAATCGCCTGCTTCCTGGATGCTCGAGCATTTGGCAGTTGGGGCGGGGCAAATTGCTTGATTTGACCGCCGGCTAACTGTCTTCGCCCGCTGCCGCTTCCTGGTGGTTTCTATTCTAATATACAACAGGGTACTCCACAAACCTCAAGGGTATATTACATTCGTGCAGGGGAATGCACTGGCAATAAAGACAGTATTTTTGCATATCTAATGGCTTTACAGCGCATTAAGTGAGCATTTCCATCACGTACAACTTTCCCACATCAGCAGTTGTACATCTATATCAAAGAAAGAACAACCGCTAATTAGCCACTTATTAAATTATACCCTAAGCATTAAATATATTAGTACCCTTCCGCAGTTGGAGAAGTTTTAATGAATTTAGAAAAGAAGAGCCCGAGGTATTAGAAGTGAAGATCATAAGATGAAAGATCATTTTTTATTTTGTAGCTACATTTGTAACTTGTATTTCATTTTGTATATATAATTCCAATAGTATCTACTTATTTAGGATATTTTAAATTCTACAGCAAAAACGTTCTATTATGATAAATAAAAAGATGTATTCTAAATATACTTTTATATTTAGGATATATTTAATTCTACAGCAAAAACGTTTTATTATGATAAATAAAGATGTATTCTAAATATACTTTTATATTATATACTTCTTGCTTGTAACTCAAAAATAAATAGCTCCTAACTTCTTGAGTAAAATAAGACATTAAATTGTGTAAGTAGCGGGTATCGAGTAGTCGAAAACCCCTTTCTTGACGTCCTAACTTGTTCATTTTTGGGATATGCATCTTGGGCATTTCTTTTCAATTACCAACCCACCAGCCCATGCGGTAACCGCCCCTACCCCCCCCCCCCCCTTTTTTTGTGGTTGCGGTTAACTCCCCGTTTGCCATGTAATTTGGACTTCAAACGCATTCACGTGTTGCAGTTGATGCTGCTGTTGATCTTTCCACTGTTTTCTTTTTGTGAGCAGCTGCAGGCGCATATCAAAAGACTCAGAACACGAACTGGCTTCTCGTTAGCTGGGTGGACGAGAAGCTGGGCAGCGCTTTTCCTCATCGCCGGCACTTTTCCATGAGTTTCCATGACTCTGATCCAGTTCATTTGGATCGGTGCGGAATTTTACAGTTGCCAGCCGCATTCGTAAATTGTGTTTTGGCTCCGATTCGACAGAATGGAATTCAATAAATTAATTAACAACATTTTTTGCTGATTTTATCGCACCGAGACGGAGACTGTTTTCCATGCACTGATGAGTTTTGCCATTAAAAGCAGAATCGCGGATAATTAAATGGCAACTTTTAATCAGGTTAACCGAAAAGAATCGCAAAGGCGGGCAAGATAAGAAAATAGAAACCACATCATGACATTAAAACATTAAAAAAGTCTCCCTCTTCTAGAATTCGCTTTTTAATGATTTTGTTATTGTTGTCATTAAAAGACAAGCATAACAACAAATACAGCGTAAACTCTCTCTTAGTTTTTTTTTTTTTTTTTTTTGTTTGTTTGCAATGTCATTGACTTTGGTGCGTGCGTGTGCAAATTGTGTTGTGAATTCTGGTGGAGCCACATGCGATGAAAAAGGCACAGGTACAGTAAATGTCGGCTCGGATGGACTGAAGATTCTTAAACATCAGTTTGAAAAAAACAAACTATTTTACTTCAACTAAAGATTTATCATCAATATCAACATCCAAAGGATTTCCTAACAGCTTTGCCATAGTGAGATATTTTAAAATGGTAATCTATATATTTTACTGGCCCTTTAACTATTTGTAAGAATTAAATACTAAATGACAAGAATTTTTACAAATTTTATATTCGGTAAAAGGAATTTTAGTTTTAAGAAATTAATTATCTATCCCAAAATTACTGGCAATTTTCCTAATAATAGCTTTTTCTAATTTTTAGTCATTTTTTGAAAATTTTACCAAATATATAGGAGAAATTTTTATAAATGGATTTTAACTTTAGGAAATTAATAAAATAATCCAAAAGTTCTGGCAATTTTTTCAATAATAGCTTTTGCAAATATTTACTAACTTTACAAAAAATTTAATATTTTGTAAATTTATTTTCAGTTTTAAGAAATAAATTATGTGAAGGGTTACACTTCTGGTAATTTTCCCAAAAATAACTTTTTCTAATATTTACTGTAGTGTTCAGATTTTTCGCACTTAAAAACGGCGCCTTTGAACAATCCAAACTACTTTGCATTTAAAAGAAAGACTCGGTCAGTGACTCCCTCACAAAAGAGGCAAAACCAAATCACCACGAAAAGAATTCGATTGAAAATCCTCAACAAAGAAACATACGGTTTCTTTTGGCCAACGTTATGATTGCGCAACAGCATGGAGTGTATTATAATGCCTATATAGCCCCAGAACTTTGGGTGATCAATCTTAAATACGCAGGACGGCAAGATCACTCCATGCATATGGTCGGTGGTAACAAAGATTCTTTCTTCTTTTACTTTTTGCAACGCAGAGTTGGAGAACAAATAAATATGATAAATTTGCCTCATGCAGTTAGACATGCAATTTATCATGCGGCGCGCGAAAGAGCGAGAGGGGAGAACGCTCCCCGTTGTTGCGGGTCAGAGCGTCTAATAGATTAAATAAATTTCGCATAAATTATGCAATTGTGGCAAGCCATATTTCTTGTTGCCCGCCCGAGGGGAGCCAACTTACGCACTTGGCCAGTCTTTTATTTCTTCCTTTTTCTTTTTCTTTATCTTTTTTTTTTCTTATTAATTTCCATGTGGAGCTGATCCTGTTCTGGCGCTTTTGAAGATGGGGCTCCGTTAACTTGGCCTGTCGGCTGCGTTTGAAAGGCTCTCTACGCAGTTTGCATTTCGCATTCGGTAATTAAAAACCCAAAGAGCCGCTTGGTGACTCCAACCAGGCTCTAACGGTAAGCGGGCTGCCCACCAGGATTAGTTACAGGTTTTTCGTATTCCCGCTCTCTGAATCACCTACTACTACTACTACTAGTGCTGCCCACCACTCCGCTTTTTGCCCCGGGGACAGCTGAAAATTTACATAATATTTGCTCTAGATTCCATCTTGTCCCCTCGGGCGGCTTTCACACGCATAAACCACAAGTCAGGCCAAGATCGGAGGCATCTGCCCCATCTGCCCCATCTGCTGGCGGCTTATCAGGCCTCATAAATATGTTTGGCCATGCCTTTGGCTCTGCGACGCCTGACAATTTCTTTAAAACCTCTCTGTCTCTATATCTTTTTATTTGTTTTTTTTGGTGAGAAATGGGAGCGGAAATTAATGACCGGAGTGGAAGAATCTTTGGTATGCAGCAGGCATCAGGTGTATTTGGCTTGGAGCTTTTTGCGAAAGTGGTTCGCAGATTGAAGAGTCGTCAGAAAGATAATATTTTCATCTAAGATCTCACGAAAGTGCTTTTTATAGAATTTTCTATTCTAGTTGTATGGACTCTATCACAGAATGATGGAAGTCAACTAAAACTAAAACAAGAGAAAACGCTATAGTCCATGGCCTCGACTATAAGATACCCGTTACTTAACTAAAGGGAGTGCGAGAGGGATGAATATATATTTGCAGCAAATCGGCTATTTTCACTAACACGCCACATAGCCTATAACGCCCCCTAGCTTATATTTACTTAGCGAGTAACGGGTTAAAAAATTATACTAACTAATTACGGAGCTAAAAAATCTTAATGGACGCAAACATTTTTGACAATGCTTTTTTGTACTGTTCCCATCATCACCCAATCCTTTATTACCTATAACATTTTAAAAGATCTCAGACAATTATGAACCGAATTTATTTTTCTTTACATAATTAGTTTGAAACTGTGCTCTGATATACTATAAAATTCGACTTAAAAATCACAAATAAAATAGAAGAAGCTTTTTTGATATAATCACTAGATGCTATTAGGTGTTTCTATACAAATTGTCAAGTTTATCTTTCAGAAATCAACTTAACTTGCTGCCCTTAGTTGTAAACTCGAATCACATACGTAACTAAGGATTGTAAGTTGAGAGTTAAATATAGAACCAAGAAGTTAACGAATAAAGTCTATTATATTCAGAAGATATAAAAATGTATAAGCTTAAGGTTCTGTGGTACGATTTAGTTTTCTGATATCATGTAGCCCCATTATCCAGTCTAAATTTTATATATTTCAGTACGCGAATCGCTTGCCAAATGCCTAAGGGCGTTTAGAACTGTGATATATCGATGCAGTTCTCCTACAATATTGAGCTCCACTTTGTAGTCTTTATTTCAGTCACATGCCGATGGCCTTTGTCTAGAGTTCCCATAAAATTATTCAGTTTCGCCTTCTTAACAGTCATGTCCACATGCAAAACATGCAAATTTGCAGCAGTTGCAGTTGTTGTGCTCGGCTTATGTGGCCTTAGCTGTTTTTTGTTGCTGTTGTTTTTAGCCGTTGCTGGATCTTGGCCTAATACAATTAGTCTTGTGTAATACGCATGCCTTATGCGCTGCAAGCGGTTGGCCGGAGGAGTGCCGAACCCGTTAGTGGTCGAGTACATATACAGTTATCGGTGGCAACGCTTTATAGTATATACTACCAATATGCTGCCAATACCGCCTCCCTTTCTCCACTTTACGCAATTCGCGCCACACGCCGCACATGTGTTTTTTTTGCTGTTTTTTTTATATTTTGTTTTGGAGTCGCCACCGATTGAAAATTGCCTTTGGGGAGCGGTGCTCGAATGGTTTGTGGCCAAAACGGTGGTCGAGGTAGCAGCAAGTTGAAAGTCTTTTTTTCCCCCCCATTTCGTTGCACTGCGATTTTGTCAGATTTTGTGTTACTGCAACTTCGATTTGCAACTACCAAACTTGCTGGCCAAAATGGTCAGTGCATAACGGTCCACGCCAATCGCTGCCAAAAAGCCCCTGAACTAATTAATGCCAAAATGCAAAAGAAAAACCCTCTATACGAATGCTCCCCACTCCCAAGAAAAATCCTCAATCCACCCGGCCAATGCAAGTGAAGTTGTCTTTGTCCGATCGACGGACAATCGGATTATTATTCAATAAAATGCGCCGGCGAACAAAGAGATGGCCAGCACTTGATGACAAATGCCTGGGCGGCCTGGGTTTTACAAAAAAAAAAATGTTTATATATAGAGAGAAAAAAGGGCGCTCCAAGTACTTGTTGGCCAGCCCAACTAACCAACTTCAAAAGGCTGCTCCCAGTTTGAACCCGAGTTCTTGTCTCAGGATCCCTTAAAGCAAGCCGCCTCTATTCGATTTGCTCGTTTTGTTATCGCCAGCTTTTAATCTGCCCATTGCCGCGAAGGTCTTACCCAGAACCCTAATCCCCCCCTCCCCTTTGCCATGTTTGCCCCTGAGTTTAGGCCAGGTTTACTCCACTCTTCTGCCAGCCAAGTTGAAAGCGGGCAATGCAATGTGAGGGGCAAGTGCAGCAGGCATTGTTAGAGCCGTCGACCTTAACCCTAGGTAACCTTGCAGGAATTTGTGATTGCGAAAAGGGATTACTTGAGTAATTTAATTAAGGAAAGTAAGGGAAAATGGTAAGATGTAATATATATGAGGAGATGCTCAGAAGAGCTCTATATTTTAGTTCATGTTAAAATCCTACAAGGTTTTGTAATCAATAATCTATTTTTTGAGCTTACCATCCCAACCACTTGAATAGATATCTTAAATAGCCTTCAACTTGTGGGCCAAACTTCTCTCTGGGTCAACAGCCACACTAAGTGCCATTAATGGGTTAAAAGTTCGATGTGGCCGAGGGACAGGACAGGTTGGCGGGGTTCTTAGACTCGGATTCGGATTCGCATTCAGGTTCAGGTTCAGGAGCATCAATGTAGCAGACACGAGTCTGCATCCGAGGCATCCAAAGCATCGAGGCTCGATTTTATTAGCTTAGCAAAAGGCTTTGATTGTTCTTGCTCTTCCCAATGTTGCTGTTATGGCCTGTTGCGCTTGTCTAGACGGGCAATTTTTCACACACACACACTGCTCTCTTGGCCAAGACAGCACCAGGCACAGACATTGGGGAGCTCGAAGCTCGCAGATCGGCTGGACTTGCTCTAAAATTGGCATTTTTCGCACACATAAGGCAAAAATGTAAAGCGAAGTCAAAGCCAAGAGACCCAAGACCGGGCCAAAGCCACATCGTCCGAAACCGAACCCCAAGTCCCGTCCAAGGCGAAGCGGTTTATTTGCCTTGTGTGGCATCAGCTTCATCATCATCATCATCCTCCTCATAGTGGTTGGTCATCCCAGAGTTAAGGCCCCGTCTACTCCGAGCTGGAGACTCCAAGTGCCCGCTGGCATAATGTGGCGCAGCTTGGACATGGTCATCCATGGATTCATGGAGTCGGAGTCTTAGACTTTGGCAATTTCTTTATTATTACGAGCGTTTCGTTGGTTGTCCTTTTAGGCCGGCTGTCACAGATCCGCTGATCATTATTGTTCCTCCATTATACATGGAACCTCTTGGACTCCACCGCCCGCTCACAATGGCAATGTCAATGTTTTGTCTTAATGCGACAATGCTCGATCGCTGGCTGGCCTGTCTGGCATGTTATTTAAATAGAGGGAAGGAGGTGGAGGAGGAGTGAGGATTTACAGCCTCCCGGGTAAACAATTTATTATATTTATATGGCCAGTTCATACGTTCGTTCTGGCCATAAATTAAATGATCTTCGACTTAATGTGGCGGCTGCACAAGGTCGCGTGTGGCTTTTCTTTTTTTTAAATTCCCTATGCAGTCAGTCAGCAATTAAGCGAGTTAATCGCAGTTCGATGATTTGTCAGTCTGGCCACAGAGGGTGGAGGATCGGAGGATGACTGCCCGGTTGGCTAATCGCCGGGAAGGTCACTCCCTCGGCTCCATCAGCGTGTGCACTCGAGTGCGAAGTTCTCCACTCCAGCGATGACATCATGCGGTGGCAGATTCTCGGAACTTTAAGGCCAAGACAATCAAAGTCAAGCAAATATCTATAATCACTTAATGTTGGCTTTCATAACCCATTTGCACATTTAATTTTTTTAGAATGCCAAAAGCAAAGAAAATATCATTAAAATTGTTTAACCAATAGGCATTTCGAAAAACAACTAAACACTCTTTGGAATGATTGTCAAAAAACATTGAACTTGTGAGAAATTTGTTTGAAAATAATTGAACTACAAGATTAACATTCTTTATTGTTCATTAATGTTTTGCAGAACTAGCTAACTCATAGCTGAGCAAAAACACTTTTTAAAATGATGTAAGCAATAGGATTAACAATCGTATATAATAAAATCTTAGCAAACTACTATAGCTGGAAAAAAATATTTTGAAATGATGTAACAAATTTCATCGAATAGTTACCTTACCAGCAGATTAAAAAAGTGATCCAAATTTAAATAAAGGTATCAAGGCCTTTAACTATAACAAATATATTTTAAAGTGATGAAATCAGACTTCATTATTTTTTATAAGTTGTTTTTTTATTTATTTGTAAAAAATTAAAATATTAAAAGCCGTTTTTTAGTAGATTGAACAAAATTCGGCTGAACAACTAGAAAATCTTGATATAATTATATATCTTCATTATTTATGTCTTGAATCATTAATTTTTCTTTATACTTTGTAAATATCTTACTTCAGTTTAGTAATTTAACTATGACATATTATACCATTGGTACAAACTATGTTAGCTGTATTCGATCGTTGTAGTATTTTAACCAAATTGAAACAAAGAAATCCACATAGTCATCTGTAAATATCTATTGAACAATTTGGAATCTCTTCGGTGTGAGTCAGACTTTTACTTTCCCTAATGCAGACAAACAAAAGTTTCGCTTTAGTAAAGCCAGCCACGCCCCCTGAGCAGTCCCAGCCCCCCAAAAACCCCCCTTTCTCCGCCCCTTTCTCGACTGCTAAGCAAGTTGGCAAGTTATAATTTAGCTTTCAGCTTTGGCTGCCGAAGAACGCTGAGGAGTTGGAACTCGGAAACTCTGAAAACTTGGACTCTCGGTCTCGCTTGGTTTGGCCGTAAATTATAGCCTCGTCTGCAGCATTTTTATATATATTTATTTGTTTGTTTGTATCGCGGAGAGAAAGATGTATTCGTATCGGCTTTGTGTATTTTTAGGCTGCATCTTAATTCCAGAGACCAGTTCGCCTACACGAGTCGCCGAATGTCGCCCGTTTGGGATGTATTTCGCTTTTATTTCTTCATTTTTATCGCGTAATGTTTTTTTTTGTTTGCACTTGGCCAAGCAGGTAATTCTCCATTCTGATGGCCTTTTAATAAGCCAGCAGCAGCCAATACTTGACCATACAATACTTGATTGTGGGCTTTATGAGTTTATATATTTTAATGCTGCCTGTTTTTGTTTTTTTGTATGAGTATTTTTCTTGTCGATATTATCTTGTTGGGCTGTGTTTGGTTTTTTTTTGTTTTATTTTTTTTTTTTGGCGTGTCATGTTCCTTTCCCAGCAGTTGTGTTTGTGTAGGTGTCTTGTTTGGTCTTTTGTTTTTTCGCCGCGCTCGTTGGTTAGTTTGTTTAGTTGTTTGTTGTCTTGCCTGTGTAAGGCAACTTGCAGGGGCAGGCAAGTTAATGACTAATGTGCTAGGGCTTTCGTTGAATATGCCATATACCATATAGCATATACCATATAGCATATAGCATGCATATAAGGCATGAAGAGTCAGAACGAGTGAGTGAATCATGACATGCCGCGCTGCCAAACTTCATTAGTTCGCGCAAGTTCGTTGCCTCAGTCTTTCGTTTTTTTTTTGCCAAAAAAGACCGCCCCCGACAAACCGTAGATTGTTATATTCGACCATCACTCCAAATGGCCACAAATTGTGTGTGTATGTACTCCACGATCGAAAACGAGGTCACTTTAGCGGGTTTTTAGCAAAATGGAAAAAATAAATACTTTTCGTGTTTCATTGCGCGCGAATGACATCATGCAGCTTCATGGGAGCTTCTCAAGCTTTGTTTTTTTACCTTGCACTCCCAGCTCTTAACTCTATTTATAATTATATTTCTAAGTTTTAAGATGTAAATAGGTCTTACCTTTGGCCTGGGCTAATCCGCAGAAGAGGGCCGCCAGCCATAGAGAGCGCCACATTTGCATTGAAAGCAGCATTTCCCAAAAAATATGTCGGATCTAATTGGTCGGGGGAAAAAACGGAAAGACAAACGGCATATTATTATAAGCATTTCGGCCGAACTGAACTGAACGGCACATGCTCCACAAGCGAACCAGCATTTTATTCGTTATTTGTATTCTTGGCTTGGCCTTTGGGTCGTTTTCACAGACACAATTTATACATGGGGTATATACCGCAAACACACACAGCGAGTTATTATGAAACAAAGCCAGAAGAGAATGCCCGTCAAGTAGAGTGGCTTGCGGCGACCGCTCAGCAAACTCAGCAAATCAAAAACCAAATGACAACGGCAAATAAAAAACGAAACAAGCCGCGAACCACTCACATATCACACAAAATCACACAAAACTCGGAGCGGGTCTTACTTGACGACTGCAATATGGGGATACTCGGATACTCGAATACTCGGATACTCGAACCTCGATACTACACCGCAGAGCACACCACACGTCCAAGCTGTTCGCTAGTCGCCAGGCAACTGAGGCCCACAGCTCGGCTGGAACTCCATCGAGCGGTATGGAGAAGTGGGAGAGCCGTTTGTGGACAGAGATGCTGACTCAGTTTTGGTGGGCAGGAAAAGTCGGACTTATAAGGCACATAAAACCCATTGACTATGATTTGGGGGAAGCACTGAAACCAAACCAACATAAACAGCCAATAGCAGGAATAATAATGCTAATATAAAATTAAATCCAAATCAAATTTTCTTTAAAGCGATATAACGTTTAGTTTATTTTTAACTTTGCAGTTTCCAAATTAGGGTTAAAATACCAAAAATCTTTATTACAAATGGTCCAATTCAAAAATATTAATTACATATTTATAGTTTTGAGAAAGCTGGTTGATATTTTGATAGCTCACTAAGCAGACAAATTTTTAAAAATATTTGAATCTGAAAGCTCTTTAAATATGGTCAGATTTAAACATTATATTTAGTCATATTCTTGGGAAATCTGGTTAATATGTTAACAACCAAAAAATGTATGAAAAAAATATTTAAATATGAAAACAATTTTAAAAATAATTCGATTTAAACAACGTATTTACTTTGTTTTATAAAAGCTGGCTGATATTTTTATAAGAAATCTATTTTTGAAATAAAAATCTTGAATCGAGTTACCAAAAATGTTCAGAGATAAAGAATATATTTATTTACAGTTTTGGGAAATCTCGTTGAAACAACAAACTTATTAGGCAGACCATTTTTGTATTAATACAGTAAGTAAAAACAATAAAAAAAATTGTGATACCATCCCCAGCCTTAACACCAAGTGGCTTTTATTGTAGATATTAAACAAACTATTCGCATACTATTAAAATAGTAATTCTTGCGAATTGTTGTAAATGCTTGCCATGAAAAAATTTGACTTCCAAAACTATAAAGGAATTAAAATTTAACAAGGGCAACCTCAATTCCTCAATTTTTATTTATTTTTAACCAAATTGCTCAAACTATAAAAACAAACTGTTTGCCCATGGCTTCTAAGATATTTTATGCTAACTCATCTGTTGATAAAATTCCCCTCGCTGGTATTCATTTTTGTTTGGTTTCTTTTATGGTAATCAGCCAAGTACAACAACGATAAAAGAAGACAATTACCATGTTCATTACCCAAACAAAATTAAAACAAAAAGGTATTGTTCAAAAAGAACATCAGCACATGTTTATTCAAATTAAAATAAAACACTTTCAAACCTAGGAGTGTGGAGAATGGAACAGCAAAAAAGTCAAGTTGTTTAAATATAGCCATAAACTATTTTAATTGCCAACACTGGTTGACCATTAGAGCGTGGACAGTGGGAGAGGCAGCGGCGCTAGCTAGCCGCTGGCTGTTCACAGTGCATAAATAAAGCCGACAATTACGAAAGTGCTACATTACAATTTATGGCTATATTTGAATACATTTAGATAAGCAGCGCAAAAATAAACAAAGTGCCCACTGTGACTCTCTCTCTCCATCGCATTGAGCATCTCTGTTGCACGCAAAGAGAGCAGCTTTTGCAGGCGAAAAAGCTCGTGATTGAGAGCCTGCGTCGGAAGTTGCGGTAAAAGGATCACTCTCTCAATTCACATCTCTTCCTCTCTTTTCCTCTCTTATGGCTGAGATAACAATCAGCCGGTATGTTTGTCTCATGACAAAAAATGAGAAATTGTGGGAGCAAAATCTTACAAGCAATTATGCAATCTCGTCTCCGGCGTTATTGTTGTTTTTGGTATTGTGGTTTTTGTTGCAGCCCAGCCGCTATTGTTGTCAAAACAAACATTTATGTAATTGCGCTCGCTGTCAGCACGAACTGCAGGTTCTCATCCATAGAAACTGCGGAGGTATTAGTTTAAAATCAGCTAAATGCACTAGATGTTTTAGATAATCGCATATATGTATATACTTACGGTACTGCTGCACTTCCGCCAAAAACAAAACCGTTTTTTTTTCATTGGTCATCTGGTGCATTTGCCAGAGCACAGTTTTTAAAGAAGTTAAAGAGCCGAAAAGCCTAAGTACCGCCCGTGAGCCCAATTTCACACCTCTTGGTTTCGCGCGTGCTTAAGCATTATTCATTATGCTCCTAGTTGTTAGTTTTCCAAACCAATGGTCATCCCCTCATTAAACGGCAATGGAAATGGAAAATATATATGTATGTACATACTGCCCATGGGTCCCTGAAAAATAAAACGGTAAATAACGTGCAAAATAAATGCATCCAACCGGGCTCACTAATTAAATTTGCTTATTTCACCTCAAGTGCTCTATTATTATTACTTACATAGTTGCCTCACTTAGAGGGGAATATTAATAAACTTTATCCCACCGCAATAATAATTTAAACACAAATTGAAATTAATAAACATTTACCACTTGCACAAAAATTACCATTCCCCCTTGCACCAAAATCAGCGATCTGGCAACTCCGTCACGAAGTCGAAAGAGGAATCTGCAAAAACATGCTACAGCAGTCATCTCGCTCGCACATAACGGAACGCTTACTTCCAAGAAAAATAGAATGTATATGTTAAATGATTTTAACTTCACGATTTCACAGATATTTTAGTCGAAACACTTGGCATTTATAGGCCGGGAAATGTGCAATATAGCTTAAAATCAATACATTGACACGTAACCCGACCTGCAAATGTTTGTGTATTTGCAGGAACTTTTTGAAGAATACCCTTGATATTTTGAGGCCGGTGAATGTGCAATATTTTTAAACTAAAATATTGTCACAAACACCGTCCGAAAAACTATCTGGGAATACGTTTTAACACTTTTTTGCTGCTTATTGCTTTATTTTATAGGCCGGGGCCAGTGCAATACGGGAAAATAAAACATCGCATTGTCACCAACCGCGACCTGCAAATTAATGCAAGTCTATTATTGTTTATAACTTTTTTAGTTGCTTTGTATTTTAAGTATTCCGGCCGTCTCAAGTGCAATACTAGTCAGAAATACAGGATTGCTACTGGGACGGACCGAAACACTAAAAATTTTATGTATTATGATTAACACTTTCACTGAATTCGGAAGAGGCAGACAATTTCAGGCTGGGGAATGTGCAATACTATTAGAAAATTAAGTTTTGCCCAATCCACAGCCCAGAATGATTAGCCACAAATTAATTCCTTTTAACGACCACTCGCGACAACTTTTCATATCGGAATGCCGGACAAATCCCGAAAACTAAGAAGACGGCGATGAAAAAAAAACAAATTTGACAAAACGGAATGCAGAAGTTCAGAGCGAGATGGCAATAGGTAATAGGGTAAGGCAGCCATCGAATTTTAGATTCTACAAACAAAAGTTCAACGGCTACCTTACATCACTACTCTACTTAGAAGAGAGGATATTTAAAATGGCGTTTACACGGAGAATTTTTGAAATTAATTCCACGAACTCAGACGTTTTTCCTTTTAACTTACTTTTCTAGAAAACTCAATCTAAGCAATGAAAGTACTTTTATTGAATAATCTAGATAAGTAAATCAAAGCAGCGTTTACAAAGGTAATTTTATTTTCATTTTCTTTGGTTGAGCATTCCACTAAGCTGTTACCAAGCGAAATATATTTTGAGGTTAAAACTTTTTGAGGTTAGGACGTATTTATTCAAGTTTGACTAGTTTTGCAAAGTAATTTTAGATTCGGTTTATTATTTTAGAGCCACAAAACGCGGTAACTTTTTATAAATATTTTAAGTCAGTTTCGCAGGTTTGGTAAAACATACAATGCCTGCCAAGCCGACCTAAAAATTTATCAAGTATCACAATTTTCGCCAATTATTTTTAGGTTACGTTTATTAATTAATATAGGATGCTACATTTTTATAAATATTCTAGTCCGATTTGGCAGATTTTGTGATAACTACAACCTTCTGCCAAACGAGCCTAAATATTGATAAAATAATCAAATTGCACTATTTTCGACAAGTTTTAGGTTACGATTACTTTTAACACACAGGATGGTAGTTTTTTTTTATAAATATTTTAGGCCGATTTGTCAAATTTTACCTATTATTTTTATATTACGATTATTTTGTAATTAACACGGGATGGTAATTTTTTATTAAAATTTTAGACCGATTTGGCAGTTTTTTTGTAATATAAAAAACTATGCCAAAACGGCCTAAATTTTGATAAAATATTTTTTGTTGCACTTTTCTAACATATTTTAGAAACGTTTAATTTTTTTTTTTTACTAAAACCCAAGTAATTGCCGTTTATCTTTCTTTTATCACTCGTCGATATATTTCTCAAAATGCATAACACCAGTTATGTGTACTTTACGCAAAAAATGAAAATACACACATCTGGTGCTAGGCACTTAGGAATATTTTACCAAACTTCACCTTACTTCTCAAGTTACTTACAGGAGCAATTAGCTCCTTCCCGTTCGACGGTCAAAATTGAAAAGGCAGAGCGAGTTCATCTCAACGAAAACGAAATCTTTGTGACAGTGTTGGAAATCGACCTTTGACACTTATACTAACGACGCATTCACGGACACGCACAAGATGTGCATGTGTGCGAAAGCGACAAAATCCCCTCCAAAAAATAACCTCACTTTTAAATTATTGATTAAATATGCGACTTGTTTTACAAAATATTTACCTGTTTTCGCATAATCCACTGGTGCTGTATAAATATATTCCTAAAAGCTTCATTAAGAGGACCAACTGCAAGCGTACACTAGTTCTTGAGGCACTTATTGTTCAGGAATTTCATGTTTCATTTATTCCCACCCATTCCTGAAGGGGAAATTACATATGTACATATGTTTGTGTGCGAGGCCAAGACGAACTCTAGAACATTCCCTAATATATGAAAACTCAATTAATATATAACCTAAAAGTCAGCCAAAGTCTAGAAAAATGTAAATGAACAACTAAAAAAAATAAATATTAATAAAAACCACAAAAGAAGCGACCTAAAGTTTTTAATTATATGTACATACATATATATATATATCTCAGTGCTACCTTAATTTCAAACACAACTCAAATATAATAAAAAACACAGCATAGCATTTTATTTATTTATTTCATTTTCGGTTGTCACATACTAATCATTTATTGTCTGTTCTATCTTGATTATTTCTGGTTTTATTTTCTGGTACTGAGATAATTGCTGCTCTATTTGTGCACTCAATTTCAGCCGCTCGTCCTGCATATTTTGTATTCGCTCACGATTAGCATTGTTTTTGGCCATGGCAATCTGTAATTAAAATGGTTGAATCAGTTATTAAATATATTATTAGATAGAAATGTGTATCCTAATCTTAAGTACATTTTGAATAAATACATTAAGTTAAGAGAAATGATTAACTGTGCATTTACAATATGTTTCTAAGCTTATATGATTGATTCATTCAGAAGACAGGTATTCTTTTAATACCCTCAAAATGATTATTAAAAAGATTAACAAACGATCTGGGCGCACCTCAAGTTCTTTTTCCTGGGACTCCAGTTGCTGCTCCATAAAATTCAGACTGAAATCCATATATCGCATGCGCAACGGGCGAGTGAGTTCATCGGGGTTGGTGGTATTAAAATTCCTGTGCATTAATATAAAGTTTGTATAATTTTTTATCATATTTTCTAAGCTGTTAACTGACCAGCACCAATTCTTGCCCTCGTAGTGAGCAAACTGTTCCTTGAGCATCTCCAAAGTTGTTAGCTTCTTTTCCACATTGTTGCTGGCGAAAAAGCATGAATTCATTTCAAGAACTGCCTTTGTCATAAGGCTGCGAGTGCGGTTAATGATATATTCGATGTCCAAAGCTGATTCTTCGTGCTCCTCATAAATGGCTTCACATTCTTCCAGATCTGAGCGGCTAAGTATAAACCATATTTTATTTTCTATTCCTTGATTCAACATTCTCTTGCTTACCTCAGGTCGACAAAGATTTTTGTAATGGCTTCTTCGTAGGCCTGCTTCACTTGGGATCCAATCCCCTCATGGCGTTTAAAGGCAGCTTCTATTTCCTCTGCTGACATATTTTTTAAGCAATTTCAAATTAAAAACAAAAACATTGTTTACCCCAGAGTAAGTGTGACCAGTTACAATTTACTGTAGAACACCAAATCGATAACAACTAATGGGCATGGTGACAACCCTGCTATTGGGCGCAACAATTGCAAAATGGAATATTTACACTAATGTACTGAATATAAAATTTTTTATTAAAATTATATGAAACATGAACATAAACCATATTTTGGGTCAACTGTGAAATTTTGAACATAATGAATCGATTTGGGTTTCATTTGCAAATGTATTTTCAATCAGTAGTATATTTAACAAGTAAATACGTTAAAACTAAAATTGCAAAAAGGGAAATTAGAATAGGGAAATAAAACACATACACGTTAACAAATAACATTTTAAGCAAACTATTTTTAAATTTTTTTTTTTTTTTTTTAGTATTTTAAAGTAGGAATTCAGAAATGTATGGGGCCAGTGTGAAACCTGCGTTCTCTGCCGATATCTATCGATTGCCCCATATCGATCACAGAATGAAACGCCATTTTGCTATTCCTCTCTAACTTTTTAACTCTCGTGTGTTTGTGCTATACCTATACATATTTTAAATAATATTTTACTAGCCAGCGTTAGTGGCGAACAAAAGCGTGTTGAATAACAATTGGACAATTGGATTATTGAGTGACAGAGTTTGGTGGCAGCAGCGTATTTAGCAGCTGAAAAAAAAACAAAGGCATCCCGATAGGTGAGTTTTCCCTTGCGTATTTTTTTTTCTTACATTTGCCTGGGGGACGCGAATGAAAAGCGAATTTGCGAGGCAAATAAACCAGGCTAAAAGCAGTGAGAGTATGTGTGTGTGTGCGGTGTTGTGTTTTCCCCGAATACATTTTCTGCGAAAAAGTTTCGCCAATACATGCTGATTTTCCTTGCTTTTTAGTGTGATCCAACCCCCCTCCCCCCACTCCACCCCCCAAATCGTTCTTTTGGCTTCGGCGCTTCACTTTTACAGTTTTTTTTTTTACAACCACCAGGGCACACAGAAATATTCCTAGCTCTCTCTCGCTCTCCCGCCTTGTCAGCCTCTCCCTCTCCCGCTCGCTCGCACGCATACCGGCTTTTACTCAAAGTACAGAGTCGCAGTTGTTGTTTTTATCTTTGGCTCATCCTCTTTGGTCGCTTGTTTTGTTTTTCTCGTTTTTTTTGCTTTACTTTTCCTCGTTTTCCCCTTCGTTTTTCTTTTATCTCCACGCGGTTACCGGCGCATATAATTTCATTATAATTTACAGAGATAAAATCAAAACAAAATAGTTTCGTTTCGTTACTTCAAAAACAAAACTCCCACGCTACGGAATGGCGAGTTCAATGCTCGGCAACGTTTTTTACAAATAAGGAAAAGGCCTAACCTATATTTTATTCATAGTAAGGCCGCCGTTGTTGTTGTTTTAGCATCAATCGATGAGGGAGAAGAAGAGGTAATGGCAAGAAGAGCTAAAAAGAGAGAGAGAGACAAACAGAAATACACGTTGTATTTGGCTGGGTGCAGCTCATTACCACCTACCTGCCTCCCTCTCTTCTTAACTTCCTTTTCTTCTCGCTCCCCTGTTTCTTCACATCTCCCCCTCCGCTGAACCCCTGGAACCCACTGGCATTTGAAGCTTTTTTAGTAACAACTCTCTTCTCACAATCCAAATCTTCCCAGCAATTCTGCAACTTTTGCTTTTCGTTCTTTAACTGGCAATTGCGACGAATCTCCTTTGTCTTTGTTTAGATTTCCAGTTTTGTGCAAAAAATTCGCTTTTATTTGCCTTGTTTGGCTGAGTTATTTTCGTGTTTCTAGCATTTATTTCGAGTGAAGCAATACCAAAGATATTTCGCGGCTATTTGCGCGCGTTCATTGACATTGAACTGAATTCTCGCGTATAAACTGTACAGTATAAGTTGATTGATCAAAAATTACAATATAGGCCTTGTAACTTTATATTAAAAAAAACAACACCAAATTTTTAGGACGTTTTTTTATATAAAGGTTTTGGTTTTTGACGACCTTTTGTTAGGTTGAGTACCATGCCTTAATGGGGATTTAACTACAAAATGTAACTTCAAAATATATCTGAACCTAACGTACAGACAAAAAACTGTCTTGAAATTTAAATGTGTTTTTAAAATTACTTGGTTAGGTGTATCTCAGTTGTTTATTTGGTTTTCAAATACCATACTTGCCCAAAAATTTCTATGACACCAATTTTTGGTTTTCGGTTAAACGAGATTTCTGTGACGCACCTAAATATGATGTTTTGGTTATTTATTAAATACCTGGAAGCTCAACGAGTTAAGAGGTTCGTTGTTTTCATGCAAATGTCTCTGACCGTATGAGCATTAACATTTCTGAAACGTTTAAAGCCTTATCTTTGCATTTTGACATTCAAATTTATTTAAAACTCAAAAAGTTTGTTTAAAATTATTTACGCACGTATTTTCATCTGTTTCATAATTTTTGAAAGTACTTTATCTTTAATGCCATAGCTAGAAAACGTTTTTTTTTCATGTTTTTTCTTTCAGACTTCAAAGCATTTACAAGCAAACGTTTTATGACCCGTCACATATAATACAGCTGAACATAGTTGAACCGTATATAATTGAACCAACTTATCTTTTTGTATTGCTTCACTATTCAAAAATAGTTTTACGTTCTCTAAAATTATTGTAATTTTCTTTACTCTATTTTCCATGATTTATTTTTTGCAGCTTATTTAAAGAGCTTTGCAATTTGTCATCGTTAAATACAGAACATGACAAGTAAGTATCGTTATGTTTGTTTGCCGCTTCACACAAAAACAAATTGTAAAATTGCAAAAAAATTAAATATTAAATTTTTCTCGATAGTTCCAGTATGTATTGGCCATCGGCCTAATTCTCAATTACAATATATTTGTTTCGCATATTGTACTTTCTAGTTTCTGGGTTGTCTCGGTAGCCTTGTGTTCTAAATCGCTCATATAAAATGAAAAATGTATGTTGCTTGCCGTATTTTCAGCGCAATCATCCTAACATTGGCAATTGAAATAAATACAAAATTAAAAATTGTACTGTGAAGCTGCAATTGTACGCCAATCGGTTGTCGGATGTAGGTCGCTTTGATGTTCTTGATTTCCCACATGAATCCATTTTCAGATAAAAGTACAGACCATACTAAGAGGTTAACATGGCCCGCATATTTGTATGTCGTTGACTTTATGGAATTTATCCCCGGGTTATATGGGTTAACTATGCTGGTTGCTCTATAGCACCAGATAAATATTTCTTTCTGACCTCACAAGTACCATTTGATGGTTATTTTGTCCATCTTCTCAATCGCATTCGCAAAACATGTTCCGCTCAATGATTTACGATAGCTTTTGTCTCGAATGACAGACGAAAAATGCTGTAAAGAAGAAGCGCCAATATTTTTATGCAAATCGCAAAAAATATAAAAAAGAACACCTGAAACACGTTTCATATTCAAGCTAGTTTTATTGATTTTCAAACCTTGACTGGTATTTCTGTTGCACAATTCAATTCTTGTATTTCCAATTAATTAGCTGGCGATGGATTGCCGAGAGATGCAGTTGACAAACGCAGAAATAGATAATACCGAAGCAATAAAAGAAAGCATGAAGAATGGAGTTGGGTATGGAGGATGGTTGGGAAGAAAGAAAAGTACTTTTCAATCGAAGCCTTTTAATAATGCAACAACTTTAGGGGTTGACCGATTGTGAAGGAGTGGAGTACACTTGAAGATATCTTGGACTTTTAATGATTTCCTATGTTAATATGCATATTATTGGAAAATAATTCAAGAAATTATTTATTTCAGCTGTTTTAAGCTCAATATCTCTATGTACTATAAATATAGATAAGAAAATTGTAAATGTGGTATTGGTATTGAGTTTGCATTTATTCATAATTCTAATGATATAGTTATAAACATGTTATTTCTACGAAATTAGAGCTTTCAGAAGATAAGACTATATAATAGACTAGTTATTATTGTTTTGGTTCTAAGTAAATATGAACATATTTCTAAACAAATCATAGTATTGAGATCATTTCTTTTTGTGTACCACCCAAAGACAAGTCGAAGTATAGCAATCAGACTGTAGAAGTTGGCCGGGAACATAGCAGGACGGCAGAGCAGAGCCCAATAGCACAGGACAGCACAGGACTAGAATAGAATGCCATGGGATAGAGCAGCAGAGCAGCAACCACTACATGGCACACGCCATAAGCACATTAGTTATTAGCGCAGGGACCAGCTGAACTCCCCATTATACCCCCTCCGCCCGATTTGTACGGCCACACGCGATGGGAGAAGTTGGTGGGTTCAGTCTGCTCGCTAAGCACGCTGACATGTCCATAAAAGCCTTGAAGTGGACAGGCCACAAAGCACAAACAGGACATACAAATACACACGCAGCGCGAGGGCGATGAGAATTGTCAATTGTATGCATTTCCGCTTGTGTCCCCCAACTTTTGTGGTCATATCCTCAACCTGATTCCTTCCTCTGGTTGCGGGCTCTTTTTTTTCCTATAACTTTTCTTTTTTTTTGGTTAGACATGACGTCCATTAGCTGTTTTTCCGCTAAATTATAGAGTTGAAACGCATACACCCACCACCCAATTACGCCGGCGAAAAGCATGGCCAGGATGGTCGAGGAGACAGGACGGCTTTAGGCGTGAACACACACACGTGACAGATAAAAGCGGTCACGAATGTTATATGACATTTCTATAAATTAAACATTAGATGGCATTTCTTTAAATTCATCATTACCAGTTTAAATACCAATCGTATTTTCATATTGGTTAACCATTTTTGATAAAGATTTTATGCTGTAATGTTAGAAAATTGATAATTGATCAACTTGAGACATTGAAAAAATCAATTATTTAAACATTTATACCATTACGATACTTTCATTTTTGGTGTTTCATATATTTTTGTTGGTTTTTCTTATGGGGTTTGCATTGCCATCTGCTAATTTACTTCAGATTTGTTTAACACCATTGTATTTAACAAATGATCCCTGATGCAGGGCGATGTAAGATTGATAAAGATTACATCGTAGGAATTTCTAGAACTTTTTACAATCTTTTTTTATATCAAAAAAACATTTTCAAATCTATAATGTTTGCCAGAATGTCAATCATGTGACATATTTCATTGGCAAAAACGAATAAAATGATTGGATCAACGTGGGATTTGAAGGGGTTTGTTCTTAAAATGTAAAGACCATTAATAAATTAAAATTGTTTCTATTATGTTTATCTTTGATTAAATAAAATTCGGTCGGAATTCCTAGGTACATCAATAAAAATCTATCCGGTTAGCATCAATAGTAAATATAGTCATGGTAGATTTTTAGTCCGAACTAAATATATATAATACACTCAGATATTTTTTATCTAAATGCCACTAACGAATTTTTCTGATTTATACAATTTGCAAAAATCTAATGAAATTTTGGGTTGTAGTTAGTATTGCAATTTTATGAGATATTTATGATCCTAACAAGTATGAAAGTTTCCCTACCTTCATTTTTTTAAAACCCTAGCCTATATTTGCCAAGATGAAAGAGAAATAAAATGTAGTTTTCGAAAGGGGCCCAGAAGTCTTTCAACATCTTTTAAACGACTTTTGGTAGGGATTTTATAAGAGTATGAATGTTGATTCTTAGTTAGAGCAGTGTATTATTGTGTCATAGGAACAAATTTACCTATAATGGCAATTACATGTTTTGTTATATCAGCGAGGGTATACCAACTTCAGTGTGCTGAGGTAAACTTTCTTTCCCGTTTTTTTTCGCTTTTGGTGGGTAGCCACAAACCGCGTTTTCATGTGGCTTGCCACGTCTCGCTGGACATAAACTCTCCAACTGTTCCCCTTTTGCCTTTATTTTATTTTCTTTCCCGCCACTGTAGTTGTTGTGTTTGCGTTTTTGTGGTCAGCCTGCCCACCTGCGTATTAGTGTATTGGCCTGAGGGGATACATGCACGAAAAAAAAAAGAAGTTTCAAGCGCTCACCTGGCCGAGCAACTTAAATTATTGTCCTTTATTGTTGTTGGGGTTCCTGGATGGGTGGAGTTTGGGAGGTGGGTGGTGGGTGGTTGGTTGGACGCGTGTGCGCTGTCAAAAGCTATTTGAACAGGATGTGGACAGCAATCAAATGATTTTCACATAATTGCTTACCTGTCATTTATGTCACTTTCAGGAATGCAAGCAGCCTGCTAACTTTCTCCTTCCAACCCCTTTCTCTTTTCTCTTTGTTACCCTGGGCCTAACTTGCAATCCTTGCTCCTGGGGAAGCTGTGAAAATTGCGGCTGGAAAAAGTTCTTCCATCGTCCAACTGACCGCAAACAAACTGCAATAATCAGAAGGTGCTGATAAGGACGGAAGCAATCTGCAGTCCATTTCCATTCTTAAATTGCTCTTCATCGGGTATTATAAGGGTTTCTAAATTTTATTTGTCTAGGAACGCTGTCACAGAAATTACCCTATAATTAGTTTACCAACCCGTTGGGAACGGCTGTTAATACTCCCAGAGTTTCATTAGTTATTAGATTGGGTGGCCCCATTCTTGATGTGGAACATGCACATGTCTTGGGGGAGTTCATCTTGGAAGGACTGTGGAGTTTTAAAATTATTGCAATTTGCCTGAATAATGCATGGACGTCAGAGGAACCTTTGGTATAATGAATGCCCTGTCTAATGCCACGTCATCGTCATTGGCGATATGGTGGATCGACCCCCTTAATGATATTTGTCCAGGTCAGCGCAATTTGTTGCATTTCACAGGCATTTAGTCGAGGGGGTGTATAAGGGCGATTGCTCTATCAATAGTTAAACGATTTGCTATCTTAGACAAACGGGTTCCGCCCCCTTTTGCCTTAACTTCGCTAGCTCACTCCTTTGATGATCCCTTTATTCAGCTTTTGAAATATGCATAATGTGAAAACATCAGCTGAAGTTCCATCGGAAACGCATATAGCTGCAAGAAAACTGCAGTTCTTGTGCCCATTTCGAACGCCTGGTTATTAGTCTAATGTCGAACTTAAAATTCATTACCCAGCCCCACACACCTCTGGAAAATGACTATACAATTGGTGGGTCTATATATATTATATATACATATCCCACATATCTTGGTTGGGGGTTAGAGAGTACCCAATTTTATATAATGAATCCATATTTCACATATGTAAAGTTCCAATCAAAAAACTGCACTTTCCTCCAATGATACCAATGTAGTATATCCGTATATAGGGTATTCGCCCCCATTTCGTATATAGGAACTTATCTATCCTATGGTCCGTATAGAGTGTTCTGTTTTGGTCAATCCAGTACAATTATCCTGGTTGCCTAGCATCCAGTGTCCATAAGCGGTTACTTCCCCTGTTTTTGGTATTGTCACTTGATTTGTACGATTTCTATTGGCCGACAATTTCCGCTGTCCATATACCGATCCTATAGCTTCCGATTGGTCAGCCCTTAGGCATTAATATATGGGTTTTCCGGTATAAATAGCCCCAGTTCTGGTGAATCGTATTCATTAGTTTTTGTACAGGACTCTCGGGCGGTGCTTTCTGCACTTGCTCTTGCCACTTGGTTGGATCCTCAGATCCCTAGTGTTATATAACTGGAACAAGTCTGTGAACGTGCGAAGAACATCTATAAGATATTTGCCAACAATAATAAAATTAGTGGAACCTTGTGATATTTTTTAGAAAAAATAAAAGGTAAATTGTTGAAGAACGGAACACATTTTAAACAGTGCCATATGGTTTTTATCTTTTAAATACTAGTTCGTAATTGAAAGGAACCTGGTAGACTAGATTTTGCTAATTTAAGTAAGTTTTACAAATCAAAGATCACCAAAGAAAATTAAGATTTTCTGTTTCTAGAAATCCTTATTTCAAATCCACATAAGTTAAGTAAGAAAAAGCTAAAAAAAAATTCTAGCAATTTTCGATTGCATCACCATCCAAAGACCTCGGAATCGAAGGTGGCTACCCTTTCTTTAAGCTCTTCCCACGCGCACACCACATAATTTTACACTCCACCTGTACTTCATCGCCCAGCAATTTCAGTTTCAAGCCGAGTCAATTTTAGAGCCTCCTCTTAGGCCCTCAAAAAATTCATTTAATCTTCCGTCGCTGCTTTTTGCTCATTGTTATATCGAACATATTTTTGACAACTTAACAGCAGCCACAGCAGCTTGGACAATTGACATTTTGACATGTGAAACCACGGAAAATAAAACAAAAGCTGCTGTGAGCTCGATTAATCGACGTTAAAATACTCTACCATTTATTATAGTTATATTGTTAATATTAAGATTTTAAGTTTTTCATTTTCAAAATGATTTCCATACCTGTTCCTTTAAAATGTATATTTCATATTCGTTTTAAACCATTTTTTAAGCTCCAACGATGACTGATAATATTAAAATCTTTACGCAACATAAAGTAATTTTAATTAGGTAGTGCTAACCTAATGACTCAAAACCATATAACTTGTTGTTCCCGTTGAGATACTTAGTTTTAGGGTATAATAATAAGCCTGAATTGACAGGAAAAAATGAGGGATTTCATCTTGTTGTTGTGGGCAGATCGTTCCACACAAAGCCCCACAATTGTTGTACCAGACTCTCTCACCCACTGCCCCCGGGCTCCCTTTCTATAAATTTATAATTTTTCGTTACATTTTGTATGGTTATTGCACATGGTGGATTGCTCAATTTTGCCAACATAAATATATAAATCATATATGCAGTGCCAAGCAAGAATATTTTTATAGAAATATAAAATATGGCTTTCGTTTAAGCGTTGGTTGTCTGGCATTTCCGCTATCTGGGCTTTCTGGGGGGGCTTGTGCGGCACAGGGCGTATACTTGATGATGGATGCCACCCAAATTGGAAGTGCAACGCGGGGCTTTGAGATGAATCGCCGTCAGGTGCAGCTGCGGCACGAACCAGATCGGATCGGCATAGAGCTTAGCTCTGAAATGGAAGCTGAATTAAATTGTTATTCAATTGCGGTGGGCAAACAACGACAACAAACCTGCGACTCACCTCATGCCTTCTCTGAATCTGTTCATCAGTGATGGCATTTCTTAAAAAGGAAATTAATTGACTGCTAGTAATCGGCATTTTGTGGCGTTTTTATTTCGACAGCTATAATATTTGCCTGTTTTCTTTAGAATTTGACGTTATTTAAAATATGATTCGTCTTAGTTTGCGTTGCTTTTCTGTTTGAACTATATATAAAATAAATACCAAAAAAAATTCTCAGAAATTTCCAATTTAGTAAAACCATAAAATTGTTATCTTTAGAACAGAAAAACCTTAAATAACCCTTTGGTATGTGTAAAAAAATATTATTACATGACTTTTTGATATTCGTTTTTCAGTGGAAGCACTGAATTTTAGTTCATATTTCTAAACACAGCTATCTTTTAAAAATCTATCATTTTTAAAAAGGTAGCACCGTATTAAGCAACCAAATCCTAGACCAAACTTTTTAAATTAAAGCCAGATTTGCCTACTAGCTTAAATGACAACTCTATTCGACCCACAGCGGTTTACAGCTGCCGAGAGTTGTTGACTCGAGGCAGTGGCAGTTCGATTTAATGTGTCAGTTGAACCGAAACTGGCCAAAGATCAACATAGTTGGCTAAACAATTGCGAGATTAATCGTCATCCGAATTCCACCTTTTTCGATTGCAGAGAGACTGAGAATGAAGCGTGAAATGAACGATGCAGGGGAGGGACCACAGGACCAGAAGCGCAATCGCCGCAACGAGGAGACCGTTCGCATACTGATTCCCAGCAGCGTAAGTGTTTTAACAATGAACAAATTAAGCATAGACATAGGAAGACCCATAATTAACGAGCCCCAAACTATTATTTTTCTTATTTTATTTCACAGATTGCTGGCGCAGTGATTGGCAAAGGAGGACAGCACATTCAGAAGATGAGGACTCAGGTACTATAATCACATAAACCCCATAGTCACCACAAAACAAAAAAAAAAAGATAGACAAACAAACTGCATAATTCACTATTGAAGCGTCTAGTATTATTTACAATTATGTTTTATTTGTTGCACCACAAATTAGAAACTTACAAGCGAAAATAACCAAATCGAATCCATGTCCCCAGTGAATCCCGAAAACGTCTGCCTCTGTCATTGTGTGTCTCTCTAGCGAACTCTGTCTCCCTCTCTCTCTCTCCATCTCTATCTCAATTCTCTCGACTTTGTCTCTGGCAGCCGTCCAATTCTCCAGCTCGAATCTGAGCTTTGAAATCCCCGAAAAAACCGAAAAGAACACTGAGTCTGAAGAGCACCCTGTCTTGTCTCTCGGCCCCCCACTTTCCCCTTCTCTCTTTCTCTCTTCCCCACTATATCTCTTTCTCGATCTCTGTACTCTTTAAGTAGGCGGATGTCCTCGAGAAATTCGAAATCAAGTCGATAACCAACACGCTTCTCACTAACTCGGGTCCTTGCACTCAGCTAATAACGCTCTTTCTCTCATACTATCTCTCACTTTCTCTGTTTGGCTACCGTTTTTCGAATCTCTGTTTCTCTTTATTTATCGTTTCGTTACTCAAAATAAGAAAAAGGTAAATTTCTAAAAAAAAAAAAAGAAACATAGGGGAATATATAATCCATCAAGCTTGGATGCAATATGTAATATATACTACAGGCGCTTTATTTAATCAAAACTTGGACAAAAATTCAGTTTTTTGTATAACTCAATAAGAACAACATGAAAATAAAACGATAAATTTACACCGCTAATTAACCTTTTAACTAAATGAACAATTTTCTCTCTCTCTCTTCTCTCTCTCTCTATTCTTGCGTACACCCCATATGTAACCAACAAATCGATTTCGATTTGAACAAACCAAAAAAAAAAAAAAAAAATCAAACTGTCGTCGGTTCGCACGTCCAACAAAAATCTTCAACCGCTCATCTGAATCGAACCGAACTTTATCGATCGAAACGAAACGAAATGAATCGAATCGAATCGAATCGAACCTCAAACCAACCAATAATCGCCCGCCCGCCCGCACCATCACTCTGCACCGCTGGTCCATGGTCTCTGGTCTATATGTCCCACCTGGGTACTGGGTAATCTCGGATCAAAATCTCTATCCGTATCTGAAACTGAAACTGGCCTGGCCCGATGTCGAAACTTGAACCCGAACCCGAACTCGAACTCGAATTGCACCCCCTGTTGCTGTGCACTATGCTACAAAATTTGGCTTTAAACGCCCTATATATATATATATTATAATATCTGTATATATACGCGTACGAATCCCTATTTCCATATGCCATGTGGGTTTGTATCTGTGTGGGTGCCCTCCCCCCTCCTCCTATGTGAAATACCTCTCTATATATGAAAATGAAAACGGCGAATTAATCAACCGATAAAAAAAACGAAAAAACTTATACTAAATCGCCCGTCTATCGACCAACCAAACGCCCGCCCGCCCGCCTGTCTGATTGCCCGCCCGCCCATCGACCGAAACCGAAACCGAACGCCCGCCCGCCCATCAACCGCCCGCCTGCCTGCCCGCCCGTGTCTCCAATAATGTGTGAATAATGTGCGGCACAGTATAAAGCCACTGTGTCTGTCGACGATTCCCAAGGCCCCGAACGGTAAACCACAACAAATCTTTAACCTTTTACCAATTACTAGATTATAACCGCATCTCTCCAATGCATATCCTAAACTCGTATATTGTGTGGATTATTATCCAAAAGGCACCGAAACGAGTGGGACTCGTGTGTGTGTGGTGCTTAGCCTTATAGCCTTAGCCCATCTAGAAACTCTCTGTATGTCCTGTATGCGCTAGTTGTACCCATCTATAAATATATTACATGAACATTGTGATGTCTCCTTTCCCTAAAAAAAAATAAAAAATAAAAACAGTCACTAGGTGTCCCGATCTGTATTTTGTAGTAGTTTTGCAACCAAGCTTGCCACTATCTAACTAGCTCGGTCTCGATCTCGCATCGCTCTACGGCTAATCCTAATCCTAATCGCATACTAATCCGCAACGCACCGCAAGTACCCCGATTAACCCATCCCAAAATGCACGGCCTAAGGTACTTTCCACCGAACTCTGAAATCAGCCATGAGCCACGAGCCAAGAGCCGATCTGTTGGCCTGAGATCATCCATATTTGTCCACATCGAAATCCCAGCAAGCGTCTTGTGTGTCCTTGTGTGGTATTGTTGTTTGCTTCATGGCAACAGGGACAGAATCTCACTTGCTCGCCCTCTTGTTCTCTCTATCTCACCGAAACTCTCTACCAAAGTTTGTTCTATGGTCCCCGAAATAAACCACAAATAAATAAATAAAAAGAACACTATGTCTAGACCTAAAATAATTTCCAGTTAATGTTTTATTCTAATATGCGTTTCCCCTCACTTCTTTCTCTTTTTTCGCCATCACTCACTATAAAAAAAAAACAATTTCTATGCACGTGTTTAACCGCTCGAAACAGAACCATCCAAATATCGGCTGATATAGAGTCCACTTTGGAGATAATCACCGAAATGCTGAAATACTTTGAGGAGGTAAGTGCTCTAAGGCCATGTGAATTATGAGCTCGATTGATAACCTTTTTTTTATTTGTCCGTCCAGCGCGATGAGGACTTTGATGTGCGTCTACTTATCCATCAGAGCTTGGCCGGCTGCGTCATAGGCAAAGGTGGACAAAAGATCAAGGAGATACGTGATGTGAGTAACTAAACTTAATACTATCTCTATAAATTATTACTGTGTTGTGTACGATAAAAACCATAAAGTGGTATCGTAATCTTACTTAGTCATCCTTTGGAAACTAGGTTATCATATTAAGGTGGCCCTTATCTGTAACATGCCAATGTGAATACGACAAGGATGTTAGAATTTTGAAATATTAGAAATAACATTGAAGATACTTTACAAATACTAACCAAACCACTTAGTATTTTTAAGTCGGTTTTTTCAAAAATACTAACAAACAACTTAGTATTTTACAGTTTTTTGTTAGTATTTTTAAGCTTTTTTTTATCAAGACTACTAAAAAAAACACTGTATTTTAATGTTGTCTTTTTTTTGATAAAGTTTTTTTTTTAAATCTACTTAGTTTTATTCAAATATGTTGCAGTACTACGTTTTGGTATATAATGCCCATATGATATTTTGAGACCCTTGTCACAATATAGACCTAATAATTATGTGATAATTATTTATCAATTTTGTAATGTAATTCTCATAAGGGCCAATTATTAAATTGGGGTCAGAAGGACTACTTTGTTGTGGGAAAGAACAACAGCCGATAGACGCACAAGGAACGTGTATCACTCGACCTGTCACATATTGATGTCCTCGCTCCCAAGGCTCTTGCTGATTACATATTTAGCTGAAGTATTTCCGCTATTTCTGATGTAATTCCCAGTTGTGCCTTTGCATGTGCGGCGTTCACACGACCTATCCATCCTATATGTATTATGCCAGTGTCCTGCGGTCAACTGACATCGCCAGCCAGCCATGACGAATGAAGGCTAACTTAATTGGGCTTATTATGCCTGAATAGTGGGAACAGGGCAGGGAGCACTTATTGTACATATAGGCAGGCTTGGACGTGAGGAAGCCCGCATAGTTAGTGAGAATTTGTGACATGTTTTTGACGATCCCGAACGGTTGTGTGGCAGTCACGTGAAGCTGAAACCCGTCAGAACATAACTTTGCGCTTGGTTAAATCGAAAACTTTGTGCGAGTTACGTTCGCTGCATCCTGGCCTCCAACTCCTCTTGGGGGCTCCGCCCAGTTCCTTGCTCCCTGGCAGCGACAGTAGAATGCATTTTCATCGATGAGAGGACGGTTCGGAATGACGTTCGGTTGGGGAATCTGTTGCTGACGTCTGTGCCAAGGCTTTCATAACGCACTTGTCACTTGGCCCAGCCAGCCTCTTCACCGGCATTCCGAATGGCAGGAGAACAGTTGGGTCCCCCGGACACGCCAAACTCCTTTCAATTGCGCAATTTGCAATGTGCGAGTGCGAATGCGAATGCTACTGCTGCAGGATTGGGGTCGTATCAAAAGTGTTGGATGCGCTTGAGTGAATCAATTGGCAAACACGGGGGATCCCCCTCGCACCTGCATCTCCTTGTCCTTCCAGATGCAATTCGTTGTGGCTCATTAATTAGCGACGAGTGGGGCGGCATTTTAATTGGTATGAGGTCCTGGCCCGACCCGCTTTGAAGGGAAGGTGAGGTGTTGCCTGAATGGTGGCAGTGGCAACAGCCAGCTCTTGCATATTCATAATATCATATTTTTTTTATTCCGCTGCGATGCTGCTGCTGCGCTGTTTTTAATGGAGGTCAACAAGTCCGCGGCGCAAACAAAAAGCTTACGTCTGTAGTATATTCCTACAGCATCTTGTCCTCCTTTCCGTTGCTTGAGCTGCTGTTTTGTTATTATGAATTTCTAAGACGCGACTCGCCGCTCTGCAGCATCCTTGCAGCTGCCGTCTGCCGCTTTGATGGCCAGGGCAGATGATTAGGAATGGAACAGAATATCTTCAGCATGTGTTTGTTTGTCTTGTCGTCTTGGCATTACCTTTTCCTCTTTTTTTTTTGTAGCTCCCTTTTCCTTCAGTCTTGGTGGCTGAGAAAAGGAAGTCGTCCTCGCTACTTTACTGTCTTCTTTGTTGCGGCAAAAACGACATGGACAGTGGCAACAACTGGCCCCGCAAGCAGCTGTTTCCTTTCTCTGTTTCGCCAGGCCATTTGCCTCCATTCTTCTGCCGTTTCCCGCTCTGACATCCAGCCGAAAGCCGGTTTTCCTCTGCTCATCGCTGGGGGTTATCATAATTACTTGCCCCCGGTCCGCAGAGATCTATCTTTATGTTTATTTCGTTGCTCAAAGGAAGGAAGTACCTTCCTTGGCATCGTTAGGCTTAGATTATTTTTAAAACATTTCCCCCAACAAAGCGCCAAAATTGTCGCATTCCTTGGGCATATGTTTCCAATATATATAGAGGTTCTATATTTATGGGACCACGGTTCATAGACAACTGTTTCGTGTTTCATGTTGCTGGCCATTAAAATGTTGTCCTGTGCCAAGGAAAGGAGGCAGGAGGAGAGGCATCTGTCAGGGTCTTATAATAATGAGCGACAGCTGCTTCTACCTCGACTCCACCAGGCTGATCCGATCCTGCAGCCGCCAGGCATTGTGCGTGTGCTTGTGTGCGTAAATCCAAAATGCCCTAAAATGCATTTGAGGATTGAGCGTGCCATTGGCTTTTGTCCCAGCCCGCTTGCCTGTCTTGCCTTGGCTGCCTGCGGCTTACAATTGTTGCTTGCTGTTCGTCTTAATGAATGCCAAACAGGTGCTACCTACACACGTATAACATACCACTCTGCGGCAGGATAAAGGGATACAGGGTGCTCTGCTGGGCTCTTAAAGGACTAAAATATTGAGTGTACAAGCCCATTTACAATATGCAGTGGAATGGTGCAAGAAATTTTTTTAATGGCTTTTAAAAGACATTACTACATCTATAGGAACTTAAAAATATATATTTTGTACATCTTGAATATTACTGGACTTCGTATATGGTATTTAGATATATCCCTACTTATATTTCGACCTTCAAAAGCCTTTTAAACTAGGGCATGAAATTCCATTTCGTTTTTTATGAAATTCAATTTCAAAGATAATGACATTAAAAACGAGTACCTACCACAACCTTGAATAGCTCTTAGAAAATGCTAAGAAGGGCACCCTTTTCGTAGACATTCCTTGGATTGCGGCAGCTGAGGCGAACGACGAGTCCTGGCAGCGACATCTGGTTTCCTGATAGTTTTTTTTTTAGCAGCCAACGCTGGTTATTGCTTGGGTTTGAGTTGGCTCCCTTTGATCATTTGATTAATAAGTTTATCGAGGGAACTTTTGCGGGGCGGAAGGAGGCGTAGCGGAGGCAGTGGAATTTCGTCAATATCCGGTTCGTTTTTCGCTGATGCGCTCAGCATCAAATTAGTAGTTGGAAGGAAGCATTCCGCCTTGTTTGCCGCATCCTTGATAGGTCCTTGGGTGTGGAACAATTTCCCAATAGTTTTGATGGCACCAATAAAAATGTACTTTAATGTAAAATGTAAGTAACTTATTCTTTTCCCTCTACAACTTCAGGAAGATACTGATTTCGCTTGAAGTTAAAACTTTACAACTATGTAAATGATACGAGGTAGTTTATCCTTACGGCTAAGAACTGTACTCCAATTAAGTTCGTATCCTCTCTGTTGGTTTGCCTGCGCTTCCGTGTGTGCATAAGAATGTAAAAGTTTTTTAATTGCAGTCGTCGTAAGTGAATTTTGATTGCCATTTCCAGCCATCCATCCTCTCCCGTCTTCATCCCACTCTTCTGGCAGATCTTAAGCGCATTAGTAAGCTCGCTGAAATCCTTTAATGGAAGAGTTCCCTGAATGTACTAGATGCTGCATACATGTATGATTTGATCCCATTTTTTCCTTTTGCATATCAATCGTAGGCGATTTGTAGTTTAATGGTTGCCCTTATTTCCTCTCGGAACTTCCCATCACACATATGTACAGAGATATGTAGTGTATGTAGTGTTGTTGGATTATGCTCATAACATTTGCTTTCGTTTTATTTATTTTTTCCCATCTGCGCATGCGTTTTGTAAAAAATTTAACATTTTATACCGTAGCAGAGGGTACTATAGTTTTTATGAGGTATAGCTGGAAGGATGGGTTTCACAACTTTCTAACTGATTTTTCAACTTAATTTGTACCAGTAAATATTTGTTTTTAAGGAAATCCAATCTCTATAACAAGTCGATAGTTAAAAAATATTTTGATCTAATTCTTATAAACATTGTATCTCCTATAAAAAGGGCAGATTGTATAAGAAAGTTTTGGAATAGAATGAGTTGTCATATAATAGGATTCCTTTTCAAATTGTTATTTATAGGATAGGATTTTATGATTTTAGGGAGGCAAAAATGGTTTTTCTTAAATATGAAATCGATTTTCCAACTTAGTTTGTACCATGAAGTGAATGTTTTTAAGGAAACCTTAACAAGTCGATATATAAAAAAATACTTTGATCTAATTCTTATAAATATAGTATCTCCTATAAAGAGTTTTTTGCAAAAAAAAATAACTTCATATAAAGGGTTCTTTTTCAAATTGTTATTTATAGTATAATTTTGATAGCTTGTTGGTTTTTCATGATTTTAGCCAGGATTTTGGGAGTGAGAAACATTGTAAAACCATATTTGCAAGATATAATATGAAAGATATTGCTAAAATATAAGATACAAAGTAGCAAGGGTATGCCAACTTCGTGTCTTCTAAGATAGTTTCGTTTATAAGGTTTTTTTTTGTAAGGAAGAGAGCTGAAAAATACACCGGTTCCGTTTCGCTGCCAGCGGGAGCTGAGCAGCAGCTGTCCCAGCAGCCTGCGTTTCCTTTTTGGCCTGCCGTGACACACACAACAACAAATGCCACAGCCGCAGGACGAAGGACGAAGGAAAGGAGCAGCGGAGAGAGGCCTCTGCCTCTGCCTCTGCTGCTGTCGCTGCTTTATCCTCTGCGTGTGCGTGAATTCCCGTGTACATGTACATTCCTTTCTGCCTTTCACGGCTCCCTGTTTGTGTGTGTGGTGAGTGTTTTCATTTTTTTTCTCTCTGCCTGCGTCTTCTTCTCCTTACATGGCAACTGGCAATCGTTGAACCCAATTAGTTCAACATTGGCGCTGGTCGGGAACGGTCTACGGGCTCCTGCTTCTGCTCCTGCTCCTGTTTCAGTTCCTGCTCTCGCATCCCGAGTCCTTAATCTCGCCGACCAAAAACTACACAAATTAAAAATAAATATATCTCAACGGAACCAGAGTAAATACTTAAAGTTCAGTGTGAAAATGTGCGCAATTAAAGTGGATAGTTCAAGAGAAGGTATTCAACAAAGTGTTGTATTAAACACCATGCAATTTATACAATAACTGGTGAAATTATACTAACTAACACGAGCTCGAACTCTCCATGGGGCTTTTAGTAAAGTTATATAGCCTCTATCAACATATACCACTATTTAGCTCACTGGCGCCACCAAGCGTCTGTTTGGGGAAGTTCAATTAACCCCCGGTGGGCGCCAAAAAATATTAAAATAATGAATGTTTATGTTTCGAAGTGAAAGCTGGTTCGTTGGTGGCTTCCTTTTATAGCCAAACCATTAGTTTAGCTTTTTTACATAATATTCGCATTTCGTGAGTAGACCAAAAGTATGCTACATTTCAAGATTCGCACGCATACAGGCTGTCAGTCTGTGTTGTCATGTTTAAATTTAATAATTTTTGATTCACTGACTGACCGACCAACCCGACCGACCACTGACATGGAACTTGGTCGTCCTGTGTGTGCTTATGCCCAACTGTGTGACTCAACGCTTTTCCCCTGGCCATTGAGCAGGCCCCATTTGTGGGGCAAAAGGCTGCCGGAGGGGGGTATACTTCAGAATTTTGATGTCGCCATTGTTGTCTGGAGCACACGCAACGAGTTTTGTCGCCAGGGAGAGGGAGGAGGAGGTGGAGCAGGGAGCAGCGAGCAACATGACGCAGCCTTTGGTCATTGCCACACCACACTCACACAGCACGCAATGGGCTTAGGAATGATGCAATCGTCAGGCGGGCGGGCACCAATAAAAATGGGAAACGCAGGCAGGCAGGCGTCAGGGGACATGGGACAATGATGATGAGGAGCAGGAGGCCCTGGGGAAACGAGGGGGATCTGAAGCGGAAGCGGGCCTACAAACAGACACACACACACATACATGCCCTCGGCTATCGAATTTCCCATTCACACTTCCGCCGCAGACAGGGGAAAGGAAAGGGCAAGTCGAGGAGCAGCCGGAGATATCGGTGAGAGGATATCAGATAGTGGGGCAAGCACTTCCTGCCACTTTACATGCAGAGCAGACAGCTGCCCCGAATCGCGGTGGCAGCGCAGGTAGAAACTATATCCAACATCTGCTGCCGTGGCTTCATGCTGATTAGGAGGCATTGCCCGCTGAGCCAGGATGCAGGACACACACACGCACACGTGTGCGAATGGTTTCGGGTCAGAACCCAGGGGCAGTGTCATGGCCAAATTGATTTAGACTCGGCTCTCAACGGACCTTGACCAGGATTTGCTATGCACCGTGTGTGTGTCCTTTTGTTCTAAATTCCGGGAAAACACAGGCACTTGGCCAAGGGACTACCCAGTGGGTTTTTGAAAATGGCAACCATGGGAAATTACTATGGGCTCTGTTCCCAAGAATTTCTAGGAACCGATGGTTATCATTGAAAATTTTTTTTACGGAAAACGAACAAGTGAAAATGCCCAAAACAAACCTTCTGAATTTTTGAAATACTTGAATTCTGTATGAGGCATAGAACAATTGGTATAAAAAACGTAGTATACTCTTCAATTAGAAGGTGCATAGGATTCTTTATAAATGCAATATACCTTTTAATTTTATCGCTTCCCTTACCAACAAAGAAATAACTTATCTTTCTATTGAATTTTTCAGCGCATTGGATGCCGCTTTCTGAAGGTCTTCTCGAATGTGGCACCCCAGAGCACGGATCGTGTGGTGCAGACCGTGGGCAAGCAGAGCCAGGTCATCGATGCGGTGCGCGAGGTTATCACCCTCACCCGGGACACTCCCATCAAGGGAGCCATACACAACTATGATCCCATGAACTTTGACCGCGTCTACGCGGATGAGTATGGCGGCTATGGAACTGGAAGCGGCAGTACCCGACCCAGTCAGCGGGGAAATAATCGCAATGGCGGAGGAGGTGCTGGTGGTGCTGGTGCCGGCGGAGCAGCCGGTGGCAATGGAGGAGGATTCAGTGCTGGCGGAGCACGCGGTAACGCCGGCGGACGTGGAGGAGCTGATCGCTTTGGCGGTGCTGCTGGTGGAGCTGCTGCTGGTGCTGGAATGGGACAGCGCGACAATCCGTTCATCAACCCGTGGGCCAACGGTGGGGGCGGAGATGTCGATGGATTCGGCAACAGCGGTGGTGGAGCTGGCGGATTTGCCGGGAACAGTTTCGGCGGCGGAGCTGGTGGACCATTCGGTGGCGGCAGCTTTGGCAACAACGGCTTTGGAGGCGGACCCAGCGATTTTGGCGGCAATTCTGGCAACTTTGGCCAGGCCCAAGGCACCAATAGCCTGCCAAGCTTGGGCAGCTTCGGCCAAAACCAGGGCGGCACCAGCAACCTGCCTAGCTTGAGCAGCTTTGGTCAGAATCCTGGAGCCGGCGGCTTGGGAAACGGACTGAGTGGCGGCAGTGCCAATAACGGTGGCGTTGGTGCTCTGGGTGGTGCCAATGGTGCTGGCTTCAATGCTGGCGGTGGCGCCAATGGTGGGCCAAATGGCAGCCCAAATGCTTCTGCGAATGTGCCACAGGGCCATGATCCCAACAACAGCACACAGGTCACCATTCCAAAGGAGGTGAGTCATGTCCTTGTCTACCAAGTTTGCTTTTCTGATAATTGCTCTATGGAATGTGTACTAATGTAATGTTTTCCTTTGCATTTCAGCTGGCTGGTGCCATTATTGGCAAGGGAGGTGGCCGCATCCGTCGCATTCGCAACGAATCCAGTGCATACATCACCATCGACGAGCCCCTGCCCAACTCGAACGATCGCATCATCACCATCTCGGGCACGCCCAAGCAAATACAAATGGCCCAGTATCTGCTGCAACAGAGGTTGGTGTCGCAATCAGACTAAGAAGTATGCACTCCTTCTCATTTGACTAACCACCCCTACATTACACTCTAACACTAACAATCCGAGTCCCAACCACCCAGCCTCGATCCAAAGCAGCGCGTGATTAATATGGAATACGGTGTCGTTTGCATCCCCAAGTGTTAAGTTAAGTGCTTGATCGTAACTCTCCATCCAAAAACTCAACAATAACTAACCGTTTGGCTCTCCTGGGAGTGCATTCCGTATGGAAGACTAGTGATTTTGTTGTTTGGTCTTTGGTAATAACAATAAATCCCTTGTCTTCTTACGGCGTGCATTTGTGATCTTCATTCTATCGATGGTTAACCAAATAAAACTAAACTCGGCATTGAAAACAACTCCTTAACTAAAAGTGTCACGGTTCATCCTGGCCCCAGCTCGATTACCATCCATGTCACATTCCATTCAAAAGCATCTATCGCGAATAGCTATTCCACCGAAATGAAATCATCCCCACCACAATTCTATCCCAGATCCACCGACACAAGCCACCCACATTCATTCAGCTGTATCTGCTGTTCATTAAAAAGTTCATTAATTATGTTTTCCTTTGGCTCGCTGCCATCCTTCCGCCGACTTCTCTCATTGCAGCGTACACGAGAATGGCAGGCGAAACATTTAAGTGGGCAACAACTTGAACAGCTACAACAGCAAAAGCAACACCATCGGCGACAAGAACAACAACAACAACAAGAACTACAATAACCATCGACAAGTGCTGCGTTTCACGTTTAAAATTAAATTTACTAAAAAAGAAGAAAGAACTGGCGCGAAAGCCCAGAGCGAGAGAGCATCCTCCAAATACGAAAGAAATTTATGTATTTCTTCTCTAACTTTAAGTGAAAGAGGCCCCAAAAGAATAAGAAACTGGAACAGAATCGCCCCTCCCATTCATGCCCATGCCACCACCCTCTCATTCTCCCCCGCCACCAGTTTGCTATTTGGGGGAAAGTCAACCTTAAAAACTCTGTATGATAAGAAGAATGAACAAATAAAGTATACATAAACTTGATCCGCTCGGTGTTTGCATTATGTCGGTTTGGGGGCTATTTGTATAATAGGGTTTTATTCACATTATGAACGCTTAAACAAAAACATTAAACATTTTAAATCAAAGTCGTATGGTATATACGATATATATAATATATATAAAGTTGATGCATAAGGGGCAACGTTGCGTTTATGTAATAAATTATTAAGCATTATTCAGTAGATGTACAATTTAATTAATAGCTGATTTTAGGGTTGGTATTACTAGGCATCTTTAAGGACTAATGATTAGAGTCTAGAGTATTTACAAGTTCCGAATGCGCCGCATTGCCAAATGGGTTGAGCAAAATTATCGTTCATTATCATTGTTCATCGTGATCTCAGATTAAGCAGTGATTGGCGATTGGCCAGATTGCTGGATTGCCTGGTTTTCTTTTAGCACCTGCATAATGGATTTTGTGATGTGGTAAACGTTTGTTAGGTTTCCACTTAAGTGAAGACTATAATTAATATTGCATTTTGTTTGTGTTTGCGTGGAGTGGTGCCTCCTTCTTGCACACGTTGAGGAAACCATCCCAGCGTCCGGTCCACTCAAGCGACTTAATTCCGCTTGGACGAGTTGATTAAATATTTACAACAGTGCGTCAACAAATGTTTCTCGCCGGAGGAGGATGAGGAGTTGTTATTGTTGTGGTGATGATGGTGCTGAGGGGCGCCCAATTCGCGCGTGTATATGTCCAGACCATACTGACCCTCCTCGGGGAAGCTGCGGAGATGGGGAAAGGGTTTGAGGTTGATTGGAATGAGAGCCCATTAAATTTTCCATTTCCCTGTGCACTCACTTAATGATGAACGTGACAATGTCGTCCAGCGTGCTGTGAGTCACATACTTGGCCAGCTTCTTCTCCTCGATGCCATTCTTGTGCAGCGTGGCCATAAAATCTGTCAGCGGACGCGACATGCGAAATTGCAGGTCCAGGCTGCGTCCGGCGAAGATAAGCGGATCCTGAAAGTAAGCAAGGCACTCGAATCAAATCAAGCCCGGGGCAATAACCAATCTCCAATGAAACCCACCTGATGCGTGATGGGTATGAGGCCAAATAGGCGGGTGGCCTTCGTGGGTCCCCACTCGCCACTGGCGCAATCCGGCAGTGGCACCATTACTGTCTGCAGCTCCTCGCAGCAAATCTGGAAAATGATGGATCACGTTAATAGATGTATGACTAATTGCAAGTGTTCCTCGAATCCTTCAGCACCCTTAAATAACTCACTCGAATACGAATCCTTACAATGTGAATATTTCTAAGTAAAAATTTTAGTTTGCAATATTAATTTTGTAAAATGATTGATTAAAGTTAATATACTAAGACGTATTATAAATTATATATGTTCATTTCCACACTTATCTTTTTTTTTAGAACTTTTACAAATATTTGTATGATTAATTGAAAGTGTTCCTCGAATCCTTACAGCACCCTCAAGTAATCGAATAAGAATCCTTACGAAGTAAACTTTTCTGTGTACAAATTTAAGGTTACAATTTCCATTTCTAAGGAATATTGATTATCGTTAGTAATACTATCTTAGTATTGTAAAATATATAAGTTAATGTGTACATTAACTGGTGTGTAACCAGACTTATAAGTTATAAAAAAATGTACACGTTATAAGAACTATTAAAATTATTTCCTAACTATACCCACCTTGAACTTGCACACCGATTTGAACTTCATTGGTTCGCCGGTAAGGTATTCCTGCGGCGTGACCGCATTGGCGAAGATGTCCAAAAGGAAGGCGCCGGAACATGGGGCATGCACTCGGAAGGCAACGATGTTTCCAATCACCGACTGCATCACAAAGCGCTTCAAAGAGACCCCGTCGTAGGATAGCTCCTCGTCGCTATCGTAGAACTTGAGATTGTAATGGAAGATCAGACAGCTCTGCATATCCGTTGGCATGGCGATGCGCACGGTGGCGGCTCCAGTGTCATCGGTGAACACCACGGCTCCATAACCTTCGTCCGCAAAGTGAAGTCCGTACCGGAAAAAAAGCGATCGGACGAAGGGCAGATTCTCAAATTCCCGCAAGGTGATGGGACGCTTCAGCAGCTGCCATTCCTCCTGCAGCGGATAGAACTCGTAGATGAACTCGCGCGGATCCGTAAGAAAGTAGTGATCGTCGTATTCGTAACTGCAGAAATAATCAAAATTAATACATGGTTCGGTTTTAAAAAATATTAAATAAATCCTATACATGTTTTATACAGTAGCTAAATTAGATTTTGCTTATATCTAATAATTAAACTATGAAAACATTTTATAACCAATTAAAAGTTTCTTGAAATCGGATTTTAAGAATGCGATTTCACATAACTTATAATTATTCTATGAAAACATTTTAAAACCAATCAAAAGATTCTTGAAATCGTATTTTAAGAATGCGATTTCACATATCTTATAATTATTCTATGAAAAGATTTTAAAACAATTCAAAAGTTTCTTGATATCGTATTTTAAGAATGCGATTTCACATATCTAATAATTATTCTATGAAAAAATTTTAAAACGAATCAAAAGTTTTTTGAAATCGTATTTTAAGAATGCGATTATGATTTACATTTAGTATTAATATGACATTATGGTGTATTGACGTATATCAAAAGGGTGGTATAATATGTAACAAGATATTATGTAACATTAACCCCTTTAACCAAGAATACCCACCGCAGGCTGTCGTTCTTGCCGCGTCCCTGCTTGGGCGCCTCCTTGGCGTTGACCAGGTGGCGGGCTCCCCAGTTGCACTGGACGAAGCGCCAGGCGCCGGCCACATAGACCGCATTCCAGGAGTTGCGGAATCGGGAGTCCTGGAACTTGACACCCGGCTGGTAGCCGGCGCTCTTTGAATACCCCTTGATGACGACGCAGTGGAGACCGGCGTAGCTGCAGAGCCGCTTGAACAGCACGTGATAGCTCTCGGTGCCGTACTTGATGCCACGCAGCAGACCCATGGGCGTGTCGCCCCGCAGATCGTCGTCGAAGTGCATGGCATTCAGGTTCTTGACCGTGATCCAGCGGAAGATCGTGCGGGCCTTCTCAATGTCCGTGGTGCAGCGGCCAACCAACTGGCGCACCAGGTCGGTGAAAGTCTTTTGGTCCTCCTGGGCCACCGAGATGGCGATGCGATCGACGTCCTCGAACTCCACGGGATCGGTGTAGATTTGGAACTTGCTGACCGCCGGCGGAGCTGGGATTGGGGCATTCAGTGGATACTCGACGGGCACGGCACCCTCGCTGAACTCATCGTCCAGGAAGATGCTCTCGCTCTGCATGTACTCCGATCGCCGGGCGCTGATCAGCTCCAGCATCTCGCTGGACTGGCGATCCACCAGGGCGGCTGTCTCGTAGCGCTCGTGCTCCAGCATCTTGCGGGTGATGCTCTCCTTTTTCTTGCTGCGCCGCAGGGTCATGTTCTTCTCGAGGTCCTCCTTTTGCTGCTCGTGGCGCATCGTCAGGATGTTGGCCTCATCCCGGCTGCGACGTGAGGTGGCCAGCTCCTTCTCGAACTTGTGGGTCAGCCGCTGCAGTTCGCGCTCCCACTCGTCTTGGAACTCGTCCTGAATCTTGCGATCCTCCTCGGCGCGCTTGCTGGCGAACTTTCGATACAGATCGTCCTCTTCCTTGCGATGCTTCATCTCCAGATGGGCCTGCTCCTCGCGAGCCTGTTAGATCGGACGAAATATAAAGAGTTAGTTGATGTTTCTTTGAGAGAAAGCTGCAGTCAGTTTCGTTGATTGCACTGCGAGGGATTTGTTGTTTTTGCAATGCTTGGCTTGTTAACTTGGCTAATTATAATGCCACGCCTGAGCTGCCACAGGCCCGGCTCAATGTCTGACATTAGGCCCCCGACTTTGAATGCAATATGCAGTAGCATCTTCTTCGGCTCAGCCACCTCCCCATTTTCCCTCCCACACATTTGTTGCACTACGCATTGCGTGCATCTATTGATAATTGCAGCTCTGTGTATCGATAATTGCAGGAGGTCCGTCTAACCGCCAGTTAGCCATGCGTCAAGTTACAGCGAAGAATACCAGAAGTCCAAGCTGGGTTCTTTGTTTATAAACAAAACAAGTAACCATTTTTACTGTTAGCTTGACGTCGAGAAATTTTTAAAAATTAGGTAAACATTGCTTACAGCATATTAAAGTTCAAAATTTGTTTTACCAATAATAAAAATAAGGTTATACTTAAAATGATCTTTCTTAAGCCCAAGCTTTTCTCAACATATGCTTTTCCAAGTATTTTATTTCAAATATTTTACAACACCAATAACACCAGTCTATAAACGCTTTAGACTGCATTCCCAAAAGGAAATTCCAACAGTTTTGTATAAGCTTAAAATGGTAATCAATTAAAGAAAAGTAAAGTTTTATTACCATACCTAATGATTTTTATTTTAATAGTTACTTAATTACAGCTGTTTTTTTTACTTGTGAGACTATTTGGAACCCAACTGAGAGTGCTATTTGCGGTAATGAAAGATTTTGGGGACCATTAATCCAGCCACTGATGGTCTTTCCAAATATAAGTAAAATGTATTTCTATCTTAATACTAGCACATTTAATCACCCCTCTGCAAGCTGCAGTTAATACCCTTTCTTTTCTGACCAATTGTTACCATTGTGAGTGGCTTTTTCATGACTTCCGCATAGGAATTATAGTATATGTATCACTCGAAAAGCATTTAGCGCCATGCAAGCCACCAACAATATGTAATTAAATCCAAAAATTCAATGTCAAGTTCAAACAATAACTATAAAACAAAGGCAGAAAATAAAGTAATAATAAAGTGAACAAAATTGAAACACCTGAGACCAAACGGTTCAAAGGCCCGGTGACAATGGTCAAAAGCGATGACGCCGGAATTGCGTGAGCGGTTTTGAGCGGATTTTAAATATGACCATAATACAAAGACGGGCCAGAAAGGCAGACAGTTATGCGACGCCCACAGTGACAAAGGCGAAAAAAGAGCGAAATACAAAAACACACAAGAAATCAAATCAGAGCCAAACGAAAACGAAAGTCCAAAAATGTTGAAATTAATTATTGCGCAAGCGCGGCCACCGACCAAAAAATATATATACATACATATATAAAACGAAATGCCAAAGTAACCAAAACAGAAACCAAAACAACAACAGTGGCATAAATTGTAAATTGGCAAAAAGCTATGAGGAAGTGTTTGCGTTTGCGGCTGCGTGAGAGTTTTTATATGGAATTGCGGCGCCAAATTACACGGCGATTACATGGCGTTTAAAAACGCGTGCATTGCATAAGGGCGGCCAAAGAGGAGCGGTACCACCAATACCACAGATCGGTAGAAATGGAGAGATGGAGCTCTACGCTCTACACTCTCCACTCCCCACTAATCAAACAAAAAGCTGCTGCCGCTACTTTCACTGTGCCGCGCATAATTTAGATTTAGCAAACGGCAGCGGCGCATGCGCAGCCGGAAAAACAAGTGACGCTGCCGGCAAATGCGACGGTGGTGGCTTTATGGTATTGCCCGCGTCTGTGAAGCTGCGCAGCAGGCCAATGCACAGTCGCGTTCATTGTAGTAGCATCTAAGTGATTGGTTTGTCGCTGACCTTGTCAACAAATTATGATTATTGATACTAAAAAGAGGTGTATACACTGTTAATAAAACTCTCAGGCGAGATGATGTATTAAAGATATCATTAATTTTTCAGCCACTGGGAAATTTAGACTGTGAGATGGTATAGCAAATAAAAAGGTTTACTAACAGAACTAAAGTTTTTCGTAGTGCCGATTGATTTAAGTCTTAAATATTTATCCAAGTGATATGAAACTTGAGACTTGCGTGGAAAACCTCAAAAAGCATGGTTTTAGGCTTAGTAGGGTACTTTTTTTTGGCTGATTAAGAATATCTAAAGGGATAAATAAATAAAAATAATAATAGTTTTCAGGGTAAGGGGACTAAAGTTTTTTTGTCTTGTCGATTGCTGCTAATATTTAAGTCTTAAATATTTATCCGATCGATATGAAACTTTGGACTTGCTTGGAAAGCCTCTAAAAGCATGGTTTTAAGCTTAATAGGGTTTTTTTTTTGGCTGATTAAGAATATCCAAAAGGAAAAACAAGTATACACACTGATAACGAAACTTACAGACGAGATAATGCATTAAAGACAACAATAATATTCCAATCACTGGGAAATTTGGTCTGTGAGGTGGTATAGCAAATATACAGATTTTTAATAGACTACAAATAATAATAGTTTAAGGGTAATAAATAGATAAGGGGACTAAAGTTTTTTTATCTTGTCGATTGCTATTAAAATTTAAGTCTTAAATATTTATCCGATCGATATGAAACTTGGGACTTGCCTGGAATACCTCAAAAAGCATGGTTTCAAGCTTAATAAAGTAATTTTTTTGACTGATTAAGAATATCTAAACGGATAAACAAGTATGTACACTGTTAATAAAACTCTCAGGGAAATTTGGTTTGTGAGGTGGTATAGCAAGTATAAAGGTTTTCTAAGAAGCTAGAAATATTCGTTTCTTAGGATAAGGGAAATAAAATTATTCGTATTGTCGATTGCTATTAATATTTAAGTCTTAAATATTTACCCGATCGATATGAAACTTGGGATATTCTCAGAAAACCTCAAAAATATTGGTTTTAAACCTAACCGGGTACGGTTTTTTGCTGATTAAGGAAATCCAAAACGGAACCAAATGGTCTTACGGATTAACAAGTTTTAAAAAGTTGAATACATCTGTTTGATCACATGGGTTTTAATTTAATGCATCATAAAGTTCATCCCATAATTTTGGAGCTTTCTAGTCACTCGTTTCCAAACATTATGATTTAAGAGTGGCATATATCGCTATATTATTTCGATTTCAGCTGCTTATGGAAAATGTTACTGCCAAAAAAAATAGTGGCGGTGGGTGTTTATATGCACATGTGCGAGCGTGTGTAAAACATGTTCAGTTTTTAATGATCGCATGCATGCAGTTTTTCACATATTTTTCTTGTACGCTGTCTTGCGGCGTCTGTTACTGCGGTGTGGCCCATCAGACACCTGTTCGAAATTTGTTAAATTGAGCGTTGCAATAAAAATAAAAATATTTGCTGTTGTCTCTGCCTGGAGAGGTGGTGCTAGTAATGGTGGTGGTGTGCTGGTCAGTCGCGTGTGCCATTCTCGAAAGTGAAAGAAAAATCCGTTTTCGGCATTTGCAATGGCAGGCAGCAGCGCAGCAGCGAGTGTGAGTCAAAGAAAAGCAAAACGTGTGCGATTTGAATTTCGTTTTTACGTAAAATGCGATTATAATGCTTTCACCCGAGCATCAGGCGGATGGGAGATTACCATTCCAGTCGCGGCAAGTGCCAAGTCATGGATAAAGATGCGAGCACCGATAAACGCAAGCAGCTTTTGGCCAACCAGTCGGGCTAATAAATTATAATCTGGCCGAGAGATCATCCCATCAACTGAGCAAATCGCATTTCCACTAACTAGATCAATTTGGGTATCACATTTATCCGACTTAACCTGAATTCTTTAATTTTTAAATTTTCAAGCCAGTATGGATTTCTTTAGCCACTTTGAAGTATACCAAAATACTTAAATGGATTTAAGTTTTCTTCATACAATGGCGAATTTCAACTATCTATCTCATTAGCAATAACTTCTCTTAAGAATTTTAAGATTTTAAGATCAATGTCATGTTAACTTTTGTCTTTGACTTAAACGGCTGATCTAAAATAATGTAGTTTCCGTTTGCGATTTATCTGACTAAAAACTCTTAGCTAGTGACAATGTTCTAGTTAAAAGTTGACGGTCGGTTAAACAAAAATGTCAAAGAAAAGTTTCTTTTTCAGGTTTGACAGACCGAATTATAGACTTTAATATTATCATCGCATTAAGAAAAGGAATTTGTTTTTCCAAACAATTTAACTTCACATTAACTTTCTCTAACGAATGACAAACTAGAATCTTAACATGACATTGAGAAATCGGAGGAAAACCATTTGTAAACAAGATCTTTTCATTCTTTTCAGATTTATCTATTTTTAGTTACCCAGTTTGGGTAATACCGAGTCTGCAGTCTTGAGACCACTTATAAGCAAGATCTTTTAATTCTTTTCAGATTTATCTATTTTTAGTTACCCAGTTTGGGTAATACCGAGTCTGCAGTCTTGAGACTCGGGCACTTGAGCAACCCCCAGCAAACAATTACACACAGCCAAGTGTAAATAGCACAGTAGCCTACATAACCACAACTGGCGGTGCATTAATTAAGCCCAGGAACATTGCACAATCGTTGAAGCTTGGAGAGAACGGGAGATACACACTTGACCAGCTGGCCCCGCTAGCCACTTAAAATTTCATTAGATGTTGTTCTGCACTAAATATTCTCTTAATATGCGGCCACTTGCGGCTCCGCATCTCAGCGGATGGATCCCAATCCCCATCTTATTATGTTTATGATTTGCAATCTTACCAGGTAGAAATCAATTGGCTTCTCCCGCGCCTTGTTGTAGGCCTTCTGGATCTCCGTTTGCTTGAGGGCGTGGGCGATGTGGAGGGCACTGGCATCGAAGCGTCCATATTTATAGTCGGAGTCGTTCTGCGATGGGGAACTTACCTCCCGGCCACCATAGCCATTCGGCGTGGACTGCCGGGAGCCAACCAATGGGCCACCTGTGGGGATCCCGCAAAGCGGAGCAGTTAGCCAAGTTGGGAACTCCATGTCAGCCATCCATACTAACCATCGATCTCGCTGCGCGTGCCCCGGATCTGCTCGTTAACGAATTTGTTGGTGCGCGGCGCATTCAGGGCCTGACGAATGCCCACCGAGGTCTGGTCGAGATGGCCGGGTCCGCTCTTTGGTACATGTGAACTGCAATAGACCTGGAAAGAGGGGTTTTAGATGATTAATTTTCTTGGTTGGTTATTTCATAAACCATTCTGTTTTTTAACGATTCACAGGTTATTCCTTTACTTCTAACAAAGCTATCATTAACTTATAATTCGTAAATTAAACAGTTGAATAGTCTTGCCATTTATAAAGTATTTTCCGGACCAGATTTGAAATAAGCACGTACAAATCTTCGAGAATTATTGTATAACTGATGTTATAATCTAAACTTCATTAAATAATCATTAAATTAAAAAATTCCTGCATTAACACCTTTTTCCGCCTAAGCCCTTAACGTTTTTACGATTCTATCTTTATCATAATGGTGTATACAGTGCAGTACATTGGTTTCAGATAAAAATCGATTTAAAACTATTTATTTTACTTCTTAAAAGTAAAATAAAGGCCTTTTTCAGGTTCTTTTAAAGAGATAGTTATCTTCAATTAATGATTCCTGAGAGGAATTTACTGCTGTTTCACTGTAATTATGTATGTATCTATCGATCAAACCAATATGCCCCATTAGCCTTATTGGGTTTCATTTTGAGTGCGTGAGCAGACCCCGAAAGACAGTCGCTTGCAAATGCAACTTTAACCACTTCACCTACACACAGCAGGTGGCAATAGACATGTGCAATAACAAACACGGACCTAAAAACAGTGCGTTTCGGATATATGTTTATAATTAATCAATATTTCACAAGAAAATTCGTTTTTTACATAAAACCTTTTCTATTTTAGTTATATAAACTAACAAAGTCTCTTTAAATAACCAAAAATAAATTGTATAACCTTTAGATTTCTTTACAATAACCTTAAACAATTGTTTGAGGTATATTCTACCATTTTTCTATTCGAATCCACTATAACCAACGATTCCCACGATCGACAGCTAACCGCAGCCGTACAGCCGCGAAACGCACTGTACATGAATATACATACAACATATAGAGAGGTACATATATATTGCATATGAATGACAGACCGCACTGACACACATTTGCGCCTCGGCAAAGTGCAATAACGAAGTTATTTATTATTATGCATAGGCACACAAAAAAACGTGTCGTTCGAATTGCAGTTTTGCATCTTGCAGCTGTGCAAATATTTAGTCTGACGCGTTTGTCGCTTAAGTCTTTCGTTTTCGTTGCGGTTTGTCGTGCTGCATATTGGGATGTGGGGATATGGGGATGTTGGCACTTACCTCTTTGTCATCCTGCTTGTGCTGATTATTGAAATACGTTTTGAGCGTCAACTTGGTGCCGCAGTGTACGCATTTGAAGCAACCGGAATGGAAGAATGTGAAATCCTTGAGCGGCCCCACACGATCCACCTGATAGACGGTCTCGCTGCAGCGCAGGCAAGTCGACTCGTAGAAATTTGGCCGATACATAATGTGGCCTATGTTGTGTCTATGTATTCCTCCTGTTTGTTTGTTTTTTTTTTTTTTGTGGCAGCTTCCGACTGGTTTTCGGTGGACCTGTACCCTGTACCTGTTGAGTTTGTCACTTTTCTTTTCTCGTCTGTCGCCTGTCGTCTTTCAATTTCACTTGGCGTGGAATTTACGAGTATATTCTGCTAGTTTTTCGAGTTTGCAGTCGATTCTTCTGTTGGCAACGGAGACATCATCCGTTCATCATCCGCTCATCCGCTCATCCTCGTCATCCGTCCGCTGCTGGCAGAAGCTGTCCAATGAAAATGACCGAAAACGATTACTGGCTGAGTGGGAGATAGAAATTTCCTATTTCGGCTGGCATTCGATTTTTTTCGACCAAGACCAAATCAGGCCCAAAAAAAAAAAAATGTAGTTTCTGAGCAGGCGTGTTTGTCATCCAAGCCAAAACTTTCATTTATTTTGGCTGCGAGCGGTATTAATGAATTTTAATTAGCTGGACACGGTGGACAAGAGTTTTTGCGGTTGGCGAAAAAGGGTTAAAGCCATTTCGCCTTGCCATTGACCTCGCCTGGGAATTTGAGCTTGAGATGGCCCCAAACGTGCCACAATTGAACTTGAGTTGCTGCTTTTGTTGCCACTCAACTCAACTCAACTCGCTCGTGCAACTTGCAACTGCCGCCTGGCACCGGCACAAAAGTTGCATTTTCCATTTGATTAATTGACGCGATTGTTGCTGGCAGGTTTCCTTTCGGTTTTTCTGTTCAGCTTCAACAATTAAATTGAAGTAAAAAAAAATGGGAAGATTGTGTGTGTGTGTGTTTGAGCAAGTGCATGTTACATTAATTGAATGCATTGTGGTTTCTGTTGGCCTGTTGCTTTGACCAAAATTAAAACAAATGCGGCTCAGTTGCGCAGACAAAGCCAAGAGCCTCCAGTCGAACTCAAAGTCATCGTTTTGCTTTCTTTTCAAGTTTAATGAACGTTAAGTTCGGTGGGTGGTTGGGTGGTTTTGGGGGGTTTATGATTAGCGCCAGTTGCGGCATTGAAGGTTGCTGATCTGCGGATTGCATGGAAAATGGTAAAATACAAAAAAAAAATTGAATTGAAAATGGGAAAATGCAAATGGAGCGAAGGCCGCCAAGAGATTTTGTAACACCAAATTACTTTGATTGGCTGTGAATTAAATTTGGTTCCGCTTTTGAGGTCGTCCAATCCGAATGTGAAGCAACCATATGATGTGTGTGAATCAAGGGGGGAATAGCAAGCCCTAAAAGACTCTAAGCCCTAGACTCGATGAGTAACTTGTCGATAATCCAGCTCCAGCTCTTTGGCCAACCCACGCACATTTATTGGAATATCAATCAACAACACAAGCCCACAAAGGCGACAAAAATGGCATGCTTTGATCTGTTGATTCGATCACAATCGGTGTGATTGAATGGACCAATTACGCTTAGCTTTTGACATAATTAGCGTGTAATGATAATTGTAATGGACGTGGCGATGTACATTGATAGTCGGGAAGACCCTCTCTTGAAGTGGGCAAATTAGCTGGGGGCGGCTTTGACAAAACGCCTCGTGCGACTTACATCATCCCATCATCATCTATGCCATCATGCCACCATGGCCACTTGGGTGTGACTAAGAAGCCGAGTGCCTGGTAACCCAAGAAGTCGCATAGAATTTCGCACACATGCCGCCGTTTCGTGCCAGCTTTGGGTTTCTTTTCCACCTCAATGCGGACGAAATGCCATGCGAATAAATTATAAAAAACTGAGGGGGGAAAAATAAATGACAAAGAAGCTGTCACAAAAACGAAAGTTGCTCTGCACGGGCAATTGTTTGCAATCGAAACATTTAAATAAATTGATAAGCAGTCGGAAGCATTTGCAACGGGGCGATTCAATTTGGCTTAGCGAGTTCGTTGCCTAAGTCTTTCGTTTTGATGCCTTGTGGCTGCTGCCGCTGTTGTCGTTTCTTCTATCGCTGATATTGCTTAACGAAACGCTAACAATGACAATTAAATAAAAACCAATAATAACAGTAAACTGCTCCAGCAACAACATAATGAACTTGAATTGGCATAATTGCCACAGCTAATCGCATTAAAGCCAGATACAAAGATTTGATAAATGCAAGAAAACAACAGCCAAGCAGTAACAACACGGCAAACAGCAACTGGTTATTCAGCCAACCAGTGAAACAATCATAGGAATTAAAATAAAATGCAAATGATTGCGTCACTTTGGTCGGGTGCAGAGCAGCGATATGAGGAAAAATACAAAATAGCTCTCAAAATGTGACGGGGATTAAAATTAACCAGTCAAACTGAGGAATTTTGATACTGATTAATTTACACAATGAAAATTAACCAAAATAAAGATGCAAATTTAGTCAATCAAGCATTTTAAAATCAAAATAAAAAGAAATAAAACGAGAATTAGTTTCGAAAACTTCAATCCAATCATCAGTTGTTTCAAAATCTTTTATTGATATTAAAACCGATTCGACAAAGTCAAGGTTTTACTAGAAAATTAAGAGTTTTTGCCTAATTAAAATATTTTTTGTTTGGAAAATCATTTGATAAATTGCCTTTTTAAGTTGGCGTTTCAAAACTGCAATAAAAAACGAAGTGAAATCCAAATAAAATGTATATCTTTATAACATAGTTTGATTAAAAAGTTTTTTTGTTTGGAAAATCATTTGATAAACTGTCTTTTTAAGTTGGCTTTTCAAAACTACAATAAAAAATGGAGGCAAATCCAAATAAAATGCATATCTTTATAAACTAGTTTGATTATGACAGCAACACGTGTTTTTAATTTTGGTTTTTCAACCTTTATAGAATTTGATTTAACTCAATGTTTCTTCTTAAAGACCTTGGCCTGCATTTTAAAAACAAAATAAAAAGAAAATATTTAAAAATAAGTTTCGAAAACTTTAATTAAATCATCAATTGTTTAAAAATCTTTTATTGAAATTAAAACCGATTTGACAAAGTCCAGGTTTTACTAGAAATATAATAGCTTTTGCATAATTAAAATGTTTTTTGTTTGGAAAATCATTTGATAAAATGCCTTTTTAAGTTGGCATCTTAAAACTACAAAAAAAAATGAAGGGAAATTCAAATAAAATGTATAAATTTATAAACTAGTTTGATTATGAACGCAACACGTGCTTTTAACCTTTATCAAACTTTATTTAACTCAATGTTTCTTCTTAGAGACCTTGTACTGTATTTAAAGAATGTGAGAATTGCTTGGGTAAATTTAAAAAACTGAAGTACTTGGTTTTCTGTGCCAATTGCAGAGTTGCTAATTGAATGGAACAATGAATTGCTTTTAGAAATCGCCCATTTCGCTTGCAATAAATTAGAAGCACAAACACCGAAAATAATTTATGAGCCAGTCACAATGATTGGAAACCACACATGAAACATAAAGGTTGAAGGGGGTTTGCGGGTGTTGCAACCAGCGCCCATGACAGGTGGTGTCTTCTAACCCCCACCCCCCTTAAAGCCACCCACCCTGTCTTTCTGTGTGTGTGTGTTTTGTGCTAGTGTATATGTGTGTGTTTATGCCGTGACGCAGTCGCAGCTTCAAATTCAAACGTCAGCTTGCAATCTTTCACTTTTTTTCGTGTCTGCCGCGGCGTCGTTCGTTCCAGTTTTTCGTAAATTATTTCCCCAGCATCGCTATTATTTTGTTATTTTCGCCTTGATTATACACACGCGATGTTGGGAGTAGTATCCATTGCATGTACATAGTTCTGAGCCCTTTTTCTTGACACACTTCTTCCTCGCTGTTTATGTATTATTCTATTATTTTTACGCATATATGCTAAACAACTTTCTTCTTCTGGTTGCAAAGGGGCGCGCTTTGTGCAAAAGTATTTATCATAAATTTCACACACACGCAGGCACACACAGACACCCACAAAAACGCAGGCGCACACCGATGGCCCCAACGAGCTCCATGCACATATGTATATACACACACACACACACTCACAAAAATGGGGGAGAGCAGATTGTTCGCAGTTCGCAAGGTTCGGAATTTGGAGTTTGGAATTCCAATTCTGCGAAGCTTGGCTTTATCACATTTTCGGCATTTGTTGTTGTGGCTCTTAAAGTCTCTCTGCGCCGAACAGCAGGTTTCGAATATTGGGAATGTAACAAAATTTCATTACCAAACACAGACACACGCACAGGCACAACACACGGGCGCGTTCACTCACACATGCACAAGACTCGAGCCGCTTTTCTTCGCTTCTCTTTTCTTTTCCGTTCCGTTCGGTTCCGTTTCACGATCGCTTTGAGACTAGTCGCTGCCTGTTCGCTGATTGGAATCCGCCGCTCTGAGCCGAGCTTTAAAGCTCGCTGCGCAAAGGCAACTGCGCATGCCCAACATTGCTATCGATAGTGGACTGTTGGTCGACATTGGTATGACAATATTGCAAACAACAGTAATGATCTGAATTTAAAAACATATTACAACGGTATCGGAGATTATAGCCCAAATAACTTCTTATATCCTTATAGACATAAATCTTTCAATATTCAAAACGATTTTCACAATTTTAATAGCTTTTATTAAAAATATTTTATCCTTTTAGACTAGACATTTACGCCGCTGAGCCACGCCGCCGCCGCTGAATCACGAAAATATTAATATATTGTGTAATCCGACAAGGAGCACACCTAGTGAGCGAGTTTTTTCGATTGCTGGACTAACCATTTCTCAAAAACGATCGCAGGTCAGTCCTCATAATCTTACTAAATTAATATTTAAGGAAAATAGATGAAAATTGGAGAATTGTAGAAATCTTTCGGAAAAATATATATATATATTTCGAAAAAATTGTTATTTTTTTTGTTTTTACTACGTACTCCGCCGGACGCCGTTTTTTCTTGACCACCTACGCCGTTCCCATCGGAGTAAACTCTACAATTGATTCTTGACTTAGAATGCTGGAGCTGACAATAATGTTCAAGAAAAATCTGTTTCTTATGTGCAGTTACCTGCTATATTTTGTATTTATAAAACTTCCCTTTGCAGCTGAAAATGTTTCAATGTCAAGTATCAATCAATTTGACTTAGTTTTTAGTTTAGTTTAGTTGGTTAAAACAACTGGTCGGATTTTTGCACTAGTCTGATTTGTTTATTGTCCAAATTTGGTGATTGTGTTATACTAGCTTAATGTGATTTTTATTTTAAGAGACCTCCAGTGTTGTTTATTCAGTTTTTTAACCAACTAGTAGGATTTTTGCACACTTTTTAGTCAAGCGTAAATATAGTTTTGTTTATTGTCCAATATTTATATTTGGTTGACATGAGTAAAATGATCGGATTTTTTAAGTTTAAAATCACAGTATCACAAGGAACTTGAATTTACGGACCCTGTCTTTAAATATAAATACTGTTCGTCATTTGAATTGTTATTTAAAATTAAGATCCCTGTCCAACACTATTCTTCTGGCAACAGCGATATATCGATGGTCGCTGAACTTATGAACTTTGGTGTGCCTGCAGTTTGGTATTTGCCCTTTTTCCGCCTGCGGTCCTACTAACTTCAACAACTGTGAAATTAATAACAAAAGAGGGCAAAAAGGGAAAACGCAAAAAGTTATGGGGAATCAGTTGGGAATCCAGATGAATAGCGATGACGATGAAGACTTTGACTCCTCGGAAAACGATCTGGGCTTTAATGTGATTAACTTTACGGTGAATTCATTGGACATGGAAGTGCGCACTGACTATTGCAACAACGACCTGCCAATAATAAGAAGCAAGCCCGATCTTGTCAAGTTTCAGGTAATCACGAAATACCCCGTCCCCAGATAAGGGCAGAATGTGATTTGTGGTGTCGTTAACATTCCAGAACACTGATATGTACAAGGAGATTCGGGCTTCGAGTGGCCTAGTGAGCAATCCAGACAATCGCTGGAATCTGGTGCAGGCCCTTCAGCAGCGAGAAAATGGGATTGCCTCGCCCCACAGCGCATCGTTTTCCAAGAACCAGCAGCGCTACATTTCCAATCTCTACATACCAAACAAGAAGTCCACGCGACTCATGTCGCTGGACTCGAAAGTCTTTGTGACCAAATTCAATCCCACGGGCAGCAAACTGCTGGTTGCCTGTCAAGGTCAGCATATTTTGGTTAAAGCTTCGAGGGTCGTTTAAACATGTCTGTTCACCTTTTCAGATGGCTTTGTGCGCATCTACGACGGCGCCAAGGGCACCTACCACCTGCTAAATCGCATTCGAGCCCGGGATGTCGAGTGGAGCATCATCGATGCGGACTTCAGCCCGAATGGCCAGCACTTTGCCTACAGCACCTGGTCCCGCTCATGTAGGTAGCCGGTGAGTCCTGGTGATCCATACTTATTTGTTCCCTCTTCAGTTTTCATCATGCCCGTGAATGGGGGCGAAGACGACTGCCAGTGGATCGACGTAAACGGTCTGCCCAACCATCGGCTAGCCATCTTCTCGCTGCGCTACTCGCCCACGGGCGACAAGATCATCGGCGGCAGCAACAATGCCACGGTCATCGTGACCGACATCCGCACAAGAACCACGCAGATCCTGCGCACCCACCGCATGCCCGGCAACGATGTGAATTCGGTGTGCTTCCTGCATGACAAGGACCCAAATGTGATAATTGCCGGATGCGATGATGGCCTTCTCAAGGTCTATGATCTGCGCACATCTTTCCGCTCCCGCGAGCTCTCCAAAACGGTGGCCTCCTTCATCGGTCATTACGATGGCGTCACCTATATCGACTCGCGCAACGACGGCTATCATGTGCTATCCAACTCCAAAGACCAAAGCATCAAGATCTGGGACATGAGGCAGCCCAGCAATATGCGTAATCGCAGCCGCTCCAGACAGCAGCAGCTGGACCTCCATATGTGGGATTACCGCTGGAACCGCGTGCCGCGACAGTGTAAGCCCTGGAATTTAAGATTCTTCGAAATACCCCCAATGTAACCATACTCGCTTTGCAGTTTACAATCCAAATAAGGAGCTGGATGGGGACACCAGCATTATGACCTATCGTGGTCATCGAGTTACCAAAACCCTGTTGCGGGCCAAGTTCTCGCCCATGGCGCAGACAGGACAGCGTTTCATTTACACCGGCTGTGCCACAGGACGTATTATAAGTGAGTTCAATTTAACCTTCGATTTACGTTTACATGGCCTAAAAAAAAAGTATTGGCTAAATTTAGTTGCGAGTAATTTCGGCTTGTATTTTTAGAAATGTTCTATCCTTGAAAATGTACTTGCGTAACCAGTAGCCATCTGTTTATGACTTCAGACATTGTTGATGCTTTTTTATTAACATTAACTTTTTTGTTAAATTTAATTTTTATTTAAACTTCCGTTTAATCCTTGAAACAAAGTATATAAATATTTACCAATTTTTGAACATTAAATGTTTATTAACCCACTACTATTTTACAGTTTATGATGTACTTACTGGTAAGATTAAAGAGGCTATTGAAGGACATAGGAATGTGATAAGAGACCTGGACTGGCATCCAGATCGCTCCGAAATTGTGTCTGGTTCGGTAAGCTTAGCAAATAATTAATCTTTTTTAAGTTCACTTTAAATCTTAATTTGCAGTGGGATACTCATGTTCATCTGAACAACTTCAGCCGCAGCAACGCTAATCGTCCGGTGAAGCGAGCAAATAGTTCCGAACAGGACAAGAGACCATTGCGACGATCGCGCCGCCTAGCTAATCGCAATGTGACACCAGACTAGTTTTAACGTTATGATATTAGCTAGTAAGACCCGCACGATATTACATTTCGTTACATTCATTCATAAATGCGTAGACGACGGGAAAGAATATTCACCACAGTCGGTCCCCATATTGGTTCTATGAACAAGACTGAAGAATATGTCACAGCTTGAAATGTATAGTTCAGTTTAATTAAATATCTTGTTACACATTTAAATGTAAACCACGAAGCTTACAAACTACCTACTTAAGTTGTTTATGTACAAAACAATCATAATAAGAAATATGTTGAATTATATTTCGTTTGCTCGAACTAAATTCCTTGAAATGCGACCCTTTTTTTTACTGCTCGAAGAGTTGTTCGCTTCACCGTCCTCGGATAACGTGCGTGCCGCTTAGATTTCATAGCTTCCGTAAGGGATTTATTGTTCCAAAGATCAAGGATTCGCAGTTCATCGATCTTACTATTAGTCACCTCCAGCTCGATGGTATCGCTGGTCCCATAGCCCACGATCTGGCTCAGTGTCGAATTTTTATACGCACTCAGGTCGAACATTTGGAATTTTTCTGCACAAAATTGAGAAATTTTACAAGTATTGAATGATTTTAGTTTTTCTTTGATCTCTTCCAGTGATAAGAGGTCGTTAGGCAGATTCGCTGACTGATCGCTTTTATCGCCGGAGGATTTACTGCCAGCACTTACGTTGTTCCTGTGCTTCCCTTCTTCATCATTATTGACTATCGCATCCACGGCTACAGCGAGCTCTGGAATCTGCAGTTCAGGTACGGGTTCCCTATAATTGTTGGATTTCCTTTTCTTTTTTGACGTTTTTTCATTAGCTTCAGATTCGGTAGGCTGTGTTTCTTTTTGCTCGATCAAATCGGTTTCAACACTTTTATTTTCTTTCTTCGACCTATTTTTCTTTTTTGAAGAGTGTTCTTCTATTAATTCAGTGTTTACCACCTCAGTTTGGTTGGCATCTTCGTCGATTTTAGATTTTCTTTTCCTTTTACTAGCTTTTCCATCTAAAGTTTTAGATTCTGTATCTTTTGCTAAGTCATCCTCAATTATAATTACTTCAGAGTCCACCAACTCAGTCTTCTTGGACTTCTTCTTTTTTGGGACACGTTCTTCTTTTTCTTCGGCTCCTTTTGAATTTTCTTCAGTTTCTTTCTTATCATTAGGCTTCTTCTTTTTTAAGGCAGGCTCTTCAATTATTTCTGTCACATCTTCTGTATTTTCTTCGTGTTTGCTCTTCTTTTTTTTCTTTCGCTTTTGAGGGTTCGTTTCGTCGATATTTACTGGCTGTTCCTCAACGCAGAGGGTCTCTGTTGGCTCGGTTTCATCTTGAGGCGACCGTTTAGACTTCTTTTTCTTAGGCTTAGAAGCAGTCTGCTCTAATTCTTTCTCTGCAACTGGTGGCTCGACATTCCTTTCCTTGTCCTTCTTTTTCTTTTTTTTTTTGCTGGGCTCTTGGCCATTCTCTGTTGTGGTTTCCTCGAGCCTCTCCTCGTGGCCATTAGCTTGAGCCTCAGTATCGTCTTGAACCCTTGTTGAACTGTCCTCACCTCCTTTCTTCAGCCTGCTTTTCATGGCCTCCATTTTTTGCTTGAAATAATCACTGACAGAAAGTCCCGTGCTTACAGTTTGCACGCCAGCAAAATTGGCATCTACTATCTTCTCCTCCTTGGGTTCTTCAACCACCACGGGCGCTGGTACTTCGATATCGTCGGTTGCCTTCTTGCCAAATATGTTGGCCAAATCCTTTTCGCTGTACTGGGACAAGTCCTTGCCGCGTGTGAATTTCTTGTAGTGCACTCGGGCCCTGCTTTGTTTCGACCTCTCCTCCAGCGACATTCCACTGATGTTCTCCTTAAGTTTCTTCTTCGATGGCTCCTCTGGTTCCTCGGCTTTGAAGCCGAATCCCATGGGTCTGGCTTCCTCTTCGGGTTCCGACTCCTTGCCATTAGCCCCATTTTCTTCGCCATTCAGTGATTTCAGAAGCCCATTGAATCCCTCCTCGTGAGTGGTCCACTGGTCATCCCTCGCCTCGAAACCCAATCCTTCGGCGTCGTTCTTGAAGCGAATGCGAACAAAGTCCTTTTCACCATCCTGCTTGGCGCCCAAGCCATTGCCCTTTGTCCAGCCCATCTTCTCCAACATTTTGGTACCAAAGCGGTTCTCATCTGCCAAGAATTTTCGGACTTTAGGTTTTAAAAGCAGATTCGAATTCGAAAATATTACCTTCATAGAGCGCCTTGCCGCGTGGGCACAAGTTGTACCGCTTGCGGCGTCTTGGTTCCGCCAGCATAGCCATGTTTATATAAATTAAAGTATATTTATTGTGTTTCTAACTCAATTTTTAAAATGAAACCAGAATAAAATTTGTAAAACGCGAACCGCCGCAACACGTGCTATCAAGTATCGAATAGAAGCACGAGATATCGATAACGATTGCCTAATCAGCTGTTCCGCTGAAATAGAGATGAGCATTATTTCCTCAGAGATGCGACTTTAAGGCTTGATTTAATAGCCAGATTCAAAACATGAAATTTAGTTTATTATTTGGACTGGGAAATCGTGTAAATTAAAACAAAATTTCTTAATAGTTCTGTTTTAAAAATAAAATTATAAAAATTAACGATTGTATTTACCGAAATAACACCAGTTTGTCCATATCGGCGGAACTAAATTCTAACTGCAAGGCAAGTAACAGGTGATTTACTATTGCACATCGCTAATTGGGTGTGATCACTAAGTTTGCATTTTGTTTGTTTTTTCATTGTTATTAATTTTTTAAAAAGCGGATTTGCAGTCGACTGATAATGGATATAAGTGCGGATGTGGAGCAGATTATAGCCCAAGCTCCGGATTGGAACTTTGCGGGTGATTGCGCTCTCCTGGAGCTGATGAAGCGGATTTCCCAGGTTCGATTGCATATGACGAATCTCTTTATCAACAATTCAGTTTGATAAAATGTTTCCAACAGAATCTGCAGGAGAGGGGCGAGAAAACCAGTCGCAATCTAAGGGACTTCGAGACGAGTGTTAGGCAAGTGGATATATCCTTGAACAATGCCACTAACAGCCTACGATCGCTGCAATTTGGCAATCAGTTTGTGGAGTATCGGGTGGAGGAGGTGGATGACGCCGATTTGGCCATGCCAGAGGAAAAGAAGAAGGTGCAATTGACGATTATGTTTTCCTATGGATTGTTCTTACAAATCTATATCTTCTTGCAGCCCGAGCCGCCACCTAAGACTTCGGAGGAAATGTCCAAGGAGTTTCTGGAAAACAACCTACGAATGTTCCGCAAGAACTTTGAGCCGGTGACCATAGAAGTGCCCGATTCGGATGACGAGGATGCACCTGTGCACTCAACGTAAGTGGGTTTATTAAACTTTTTCTATTCCTTACCAACTCTCCTTTCCACAGAACCGTATTCCGGGCAAAGAACCCATACGATGCTATTCCCCTGCCCTATGTAATTGGCACAAAGGAATGGGAGGAACACAAATACGCTGGACTGTATGACAGTAAGGAAAATAGTGAGGATGAAAGGTCAGAGGAATTCTCCTCCAGTTCATCAGATGAGAGAGAATCTGTACCGGTGAAAATCACAAAGCCAGCGAACAAACCAGAAGAGCCTCATCTATCGGACTCCTCCTCACTAGCCTCGTTTGCCAGGGAACCGGCAATTGTGTCGCCAGTAGCTAAACCTGCTGTCCAGATCGCAGAACCTGCCATCAGAACACAACCGCGTCCCATCATAAGTAGTCAAAGAAATCCACATGAGAGGGATTTGTTTGCAGCCCTACGGCAATCGCCGCCTAGCGATGATCCGCCGTCCACGTCATCCTCGCCTACATCTTCGCCAGCTTTTAGGAATCCTTCTAGTCGCTTGCCAATAGCGTCTACGGCATCGCTTAGCTCCAGTAGCAGTAGTCCCGCCCAACAGCCACCAAGGCTTTTCGACGAAGCTGTTTCCACACAAACTACGAAGGAAACTGAGGTCAAGCCAAGTCAAACTAAGCGCATGCCTGTAAATCTTTTCAACGACGATCAGTTCAAATCGTTCATGTCCGAAATCGTTGACAAAGTCCAGACCAAGACGGGCAGCAAGACCGTTGAACCCGCTTCAACGATTCCAGTAAAGGAACCACCAAAAGAAAAGGAATCTTTGAAACCAAACGCAAAGCCTGAGGCACCAAAACAGATTGTTGAGCAATCAGTGTCGAAACGTGTAAATCTGTTTGACGACAGTCCCCCATTGAGTCCAACTCCAAAGGCAGAGCCTCTTTTTAATAATAACGGTAATTCATCGGGTGCTATTCCAAAACGTAACGATCAAACCAAATCCCTCTTTGATAATTCTCCTACAACGAGTGCTTTGCCAAAGGAAAAACCTTCTAAGACAACAAAAACGAAATCGCTCTTTGATGATGATTTGGAGGACGATGACTTCTTGAACTCCTTTAAACCCAAAACAAAGCCACTAGAACAAAAATTGCTCTCAAAACCAACATCGTCTCTATTTGATGATGATGATTTGGATATTGATGATATATTTATAAAACCAACGGCACAGCCGAATAAGCTCTCTGAAAAAGTAGCTGGGAAGACTAGATTATTCGAAGACGATGACCAAGATGATGTCACTGATTTGTTTGGCTCCAGAAAGACCAAAGAAACAAGCAAGGAGATGCCTCCAGATTTTTCGCAAGAGAAAAAGGTCGAGGATTCGCCTCCAGATATTTCATCGTACAAAAAGGTCGAGGCTCCAATAGCCCAAAAGAAAAGCCTATTCGATGATGATGATTTATTTGGAACACCAAAGGCTAAGAGTTTAATTACTAGTGATAGTACTGGCGTTGCATTAGGAACAGAAAGGAAACAAATTGAGATTGAAGAGGAATCTTTGAAAAACGAAATTAAGGAAAACCAGCCACAAGAAATAGGAGTAATTTCATCTGTACCCATTCTTAGAGATTCACCTCCCCCTATAGAAATTGTAGAAGAGAAATCCGAACGGGAAAAATCGAGACCGGTTAAGAATGTTTTAGCGGAACCTATTATTCCGAAATCAACAGATTTGTTCAATGAAGATTTTAGCGATGATGATTCATTCCTAAGCCCTTCAAATATTAAGGTTAAACCAAACAGTGCTAGCGAAACTAAAGAATTTATTAAACCAACTGAACAAAATACTTTGGAGGCGAAGGAAAATATAGCCCCAGTCAATCTACCCAAGCCTTCTACTAAACCAACTGATTTGTTTAATGAAGATTTTAGCGATGATGATTCATTCTTGAGTGCATCCAAGACTAAGGATAATTCAGTAGGTGCTACAGTAACTAATGAAATTAAAATACCAGCTAAGCCCCAGTTGGTGAGTGAGATCAAGCCAGAAGAGTTACCACAGAAACTGCCACAGAACAAAGTAGACGAAATCACAACCATCGATGAAAAGGTTGAGGTTTTGCCCGATGTGCTAAGCAAACCTCAAGAACATGTACCCGTTTCCGAAAGTCCGCCACCAGATGATGATGAAAGCAATCAAGATCCCATTATTACAATGGTGGCCGATGCCACTAACAAGTCACCAAAAGAGATTTCCACCCCAAGGAAGCCTGCTGATCTGGCTGCTGCACAGCAAATCATGCAGAATTACTCGAATCTCTTTTCCGACGAACCGCCGGATGACAGCGAGTTTTTCCAAACGCTTGGTAGTAGCGGTCTCAGCAGCTTAAGTGCATCGAAAATCTTCGACAGCGAGCATGACTTCTTTGAACCCGCCTTGCCTACAATTCCAAGTGCGACCAAGCCATCGCCAGTGACGCCTGGAGATCAACCTTCTTCATCATCCGACTACGGCACCATATGTTTGTTTAGTGATATCCCGCCAGAAGATGACAATCATGAAGGTGAAGAATCACAGAAGCCAGCTAATGCTCAAAAGGAGGAAGTAGCAGCAACCACAACCCGAATACACACAATTTTCTACGATGACTTTAGTGAAACAGCAAGAGCAGGAGTTGTGCAGCCAGCTGCCAAGCAGTTTAGTTTCGATGAACCACCTCCAGCTGATGAGCCGGATCGTAGTAAGGGTCCTAAGCTACCCAGTCCCACTTCGCCAGTAAAGAAACTAAAAATGCCTAACATCAATATAAATGTGCAGGCCTTGCTTCCTGGCTCTGGAGGCCTACCAAAAGCACTGAGGAAACAAGAGTCATCGAGTTCAGAAAGAGAGGAACCTTCAAGCACAGCCCAGATTAATGAACCCACACCGAGTTCCAATGAGAACGTTATACCTTCAGCAGAGGGTGGCCTGCAGCATGTGAACAAATCTCGCGCTCGAGGACCTGCCAAAAGACGACCCTCAACCCGTAGGGGCAGAAAGGAAAATTACGCAAAAAGCTTGCTGGACTCTGAGCAAGGCCTAACTTCTTCGAATTCGATTCAGAACGAAATATCAGATAAAAAACCTTTTGAGGCTACATCCGCCAAGGCTCCCCTTCCTCAGTCAGTGAAAGCTGAAAAGTTGTTTTCTGCCCCAGCATTTCCCACCCTTAATACGCCGCCAGATCTCCAGCCGCAGCTGGAAAAGCCACCTCCGTCTAAATACGGTGGATCATTCTTGGACAGCCCTGACGAAGATGATTCCTTCTTTAATTCTGTTGCAACACATGAAGTTTCTTCTGTAGCGACAATTGGAGGCAAACAGGGATCTGATCCCCCCAAGTCATATCGATCGTTTTTGGATAGTCCTGATGAAGATGATCTTCTATTCACTCCGTTTGAAAATAAGAGGTCAGCTGAAAAGGAGCCGCCCTCCTTTACACAAACAGTTTCCAAAGAGCCACCAACAGATCGGCGCCAGTTTGAGAAGACATCGGGACCGACCAAGTTAGGCAACTCTTTTCTGGACAGCTCAGATGAAGATGATTCGCTATTTAGTCCAGTCAAAACAGTGGCGGCTCCTGTTGCTCGGAACGCTGCTGCCGCTACAGCAGAAAGCAAGGAGATTTCTGCCAAAGTGGCACCTGCTCCTCCCAAACTCCCAAAGGCCCAAGTTAAGCCCAAGCCACAAGCTGCACCAAAACTGTTTGATGACAGTGATGATGATGATGATTTGTTTGCCAGTGCAGCTGTGCCAGCATCTGTGGCCAGTGTCCCAGATAGCAACAGGACTAAGCAGCCCACCAAGCCGGCGGTGACTTCCCTTTTCAGCAGCGATGACGAAGAACCAGAGGTGTCAGTCAAGACTGCTCCTGTCAAGAAGTTGCCGGTAAAGACAAGCAAAAACCTCTTCAGCGACGACGATGATGATGATGACCTTTTCGGAGGGGGCTCGACGTCCAAGGGCAGTACAAGCAAACGAACCAAACCATTGGCCAAGGCTGCGCCCAAAGCACCTACCAGTAAAGCTTCAACAGCAACTACAATCATTCCCTCTAAATCCAGCGATAATCCTTTGGCCGATCTGCTCGATTTCGAGTAAAAACATGAATGCCTTTTATTAAATATATTTACAGTTTTTGATCTGTGGATGGTTAGACTGTCGATCAGAGTATTGTTATCCGTATTCTTAGTAACTATAATAAACAATGAATGTCAATGTCGATGTGTGGTCGATTCTTAGAACTAAACTTGGGGATTCGCTGTGAGCAAGTCACGTTAATTTGACCAGTTGCTCTATTACTTGGTTTATACGCCTGCTATAAATTTTTGTCAAAAAATTATCTATTTCTCTTTGAGAAAAGTTCTATATGTGATTTTTCCACAATTTGATGTTTGTTTGCTGATCAAATTATACCCCACTATTTTTGCAGTGGAGTCTCTTATTAAGAACATTTTTTATTTGCCAATGAGGCGTGTTATTTAAAGTAACACATATTTGTGAGATTATTGATTTTGGAAATAACCAAATATTTGCAGACCTATTTTAGCTTTACCTAACAAATAGAACCTGCGTATAAACGTCGTACAAGATTCTCCCAGTGTAACGTTAGTCTACGAACTGAAACTGAGTTAGTTTGTGGCTCTTTGGTCGTTATTCCGAGGAATCTCATTCTATGTCGAGCATGTCCTACAACTAGTGAGTGTAACCTAAGCGCTGACTGATGATCGATTGGGATCTGGAACGCGGATGGACTCAAAGAGCCACATCGCGGTACTTCCGGTAGTCGTCGGATTCGTTGCCCAACGAAAGCTTGCTGTTGGCCGTGATGTACGGATTGGCGTAGTTGGCATAGCCGAAGCCACCGTAATACTGCATCTGCTGGCTGTGGGTGGAGCCGCGTCGCTGCATCGGTTGTGCCAGCACGGTGCCGACGAATCCTCCCGTGGAACTGCAGTTGGATGGCCGGCGGTAGATGCCTCCAGACTGTTGGTGATGCAACTGTTGCTGTTGCTGCTGCTGGTGCAGCAACATGGCCAGGTAGTACTGCTGTTGCTGCGTGTAGTTCTGGAGAAGATTGTTCCCGTAAGCGGTCAAGTCATTCTGCACCTTGCTGATCCCGTCCAGGTTCTCCAGGGACACGCAATTCCGGGAAAGTTTGCCCGTTGGCGGCTGCTTGTGAGTTCCGCGTGAACGATGGTGGCTCCTCTGCTTAGCGGGTGGCGGCGTCAACTGTTTGGGTTCGATGGAACAGTATATGGGATCGTTGCTGGTAGAGCCAATCAGCGAAGGCGGCGAGGGTCGATGCGAATCCTGCAGATTATTCTTCAAATCATCGATGGTAATGTTGAAGTACTTGGCGTTCTTGTCCTCCGTGTCGAGCACATGTCGCGGATTGTACATTCCGGGGAGAGTGCAGCGCAGATCCATCAAAGACTGAGCGCGATGGCCACCATTTGCTCCACCTGCCCCACCTCGCTGCATCAGGGTGCCGTTGTTGTATTGCTGGGCCAAGGCCGGAGCAAACATGCTGGCATTGAACTCATTCTGGGAGCCAAACGCCTGACTGCCGCCACCTTGGTTGTTCAGACCCAGTCCCATTCCCGGACCCAATGGTATCTTGGAGCCTGTTTCATCGCACAGCTGGTAGCCGGCGTTCTCGAATCCACTCAGCCGCTGGCTGGAACGCCGGGAGTCCGCCTTGGTCATGGGGACACTGGGTGCGGGCGTTTGCAGGGAGAGTCTGGTGGCCAAGCCCTGCAGCTGGCTCAGCACCTGAGTTTCCCGACGCCACCGGATGCCCGTGGGAATCACGCAGATCAGCGCAAAGCAGTTGATGATTAGGCGAATCAGGTATGAGGTCAGCTCGGTCAGTCCATGCACCGATTGGAGTCCCTGGAAAGGAATCCAATTAAAATATTATCCTAGATTTGGGAACTCTGAAAGCCCTACATAACTAATTTTATTCAAAAATGAAGATTGGTCCACCTTTGGGGGGTAATCAAATGTAATTTTAATTGATTTGAAGACTAAAATTAAATTTACATCGCATGTTAAATTAAAAGTCAGTTTTACACATCGAAATATTTTGAACATATTGCGTTTAAAACCGACTTTTAGTTTAAATAGTTTAAAATGCGGACAAGAAAACAACCGTGTATCATTTCGTTTAAAGCAAACTATAGATAAATGATGTTTTTGTATAATGTATCATCCTAAAATTGTTATGCAAGTCAAAGAAAATCATTAAAAATGAAATGTTTACTCTGGACTACAAAGAAAAAAAAGTTCGTTTAACGACAAATAAAATACTTGGTTATACATAGTTAAGCGAATTCTGAAAGATACATAAAGTATTTAAAACATTCTAATTTCTTAACCTTGATGCTATCATTAAAAGAATGTTATATAAGAAATGAACAATAAAAATGTAGTAAATCTTAGTCGTATACTAAACTTACCCAGTGCTGGGTGGTCATGATCATGACAAAGACCAGCTCGGGGATCGAGAGCAGGCCGATGATGCCCGACCAGGCGAACAGGGGCCAGCAGAGACCGCTGACCAGGCCGTGGATGAGGATCGTGGTGGCCACGAACATGACAAAGTAGAGCGAGCACAGCGTGTAGGCGGCGAAGGGCAGTTCGCCGTGGGCCTCCAGTATCCAAGAGACCTCGCACGAGAAGGCCCCCAGATAGACGATCTGCGGGGAAATGCAAATGCAAATCGGAATGGAAATTAGCCGAGATTCGTAGAAGAAAAGCGAAAACATAAATCAGGCGATGGCACTTCGAGATGTACAGATGTGATGAGCAAGAAAAAAAATAACAGAAAAACCGGAGACAACTGTGCTTCGCAACCATCCATCAATCAATTAATGAGCTTCCCCACCCCGACTTGCCTGTCAACTTGGTCAGCAAGAAAAAAGCACAGATGAAATTTTTACATTTGCGCAAAAAACGATTTCATTTCATTTTCACTTAATGGGGCAGAAATGTTTTCACACTGATAACGGTAACGGACAGATAGACAGACATATAAACGGTAGAAAGATAGATTTATATAGATGGTAACGATATGGTGATATCACCCGAAGTTACTTACCAGCAAAAGAACCGCCACCACGCAGCAGATAATGAATAGATTCGCCTTTATGAAGCGCTCCATAATGCGTTCGTTCCAAAAGTTTTGTATGCTATTGCCGTTGCCGCCCGGCGGTCGCTTCTTCAATGAGGACGGCGACTGCTTTTCACTGGCCTTCTGATAATTCATTATTCGTGTTATTCGGTTGCGGTTGTTGTGGAAGATATGTGCGAAGTGCGGTTTTTTCGAGAGAAATTATGCTGCCGGGGAGGGTGGTTGATGGCCTTGGTTCCCCTTTTAATGGGGAACTTGGGGAAGGAGGATGAGGATGAGGCGGAGGCCAGTGATGCGATGCTATGTGTACTAGTTCTTGGTTTATGTTCGAATGGGTTTCGAGTCCAGACCGCTTGTGGGTTGAATGAAAGCGTTAAGCGGCCCAATTGAGCCGTGTCATGCTAGGTTGGTGCTGAAATGAGAATTTCGAGATGAGATGAGTCCAGTTCGACACTCGGAACAAAAGACTTAGGCAACGAACTTGTTTCGGCTGCTACTCAAATACATACAAGTTGAGATATAAAAAAAGGCCAAGCCAGCACTCTCAGTCAGTCGGCTAACGGCCTGTGCCATATAATTTAGAAGATTTTCACTTTTCTACACGGCCAGTTCGTTGTCCAAGTCTTTTGTCTGCTTGCCTCGAGCAAATATTTGACCCGATACAAATGGTGTCGCGTGCTAAGAGGAAGCTTCTGTCTAAATGCCAACTGAAACTGTTTACCAATTGCTAGTTACGAGCCACCTTATGTCATGACAAATGAATTTGCAAACTTAGCGGCAGTAACCAAATCATTAATCAATTACACTCCGCTGCCAAGTTTGAGGTTTTCACTCATTTGCAAACGAAAACAAGAGTTGATGCATAGGAAATATGCAAATAAGTCGCTTAACTAATAATGATATAATGGATATGATCCTTACAATAAATAAAATTTAATCAATACTCAGACGATACTTTGATATATTAATTCTCTGTTAAATAAAACATAAGTTTAAGTTATTTAATATGGCTTACTTAAGTGCTGTCATTAAAAAAAATAATGATGTGAAATAAAAAGGAATCAAAGAAGCATTAATTTCTTCCAAAAGCTCAAAATCTTATTCCACAGACAGGACAAATTTCCGGAAAATTATATTAAAAAGTATTCCTGGCTATATCTCATCAACAAATAATAGATCTATCATGAAAAGGCCTGGAGTACATTTCCCAAAATCTTCAGTGGTTTAAATTATTTTTATAAGTTTATTAAAATAAAAATGTTTATAATAAACTTGTTAGTAAACTTGTTCAAACAAAACCCAACGCCGAGAAATAAAAATACAAAAATGAAATGAAAAGTGAAACTGATTCATGCTAGGAAATGCGAGGCAATTAACAAATGGAAAGTAATTTACAGATTTATTTCAAACCATCGGAAAGAGTCGATTCGGTGGGCACTTGTAATGAAAAAAACCCGACCAATTATCCCATTGGCTGGCCCACGGAATCGTGTTGTGGAGTGTAAACAATTGAGATGCCTCGCCAACACATCACTCAGAGACTCCAGAGCCCAGTTATCCGCTTAGTCGGATACGGTAATCCGCCCATAATAGACACCGTCATCAAAATAGAGGCGACGAACTTGTCGACTCAATGTCGTCAGCACGCAGGTGCGCCGGGCTCATCAAGCTCATCATGGGTTGCGATGTTTATGATTATGATGATGAGATCCACCTGGAGGCGTGCGGATCCATGGGTTGGTCTGGCACTCCAAAGAAGGAGCGACGCACCGGATATGCGCACCTTAAAGTGTCGGGGTGGTGGTGACTTGCCCCATTGACATTCCGCCAACGTTGCAAGTATAGACCATGGATCTCCAGCTCTTTCCTGTCCCACTGACGATGCGGTTCTGGTTTTTGGCTTTCTTTGCTGGCCGGAAAGAATTGCAAGCCAAGTTTGTTTTATTGCTAATTAGCTGGACAAACTCATTCTTGCTGGGCTGTCCGGTTTTTCGGGGGCAGAGCTGACCTTTTTTTTTTTCCTTTTGAAACGGGTTTTCGCCGGGGTTCGTCGGCTATTTATTAGCACTCAGCGCCGGGAAAAGGTGGCAAGAGATTTCACAGCGCCCTTGAATGACTGCCACACCCATGCGGCGAGGATTACGAAATTATGCAGATCCAACATGCATACATAACATAATCTCTGTGAGCCCAATGTGACCGAAAAAATGCGAGCAACATTTCAAAATATTTTGCATTGTGCTCCTCCCAGCTCCTCGAACAACTAAATTAATTTAATTTCGCTATTGTTAACTGTGCAGATATACTGCGAGTTCAATAGCATAAGTGCAACAATGGATAGCAGTGAATGCGAATGCATGAATAAACAACAATGCAGGCGGCAAAGTTATGCAAATTGTTATTATGAAGTCGGTGTAAATCGAAATGGAATCGAAATGAAAAGGCCAATCCAAATGCGTGGCCGTTATGCTGTGCGTTTCAAAATGCAATCAGCTATTATATATGGCATATGTATCGATGCGATGTAAAATGTACCTTTCACTCTGCATTATGATTATTATTGCCAACGATCCGATTCATCCATTCCAAGCAGTTACAACAGGCACCAGAAATACCAAAAAAAACTAAATGAACAATAAGCGCGCGGATCGTAGAAATTATCAGTCAAGCAGGCAGAAATTTTTATTTTCTCAGCGACGCACTCACACACGCGGGCCCCACAAATTGTTTAGCGTTGAGTCATTTCGTATGGTATAAATTGTTGAAAAGATTCGAAGCTGTCGCTCATGCAAATTGCGTCGCCCGACGACTTTAATGGGGCACATAAAGCTATACACACACCACAAACAACATCACCTAGTGGTTCTTGCCACTTTTACTGCGCGCACAAATTAAATATAGCCAAGAGAACTCGTTTTTGTCTCATCAGAAAAGCGAAATGTGCTCGTACGCAATTATATACTTTGATTGTTATTTAATTGTACAACGGTTGGGCCACCAGCACCAGGTCAGGTCAAAGTTGACGAACGTGAGAATGGTCGATATGTGTGGGTCACTCACTCCGTAACGTGCCGCGATAACGGTACGCTTCAGCTTGGCGCGCTCGCCAACAGTTAAAAGTGAAATTCGTAGTTAAATACGAAAGACTGAGGAAACGAACTTGGTGCGCCGAACGACTCTGCGTTTTGCTGCGGCGGCCACGACGTCTGTTTGGCAACTGAAGAGCAGCTTAGAGTTTCGAGCCAAGCTCTGTAGCTCTGCTCTGGCCTGTCGTTTGTTGATTTACATTTCTGTGTCGGTTTCGTTTGTTTTCGCCGCTGCTGCTGCTGATGCTGCTGCTACTGCTGTGCAGCAAGTTCACTCGCCCTGACTCTTGTTCCAACAATTAAAACTTAATTTCTAACTGACGGCAATGATGCTGTCGGCTGGCTGGGGAACCCGGCCATTTGCATAATTGGATGCCAAAGCCCAGACGAAAATGAGGCCTAACGGTCATAGTTTTTGTTTGGGCCAGCTTTTAGGCCTGATAACAAATGGTCTCGGCTGCCTGTTCTAATTAAAGCCCGCCTGTGGTTTCTTTTTCTCTCGTTTTTCGTTTATTCAAAATTCAATTTGTGTGTGTGTTTCTTTACTAGCTATTGTGCCGTTGATATATATATTGTGTTTTCCTCCATTCTTCAGGGTAAATTAAATTAAATTAACAGTATACCAAGGGCAACATAAATCGATTTCAATTCCACTCAGTCTCTGGCTATCTAAGTATGAAAAGTAGTTCAACTAAATCAAAACTTGTAAATGCCTAGCTAATAGATTATAGCTTCATGATTGTTTCGGGGCGATTTCAAACGAGTACACTAATACAGCCTGTTTCAGCTAAAACTATGCTTAAACCAAGATAAATTAAGGCCTAATGCTCGGCAGTAGAGCCATTGTGAATCGGCTCAAGGGGGGCACAACCATCCAGCACTCCGCCCAGCTGGCCGATGCGTTTGATTTGGTCCATCAGTTCAGCGATTTCGGGAGTGCAGTTGCGGAACTTCCTTAAATAAGAGTAACCGCGCAGCATTTCGTTGTCCAGAACGCATCTGTAAAGGATTTACATTAGTCTACTACTTTCAATTAAAATGTTAGTGGTTCTACTTACATCAGGGCTGCCGCTGCAAAGTTACCCGTCCCCTCAAGATGCTCGAGCCACTTGTTAATTATGGTTTTGATCAAGGGATCCGTGGCTGGCAGGCAGATGCGGGCATGAGCCAGGGCCTCTTTGAAGTACTCGTTGGTCAGAAACAGATTAATGGCTTCCGACTGCATTCCCAGGCTAAAGAGATACGTAGCTGCGTGCATGATGAAGCCCTTTTCCTCCATCTGCTTGGCATAGGCGCGGCAGCAGTCCTGCCAAAGCCTGAAATACAACATGATTAAAGACAAGCCACTTTGGAAATATAGGGTTTAGAGCTTACGTAAAAGACACTGAGGGGGCCACCGAGAGATGCCATTCGGTTAGGGTCTTGTTGGCCATATGCTGCTCTAGCTCCTCGCGCAACTTGAACGTAGATATGGCCAGACAAAGAGGAGCTATGTCCTTCGTGTTCGAATGCTTCAGGTTTGTTACTGAAATATTTCATTTATCGTTATAATCAATTGTAATTTAGGTCAAATTATATGTATTTTACGTACACTCTGTTGCAATGAGCTCCTTAGCCATCACCTTGGTACTGAAAAGCTTTGACATCAGCACTGACTTATCGATCTTGGCCGCGTCTTCGGTAAGAACAATGGCCAACTTCTCCAGGGCGCTCTTGTTGAGCTCCTTCTGGGTGAGGTAGAGACAGGTGCGGCTATGCTGTTGATATAAAGGGTATTACTTTTAGTTCAAAACATCTAACTGCAGACCTACTGTGAGGAAACTGTCGGGTGGCTGCCTAGCTTCCAGTTCCTTGCACTTTGGGCACTCCTTTGGGTTTATTTTCTGGGACTTGTTGTCCAAGCTGAGAGCTCCCAGCATGTCCTCTACAGGAGTCTCATTCGCTGGTATATTCTTAACAGAGTTATTGTTAACTGGCGCGACCGATTCCTGGATTTTCTTCTCTTCCTGCTTGACTGTCTCATTTTGTTGTTTAGCCGTCACTTTACGCTGCTCGCGACGCTGACGCTTCTTGTCAGCCGCTGTGAGAACAGGAGCATAGGGCTGCGTCAAGGATTTGCTAGCCCACTTAACGTTCAGCAGGGCATCCACTTTGGGGCAGATGCTCTTCTCATCACCGGCTTTGATGTCGATTAGCTCCACAGAGAGCGCTTTTCCCGAGCACATAATTATATTCTCGTTGGTGGGCAAAAACATTCCACACCACATGGGGCAGTGGTAGGTGATGGTTAGTGGTGGTTTCTCCGGCTCGTTGCAGTTCCACAGGCAAACCTTTCCCTCGATGTGGAAGGTGAGCAGCAGATGCTTCTGGGTATGGCTCCACTTCAGCGAGGTAATCGAGGCCTTCTCCGCATTTGCAGTGAAAGTGTGCAGCGTTCTCCAGTTGCGCTCCGCAGGCTGGAACTCCATCACATATACGGACTTATCGTTGCCCGCCACTGCAAACTTATTGCTGTCCAACGGGCACCAGGCAATATCGGTCACATAACGAGCAAGCAAAGCTGACTGGCGGATAAATGGAGTCCAGGACTTGTCCATTCCCGAATCTCGCTCATGGAGCTGCAGTAGACCATCGTCGGTGCCCACAAAAAGGAAGGATCCACGGACGCTGAGGTAACTGGGTCGAGAGATGCAGTTTACAACTGTGGGCTCTGAAAATATCAAGGAAGAGTGGTCAATTTGAAAGTTTTATTTACTTTAATTCTTTTAGACAAGGTTTTTAGATAACATGTATTTTCTATTGGCAGTGGCCTTCTGCACATAAGGTATCGTTTAACAATTAAATAGAAATTTAAACCAGATTACGTAGTTCTTTTTGGTTTATTTGTACATGCTTTACATTCTGTGCTCAACCTAAACAGCTAATTAAATATTATTTAAAGACAATAAACTCTTTGTATTTACCCAAATAAAAACCCATTGTTTTCTTTGAATTTTAGTTTAAAATGTAATCGTGAGACCATTTTAATGAGCAATTAAAAGTTGAGTAAAGCTTAAGTACCTCGAAAAATTGAAAGAGTAAGGGCATGACTAATTTATTCGAATTCTACAAAATATTTAACTTACAGTGGGTAACCAAGGGCAACAAAACCTAACAAGCAGACAAAAATTTAACAAGTCAGTCACGTTACACATTTTCTTTCATCGATTTCTGTCCTGAAATAAATTAATTGTTCATTTTATAAGAATGCCGCGGCACAGGACATTGGTGAACGTTGGGCATCGCATTATGAAGCGATTCCAGGAGCTGGATCTGAAGGTGGACGAGGAGTTCGTCGTCTTCGTGGTTCACCTGCTGGCAAGGGATCAGCGAAGAGGTCTGCTCAAATACGACCTGAATAAACCCACCGCCTGTGCCATTGACTCTTTTGTGAACACAATTGTGGATAGCTATGTGAATCCAAAGGATTGCACCATGGCCAACATGAAGATGGCATGGGTAATGAAGAAAGGAGAAACCATAGACCTCGAGTATGTGAAAAAGCAGTACGATGAAAAGTTTGAAACAGAGCTGCAGCTGCTCATTAAGGACATTCTTCAGTACCCGGAGACCTGCAGTAAGGTGCAATTGGACCAGCTGTTCGCCAAGATGCAGGTCTTCATCGTGGCCCGCTACAATCTGGGCTCGCCCAAGAACCATGTGCTGCTCAAGCTGACGGCTCAGGCTTTGCACAGCGTTATCGGACGCAGTGATCTGCAGAACTATGTCCTAAAGAAGAAATACCATCGGCTGGAGTATCTGCAGCGTTTAGCTGCCACGGTGGGGGGCATAGTTATCTACAACAGTGATGGTCCCGATGGTGATAGGGAGAATGTTAGAAGTGGTAAGTTAAAAATATTCCTTAATCTATGGATAAGATGCTTTTCCAATCCCGAAATAATTGATTTTATATCCTTTTTTAGTGGTCAATGATCTGGAAATGGCCCAGAAGAACACTGAAGCTGCCTTTGCAGCCAGCATGGAAAAGGCTGTTAAGGTGCAGTCCATCTGCCAGGCGGCCCTCGATGACCTCATACAAATTGATCAGAAGGACGAGACCTTGACCTACCGCGTGCCCCTCGAGCACCTGGATCGCCTGAACCAGTTCTCGCTGACCTACTTTATGCTGCACCGCTGTCTAACCACTCTGAGCAAGCACTACCAGAGCACGGTATACCTGATTGAAGTGGAGCAGAAGCGGTACGACTGCGTGGTGGCTAAGATTAACGATACCCTCTCTATGCGCACCGCCATTGATTCGGAACTAGTCTTTGTGAGTAGATTAATTTACCCCCGAGTTTGGATCATCCTAACGTTCTTTACTCTCCTAGCCGCACTTTGTGTACATCTCACAGGTGTGGGGCAATCTAAACAACTTCCTGAACCACATTGTTGAGTTGAACAAGCTGAGGGAGCAGGTGGAGGCTTTCGTGGTCGACGACCTGATGATCCTGGCCAAGGCTACAGTGGCCGAGCTGCAGGCCTTGAATAAACGCATAAAGAAGCCTAAGGTCTGCTCCTTTGAAGAGCGCATGGATGCCGTGAAGGAGCTGCAAACCGATGGCAATTTTTGCAACCTGAGCAAGGCGGACATAAAGGAGTTTTGCTCCCTTGCCATGACCATAACCAACGGCCTACTATTGCCGGCCCAGGTGACAAGAAAACTTTGCTCAAATGTGAATATTACTTTTGGCTTTCGGGACCACAGATACGCTCGTTTCGCAGAGCTACGCTTTGAGCCCTTCATAGCCGCCTTTAGGAAAGTGGTCTTCAACAATGCCAACCTTGCGCTGCTTTTTAAATTGGACGATGCGTTGATAGAGCAGGAGCTGCAGGATCTCATCGTTGAACCTCCAAAGCAAAAAGATTTCGAGTGTCAAACGGAAATGGTGGTTACCAACGATCTATCGCCAGCCAACTGGATAAACGTAACATGGAATGCGTGGGACTATCACAGGGAAACCATCCACTTGGCCAACATCCGTAAACAGCAGACCAACGACACGCAGACCAAAATCAGCTACGGGCAGCGCAATGCCCAAAACCAAACCTACAACACTCGGCAACATAAGTGATGAGGGCAAAAATCTATACTCACCAGTTTTTGATTTGCTCAAGTCGAAAAACCCGAACACGCGATTCACAATGAAGTATATGAAGTGGTCCTGCCACACCAGGGAGTAGACTTCCTTCTTGTGGGGCGTCCGTAAGTGCGTCTTCACCTTCATGCGCTCCACATCAAGGATGCCCACCTGTTAATGTGTTTGGTATTTAGTTGGAGTCTCCAATAAAATCGAATTAATAAAAAGCGTACCGTTCCGTCGAAGGTGCCAAAGGCGAGCTCCAAACAGTTTGGACTCCAAGCCAGGGAGTAGACATTACTGGTCACATAGACGCTATCGATGGGCAGGCAGCTGGTCGAGAGCTTTGATATATCAAAGAAGGCCACGCGGCGGTCCGAGCAACCCAATGCGATTCTGATCGAGAAAGAAAAGTTAATTAATTCTGGCTCCTCAGTTGTTTAATATTAGCTTACTTGTTCATATCATCCGGACATTCGGCCATCGCTCGAACTCCGAATGCCACTGTGCCGTAGAAGGCACTCACTTGGCCACTCTGGGGATTCATCATTCCAATCTGCCGATTGTTCCTGCACAACCATATCATCTCCTTGCTGGAGTCACAGGAGAACGATACTATGTCCTGCAAATGGCAACTGTGTGCTTTGTCCTTGCTGATCTTGTAGCGAAGCATCTTGCGTTCAAACTCTAGTGACCAGAAGAACAGCTGATGGCGACTCAGGGAAACGATGACCTGGTCGTTCAGCCAGTAGACGTTGTTGAGCTTGCCTAGAAAGAAACATAAATAGTTTAATTATCGCTATCGTTTGTACTTCGCTGCCACTCACCTGCTGCCTTGCTCTTGCTGTAGTTCTTGCCAGCATGCGCTCCTGTATTCGCATTCCAAATCATCATCACCTCATCCCCATCAATGGAAACCAGCAGCGTGTCTAACCGAGTGCTGTTTACGGAGGTCGAGCTGATGGTCTCGGTGCTGATGGCCGGAACCCTTTGGAGATTGCTCTCGGGTTCGGCCTTTGCCTGAGGAGTTTCAGAGGCATGCACCTCAGCCTGGTGATAGATGTGGTGCAGCACTTCTCTCTTTGGCTTTGCTGCCTCGCCATCGACGATCACGGCATCGTCACTGGAAGAGCTGTACTGAATGACCTCAAGACTGCCTTCGGTGGATTCACTGGCATCGTGTTTGTTGCTATTGGTGCTGGCATCACTCAACGGACCCGTGGGCTTCGTGGCCTCGCAGTCATTCAAAGTGACCTCCACGTGCTGGATGGTTTCCTCCTGGCGGTTAGCCAATAGATCCGCCTTCACACTCTGGCAGGCTTCGACAAAATCCAGGGCAGCAGCCCCGGCTGGCTTTTCCAGGCCGACAAATCCACCGCCGCAATCTTCAGAGGATCGGCGTCGCGCAGCCACAGGTGCTCCAAACTCGCACTCCAGGTGATCAAAATTGTAAATGTCAAACAAATCATCGGACTCGGCTGCCCTTGATTTGGTCAGCGGTGGTGGCTTTGCCTTGGGCTTCTCCTCCTGGCCCCCATTACGGCTTCGCCATTGCTCAGCCCTCGATGTCAGATCGTTAAGGTGCTCCTCCTGAGGAGCAGGTACCTCCCGCCAGGCCAGACCGCAGATGGGCGCCTTGTGGCCGTGAAACTTGTAGACGATGTTCATCTTGCGCAGGTCGCAGACCAGCACATTTCCCATTGCTGTTCCCACGGCGAACAGATTGTCGTTGTAGGGGGAGCAACGCACCATTGTGAGCTGGTGGTTTCGGGGCGAGATGAAAGTGGGGCGACGGCAGTAGCTGTTGGAGGCCACACAATAGATGACCAGGTCGCTGGCGTCAAGGGACAGTATGTTGCCGTTGGCCAGGTAGCTCATCAGCACAGAGTTGGTGGTGTGGTGCACTCCGCGCACATCCCGCGCCTCGTGCTGATGCTGATGGGCCTTGTGCCCAATGACGGCCTCTCCCAATCCGCAGTCCCAGACCTGAACGCTCAAATCATCGCCGACAATGGCAAACGGCTTGGCCGGACCGCCGTTGGCAGTGCCCCACATGGGACTCACGTCCAGGGCCAGGATGTTGATTCGCGTCGACATGGTCACCACTTGGGGCTGCTCGCCGTTTGCCGGAGGAGCGGATATGTAGTTGATGCAGCGAACGCCGGCGTACAGCAAACCGCCGTCAGGGGCGGCTGCCGCCAGGGACACGTTGCCCGGCGGAGTGGGCACATTGTGGTACATCACCTGTGAGTTCATTGCGAAGAATAAGGACTTGGCATTAGCGGAAATAAGAAATATTTCCCGCTAACATTTGGCGTCGTGCGGATTTTTTTCTTCGAAGCAGCTAGTGTTCGACAGCTTCGCAAGCTTTGCCAGTGCTGCCGGACTTTCGGATGATATCGTGCAGTGCTGTAGTATAAATCATTTTGGATAGTCACGATTTTTTTACAATTTTAATTGATATACATTAAATTTTGAACAATTCAGAAATTATTCCGTCTTTTTTGCACAACTGATAAGTACTTCAGTTCAAATTACCCGCCATTTTCAGTACCGATATCGTTATGTTCCCATCTGGCAACTGTAGGTGGCCAAATGGTGTTGGTAAATGCCAACACTAGTTCCCTGTGAATGGTATCCAGCAGGTAGAGAAGAAGAAGCCGCACAATAACAACGCAAAAAAGAAAAATCTAGCAAAATTTTAAACACTCCTAGAAAATAAAAGAAAACTAGCAACAATGGAATCGAAACGCGAGAGAAAGTCTTCCTTGGTATGTAGATTGACAATTCGTTGAAAGAAGAAAGAAAACCCTGATAGGAGTGCGATTTTCAGGCCCCACTTTCGCCATGTCCCATTCCGGATATTACCGATGATGATTTGGTGAGCATTTCGGTGAGGGATCTTAACCGAACCCTCAAGATGCGCGGTCTGAATCGCGAGGAGATCGTACGGATGAAGCAGCGACGGCGCACTCTGAAAAATCGTGGATACGCCGCCAGCTGTCGCATCAAGAGGATCGAGCAGAAGGATGAACTGGAGACCAAGAAGTCGTACGAGTGGACGGAACTAGAGCAGATGCATGAGGACAACGAGCAGGTGCGACGCGAGGTGGGCAACTGGAAGAGCAAGTACAAGGCCCTGCTGCAGTTCGCCATCCAGAACGAGATTCCCATTCCGAGCGAGCTGGAGGGCTGCTAGAGCCGATTCGCCCAAGTCACATTCCTGTTTTTGTCAAAATTTCAATAAACCCCAAATGAAAACACCTGTAACTAAAGTACAATAGCTGGCAACTTCACACTTCTGTAATAAACGTAATCTTCGCAAGCAATCCCTTCTGTGTCTGTGTCCACTGGAACACCCTGTATTTAGCCAGCATAAACAAATCGCGTGTTGGCGTTCGCTGCGAATGCCTAACGAGCCGGAGCGCACAAAAGGAACTTGGCGAAAAGCTGGTTATGTATTCATCTCGATAGCTCTGCGGTCCATCCATCCAGTTCATCCAGGCGCAATCGGAGGGCAGGAGGCCCACAGGCTCATTCACGGGAACACATGGCATTCCGTTTCTTTGGCAAGTCCTTACTGTACGGGCTGCCCCTAGGCGTCACTTTCCTGGACTGCGTGGGATATGTGGCCAGGGTGGATGGTAAGTGGCTGGGAGATCCAAACAGGGTCTGATTAACTCATCCACATCCTACCGCAGGCATCTCCATGCAGCCAGCTCTCAATCCAGTGCCGGATGAGAAGGACTATGTGTTTCTGCTGCGCTGGGGCACCCACAACAGTCAGGTGGAACGTGGCGACATAATATCCCTCATCTCACCCAAGGATCCCGCCCAGAAGATCATCAAGCGCGTGGTGGGATTGCAGGGAGACGTGGTCTCTACGTTGGGCTACAAGCACGAAATCGTGCGCGTTCCCGAGGGCCATTGTTGGGTGGAGGGAGATCACACGGGTCACTCTATGGACAGCAACTCCTTCGGACCCGTGGCCCTGGGCCTGATGTCCGCGCGGGCAGTGGCCATTGTCTGGCCACCGGAACGCTGGCGGATACTGGAGAACGAGCTGCCACGGCGAAGAAGACCCATACAGGCCTCCAAGAACGCCAGCAACTACTACAACTAGACTGACCACCTGGAAGAGGGTCTGCGCACCAGATAGTTCCAATTGTGTACATAGCCACAGAAATACCCGTATATTTTATAATCAATTGTTGTGTTCCCGCATGCGAGGCAAGGTAGGATGTTCTAAATTAAACTTAGTAAAAAGCCAAAGTTGAATATTTTAATGGTTATAATGCGGTTCGGATATTCTTTGTTTAAGTTGTCATCCAAATAAAGCTTTTTACTTCTGTTAATGGACCTTGTTTATCCTATTGCCAAAGGACATAAGCGCAGACTAATCTTTTAAATTAACCCATTAGTGACAATTATAATTTATTTGGATAGCTCTTATACTACAGCATATTTCGCTCTTGGATGCCGAACTCCTCCATTACGCTGATGGTTTGCTTTAGGGCCACTCCTGCCCGCACAACCTCAAAGAAGCCCGGAGTGGCCAGGTCTATGACCGTGGAGGCCAGTCGTCGCTCCTCGGTTAGTCCGATTCGTCCAGCATCGAAGACGGCCCCCAATTGCGGCCAAAGGGAGCGAAACTCGGACACTTGCAGGCTGCTTGGCGCACTAGAGCGATTGGCACTGGTCAGGGCCAAAGGCTGATCCTGCCACACGGCGCACAGGTCGCGCATGAACTTGAAGTCCGGAATGCGAATGCCGATCTTGGAGGTGCTGGGATTAAGGAACCGGTTGCTCAGCTGGGGCGTCCGCTCGATCACGATGGTCAGGGGGCCCGGGAGCAAACGAGTTAGCAGCTCGTCGCTGAGATGGGCAGCCTGACCAAAGCGACGCAGAGCAGCTGTGTTGTGAACGCAGATGGCCACGGGCTTGTGCTCATCCCGGCCCTTAATCTCGTAGAGCCGTTGGATGGCTGACTCGTTGTTGGCATCGCAGGCCAGGCCGTAAACGGTATCGGTGGGCAGACCAATAACCTGTCCACTAAGCAGGCACTGACGGGCCAGCTGGAGAGCTGCCTCGTCCCCAACTGGACACACTGGAGTCCTGGCCTCACTCACTTGGTGTTGCATCCTGGTGGACCTAAGGTGAGCCTGAAAAAGACGAAGTAGCTGCGTCTGAAGGAGGCGCATTAGTCTCGCCAGGTGTGGTTGCACTCGTGGTTGCAGCACTTGTAGAACGTGGTCATGGGCTCATCCGCCGACCGCGTCTGGATTTGCATAAAGTACGCCCGCTTGTGGCTGCACGTTGGACACTCCGCGTCCGTCGAGTCCACGTTCTCCCAAGCCGCCTTGCCGCCCAGAACGTGGTCCACCTCCTGCAATTACAGAAAACATAGATATTATCACAGATTGCATCATCCAGTGGGAACCGATCTTACCTTCAAGCGGGGAAAGGTCTTGGTGGAGATCTTACGCCTGATCTTCGATATATAGGGGCAGGTGTTGCACGTGAAGCGATGGCAATTAGTGTCCTCCTCGATGATCAGTATGTTTCCGCACGAAGGGCAGAAAAACAACATAATTTCGGAGAGTCCGAATACGCGTTGTTTGGTTTGATTTGAGCACGTTGAAAATGTTTCCTGGATTGCAGTGTGACCGCATAAACATTTAAAAATACTGAATGTAAAAACTGCATTTTACATAAGGAATGTAAAAACTGCTATAAATAATATTTGTTTTTACTTGCTATATTGAGTTTCTGAAAATTATAATTTCTTGAAATTCGAAAATAATCTTGCTTATAATTCAGTTTTGCTGTTTTACATTTTTTCCCGCCATATTTCAGCTGAGAATCATTTATCATTTTTTAGGCTTCGAAGGCTAACCACCATTTTCTCTCATAGCTGACGAAGGGATTTCGTCAATCTGAGTCCTAGGTTCTATATAAATGTTTAATATATATAGGCTTACAAGAATTTACAGTGCATTACAAATTAAACTTTTGGAACCCAATTGATTAATAATTTTGAATTAGGTTTTGAAAGAACCATATAATAAATGACTTTATGCAACCAAATAACCTTTTGCCAACGCGTAATAATTTTCGATAAAGTTAAAATATGTTTAATAACTAAATACATTTTTTGAAAAAAGCAAAACTGTACCCTCCTCATCGATATCAGAAGGTACAAGTTTTCTCTTGTTATCGTCTATCGATAGCCGAAGATGCAAACTGGAGGCATTCGGCAATCTGGCAACAGCGGACTTGATAAATATATTATATTTAGATTAAACAAAATGAGCTCGAACCACCGTCCCCTGGACGATTCGGATATCCTGCTGATACGGACCATCCGCGATACGCCGTCGCTGTACGATCCCCAGCTTCCCTCGTTCCGGCTCTCTCAGCGCAAGGAGGAGGACTGGGCCAGAGTGGCAAATGTGCTCAATATCTCGATCATGGACGCTCGAAGGCGATGGACATGTCTGCGGGATCGCTACTCCCGGGAACTCAAGCAGATGCGTCTACATCCCTCCGGTGATTTTGGCCACAACGACTTCTTCCGAAAGATGGACTTCCTGAGGGATTTTGTGCGAAAGCGTCGCGAGCGACGAGGGCGAGACCGGGATCAGAAGCCATCTGGCTGGATGAAGGTGGATCTACAGCGACGACGTCGCATCCGTCTACCCATAGACACGGACTCGCTGATCGAGGAGAATGGCTCGGGGTATGAAGAGGGCGAGGAGCAGCAGGACTACGATACAAAGCTGGAGACGCAGACCACGCACTCGGAGACATATTCGGTGCTCGTCGAGGCGGACGATGGCCAGGAGCAGGAACAGGACAGCTACGAGGATTTCCTGGCCGATACAGAGTGCGAACAGAAGGTCAAGGTGGTCACTATCCATCCGGAGACTGCTGCTCCGAAGGCAATGTCCAGACCACCGAGTGCGCCTGTGGAGCCCAGTCAGGTGGATATAAACTATGTGGTCTGTATGCCGCCCGATGTGGGCCAGGAGCGTGAGAATTCCGCCACAGAACAAGGCAATCCCTCGGCCAACAACCTCCCTAGCAACTCGGAAACGGAGGACGACTTCTTCTGCAAGTCTATCGCCGCCTACCTACGTCAACTCTCGCGCGTGCACAAGATCAAGGCCAAGGTGGAGATGTACCAGATCCTGGAGAAATACATAATGCTCGAGGAGAGCGGAACGGGGCCGGGTGAGGGCGGATCGGGCTAAGCAGGATGCAGAATACATATGTACATAGGTTTTAACGTAGTTTTTTAATGCAGTACAAATATACAAAGTGACGAAAATCTTTTGAGCTTAATCTATTGATGTACTTAAAAAGAAATGGAGTCTTAGCAGAAGTCCTCGTTGATTATGTTGGCATCTACGGCCAGTCCTCGTTCCTTTAACGCCTTGGACACCAGGCGGTGCTTCTCCTGCCGCTGCTCCTGTTCCCTGCGCTGGGCGTCCAGGATTTCGTCGACGGATATCTCCTTGAGCGGCAGCTTTTGTTCCTTTTCACGGTCCTTTTATGAGTATTGCGAGGCTGTTAAATCAGTTTGTATTTAAGGGTAACATCAAGCTTACAATTTCGCCTAGAAGCACCACATTCTCGCCTCGAATGATGAAGACTCCACGTGGAATGTCGCCGTACTCGTTGCCCACATGTATCCGCTCGATGGTGCGCTGCAGCACCAAGTTGGCGAACTGGTCCACGGATCGCAGATACCCAATAAGAGTCCGTCCGTCCCTTAAAAGCACCATCAGTTTCTCTGTAAGGAGCCGGATTTGAGATTCTGCCGGTTTTGGTTTCCCTCGAATCTGCATCTACTCACTGTCAACCTCTTCCAGGAGGTGAGCCGTGCCCGCCAGAGGATTTAGATCGTCCATGAGAAGATTAGGAGGTAGTGTTTTTGTTTAGCTAAATAAATAGGTTCAAGTCACCGTCTTAACTATATATGTTTAGTATTGATATGACCGCTGCTCGGCCATTTTAAGACACCACAGATATCTAAAAAAAAATACTAAAAATACAATAGCACTGGCCAACACAATTTTGACAAGTTTTTTGCATAACAGATTTTGGGGATTCCCTAAACTGTTATTATCGACTTATAGTTAAAAAAACGAAGGAAACAACACTATAAACATTTAATTTTTAGTCTTATACGGAGCAATTGACCGACTATTTCAATATTTTTTATAACTAATTTGTAAATTGAAATTTTTATGCGTTTTGAAAAACATGTACAATTTTACTATTGTTATTAGGAATTCAAAGAATTTTAATGTAACCCCATGTAGCTAATACTCTTAATAAAATAAAACTTCTGTTTCTTGTAGACCAGTGTAAGTTTGATGGTATATTTTAGTACATTTTGAGGAGACCGGTAAATGCTAGCGGTCTGGTTGACCGGTCACGCTTGTTTTGAAACCGAAATTCACGAAATTCGCACAAAATGAAGTTAGTTTTTGAATAAGACCAATGGAAATTTCCCGCTAACAACAAAATCCAAATCCCCAGGCTCAGCGTGGACGGTCTGTTGGTGTACTTCCCGTACGAGTACATCTATCCAGAGCAATATGCGTATATGCTGGAACTCAAGAGGAGTCTGGACGCCAAGGGTCACTGCCTACTGGAGATGCCCTCGGGAACGGGCAAAACGGCCACCCTTCTGTCCCTGATCGTGGCCTACATGGTGGAGCATCCGGAGACCGTACGCAAACTGATCTACTGCTCCCGTACAGTGCCGGAGATCGAGAAGGTCATTGCCGAGCTGCAGAACCTGATGGTCTACTACGAACGCCACTGCCCCAATCCTCCACCCCTCACCGGTCTGGTACTCAGCTCCAGGAAAAACATGTGCATCCATCCGGAGGTCAGCAAGGAGCGCGAGGGTAAGGCGGTGGACGGCAAGTGCTACGGACTCACCGCTAGCTACATTCGCGAGCGACACGAGATGGACACCGAGACGCCCATATGTAAGGATTTCTTATAACTATTTGTGGAGCACTATGATATAAGTTATTCATTTGCAGGCCAGTACTTTGAGGGATTCAGTCTGGAGGGCAAGGAGTCCACATTGCCAGTGGGCGTCTACAGTATCGATGATCTCAAAGAATACGGACGAGCGCGCAACTGGTGTCCGTACTTTTTGGCCCGCTATGCTGTGAGTTTGGGACTTTGAAACATTCATACAGCTGTACTAATCTGTGTATGAATTGTTCTTCACCAGATTGCCCATGCTCACATTGTGGTATACAGTTACCACTATCTGTTAGATCCAAAGATAGCCCAGGTGGTATCCAAGGAGATGAGTCGAGAGTCCTGTGTGGTTTTTGACGAGGCCCACAACATCGACAACGTTTGCATCGATTCGATGAGTGTGAAGATTAACAGACGAACCGTGGAGCGTAGTACAAACGCCCTAAATCAGCTGACCAAACTGGTTCAGGAGTAAGTTGATCAGATCTCTGATTCACCGGCCCTATTCAATTAATAATTTTTCGACAGTATTCGGGAAGAGGACACGAATCGCCTGAATGAGGAGTATCAACGCATGGTTCAGGGCTTGAAGGATGCCAGTGTGCAGCGGGACACGGATATGATCCTGGCCAATCCGGTCCTGCCCAACGATGTGCTGACAGAGGTGGTGCCCGGAAACATACGTAACGCCGACCACTTTCTCAGTTTTTTACGACGCTTCATTGAGTATATTAAGACGAGACTGCGTGTCCATCATGTAGTTCAGGAGTCGCCGGCCGGCTTCCTCAAGGATATTTCCTCAAAAATTTGTATTGAACGCAAACCTCTACGGTTCTGTGCTGAACGTTTGTCCAGTCTGTTGCGGACACTCGAGATCAGTGATATGACTGAGTATGGAGCCCTCACTCTGGTAAGTTTTCAGATATTTCATCATAGAGGCAAGGCTAATGTTTTACATTTTCTTTAGATCACGCACTTTGCCACCCTGGTGTCCACCTACACGAAGGGCTTCACCATCATCATAGAGCCCTTCGATGACAAGACGCCTACTGTATCGAATCCAATTTTGCACTTCAGTTGCTTAGACTCGTCTATTGCCATGGCTCCGGTGTTTTCGCGATTTCAAACTGTGGTCATCACCTCAGGCACATTGTCGCCCATGGACATGTACCCAAAAATACTCGATTTTGATCCCGTGGTTATGAGCAGCTTTACCATGACATTAGCGCGTCCATGTCTGCTTCCTATGGTACTCCTTACACCATCGATTACAAGCATTTTGTTTAAATGTTCTTTTTTAATAGATTGTATCCAAGGGCAACGACCAGGTGACTATTTCGTCCAAGTTTGAGACGCGAGAGGATACTGCCGTGATCCGAAACTATGGCCAGTTGCTGGTGGAGGTAGCAAAGACAGTACCCGATGGCATTGTTTGCTTCTTCACCTCTTACTTGTACTTGGAGTCTGTTGTGGCCTCCTGGTATGATCAGGGAATCGTAGACACCTTGCTGCGTTACAAGCTGTTATTTATCGAGACTCAGGACAATGCCGAGACGAGCTACGCCCTGATGAACTATGTTAAGGTGAGATATATGCTTTCAGTTCTACAAAATGCCAATGATATTGCTATGGCTTCCCGCCAAATGTGCTTGACATAGCAACCTCGATCTCTTTATGATCTGCGCCCTTGGAGGTTAGATCATGTTGATTTGATCAGAACAAAGGTATCTTTGCTATATTTATCTACAAATCCTTTGGAATGAACAAATCAGAAATATGTTGAGTTTTTCAAGTTTTACAATCAAAGAATAACTTAATTTGTCTTGACATTTTGCAATTTATCTTGACAAAATACAACTATGCAAACAATTAGTGTTCACCACATTTTGTGGTTTTCAAATGCTTTTACTAACCATTTCATGTTCGACCAATGTTCTATATTGATATACCTCCCATTGGGAATGTAGAGTATACAGAGATTGCTTCTTAAGTTGACTAACCCCAACCAATGCACTAATGTTGACTTGCAGGCTTGCGATTGTGGTCGTGGAGCCGTTTTGCTGGCTGTGGCTCGTGGCAAGGTCTCAGAGGGTGTGGATTTCGACCATCATTATGGTCGCGCGGTGCTCATGTTCGGCATCCCCTACGTGTACACGCAGTCGCGGATTCTAAAGGCCCGGCTGGACTACCTGCGCGATCAATTTCAGATACGTGAGAACGACTTCCTGACCTTCGACGCCATGCGCCATGCGGCACAGTGCGTGGGACGGGCGCTGCGCGGGAAGACGGACTACGGCATCATGATCTTTGCGGACAAGCGCTTCTCGAGGCACGACAAGCGATCGCGTCTGCCCAAGTGGATCCAGGAGCATCTGGTGGACAGCTTCTGCAACCTGAGCACGGAGGAGGCCGTTCAGCTGGCCCGTCGTTGGCTGAGGCGCATGGCGCAGCCGTTCACCCGGGAGGACCAGCTGGGTATATCACTTCTGACCCTCGCCCAGCTGGAGAACATGGAGCAGGAGAAGCTGGAGCGGCAGGCCCAGGGCAAACAGGGCGTTGGCGGCGAAGTGCAGGAGCTGTGAGATGTGGGAGGTGCTCGGCCAACCGGCTCTTTGTCCGACTCCCTTCCGGAAATATAACTCAAGCCGCTGAGCCGTCAGCTAATGACATTGAATGCCATTAGCAGCGGATCACAACGGCAATTCTGGAAAATTTAAAAGTAAAATTTTTTTTGGCTGCCATGCAAATCGGACGTAAATGTCCAATTAATGGCTAATTAATATTATTTATAATTTCGCAGGCATGACTAACTGGCCGCTCAAGGCGGCGAAAGGGCGCAAGCGCAGCGGAGTTTTACTCTTGCAGCTGTATTTGTCTCTATACCTGTGATTGTATCCGGATTAGTTAAGCTGCAAATTTAGAAGTATATGTACTTTGTGAACTGCAATTGTTGCTACTGCAATCATGAAGTACACTAGAAAACAAAGTAAGAATCAAGCTGTAAAGTAAAAAATAAAACTTTTTATGGTAATTGCTAGAATACTGTTTAATACCTTACAAAATATTTCGCACGACCTTATAAGATAAATACCTTCTTTTCTTTCCATACAATTCTAAAAAAATATTGTTATAAAAGGTTTCTTGCATACGTACATTGTATATATTTTCAGTAAGTAACTTCATTTTATTCATATCCAATAAATTTTACTTATTTTAAGAAAAGTGGAATAGCTCATTGCTAATTAATGCATTAAGTATATATATTTGCTTTGTTTCTTTGGAGGTGTTAAAATAAAACACGAAATGAATCCCTCAAAATGTTTTGGACTAAAAATAAGGTGGTTCGAAGGTCCTATGGAACTTTCCTTACCAGCTTAAGTTCATGTAAAATTGCTTAATTCAGTCGACACCCTTAACAACACCGAATGGGTTTCTTCAGGGTAGTTCATGTAAAACCTGTAGCCAATTATCCATAATAAAAAGTATAAGAACAAGAATTAATAAAATGGGGTGCGTTTCTTATGTGCATCAATACAAACTTTACGAAACCCAGTAAATCATGATGCCTCTTCCTGCCGTAATTCAATTTCAGGGGCTCGCAATCAGGCGCTAAATGAACCGGGATGACCGAACAAATTTCTGGCAAGCACGATTTAGCCTGCAAATGGATTTGTTGTTGCAAATCGATCGCTATCATCGCCAATCGCCTCATAATTGCCAACGACCCGTTAACGATGCAGTCGCAGCCGGGTTATCAAATCAAAATTATTGCGCCGGGGTCCAAAGCCAGGCGCCAACGTTTTCTTAACAGCCGTGTTTTTTGTTTTTTTTAATACATTTTTTTGTTTAACAAATGTTTACTCTGTCACCGAAAAAAATTCGGAAACTTTTGACGGGCAAACAAGTAATTTGTAAAAAAAAAAGTGTCCCCATTTCCTGGAGTCCTCGGACCCGGACCTCCCAACAGTGGAGCTTAAACCAGAGCCGAGAGCCAAAAAGCTCCAAAGCAATTGGAATAGAGAGCAATTTCAGTTAACAACAAGAGCGAGATAAAACTGCCGAGCTGTCGGGCTCTCCCTCTCGCGGCAGAACTTTCGATTTTTCATAATAAAAAGGTTACAACTAAATCTCGGGCGGTTTAGTCGGCGAATAAATTCGGAGCGAGCGCGCCCAATACAAAACCCGCAACGCGATCGTACGCTAGCAACCAAAAAACTAAAAACACCCAAAGACAAACCCGAGTCCTCGTAGAGTTTCCTCTTTAAAAAACCAATCAGTTAATACCCATCAAAAATGAAGCCCCAGAGCAGCGAGCAAAATGGCAGTTCCCAAAATGGCGAGGGTGCCGCGGATGCGGTTTCCGTTGCCACGATCCCCACAGGCGAAGCCTCCGCCGCCTCCACCACTGATCTTACGGTCTCCAAAAGCAGCCAGCAGCTTAAACTGGAAATGCTCAACATGGAGCTGGCCAGCAATGGAAGCGGTGAGTTCTCCGGAAGATATAACAAACAGTTAGTTGGTTGGCTCGGGATGTTTTCCGGATCTCAGATATGTGCCTGAGTCACAAAGTACACGGATAAAAATTTATATCATTGTGATATGTGAATTTTGATAGATCAAAATAATTTTCTTCATCTAAGACAAACTTATCCTAATAACAAAGTTTTGGATAAAATATTTTTTTTAGGTTTTAAAAAATTCTGAACTATACTTCGGAATTTGAAATTTAAATCATTCCATTCAGGCTGAAAAGTCTTGATATTGAGAAGGAACATTTTTTATAGATCTCCATTTGTCCTTTTTCTTTTTATCATAAAATAATATTTTATTATTATATCATTCCAAATTCCAAATATTCCAAAGTATAAACGGGATTTGTTTTATCATTCCAAACAAATTATTCGTTCATAAATGTCTTGATATTGTGAAGGAAAGTTTTTCCAGATCCCCATTTGTACTTTTTTTCTTTTTATCATAAAGAGGAATCCCCAATAAAGCGTTATTTATTTAATGCTATGTACAGATTGGGTCTTTTTTTTTAGTTATGTGCAGATGGTGTTTTGAATCTTAAACTAATCTTTTTTGGATTGAAGAAAGTTCCCCTGTATTAATATTCTTGAAGTGCTTTGGATTACATCTTCCAATTTGTAATTTCTTTTAAAGATTGAGTCATTTTTCAATTAAAGAAACAATTAGTATCCGTTTCTGATCTCACAAAGGGTTTACCCAAAGTTCAAAATATTAAGTATCAGTGGGTTATAAGTAAATACCTTGAATGGAATGTTTTTTCTTCTGTCCCTTAAAGTTCCTAAATGTAGCACCAAGAACAGTGAGGATCAGTTGTATAGTATCCCTTTGTAGGCGCCGATCTAGATCTAGTTTCCGGGTAATACAAACCACTCGCTGCAATCTTGACCTGATATTGCATCACAATCACACAATGATTAGTTAGTGAGCAATTGAAACTTAATCAGATGCGCATAATGAGAAGAATCCGATTTCCGGCGATGCTGCGCCGCATAAATCCGAGAACATAAACCGCAGAGCCAGAACTCGGATTTCTGCCCCATATGCAAACCGCACGCGTGCCGGATATCAAGAGGAACTAATGCCTATACCAAAAAGAGAGCTACTGCTACATATCTGGCACTGAACTGGCCTGGACTGGGCTTATTGACATTGACATTGAAAGATTTGCTTGGCGCTTGGAAGTTGGCACTTGGCGGATCGGATCGGATTGTATCGGCAGATTCAACGAGTGCGGAGTGTAGTGTAGTGTAGTACGGAGCCAACTGTGGGCCATGAGCCAAAGACAAAAGACATAAACCCCTTTGGCTGGTGATCCGGTATTTGGCCAAAGGTAGGGTGGTTGGATGAGGGGAGGGTACACAGACCTGAACTACTTTTGTGAAGGTTAAAAAGTGTTTAATTGCGAGTACGGTTCGCGCTCCAAACGGTTTCGATTCGTGGGCCTTTGCCGTTTGCCGTTTTCAGTTTCTTCGATTGCCCCTCAGATCTCGAGCTTGGATCGGTCGGTAGTGACTAATAAGCCGAGCCGCAGTACTTCACATTTGAGCGATTGCGGTCAATAAAAAAGACTAACTGTGACTGGGCTGAGAGCCGAGCCGAACCGAACCGATCTGAGCCTCGCTAATTGAGGCATTTAAAAAATTCTCCGAGAAATTGCCATGCGTTGGCAACCCTGCCAGCTCAGAGTCCCCGAACCGATCCCCAGTTACAATAAGGCATTCCTGTTTCTGATTCCGTAACGCCGTAACGCGGAGAGAACACCTGCCCTGTGGAAAATGTTAATGGTGGCTTAATTGCCATTCATGACAACAGGTCAACCACTCGAAAGGTAACTAGCTGTATTATTATAGTATGTGGATGACCTAAACTAACCCAGCCCTGTGATATTCCCAACTGATTTATTCTGTCCTAAACAGCGGCGAAAGGTTTTCTATCGGTAAACTAACTAAAAACAAAACAAGTCTTGTTCTTGTTGAAGTTCCTATTTATTTATCTCTTCTAATTAATTTTGAAACAACTTTTGCCCAAAGGAATGTATTTGCAATGCGACAATCGCACTACCCCACTAATAGGTCCACTGAAAAAAAGGTTCTAAGCAAAATCTATGAAGCCTGTTCAATGTTATCTTGTAATACTCCATATTGATATCTTTTTTTTATATCTTTAAGATGATCTTATTATCCTTCACATCTCTCAGTATATACTTCGCTTTTGTGTTTATATATATTTTAAAGATATTACTAACCTTCAGCTCCGTAACCGAAGCAAGAACAGTTCTCAGTCTTAGAGATCGAGATGTATTACTTTAAAACCCCAAAAATTAGCATTCTTAGCTCTTTGAAATCGAGTGGCATAAATTGATGAGATTCGGAATTTATGCAGGAAATAAGCAAATCTGGACAGCTGCAGCACAGACGCTACCAGTGGAAGCCCAATAAGTTAGATTCTGCAGGGTTTCCCAAACAAAATGGGGACAATGGTGGAAGGGGTAAATGTTTATTGAATTACTTATTCCAAACTGGGTTCAACACTCGCTGTAATTTCGCGATACCATCCGTCTCTCACATGATGGTCTCCTCCTCCAGCATGTACTCCGTGAGATCGGCATCGCCCGTCAGCGTGGTTACCGGCACGCGGTTCATCTGGGCCACCCGCTGACTGGGCCACACCATCACATCGCAACAGTTGGTCAGCACAACCACGTTGGTACTCGGCGTGGTGGTGCACATCAGGTTGTTGGGCTTCTCCTGGTCACATTTATTGAACTTGCGCCGGAAGCGGAACTTTACGGGCAACGCGTTGCCCATCACACTCTCTTCGTCAAAGTAAGGCGGCAAGGATTTGTTGTACACCGGATTCGTAGTGGCAGGTTTTGTGAGCTGTTAGATAAGTGGATAAATGGGAAAAATTAAATGTAGGGTAATTAGTTTTAAGGACCTCCAAACAAAAATTTCATGTTTGAAGAAAGATTTCCAAAATTAGTTTTAAGACAAATAATATTACACATATAGTTATCCTTAAATTGCTTCTTAACAAGTTCGACTTATCCTGGAATGACTTAGACTCTTAGAATTATATAAAAAATTGGATTAAGAAAGAAAGAGAAAATGATAAGAAAGACCATAGGGACCTTATCAGGTTTCGTAAGCTGACATATACGTGGATACATGCAATAATAAAGTCTTGGTTTTAAATAAATTTAGGATATTTATCCTTAAGGATCCATATTTAAAGATTTCATAGAAAAATATAGATTTCACATATTAGTTTTAGGATAAATTGGTTTCTGGTTATAATTAGATTCAAGTCATACATATTATATATTTATATATGTTTATAGAGTTCGGTAGATTTTATAATATAGTTATCCTTATAACACAATTGAAATAAATTATTTTTAACAGGATCGACTTATCCTAGAGTGTTTTTCTTAGGTTCTTAGAACTCGAGAAAACATTGAGATGTATCTCTTCTGATCTGTTCCTTATCAAACGTAGTGTGCTCAGTACAGGTAACTCACCTCTTCAAGAACCACAGAGGTCTTGAGACGTCGGCAGGGATCACAGTAGTCGGATGCCAATGTGTTCTCTGGGGTTTTGCTAGCACAGGGATCTGGTTGAGGATCCGCAGATTTGGATCCCAGCCCACTGCCACGCTGTACGATGTCGTTGCCATCTTTTTTATTCGGTTTCATGGGATCCTCGCCGCGAAGTACGCACTCCCTCAGGAACTCCTCCTCGATGTCGATTAGCTTCTTGACGGCACAATCGCGCTTCAGAAAGTTCTTAATCACGGACAGGTCACGCGGCACGGCGCCGATTACGTCGAAGTCATCGCTCCGGAGTTGCAGGCGGTGCGCCATGCTTCTGGTTTTCTGTTTTCCGGAGCGGACGGAGAGGCGGATGGCTGGACGGTGGTTAAAATTTGGGAATTTGGCTCTGTTCGAGCCTGGGTGCTTTATTCGAAAGGTTAAATAAAGTACCCCTTGACGTCTGGCACTAAGTTGAGTAGTTTAGCAAACAATAGCTGGGTCAAAGGAGAAATCCTTGACCACATTGAGTTGGCGCCAAGGGAATAAGAGCACACTTCGGATCAAAATAATAGATCAGACCTCACCCACTTTATAAAATTTCTTTAAAAATGTCTAGTCTCTTGGAAAAGATGAAGAGCTTTTTTAGTGGTCAACTTTAAAATTTGTAACCAATGTCCATTTAAGGGAATAAATGTATCGTAGTAACCTTAAGAGCTGTAGGTTTAATGAAAAGGGTATAATATATGTTCAAGCAAAAAACTTTTTGGGGAAACTTACCATGGTAATGGTAAATATAAAAATAAATAATAATATATGTATAGTAATATATATAATAAAAGAAAGGAGTACAAAATAGGTTTTAGCAAAAAATGTAAAATTTATTATTATAATAGGTAAGGTTCAAACTGTTGCCGAAATAAATAAATAAATAAAAAGGCCCCAACCCATCGAATTGTCAATTTAACCTTATTTAATCCTAAGAACAAAATACACAAATCTTACCATTTTATTGTAGTCTAGACTAGTAGTAGACTAAAAAATGACTAAAACAATAATACACGTCACTATTTTCAATAGTTGTTAACTTTTTACAGTTACGTGACTATCCGTGTTGATATATTTTACCTCTACCATTTTTTTTGTGTAGCATTGATCAAAGGTATAACATTTTAAAAAGAAATGTATTTTTGCTTTGCAAAAAAAGATATCCATTTTTCAAATAGTTACTCATTTTTTTAGAACATTTTTTTTGACCAGAAGCTATTTTTGTTTGGCCCTTGCTGTACCTCTGGCGCCTCCTTAAAGAGCAACAAGTTCAAGTGCAGTTTGAGAGCCATTGGACGGGTGCTTTCAAACCGTGGGCCTGCGCTCAGCTCGGCTTAGTTCCGCTCACAAGTCGCGGGGCGGTTGGGTGGGTTATACGGAGCTTTCCGTCGCTCAAAGCTCCGCTCAAGAGGTTCTTATTGCCATCGCTGGCCACAGCAGCTGTCAGAAGAGCAGAGCCACCCGAAGCGCCAACACATAAAGCCAAAGTCCAGCTGAGAAACCTACGGCCACAAAAAAAAGAGACACCAGCGAGAAAAACATTTAGAAAACAACTCGGGCCAAGTTCGAAGATTGTGTGCAAGCGAGCTAGCCGTTTAATAGAGTTCCGTTCGAGTGGCAAACAAACCGCCATGAGCTTCACCCGCCAACTGTCCGAGATGAGTGCCAGCGAGCTGAACGATGCCATCGACGACACCAACTTCCCGCAGGCCCACATCCTGTCGCGCGGACGCAACAACAGCGTCTGCTCAACAAGTAGCACCTCGGGCACCTCCTCGCTGGCGGACAGACAGCCACAGCAGGCGGAGGAGTTGGCCCTTGCCATGGTGGGAACACCCATTGAGGAGGTGGCTCCTCCTCTTCCAGCTCCTGCTGCAGTTCCTTCTCCCCTAGCCGGAAACCAGAGACCCCGCCTCATCCTGAAGACCAACGGCAGCACCCCGGATAGCGATGGTACACAACCGAAAACACCAATGACACCGCGTACATCGACAACGCCAGGTAGTGGTGGGTAGTGCTCCAGGGCCAGTTCCAGGGATCGGTATCTAGAGGTATCCAGGGATCTAGAGGGATTTTACTTAAGGGATTCTACAATGAACTATAAGGGATGGTAGACAAACTCGTGTTATACATAAACAAACGCCTATCAGTGGGGTCTAGTGTTGCGGTTCAGAGGTCACAGAGATGGGTAATAGTACTTAGACAGCTACACACAGCCGCCGATGAGGGGGGCAATGCCTCCCTATCTCCAATGATAACGAATTTCATCATGTTCATTCTCATATGTACTTTTACAGGCCACGAGAAGTGCACTTTCCACCACGACCTGGAGCTGGACCACAAGCCGCCGACGCGAGAGGCCCTCCTGCCGGACATGGCCCGCTCGTACCGCCTACTCCTGGGCGGACTGGGCGAGAATCCCGATCGCCAGGGATTGATCAAGACCCCAGAGCGGGCGGCCAAGGCCATGCTGTACTTCACCAAGGGCTACGACCAGAGTCTCGAGGGTAAGCACATCTCATTTGGGGCAATTAACACCAGGTCAGTGATCCAAAGGGGGGGCGGGGGAACGTTGCTCATCCTGGGTTTCCCAGTGAGTACAAACTAGTTTCTGGGTGGTGAATCATACAGTACTCCACCTTTAACGGGGATTCCTCGGACACCCCGCTAAAGTAGTGCATTAGTGTAATTACCACTCGAGAGATAAAACACAAAAACGAAAAAGATATGATTGGTCCGATCCGAAAAACCATATGAGATATGTATGCACGCTATTGGAACCACTAAAAATTTGGCCTGCTTTTTCTCTTGCAGTCGCATTTGAACTTGTCATGTAATCAAAGCGAGTCGTTTGAAAAAACAATACAGAATTGCGAATAATATGGCTAGTAGCATACAAGCGAACCGGTTGTTCGAGATGAAAATCAGGTTCTACAGTTTGTCAAATAAAATCGCATGTAAATTTAAGATCAACAACAAACAACGCAAGTGTGCTGCTGGGTCTGTTCATTTGAAAGCTAAATGAGTTAAACGAAAGTGAATAGCCTTCGGCAATAGAATGGGTTGGATTGTGTTTAACCCGATTTCGAAGAACCGAACCCCAAGAATCACGCGTCAACGTGACTCGCCAAATCTGACATTGAGGGAGCTGGGAGCCTAGATGATGGTTGTTGGATTATTTGTTGGTGGGCTACTTGGTCGGGTTGGTTGGTGGGTTGGTCGTCAGGAAACGCACTGAAGCTTTCCGGTCTGTATATTAAGAGCGGGTATGTGGGTGGTGTGCAACTAGTCGAGGGGAATGGCAAGGGAAATCTCAAGAGCACATCGTTTAAAGTGAGTGTGGCGAAAGCTCACACTCCACAAGAACCATAAAACCATCAAGTCAAGCCACCCCCATTTCCATCCCCATCCTCCATTTCCCAGGCAGCCACTTTAACTTAACATTCAGTTATGCAGCAAATAAATCTAACACGAATTACGCGCACCATAAATCACGGGTAGAAAAAGAAAAGGCATTTGAGTGGCTTCGTGGTTGTGCGACATTGGGCGGGCATCTCGATAACGACTCCGTGGCGCAACGGTAGCGCGTCCGACTCCAGATCGGAAGGTTGCGTGTTCAAATCACGTCGGGGTCATCGATAGGGAAATTTTTTTTTTATTTTCCTTAACATTTCCTTTTATCTCTTGGCAGACGTTCTTAATGGCGCCGTTTTCGACGAGGATCATGACGAAATGGTGGTGGTCAAGGACATTGAAATGTTCTCCATGTGCGAGCACCATCTGGTGCCGTTCTACGGCAAAGTATCTATTGGTTACTTGCCTTGCAACAAGATTCTCGGCCTCAGCAAACTGGCACGGTAAGATACGGTAGCTAAGATATAGCCGAAATGGTTATATAACTATTTTGTATTCTTCTACTAGCATTGTGGAAATCTTTTCGCGACGTCTGCAAGTCCAGGAGCGCTTGACGAAGCAAATTGCAGTGGCCGTAACCCAGGCTGTTCAACCTGCTGGAGTAGCTGTTGTGGTAGAGGGAGTGTAAGTAATTATACATATATCATTAAAGGAATTGCTTATTAATTAATAAATTGTCCCATTTCTAGACACATGTGCATGGTAATGCGTGGCGTGCAGAAAATCAACAGCAAAACTGTTACCTCAACTATGCTGGGCGTGTTCCGAGACGATCCCAAGACCCGTGAGGAATTCCTGAACTTAGTCAATAGCAAATAGAGTGGACCAAAAAGACATACATATATTGAAATCCGAGACCAACTAAACCCTAACCATATTTTTGGAGGCGCTTATATACAACAAACAAACAAACAGAAATGAAACGAAACACAGGGTCCATTAGTTTATGTTTTTAGGATTGATTTCATTTAGTTAGTGCAATGATTGCAGCCATTTTCCTTGTTGATTGATGTAAAAACTGTTAAAAATTTTGTTAGCTAAATACATTTTTTAGATAGAAGAGAGTACAGGAGGCGAGATTCGATAAGGTCGATATCTGATGTCCGGTGTTGGGTAGTTTTATGTTCAATTTTATATGCAGTTTTATGGCACTTGAACGATAATTTTTAAAACATATACATACATACGAGTAATGCATTGTGCAATAAGGGAACAACTGATAATAAATCAACGCAAATTGTTTAGGGAATTTACAATTTAAACAGAGTTCATAAAATTAATCGAATATATATATAAAGTTATATCCAAATTGTTCCACAAAAAGGAATTAACCGTATTGGACGATTTTAAATGTTGAAATTTAATGCTCATTGTGTAAATGATGTTGCTTGTAGTAAATCAAAGCTGCTTATTAATTATACAATAAATTATGTATTTAAATACCGTTGAAAACGAGATTTTTCTTAACAATTATTGAAAAAAAAGATTCTCAGGTTCTGTCTTGACCCCGACGTGATTTGAACACGCAACCTTCCGATCTGGAGTCGGACGCGCTACCGTTGCGCCACGGAGTCAACTTGGAGGGAGGCTTCCAAGTGACAGGAATGCCCCAACACCAACAGGTTGTTGGTTTCAGTCGTTTAGCACTCATATTAGTAGTTTGTTTAACCGTTATTAAGAGCATCGGTGGTTCAGTGGTAGAATGCTCGCCTGCCACGCGGGCGGCCCGGGTTCGATTCCCGGCCGATGCATACTTTTTTTTTGTGCTTTCAATAACACCGTATTGTCCAACGTAAGCTTTTCCGGTCACAGAAATTATTTTCTTTTAATATAATTAAATGGAACATAATATATTTGCTACTGCTGGGGGTTCCGAAGACAGCACCAAGCCCTTTCATAAAAAAAAGGCTTAAAAGTAATAGCGATATTTATTTGAGCCTTTTGAAGCACATTCAGATTTTTTTATTTTTTTTTGCGAAGTTTATTAAGTTATGGATGGATAATGTTTTTATCGAAGCTTATTTATTATCAATATTTGAAAAAGTGTGCGCATCTTTTGGATTTTTCCCATCTCTAGAAGAGTGACCGTTTGAGGTGGTGCACTATCGCCAATTGGAACGGTGGAAATTGGGATGTTTTTAATTTTCTCGCTATTTTCTCACAAATTTTTAGCAGATTTATGCAACGAAATATAAGAGATAATTAACGATATAACAATGTTTGTGAGCAAAAACCTAGTCTGGGAAAACACGCTCTTCACGGTTCCACACCGCCGCTTTGATATATCGAATATACAGTGTTGCCAAATTAGCTAGTTTAGCGAGATGATTAGCTGATTAGAAAGTTTGTATTATTCAAAGAATTTCTACATAGAAATTGTCCAACAAATAGTTTTTAGAATTAACACATTTTTGTTTTCACTTATTTTTTTCTTATAAAATATTTTTTGAGAGTACCTTTGTAATGCTGACCTGGCTGTTTCCCACCCGAATAGCCAGCACTGTGGGAGAAGAAGAAGCAGCTTGTTGATTTTCGGTGCCGCACGCGTTTCAGTAGAAAGAAATTGGGAATATTTGTGCTCGTGCCCGGTTATATATATTTTATAGTTCTCGAAACACTAGTGAAACTAAATCCAAAATTCGCGTGTGCCTATCCACCTGCGAAGGCGGTACCAATTTAGAGGTAGGTCAGCTGATAGCCGTTGGAGACCAAATCTGGCTTACATAATTTGGGGACAGAATATTTGTTGTTTGCCACAATAGATTTGGCTTCCAATGCAGCGAAAATGACATCACTCAGAAATTTATAGAACCCGAAGTATAATAGTTTAGTGCATGTAATAACCCCAGCACTATTTAAGGCGCAGGTGCATCATTCTAAGCGCTCTTTAAGTTTCGGTTCCTTAGTTTGAAACATTTATATCTTGTTCCCCCATCATTTAAATTGCAATACATTTCTTAATAAAGTTCGTACAAAATCCCATAAAACTATATTCCTTGAAAGCACTTTCCATTAAAATTCAGTAATTTCCTTTAAAATAACTCCCAAATAACAATAAACCCCGAATACCGCCAGTAAAACACCATTTAACATTTGAATTAGAATGCACTTTTTATTATTATTTCAAGTTTCAATATTATTTATAGTGTTGCAAATACTTTTATTCCCTTATTTTATTCTTGGGCACTCACCAAATCTCTAGACCATATTTTATTAAATCCACTACATTTTTCTTTGAGAGTTTCACACTTAATTACCTAATTGAATTCGTTACATTTTCGACATTTGTTTTTATTCAGAGTTTCACTTTCGTGGTATTTTTAGGCTAAACTATTTAGTGCATGTGCCCTTTTGTTTTAAATTAGTGAGTCTACCTGGTTTTATACGTTTACAGTTTAAACATTAACTTAAAGCTGCTTATTGTTTGCATATCAATCAATCATTTTCTTTTTGCTCTCTCAAATCACAAAACATTTACTTAGTTAAAGTATTAACAGTGAGAAACAAATACGGAGACAATAGATTAGAATGTAATCAACATTTATACGAAAATAGATGGTGTATTTATCATGTAGGTGTAGACTTATTGAGAGTGGTGCACATTTAAATGCGGCGTTTAACGGTTTACAATTATTTCATTATTTACTATTCATTTAATATAAACAAATCTGATATGGGGCTGGCTGGGAAAGGCTCCTCTGGCCCCCAAGATGCGCACTATTCGAGGGAGCGCCGGCGCAGCTGCTTGCGTACTCCTCCGAAGGCAGCACTGCTGCGATCCAGGAGTTCGTTGGATAACCTGGCCAACAGAGGCAACTCCCGCATGGATACGTTCACCGAGGGCAAGGGCGCTAGCTGTTGTTGCAGCTTCTTGATGGGCGTGGGCGGTGCAAGGTGATTTAGCTGGTGCTGCGGTGTGACTGGCAAGCTGGCGGTGTTGGCGCAGGTTGTGACCTTCACCTCGACCACATCGCAGTGGCGTTTGAGTGCCTCGGCGCCCAGGGAATCGGGTCGCTGCTCGGTGGACTTCAAACGATTCGTTTGCTGCCGCTTGCCGTTTTCCTTGAGCATCATCAAGTGATCCAGCTTATCCACCGTGTCCTTTAGTTCATGCTCCCACACATCGTTCTGCTGCTGACCATCTCCACCCTCAATGGGACGCACCGCCAGGATCTTGACCTTCTGCCGCAGGGCCTCCAAATCGCGTTCATCCACCACGCCTCTGAGTTCGCCCGCTCCCGTCTCATCGTAGTCGCAGGCATCCTCCTCATCTTCAGTTTCGGCAGCTGCTAGAGGAGTTTTTGCACCCAAGGACATTTGACTGCCTGCTATGGAGGGATAGTCGCATTTCTCCAGCTCCAGCTGGAAATCCGGCAGCGATGGCAAGGCACTGGACGTAGGCGAGTTCAACTCTGCTCCCACACCCGGCTCGCGGGGTCCTGGCGGAGTGGGAAAATCACCCCTCTGCCTGTGTATGTCCTCGCTGATCCTCTCCAGATTACGCAAGGCCGTGGAGTAAGTGCTTTTGGCACCGGCCACCTGCTGCTGCAGCTCTTGGATGCGATTCTTTTGTGTCTGCAGCTGGTCCTGGCACACCTGCTTCTCCTCGAAGTACGGCCGCGACTTGTTAATGCTCCGCCGGAAGCGATCCTCCAGCTGCTGCAACTTTTGCTCGGCGGCGTTGAAGAGCCGGGTCAGCCTCTGGTGCTCTGCATGACAGTCGGCCTTCTGGGTATCCGCGTCCATTACCTTTTGGGTAGCATGGTTAAGCATCTCCTGCCAGGCATTGTCGAACTGCCATTCATGCGAGTTAGACATAAACCGCTGCTCGGCCAAAGCAACTGTTTCCTTGGCCGCGGCATGGATTTCTAAGAGAGAAGAAGATTATGTTAGGTTTATCCCGAAGTATTGATTTATAGTAGACTAACCATTAGCTCGTTGGAATTTAACTGCTGCCTTCTGGCATTCGATTTGTGCCTCGCGTGCCTTGTCCAAAGCCTCATAGTAGGGTCGAGCTTTCTCTATGCAGTTGCCCAACTTCTTGGAGGAGAGCTTAAGCCGGCGTGTAGATTCATTTAAGAGGATGCGAAAGGTGGAATTGGCCTCCTATTAAAAACATTAGAATTAATATTAGGGTATTAACTTGTTTTCCATAAAAAGAAAGTCTATGGACTTGCCTCTAGCTCAATTTCTAGCTTATTAATCTCATCGGTTGCACTATTGAGATTCTCCAGTTCAATCTGTAAGTCAAAGATATTTCATAATTAGTATCTTGTAGTATTATTATTATATATAGTATCTGTATTATATTATATTATAATGATTATTATATATGTTACTAAACAATATAAACTTTATAATTTGTTACCCTTTCTTTCAGTATATCCCCAACGCCTGCCCACCGAAACAACAAGATGCCTCAGTCGGGTCGCGACGGTGGCTCGTCGAAGGACTCCAAATACGACCTGAGCAAGATCTCAGCTCGCGTGGATCGCGTGAATGTCAGCGGCTTGCTGCGGACCCACAACGACTATGTGATGAGGGCAGCGGATGGTCTGTTTAAGGCCAATAACTTTCAGGATCTAATGCTGGAGGCCATGTCCACCAAATCGTATCTACACGATCTGGGCATCTTCAAGGATGTGAGCGTGCATATCGACGTTAGCCGTGGCTCTGATGCCACTCCCCAGGGTTACGAGGTGACATTCAAGGGCAACGAAATGTCGCGCATGATGGGATCGGCGGGCACTGAGATTGGCCAGAACGAAGGCTCCCTGCGAACGGAACTGACGATCCCCAATATTCTGGGTCGAGGTGAGAGCATCTCACTGCAGGGCAGCTACAGCAGCACTAGGGCCAATGATCTACAACTGAAGTTCTGGAAGCCCTTCTTTCACACTCGCTTCAGGGAAAATCGACCTGAGTAAGAAAGAGTCCCCTCTAAAGTTAAAGCGTTTCTCATAGTTATTTCTTTCCACAGATTGTCATTCAGCATTTTTAGGCAAACGGATAAATTTGACATCAGCTCATTTCAAACCACCAACCTGGGCTATTTGGTGGACTTTTCAGCACACACCATGGTGGGAGTTGATGTAAGTTCCATGAATATTAAAAAAAAAACTTGTTGTTTTAATGTTTTCCCTTTGTTTTTAGTTAACGCACTCGCTGCAGTATGAGAACTCCATCAGAGATTTAGGATTGCTTAACAAATCAGTGCCCTTTGCCATTCGCGACCACTGTGGACCCAAATTGGCCTCATTGCTGCGTTACTCCGTACTCTATGACAATCGGGATAGCAACGTGTTCCCCACGCGTGGTATTTACCTGAAATCAGTGAACGAATACTGTGGATTGGGCGGCAATATCGCCTACACTAGCAGCACTGCCCACGGAGAGGTAAATGTGCCGCTGTTTGCCGGCCTGGTGGCACAGTTTTGCGGTCGCGTTGGCGTCGTTAAAGAGACCAAAAATACAACCCAGCTGCCCATTAACTCGCTGTTCTACTGCGGTGGTCCATTGACCCTGAGAGGATTTAAATTTGGAGGAGCTGGTCCCGTGATCGATGGTACACCCATTGGAGCACAGACTTTCTGGTGCACGGGCGCTCACCTTTGGGCACCGCTGCCCTTCGCTGGGGTTTTCAAGAACCTGGCTAGTCACTTTAGAATGCATTTCTTCTACAACATTGGCAACTGTAATAACTTTAGCACAGGTTTGTTAATGCCTAACCCACTATATCATTTGATATTAACTATCACTTTCCTTTGCAGAAAACATGCGTAGTGCCTTTGGCATGGGTTTGGCGGTTAAGCTAGCCGAAAGAGCACGGATTGAACTCAACTATTGTGTGCCAGTGCGGCGTCAGACCACGGATAAGGTTCTAAATGGTTTCCAGTTTGGCATTGGCTATGAGTTTGTCTAGATGCCTGTTCCTGCGTCCCCCATTGACCGGATATATCAGTAGCAAAAGCCATGAGAGTCACAAACAAAGTCTAATCCAAAACAAATGGCTGCCCTGTCCTTAGTTTTCAGCGTTTAAAGATTCTGTTTCGTATTCTTTGTCAATGCATTTTATTTTCCTATGAAAATGTATTCGTAGTCCAGCGATCATTTAAGTAGTTCCTAAGGCGTGTACATACGTAAAACGAAAGGTTAAACAAAAATACAAAAATGTTAAACGAACCGAAAACTGTTTTTTTTTAGGCATGGGGTTGGTTTTTAAATATTAGTGAATCTGCAAGTCGTTTGCCCTATTGAAAATGTGACCTACAATAATTATATTATAATGTGCCCCAAAATCAGCTAATTAAATTTGTTTGTTTATTAAAAACATTAAGGATTTATGGCGCTATAAAAGCAGACAATTAAATCCACCTAATAAATTAAAGAGCTTTGAGTTTAGCAAAAATTTTAATTTACTCTTTCAAAGGCTATAAATAATAATGATTAAATGTTGAAGTACTTTAAACCTAAAAGCTAAAATGTATTTCAAAACCAAAAATGCAGTTGGTCGAGCTCATATTAGGTTGATTTATCTCCCCTTAATTGTTTACATATTTTTGCAATAGCTGATATTAATGGTTCTTCTAAATGCGGTTCCCATATATTTTAATTATTAAAACAATTAAATCCATGTAGTCTGTGTAAATGTCAGGTTTCTCGTTTGTGGATTTACCATTTACATGGGGACAGCCGGCGGGCTTGTGTTGATGTTCATGGATCTGTGAACTGCATGCGGTTACAGTTTTTTGTTTGGGCTTTTTGGGTTTTCGGTTGTTTTTTTTTGTTTTGGAATTTCAGTTCGGGACCCACGGCAGATTGTGGTCGAAAAACTGGTTTTAATTATAATTTTTGTTCATTTCTTGTCTGCCCCTTTTTTTACGGCTGCTTTTATAAAGGCTGTCCCAGTTTGAATTTTATCGTGTCCGTTGAACATTTCTCCACATCCCGGACATGCATAAACTGAAGATGAAGGCGGGGGTTTTGGTAAGGGCACGCTCGAGTTGCCTCTGTAATCGAGATTGATTTAAGAGCCAAGACCAAGCCAAGTGCGAGCGAACCTCTAAAAGTCCGAAACTGGTTTTTCGTGTAAACAAACGAAACCAGTTTGGGCATCCGGCGCAGATGAACATTTCAACACTTGAACTTTCCAGGAATTCTGCAGCCCAAAGAACTTGTTTCGTACATTTCGCTGCATTTGCCTAACTATTGGCTAATGAAAAGTTCACTTGTTCATCCACCGCCCTTCACTTTATGCAATTTAATGGGTTGGGAATAAAAACTCAATCAAAGGTGAGTAATACCCTAGCCTTAATAACTAAAGCTACTTGCATATTTGTATATACCTATCATCATAACGCCCTTCTTCGCAAATGACGCACAATCAAATGAGCAAATACCATAAAAACATTTAATTACAATGCGAGTCAATTGTAAATACTGGAAAAAAGGTTAACATATTTACCCGTCAAGGCAGCTGTGTGTGGCTGGCAGCAAAAATATTTGATTATCATCAAATAAACAAAAAAATATTGTGCATAAATTAAATGTTGAAATGACGGCGCAAATTGAATAAATATTTTTTCTACAAAATAAATGCAATTGGGGCAACAAGATTGTGTAAATGTGGGGGAACATTTTCAAAGAACTTAATCGAAATATTCTTGAAATATTTGAACAAAAAGAGCCATTGTTCGCTGAAGATTGCCAAATCTAACAAATATAATTTCATCAGTGCCACTCGTCTTCAATTATTGATTTTATACGTTAAATTTAAAGCTTTCAACAGGGTCAAAACCAAATGGAACAAGGCCTGGTCTGAAATGTTACCAAATCACGCGATGTGCGGACGGTTTGCGTCGCGTTTATTTTGCATTCGTCAGAATCGCTTTGCCAAAGGGCGGCTGAAGCTCAACTTGAATCACAGACTATGAATAAAGCCAATCAAATGCGAAAGGTTATAGCCAGGAGCGACCCTTGACTAGAGGAGTACCAAGAAGAAGATGACGTGAGTGCGGCTCGTTAGGATCCAAAACAATTCGTCAGACACGAGGGCGCCACCCCCGCATATTACATGGACGGATAAAATTGGAAATGACGTCTATTTGACTAGGAACACGTATGTAGGAGGCGATATTTGCCAACAGATTATTGATATAAGCAAATGTAATTGAAATATATTAGAGAATTTAATACGGAATATAATAAGTACTAGAATTATAGGTTTGGGTTCCGGTTATAACTTTCATATTTTGTTTCTCATTTTACTTTTCAAAACGCATAAAATGCTGATACGGTTTTTTCAAAACTCAAGTTTATTCGTTTTGAAATCGAAAAATTTTTATTTCGTTACGATATGTAGGTATATATAAAGATTTTTTTGATCCTTCCTCAAATGTTACCCCTATATCTCTCAACTTTATATAATTTAAATGGTAAAATATATAGCTATTTAAAAATTCGTGATAAAATAACATTGTTTGAAGTTTTCCACCCTTATAAGGAACCACCCTACCTCATTATGAGATGTCGTATGATTAGTTTATTAGCTTATCCCAGCCACTCTCCAAGTTCTACTTTCTACTTCGTACACCCCTCTATAACCGGCACTCCCTTTGGTTCCGGTCGATGTTCCGACAGTTCCGCAATGACGCCAGCTGCCCTTTGTGCCGGTGGCGTGATGCCGACTAGGTTGACCTGACCTACATCTGCTTTGCTGGTGACAGCTTTCCCCTGTCCACCCAGAACCACCCCTCTTGTTCAGTTCAGACTTTGGCAAAATGGCAAAGGAGGAAATGTAATGGAAACCTACATAAAATTTACATCGATTTTGCCTTGCGCAACAAAAAAGGAAGCTTCAGGAAACTCGTAGGACATTCAACTCATGCGGAAACAGACGTCACCATGCGACAAAAAAAAATACCACAATTGTATGGAACAAAAAAACACTCAACTTACGGGGAAAATAAAACAAAAGTGGCACTGCTGAGAAAGTCTTTGCTGGTAGGTCAAAAATATTGTTATATAAAGGAAAAACTCAACGGCAATGCGTGAGTGAATGACTGACGACCCGAAAAATAAGTCAACGTAGCTTGACAATAGCAATTGACCGCATAAAGTTTTTATTTTTAATTAGAGTTATGTCAACTTGGTGCAAAATGAACGAAAGCAGGCCGCCTAAATCACTCAAACTACCGCGTTGAAAATGTTTTAAGTGAGATTTTTCTAGAATTCGTGTGTCTGACCCACTTCGAACGAATTATTTTCAATTGCCATGCTAAGTTAAATTCTTAACTTTCTCTTTATGACCAAGCAATTCAGATCGAAGGTCAACTAAAACCAATTTAGGTTCAAACGAACTTTATGAAGCTCTTGAAAATAATATTTCTACAATTGCAGCTACAAGTTCATGACTGATTAGATTGCTCTAAATTATGCTATCTCTACTGATTTGATAAAGCAGGAAATGACTGCCTAAGTTCAACTACACTCATAGTCTCATTCAATGAATGTCATTAACAATTCCGACGAGCAAACAAAGCAAAACCAAACTTAATTCATTAAAACTGCAAAATGTATGGAAAATTGAGTGCGGTAACCGCTCGTCGAAAGTAGCAACTGTGTTATGCATCATTGACTATAATGATAATGATGATGATGGGGCGCCTGGTGGAACCTCTGGGGGATTGCACCCGTCGAAAGGTTACAAAACGTACCGCAAACTGAGAAATCAAACCTTCTGAAAGAAACAGTTTATTTATGCAAGTGCAACTCCCACCTGCTTTTTATATTTTTTATTATTTCCCACATAATGCGGAATGGTTTTTAATAAACTTCCTACAATTGTTTACCATTGTTTTCCACTATAAATAAATGGAAATATGGAGACTTTCGATGAGAAGAGCTTCTGACAAGCATTAATTGTGGGTAGCGTGGCCGAGCGGTCTAAGGCGCTGGTTTAAGGCACCAGTCTCCTCGGAGGCGTGGGTTCGAATCCCACCGCTGCCACTTTGAAATTTTTTTTATATTTTTTTTTTTCAAGGAGAAAGTTGTTTTTTTCATCAGGCTTTAATCGGGTTGCTTAAGACAATTAGCCGAAAAACAATACAAAATAAATACCATCGTTATCAGAGGTTTTGCTTGAACTTTGGGTTATATATCTTGCGATATAAGCACTAGGTCGTATTCGCAATATAAGATACGCGTTCTTATGATATACCATTTAGGGGGACACCTTGATATACATATAAAGTAGAAGTTGACTCACTTATCGGACACGATTTTCTGATTCATAGACTCTCGGTTGAGTTCTCTAATTCGCGAGACCCGTACTCTCACCTTGTTTACGTAACTGACACCCCCAGGTAGCCAAATGTCATTACTCATTTTTAATTTTTATCAATTTGACTTGTGCCTAAAGTTTCCCTTGCTAATCTAATTATTATTATCGAATGGAGCAAGGCGAAAAATTATTTTTAAATTGCTGCAAGGCATTTCCCACTAATTTCGGTCAATAAAAAAGTCGCCTTTGTTTCCCTACTAAAGCAATTATCGTCTAATCGATAAGTGACGCTTAATAATTCATTGGCTTAGGGTTAGAAAGTTTGGTACGCAAATAGCTATGTATATTTTTCAGCTAACTGACGCGTGTGGGATTGAAAGTATGAAAAAAATCAAATAAACAAATAATATGAGTGGAAACAAAAAAACATCTGTAGAGACACACGATTTAAGTTAAATAGACTTTGCGCCATCGTCGCTATACAAATTCTTTGCTAATTGTTTGTCGTCATCAACTTGAAAAAAATCTTAAGATAACAAATTTTGCACGCGCAATAAAAGGAAAAAAACCAAATGCTCATTGATAAATCATTGGTAAAATGATGGCAAAAATAAAAAACAACAAAGTCGGCTTGTCTGAAGAGGAAGTCGAGCATACAAAACATTGAGAAACAAGGCAAAAACGTCCGAAGTGAAATATTTTGCGTTTTTGGTAATATAGCATGTTGTTTTGTGCCTTTCCTGAGAATTCTCAAACCTGTTATGGTACAGTTTTGCTTAAAGAGGCACTCTAATGATTGTTTATAGAAAACGATCGTTCTATCTCTCATATACATTTTCCCACACATATATGTATGTACATTCATTCGCACATTATCGACGGCTTTCATCTAGTCACATGGCGTCTTATGGGGTTCGAAATCAAAATGTTGTTAATGACTTTGCGCCGCGTGTGACGTCTCCCACTAAGTTTTGCATTTAAAAATAGATATTACTATGGGTACCCCCCAGGTGCAGCTCGATTTTCTTTTTATCTACCAAGGGAATTCACAATGGATGTTATGGATTTATGGTTTACCAAAGAGCAAAGCTGTTTTTAACGGCATTGATAGTTATTAATAATTTTTTTAAATGCCTTTTTCAATGAGATTTGTTGTTGAAATATTTCCTTTTAGTTAGAATGTATAAAAGGTGATTTTTTTAGAAAATATAGTGCACAATCGTGTTAGGCAAACGTTATCATTTTTCGAAGCGATAAACAGTTGTTTCTAAATATTTTCTAGATTTATAATTTGATAATGTCTTATTCAGTTACCGGATACGTAATGTGCTTGTTTTTGCAAATTTTGTTTAAGAAAATTAAATTTCTTCAGTATTGCGATAGAAATTGCTTTTCTGTTCATAGATTCGTATATTTTCCAGCCCATTTAAGGCCATTAAGCAAATGTGCGATTATTTTGCGTAGTTGAAAGAGCAGCATATAAATCTTTATTTATGCAAAACTGCGACTTGCGCCTCAAGACACATTTGTATTGTCTGCCTTACACAATAAAAAAAAATTAAACACAAATCAAAATAAAAATAAAAACAAAAGGCGTTTGTTTTTGTTGCTGGCTTGACTTGCGTGTGCGCTTTGGTATTTCCATTTATTAAATTTGTATGCATACCTCTCCCGAAAAAGCAAAGAGCGGAGCGAAAGATAAAGAGCAATAACCAAGCTGCACTTGAATCTCATTTAGGTACCGAGTTCAAATTCGTAAAAGGAAAAAACCCAATTTACTGGGAAGCGCGTGGGATTACTTGACACCCCTGTGAGCTCCCTTTTCCTGCCTTTTGTGTTTCACAACAGTTTCGTTGGAAAAAGGAAACTTGCAATTTGCTTAAATGCTGTGTAAATTGATTTTCTGTGTAGTTTATTGTTTGGTTTTGAAAACCAACAAAGCGTAAAAAAGGTTCACGCAATAAATGAGTAACAAAGTGGAATGCAAAAATGCCTGTTTCCTATTCCCCAAATACAATGCTCTCTGTCTTAACAGTTGGTACTCAATTTGGTGAACCTCTTGTGTCCTTAAATTGGTAATAGCTTAAGCTATTCAAAGGCAGGGAAATGAAGCAGGTAACATAACAATCACATTCACTTTTCTAAGACAATACACTTCGTGTTCTTGGCACAAAAGTTGTATAAAAGTACTTTTACCCTTTTGTTACAGTGTACACCCAGTTCTTAGTGCAATGCATCGAGTAAGCACTGTACCAACTGCACTGTAAAAGAGAACAAGGGATAGAGAGAACTATTTAGCTAAAGAAACAAAAACAAAGCAGCCTGCTATTTGTTATTGTCGCTAAATTTCCGTTCATTTCTGTGCCAGGTACGAAAGAAAGAGAGAACGACAGGGGAAAACTCGGAAGGACAAATAAAATCACCTGAATTTGCGGATCCAGCTCGCCCTCTTCTGCAGCCGACATTTTCACTGGTTTTCACTGATTTCGTTCCAAATGCAAATACCTCGCGAATTGCGTTAATTTTCACTTTTCTGTCGACCGCTTTTCAATTGAAAAACACTTTTGCATTTCACTATTTGATCTCGCTGTTTACACACACTCACACATCCTCCGCCTATCAATTTGCCAGCCCGTGTGTGTGTGTGTTTTTGTTATGTTTTCTGTGTTTTTCCAATATTATGTAAATTGATTTGTTCACTTTTTAACTGGCAATTTTTAATGCGAGAGAGATTAAAACATCTATTTTATTTTGCGTTTTACGTTTCTCCATGTAGTTGAAGGAGAAAGAGAGTGTGTGACGGAGGGACGCGCGACGATTACGGTAATTGTGAACAAAACAAACAGTACAATCAATATACAGGGCACGCGGCTTTTCGCCTTCTCCTCTGCTCAGCGCACCTGAGATATTTATTCGCTTACAAAAAAACTATCCTAAAAATTAACGCGTCCAGCCGCGGGTGGTAGAGGTGGTAGAGTAGGCATCGATGTTTTCAAAGCATCGGTAATCGATGCTTGGCACGTCAACATCGATGTTTTCCATTTTTTCCAGGCTCTTTTTCACTATCGATAGCATTAATGTTTTTTTGTAAACGGCGGAACATCGATGTATTTTTTCCAACATCGATCTTTTCAATAAGTAAGCTTGAAGAATTTGTACATTTTTTCAATTTATAAGGTATAGATACACAGGTAACAGGTATCTAATAGTCGAAGCACTCAACTATAGCGATGTAAAAATTAAATAATATGTATAATAAATTTATATAGAAATCATCAATCTTTCATCGTTGTTTTTTGAAAAACTTGGATGTTAAAAATATATCGATATGCTTTGAACAGAACTGATTATTTATATCAAATATTTTGTTCACCTGATATATCGAAAATCTTTTTATTTTAAATATGTTTTTGATGTATCCTAATTGGTTGCAAAATAAACAAGATGAGCGCTGCGCAAATAGAAAATAATTGGGCAACCTGCAGTTTGTGCACCAAGTTTACTAAATCGAGCTATTTTCGGCGACTATTTATATTGGCGCCTTCTGGCCTTAAAATTTTGAATCCAAACAAACCTTATGTGTGTAGTGCAGTGTGACCAGAAAGGTGAAATACTGTGTGACATCTTATACCCGGAAGTTTGGTATTTGTGATTTTGGTATTTGGTTTGGTTTCACTTTAACGGCTTGATTCCACTGCAAATTTTTACAATTTAAATTTGTATTATTTCACTGTACATCTTGCACCGACATGGAAGGGACACTTTTCAGACACATAATTTAGAGCGATCCTTAGATTTCTTTCTGGTTTGGAAAATCAGGTAAATATTCCGCAAGTTCTTCAGAAGCTCATTTAGAGTCAAGCACGAAGTATTGAAGGCAACTGACCAGTTCGATTATTCTTCGCGCAGGGATTTGGTCTCATATGTACTCTTCAGAGACTTCAATTTATGTACGAGTATAACTTTCGATCAAATGAAATACGGAGTCCAATATTGAATCGTTCATTATTTTTCTGAACTGATTTTGGTTTGATCTTTAAAAACTCATTGTGGAAGCTAGTAAATTAAGATTGTTAAAAAATTTTTTTTTAAAAGTGGTTAAACTGTTATTCCTCAAAATTTCTAGTTCTAAGGTAGATTTTTCTCAGGACAATCAAATTTAAAATTACCAAATTTTCCCTATTTCAAATTTTAAAACGTTGAAAATCAATTTTTTTCGGATAAAAGAAATATTGGAAAAGGTAAAATTTTTGGAAACTTTCGACATTTCATAGCAACCAACCAAAAAATCCTTCATTGAGGCAGAATCTATAAAGCTTCTTTGAGTTCCATGGTAAAATTGCTCTGATTCCTATTAGGTTGGTTTCTGTGACTCCAATATTTTCTTTTAGGGAGAAACTTGGGATTTGGAAGAGTAAAGGGAAATTATATTTTGCTTCGAAACCTTCCACAACCTAGTTCTGGATCCGACACCGCAGAATGTACCCTTTAACTCATCGAAAATTCAGAAAAATAAGAAGTATAAAAGATTAATCCTTTTGGTTTTTAAATAACGGTAGCTAGAAACAGAGTTCATGATAAATAACTAAGATATCCCGTCTATACATTTAAAATTCGGAACATTTTACTATGAAAGTTTACTTTATTTGTTATTGGTTTTCATAATTTTTGTTTGCCCTTTATGTGCTTTACATGTTTGTGATTTTATTTGTATTTAATTCTTTTACGTTTCCTTATATGCGTTTATAAATCGAATTCTCCAATTTCCTCTAATGATATGCGCACCAAACAAATTTTTAACTGAGCGCAATTAACAGGAAACGAAAAATGCTCTCGAAACCAAAATTTTTACTACAAGATTTTTATTTATGTAAATTATAAAGAAGGCAATTCAAGTGTATACCAAGGAATTCTAAACGTTATTCAGCATCAATGCTCGATTAAAAATAATTTATAAAGATGGATTCGCTTTCCTCCTTCTATTCTCGATTTCTTAATGTAACGCTAATATAAGATTTATATTTTATATAATGCATCTTTTTACTTTGTATGGAATAACACTTAATTATACATTCATTTCACATAGTTTGATTTCAGTTGTAATCGTATGAAACAGAAAAATGTCTGTGCAGGCTGATTCAAAAAAATTGTAAAAAGAAAATAAGAAAAATATATTTAAATGCAATTTTAAATTGTCTGAAGGGGATTTCTAAATAGTAGTTCTTGTCTTCTTTGTTTTGTGTGTGTTTAAGAGTGTGCCTTATGGTTCATTTCTTGCTTTCCTCTGTCGTATAGTATCAAACCACTAAATACTTGTCCATATAAATGATTTCGTTTAAATATTTATTTATATATAGAATTATATATATTTTATGCTATATAATAACTATGCAAGTTTTGCATATATGCATGTTGCGCTTCATTTACCATCCTTCGTTTACTTGGATATTTTCATTTTGTATCGTTAACACTCATATTTTTGGGAATGGGACGAGAGAGTTTAGGAAAAGTACAAAAGTATTCATTCGTGGGTTTTTTGAAAGCTTTTCTGATTTAGTTTTCATTTTACTACACAACGTGTACATCGAAATGATACAGAATACAACTAAAAACGACTGCTTCCTCCTATGCATTTGGAATAAAAAATACAAAAACAAATTGAACTTAACTAGGTTGAAGTACATAAAACATTACAAGATACACCACAAGTTCTACCGGAAAATTCAGCTACACTACGATTTGTTGTTTGATTGGAGATTTATTCACTGTCGATGTTGAGGCCTACTCGCTTCTCTTCCTCGAGCATGGCGTCCAACTCGTCCGTGAGGTTGGCCAGCATATTGCCAATGTCGTTTAGAACGTTTACCGAAACTTTTGGCGGACCTCCTGTGTTTATGGCTACAGCTGGAACGGTCGACTCCGGCGAACTAATGGGATCCACCGCTGATCCGCCAGGATTGGACACATCCAGAGTGGGTGAACGCAGATGCAAGGCACTTCCACCGCTGGCCGTGCTGCCCATGCTTTCACTGCGCGCCAGGGTGGCATCGTGCAGCGAACTGGAAGATTTCAGCGAATGGAACGAGTGCGCTATGTTTGCAATAGTGTTCGTGGAGGAGGAGCTGGAGCTCGAGCTGGATGAGTGCAGGTGGGCGGGATGGCCACCGCCAGGAGCGCTGTTGGTGCCCGCTCCGCCGCCCTGCAGCTCCTGGCGGTTGAGCAGCCGCTGCTTGATCGTCCCTGTGTTCTCGTTGGCAAAGGGTATCGTATCAATTGAATCGATGCTGGATGTCGACTTATTGTCGTGATATTTCTCGCAGTGTATCTCCGCCGTTGTCTGCTGAATGGTGGCATAGTTGGCGTAGATGGGTTGCTGACCACTCCCCGCTCCCGCCTGCTGCTGCTGCCAGTGCTGCGCCGTGTGGCCGTAGAACATGTGCTGTGCCTGTTGCTGCTGCTGGGCTGCCTGCTGATGCGCCTGCGCAACCGATCCCGACGGCACTCCCTCTCCGCTCAGCGTGCGGGAGTTGCGTATGCTGCAGTGGCGTCTAGGTGGCTCTGGAGCTATCTTCTTGCCCGTCAAGGGACTGCCGCTTAAGTAATTCTGTAAAAAAAGAGAACCATTAGTTATGTTATTATTGGAAAGCATTTGTTTTTAGGCCAAATCGTTTAATTCCCTATTGCTCTTATCAAAAATAGGATTCATTTTCATTCAAATTCCATTTTAAACTCTTTATTTTTTATTACCAAATTTTTACCAAACTGAATTGCAGAAGATATTTTAGTGTCTATTCTAAAATAACGAGTATTACGTAATTTACACCCTCATTTATAAATAACAATTAAAGATAATGAGGTAACAAATTCGAAAACTTTATGGATGTTTACAAAAAATTTATGTCAAGCCAAAAATAAAGTCTATTACGCAATATATGTAAAATGGGCTTGGCTTTTAGACGAATAACCATCAAAGAAACAATTAAATAAATATACATTGAGAAAATTTGACAATAGTTCTACTATCTATATAGTCAAACGCAGACTAATGATCTAATATGACCCATGGAACCCCCAACTTACCGCTCCTCCCTCCACACCGCTGGCCGCTCCATACTCCGCCGCCGCCGCCGCATTCATGTAGTGGTGGTGCTCCAGCGGCGGCATCGTGTTCAGCACCGCTCTCTGCAGGATGCCTCGCTGCTGGCGTGGCAACGTGCCACCGCCCTCCTGCTCGTAGAGCAGCTCCCTCGTGGCGTCGTTGGTGGGTGTAATGTCGCCATCGTCGTAGGACCGCCGCCATCCAATGGGCGGCGGATTGCCCAGGAGACGGGCGGCAGCCGCCTGCTGCTGTTGCTGGTGGAGCAGCTGCTGGTGGTGATGCTGCTGCTGCTGGAGCGTTGCAGCCGCAGCCATGGCCGCCGCAGCCGCCGCCGTTGTGGGCGGCCCAAAGTGGCCGTAGTCCGTGGTCGTGTAATGGCTGAAGGTCAGATGGCTGCGCGTGCTGTTGTCGTGGATGTCCTCCAACGATTCCAGGCTCTTGCCGCGCGGCTGGCGCACCTGCAAAAAAAGATGAGAGGCTCATTAAAAAGGGAACTTTTTGAAATTAATGAGATGTATTTACTGACTAGTTTACAGTTAAATATTTTGAATTCAAGACTTTTACGCAACGTAAATGGAACTTCCATTGACTGTTTCTTTAAATTGAAATGGTTAAATTTATATATTTAAATTGTTTCTACAGTTCAACAGATGTATGTATTTTAAATAAGTACAAATAAAATTTAACATGATCTTAATAATCGCAACATATTTTTGATTAACAAAATTAAAAAGTTTATGATTTATAATGGGCATTTAAAGTCTGTTTCTAGAATTATCCATAAACGCATATGTTCGCCCATACTAGGATGTCAGGAGGTACTTAAAAGATCAAGGCCAACGGGCTGTTGAGCCTTTTAACTTTTGAGGACCGAGTGCCCACCTTAATGAGCACCACATCGTTGCCGGAGCAACACTCGTGATTGCTGCCCGTGCAGTAGTAGGCGTCTCCGTTGGGGAGGCTGCTGTTGAGGCAGCTGCTCCCGGCTGGGGCAGTGGCATTCAGCACACTGCTGGTGGCGTAGATTTTCGTGTCGTCCCACGAGACGCGAGTGGTTGGCACATAGGATGGCGTACTGGGTATGGGCACAATGAATTGCCAGGGCTTCCGCTGGTACTCCTGATTGGTCACCATTTGGTATGGGGAAATCATACAAAATAAGAGGGAAACAGAAACGAAAACAAATTAGTGGAAAATTAAAATCAAAACAATATTTAAACAAAATTAAAGTGGTGTTTTTACTTAAAAGCGGGCAATGTAAATTCAAAATATAATAAATTTTGGATAAAACGTTACATATAAAGTTTACACTTGTGTGAATTTTTAGAAATGTGTATTATTTAATAAAAGATCCATTAAAAAAGTACCATTTAAAACGTTGAAATAATAGTTTTTTAAATATGACACTTTATTTTTATCTGAGTTTTGTATAGGAGGTAAGCTATGCACAATACAGAAAAAATGATATACACCCTTTCTTAATATTTTGTAATCCTATTAATTTACTTGGACTATAACATTTTGATCCCCTAACGCTTGTTATAAAAGCCTCTTTTAAGTATAATAACCATTTCTCACCTGTTGTTGGTAGGCATTGGCGCCGCCTGGGTTCCACTTTCCGCTAATGATATCCTTCACCCGCTTGATGGCCAGCAGGATCTTCTTCTGGTGGCCCAGCTTGACAATGCCAATGTCCTCGAGATCCTCCCAAGTCACTTGGGTTACGTCGCGCACCGTCTTGTAGTTCTGCTCCAGTAACGGCTGAATGTACTCCTCCAGACGCAACAGCTGCAGCCATTCCTCAATTGATCCCTGGAAATACGAGGGGAGAAATGAATTGAGACGTCATTATCGTTAGGTTTTATGGAAGCCAGCTAATCGCATTTGATACATGTCAGAGTATGGGGAACACAGATCAGTTCAGACTACAAATTGTCCATGAACTAGTTCAGACCCCGCTGATAAAGAAGGGGAGAATCGGATGAGTTAGGTTGGGTTGGGTGGGTTACAACTTATATGGCTGGGCCTGGTGTCTCTCGTGATGAGCCTACCCGTCGCTCGTCGTCGTTCCAGCTCTAATCAGTTGTAATTGATAAGATATGACATAAATCGCGTCAAAGCACAGGCATAAAGAAACGAATAAAAGCCAAAAACTCGTTGCTGTCGTCATTAAACGGTAGCAGGCTCGCCCGACACTTATAACCAAAAGTCGCTATATACCCGTAGATAAATGCGCATACATACGATGCAGTCGAAATTCGTTAGCTTCAATGCGTGTAAAGCCACTTTTTATACTTTATGCTATATGTACACGATGTGTTAATCAGTTTTTTTCTTTTTGGGGGAAGCTCTATGGTTGTCTGCTCTTTCGGCAACTAAATTGCTGTTGATTTCAATTTAATTAAACGGCTTGTCATCTGCGAAATGTGATGCGATTGCTGGTGGAGTCTCCCGATTGAACATTTTTATTGAAAGCTTATGATTGGGAGAATGTCACATGGCAATTGAAAAGTTTCCTAGGCATAGACTCATTCATCTCGTATATATACATATCTGTTTTATTTTCACTGTGACATTTGACGAATACATGGCATTCAGGAAGTACACGTCTCTACCTTCCCCTAAACCGATAATCCAATTAAATTTCATTTCTTCAATGGTACCTAACATATTCTACTGGTCTTTAATTTGAAATCAATTTATTTATCGTACACGTTTACATTTTATAGTCAAAATGATGGCTATTATTCATTTTAGAAGTGCTAATAATAAAATAAAAATATATCCATAAAATATATATGGAAAAATTATACAATCCCCACTCTTCTGTAAAGTAAATATGAAAATATTTGGCTGAAATCTTGAGCTTCGATCCTCACTTGTTATTTTAGGAAAACTCTCTACTGGGGAATGCCACTTCAAAGAGTATTTTAATGTGTGCCTCACAACTCCAAAGTGAATGTCACACCAAAACAATAACAGGCCCGCAACTTCATAAGCCCATATGCTAATCGAAATCCTCCATCCTCAAATGGTCGAAATGGTGGAAGATCTCCAGCAGGCACGACACATATATATTTCACTAAAACTTTAACAAAATATTTATCTAAATAACAATTTTGTTTTTGGTGCTTTGTGGCTTCGCTCCGAGTTCGCTTCTCCGAAATCCATTAGCAGGTAGCATATGGTATGACACTAAACAGCAGCGGCAGCCATCATTAGAGCAGGCGAAAAAAACAGGTTTTTGAAAAGCAAATCGTTGACCAAAAGACAAAAAAACAACAAAATCAACTGTACGTACTATGTACCACAACAAAGTTGAAGCAAATACGCCAATCCGAAAACAGAATACCATTTTAGAGTCTACTAACGGGCCCCGAGAAAGAAAAAAATCCGAATATAAGCCAACATCAGCGCCTTATGACCCTCAAGGTCGTTCGTTGATTGCGGGGCTCGAAACGGAGATTGGCGACCGTTTAATAACCTTTTCCTTCCCGCGCTCGCTTTTGAGGTATTTCGCTTTATTTCCTTTTTCGCCGCGATAAAGATGTGTGCGAAAAAAGAAAGCGCAGAGTCTGTAGAATGTTGGCTAATGAGCGAGCGAGCTCTGTTTTTCCCAAGTCTCTCGTTATTGGTGATGTAAGGGTACACCGTGAAACATATGATTATTTTGAACCGGATATAAAAATATGATTCCCAGAAATATCTGACTTGTTTTTATAAAAGAATCAAGAAGATATAAACTTGTATACTGATTATATAATCCTGGGGCTATAATCGCTATAAATATTTTAAATATTGTTTTCAGGAATATGAAATTTGGTATGCTGGTGGGAACTAAGAAAACAAACAGTTTGTTGAGCTGGCTGCTACTGAATTTGAAGTATAAATTACACCAGTTTACAAAAGAAAATTGATGAAATACGCCTTTCAGGAAACCTTTGTTTTCCGGTAAGATACATCTCCCTGATTAAGAAAAGGGCACTTAAAATTTTTTCTATGGTACCAATTTTTTTTTAAGTGTAAAAAACGTTTTTCGCACTTTTTTATTTTCTAACTCGAGTTGTGATAAACCGAATTCGGTCATTAAGGACTCATTTTACAGGTAATAGAATGCCCTTTAACTTTCTTATACACATCATTAAGTTCCATTCATTAGTTCAAAAGCTACACTTCGTCAAAGTTGAAAAATTTGGAAAAAAATCAAAAACGCTGGCATAAATGGCTTCTTTAAAAATACACGCGTAAAAACCGAAATTAGTTTTATGTTGTTTTCTTGAAGGCTGAACCATAACGGAGAATATGCGCCATAGATCACGACAATCCGTTGGTAAATCGATTTTTAACAGATTTTTAAACGTATATACCCAAGTTCAGTATTCGGGAGCAGCGGCCGTTAAACGTTATTTTAAATTTTCAGTGTTGGAGAACGTAAGAATTTGGTGCAAGTTGTTATGCATAACGTCAGTTTCCTTAATGACCGAATTCGGTTTATCACAACTCGAGTTAGAAAATAAAAAAGTGCGAAAAACGTTTTTTACACTTAAAAAAAAATTGGTACCATAGAAAAAATTTTAAGTGCCCTTTTCTTAATCAGGGAGATGTATCTTACCGGAAAACAAAGGTTTCCTGAAAGGCGTATTTCATCAATTTTTTTTTGTAAACTGGTGTTATAGTCCTTTAACCCATTATACATTTTTAAGGATTTACTTAAAGGTACAATTTTTGAAAATTGTTTATAGTAATGTATTGTTTTTCCTTCTTGTTTTTAACGATATAATGAATTGTTTTTTTTTAAATATATTAATATATTCCCCCAGTGCCTCAGAATGATCACTTTTTAAGGATTTACTTCCAAGATAAAATGTCTAAAAGCTTTTTATAGTAATTAATTATTATTCTGTACTGTATTATATGAAATAATGATATAATTAATCAAAAAATATAAATATATTCCCCCAGTGCCTAAGAACTCTCCAGCCACACCCCAAAAGACAAAGAGTGGCCCGCCCAAGATCAACAAATAAGAAATATCGAATGGAGCGATAAAGAACGACTACAATACCGGTAACTCGACCACAAAACTTGGCAAACTTGCGAAAAAAACGTCATGGCGCGTTATATAAACAGAAAAATTGAATGCTAAACAACAAAAAGCGCAAAATTCTACACGGCTAGTAAAATATTATCGCGCATTTTTCAGCTGAAATACAAAACCGTCTGTGGAACAAACATTAAAAAAAAACAGGCGGAGAAAAACAAAAGCTGAGGTCATACTGATTTGAAAAATTGCAGCTAAAAAGCGTGGCAAATCGCTCAAAAAAAAGATTCGAAGCGTACCGATAATGAAATACTAAAATGGAGGTTATTAGATGGAGTAAAAACTAGCAATTAACCGAAATCGAACGGAATGTGGCACAAGTTTGAGTCCGTTGAATGATCGATAAAGGCGATAAATGATATTTTCTGTATTCACTGAGCTGGCAGGTGGGCTGCACTGCAGCCGAGTGGGCGGGGAATGCAGTTATACACCCATATACGAGTGTGTACTTAAAGATACATAGATACAGGCCGACGAAGTGAGTCAGTGGAAGCTGCAGTTGAAGTTGAAGATTATGGCCGATGGGTGTTAATCGGCTCCGGAATGCACAGTGTGAATGTGAAACTCATGTCGCCCAATGTGGATATTTGGATGGTATAGCCAAACAATTAATGTTAATTTATGGAGGCATTTTTTTTGAGCATTTCTCAAAGGCAGACAGCATTGACTTCGATTCGTTTCCAAGTGAAGCTTAAAATTCGGAATATTTATGTTGGTCAAGTTTCTAGACTTCGAAGCCATTTTTTCGGTGATATGTTTCATTTCTTATTGGTATGCATTTCCATATGCACATCGTGTTGATTTTATTCGGGGGTTAGTCATTCGACTTGAAAGCGTTGTTTAGGGCTAAACGTGAAATGCATATTGATAAGACCTCAGGCGGTTGCATTTGGTAAGTCACGTACTTTTGGTACGAATTTTAGTGCAGTTAAATGGGGAAGGTAAGTTTGCTGAATAATTTTGCATGATCGAGTTTCAAGGCGGAAGTTTAGGGGGCAATAAGTAAATACGATTTATAAAATGTATATTAAGCGAAAGTAAATTCTTCTGAAACTAGATTTAAGGGGCAGTACAGTACAACTTGTAAAATATATATTAACGAAATACGAATTCTTCTAAAATAAGACTTGTTTTAATCTTTTAGCAAACCCTAAAACCAATGAAACATCTGAAGTAATTTTAATTCAATGCTAATCTTATCAGATCAATACATTTTGGTAGAAAAGTTATTCACCCTACAACTTTTAGGGGATTTCTAAAATTAAGAAAATAAAACCTAAGACAAATGAAGCAGCGGAAGTAATGCAAATTTATTTCGAATCTTTTTAGATCTTTCTTTTTTGGACTCAACAGTTCGTTCACCCCCTATAAATCCATTCGAATCCATTATTTCTAAGCTGAAACTCATTTTTTTGAATGGAATCTCACTGAATGCGCATTGTTGGCCATCATCTAGTCATTCAGCTGGAACCTTGATCTGTCAGATCGATTGGCTAATGATTGGCTTCGATCCGGAGAGCAATTATCCGCGATGGAGCAGGTTGTTGCTGCTATTTCAAGTTCACCTTAATGTCACCACAGATATGTATCCACACGAATGGACTTTTAATTTTTATGTTTATTCACTCCGCTCGGCGTGTTTTTAATGAATTGTTGATGGGAATTAATGTGCGCATATTAAACAAAAATTCTTTCATTAACAATAAATACAAAAAAATTCGCTGACGGCGCTGTTTTAAGTTCCCTTTTTCTCTTTCGCATGTGGGAAACAAGTTTATTTCTTCTGCGCTCTCTCTTTTTTTTTGTTTTTTGCAAATGCTTATTTAATGAAATATAAAAGATAAGCCGGTAACTAAACAAGCAAACAGGGGAGAAGGCGAAAAGAGAGAAAAGGGTGTTGCCGGCCACAATTAATGCCAATATGGCAATTTGCCAAGCTCGCCGTTGTGTGTGTGAGCCTCTATCTGTGTTAACAATGACTAAATAAGCTGCTCTACGTGATTGCAGGCCAACAGCATTCACAGTAGTCGATCGCTAGTCTACCACCACTTTTTAATCTTTATTGTATTCAAACTTTATCGTTAATGAGCCATTTCCTCTTTAAATCGATTGATGCTATAATTTTTCTTTAATTTCTACTCTCTATGGAGGCATTAACAAAGAATAGTTTAAGTAAGTCCAAGATTTTATCAAAAAAATTTCCAAAAGTTTGTATTTCAGCTTTGTTGTTAAGCTTATCCCTAAACTTACATTGTAATAGGACTTTTTAGATCCTTATTCCTCCATTTTACAAACTTAAATAGTACAATATCATGAAACCACCTGTTGAACTCTAATTTCTTATATTATAAAAATCTTTTAAAGTTTTCCGCCTTAAAGTCTCTACTGTACCATAAAGTGCATCACGAGTTGAACAGGTTCTGTACTGATTAGATAGGCAAATATTTGCGGGCGTGCTAACAAATAGAGATATTTCTCCGGAACTCTGGACTTTTATGGCAGAGAGATAAAGTTCGTTTATAATACCAGAAGATTCTCAAACTGCTAAACAAAATGTTTTAAATTTACCATATATATGAAGAAATATACACAATATTTATAATCTTGCTTACCGGCACAAAATGCGGCAAATTGTCGAGCACCTGCAGCTTGTCAATCCGCTGCTTGATCCGCTCCCGATGATGCGGATTCTTGATGCCAATGGCGGTGAGATCCTCCGGCGTCATGCGCGCAATGGTGGGCAGATCGTAGCCCGCGGCGATGAACAGCTGGGCGTACTCCTCGTGCTTCATCTCCAGCAGCCAGTCGATGATGAGCTCATCGTTCCGCTGCCGATCCACGCTGCCAATGGAGCAGGAGCTCACGGAACTGCAGCGCGGTGAGGAGAGCGGTGCCCGTATCGAGGCCCCCGACGAGGACACACCGGTCAGGTAGGAGGAGGCTCGACCAGAGTCCAAACTAGCGGTGCTGTGGCGAGATCCGGAACCAGCCGAGCCCGACGAGGAACCTGGGGAATCTCGGCCAGGCGATTGGGTCAGATCGATGCCCTGATCCTCCTGCAGGGCCAGCTGCTGGTGGTAGTAGACGGCCGCCTTGTGGGTCAGCGGTTCGCGCAGAGTGGCACAGAAAACGGGTGGTGGCGGGACCATGGCAACTCCAGATTTTCCAGCTCCTGGTGGCGGTGCTCCCACCACCGTCGCTCCTCCTGCACCTCCTCCTCCTCCTCCGCCGCCAGCTGAGGGGGCTACCGCCGGACCAGCCACTTCATCCTTGAGACGCAGGGCCACACTCGTCTCCCGTGGCAAATTGAAGCCACCCTCCTCCAGCGAGGGCGACGAAACGATGCTGCTGCCGCTCATGCTGATCCCATCGTCCGCCTGGTTCTGGTTCTGGTGATGGCGCAGCGGTCCGCTCAGCCGGTAGAGCGGTATCAGCGGCTGGTGGTGCGGATGATGGTGGTGCTGCTGGTGGTGTTGCTGCGGCTGCTGATAGTGATGCAAGTCCTGCGGTGAGTCACCCGGTATCGTTGGCGGTTGCACCTTCTTAGCCTGTGCGGTAGATGCATGCGGCTTCAGCGAACGATGCATGATTATTATGCGACTCTACTGGCCGCCGGGGCCGTATCTTCGCCGACTCCTGTTGGGAAAAACACACGAAAAAAGATGGGAAAATCAGTACTGCAGTTGGGCCAAACGTGTCCGCCAGATGTGTGTGCCAGAAAACAAGAAATCTGCATAATTGGTCATAGACAGTTTTGATGTTCTACTCTAAAAATAGGGCTCCCAACACTGTTTACTCGGCGATGCGGCGGCGAGTCAATAAACTGCGCCACGGGTTCTACAATTCTCCTCCAGCTCCATGTTTTTGGGGCCCATACCCATCCCCTCACTCATTTGTCTACTCCACTGCATCGTATTACACATTTCATTCACAAAAAAATTGACATATTAATAGGTGGCGACAGGCGGTTACCCTTTGTTTTCTAGTATATATATATAAAGTATATCGGTTTAGATATTGAGATAATATTTAATTTTATATAACAAACGGAAATGTAAATATTGGAAACCTATGTATTCAAATCTCTATAAAAACAAACTTTAAACAACTAGGAAATATTATAAGAAATAGATTTTTAAGTGTTATATGTTCATATGACACTTGCCTAAATTTTGATCAACGGACAGGATTTATCTAAATAAGCCATTGCAACGTTAGAGAAAAGTTCATATTTATACATTAACATAAAACATAGCTTATCATAGCCATATGAAATTAATCCGGCCTCTTTTTAATAGTTTAACATGTGTCATTCTGCCATAATCAATCCTTCAATGTTGATCAAAAACAAATTTTTGTCCGTAACAGCTTATTAGCTTGAACCGAATTACTGAACTCATCAAAGTTTGATATACATATCTAGATTGCTAAACAGCTGTTTAAATCTATGTGTATAATTGTGGGTTTTAAAGTAAAGTTAGTTTTAAAATGTCTTCCAAATAATTATAGTGCTACGGGCCCTATGACAGATAGATAGATTTTCTTACAATCTGACTGGATCTATTTTAAGAAGTCACGGCAACGGGTAGTAAATACAGCTTTACAATGAATTTATATAATAAATAATTTCGATAGATTTTTAAAATAAGATCAATCAGTTAGTCAAAAATCAAGCTAGGTGTCATAGGGCCTTTATTGAAACACTAATATTAGATTTTCATATAAAACTTGCTTAGGGGAGCTATATAAATTGTATTTATTTGAATAAGCAACTCTTTAAGCAAGAAAATGTTCTTGAATATACCAATTATTCGGCGCAGTTATTGGTAGACCGGCCTGATACGCCCTTGATGACCCCAAAACAAACACCCATCCATAGACGACGAGTTCTAAGCAGCTGGGGACAGAGAAAGAGAGAGAGATTATGTGAGACCCTGTGAAAGGGCGAGGACTTTGGGACTTTGGCTGCGGCACGAGCTGTGTCAAAGTTCGTTGACTGCATTTTGTGGTTCGAAGGGGGGCGGGGGGCAGCTGCTGTCTAGTCGGCAACGTCATAATACACTCGAAAATGCACGGGCAGACCTCGGACGAGCGAAATCTGGCGAAAAGTCACGAACGAAGCCTTCAACATGTCATTAGCAGCAGGGCGCAGAAATAAAGCCGCCCGATTTACGGGGAAACAATTAAAAAGCCAAAGCTGCAGCTGCAATTTCCTGGCAATTTCCTCGCTTACAAAGTAAGTGCGCGCGGGCACTACAAAAGTAAGAAGTGATTTGGAATTCAAAAGACTGCAAGTGCAATTCCCGCCTGCCTATCGATAGAAAACCGGGGGGGCGGACCACCTGTTCGATTGGAAACTCGCTGCCCTGGCCGGCGAGTGAAAATCCAAAGCGGCAGGTGTCATAATCCGAGTGGTTTTCCCTCCCCAAAAATGTGTGTGTGTGGGTTGCGGAAAATGGTAAATGCTGCACGGAAAAACGTAGCAAAAACTCAGAAACGCATAACGGTGGCAGTAGTAAATCTCATTTACAAGCTGCCTTTTTAATGAATTTTTATGTATGCGACGTGCCGGAAAAAAAAGGAAAAACTGCAACCGTTGCAAAACCCCCCAAAGAGAGAGAATTCTCTCTCAAAGAGAGGCAGACAGAGACAGAGAGAGAGGGAGAGCGGCATTGGAGTTTTCGCGTAGTAGGGTAGTATATCAACTGCAGCAGCGAATGTGGGTTGCGGTTTCTCTGTATTGTGTTATTTTGCCGCCCACACGAGCTGCACCCACCCACATCTCAACCCGCCACCCCTTGATCCCCCCCCCCCCCCCCCATTATACCAAAAAACCACCCACCCACCAGATGTTGTTGAACCGTTTCATGCGGCCGGCATTGCAGTTTTTTCCTTTTTTAATTTTTGTCTTTTTTTTTACCCTGTTTTTGTTATCCCATTTTTATGAGCTACCATTGTTAGGAGCTGTAAGTTTAATTGCAAACATGAAACAGGCAAGCCCCCACACTTCTTTATAAGGGGAGGGAGTTCGGGTATAGCCATAACCTACAGAGAAAAAGTAGTTAAATACCATTCATATAGTTTGCTAGAACCAGTTGGGAATTTTTAAGTTTTTTTAAAGCAGTGAAAACAACGAGGCTATTCCAAAAAAAGTTGGGAGGATGATTCAGAAGAAGATTAGGATGCTAATATTAAAACTCGCGAAACATTAAAATTAATTACAGTTGGTATCTTATTAAAAAACTTATGCCATTTAAAAAAAAGGGATTTTAATTTGGGAGTTTTAAAAGTTTTAATTATTTAGAACCCATTTTTTATGTTCTATGACAGCTTAAATATTTTTTAAAAGGAGAATACATCTAAAAATGAGTTTTTACTATTAAACTCCATTTTTATACACAACCAATATTAATTATTTAACTTTTTTTCAGTGCATTGCTTTTGCAGTGGGTGGTGAGTAATCGTAATGAGCATAACACTTGCCCTGTCTTTCATGCCCAGCGAATGCCAGCTTTGGCTCAAAAGTGTGGATATAAAATCGAAATCAATTTGGATTCTATTGAGGGGTCTCCCCCGGCGAGTGTTCACTGTGTGCAGCATAAAAACTGATTGGAAATGCAATTGGAGGCTTGGGACCTTTTGGGTGTTGGCAAATACATAAATACAAAAGGGAAATAGTCGACGGTCGGGGGGGTTGGTGGGTGGTGGTTCGGCCAACAGGCGGAAAGATTTATTGATTGTCACACACACACACACACATACACACATATCGGTAGATGTACAATGAAGCGGAGTTGCGGTTTTGAAGTTGGCAGCAAAAACGCTGAGCAACTAAAAATAATTATGGTTACACCAGTGCTCTCAACACATTGAAGCACACAGATACAAAAGAGAGGGCGGAAGGGAAATACTGATAAATCAGATACAAAATGACCGCAATCTATATACTCTTTTTGAGGACAAGCTATATTGATGACTATGTTAAATTTGGAAAAGGAATGAAGCGAAGGAAGACCAAAAAAAAATGTTATCAGGCAAAGTACACAGTTAATTGAAAGTTAATGTTGCCAATAATTTATATTTACGGTATATTTCCTATAGATCCTAAGTTAGGAATTGTAACACATATCTTCAAATTCTATCTAGATTTTTTTTTCTATTTATTATTATAGTATTTGGCATGTTTATATCAACTTCAAAACTCTAGAAATGCTTAGTATTACAAAATTGTAGTTAAGAAATCTGAAGAAAGCAAAATTACAAACCCGTAGAATTTAATCCAATGGAAGGTATGTATTTGACAGTATACTCTCAACCCTTCAACCCAAAAACCTCGGATGAAAAGCGTATTCAATCTTCGCTAGATTCGCTCCATTTGGCGGCTCGTTTTCTTCTCGTTCATAGCGTTTTTGTCGCTGTCGAGAGCCGTTAAAGTTTACTGGCATGAGTAATCAGCCAAATGGAGCGCAATAAAATGGCAAACGGTAACACGGCCAATCTATCACCAGAACGGCCAGCTCAGTCAGCACACCACCACCCACTGACTGACTAACCCACCACCACATTGGACCCACCAGCTGCCATGTAGTGCGATATACGCCACATAGACCCACTGGAGGTTGGCATCAAATGAGGCGCATCTCAATCTCATGTTTATTAACGCTGCCAGTGACTGTGTGTGCTGGTGTCATTAAGGCAGATAGATAAAGGAAGGTCCCACATCTGGAAAAAAAAAGAAACACCCCCACACTACCCGGTCTTCAGTGGGCCAACACTTCATTATTGACAACAAAAGGTTGGCCGACTCTGCTTCTTATTTATCAGCTGCGGGTGCTTTGCATATGACAACTTTTTTCACTCTTTCATCGGCTTTTCCCTTTTCTTTCCTCTACTGCCCCTTATATTCATTGTTTTGCGCGAAATGCAATGGACAAAGTTCGGTCGCACTTTATTCGTGTTTACCACGCCCGGTCTAAAGAAAAAAAAGGTTTTGTACTTAGTAGAATATTTTGTCAAACCAAACAAAAAGAAAGAAAGCTACCAACACAGGGAGAAAAGCAATCACCTAAACAGATGATCAGTTAGTTAGGATTTTAGCCTTTACCTGAGCTATACAGAGAAAATATTTTATATATAAAAATATTTCATTAAATTAAAGAATAGAGACACAGATAACAGATATATTTTAAATATATACAGATATATTTTAAATATATATTAAGCGCTTGGGTATAACTTTACCACATAAAATGAGCGGTGTGACCATGCAACCGCAATGTTGGTCATATTTAGGACATTTTCGAAAACAAATTTGAAAATTAAACAAATTCTTAAGTTGAATTTTTATTCCAAAATCTGTCCAAACATACGAACCTAAGAAAAATATGATTAACTTCATGGGCATGTGATTTAAGAATATGGTTTTAATTTAATTTTTTCGCTGTGCAACAACCACAAACGTGGAACGAAAACAACCAAAACCGCACAAAAGATGGTGTCGATGATGCTGCTTGGCTGCTGCCTGCTCCGCGATTCCCTGCCGCCTGAAAACTTTACCATCTCTTTGCCACAAAGCCTGTCGATAGCTCGAGATGTTGATCTTGCAAAGCGCAGAGACAAGCAGCAACCACAAACTCCGACTACGAATCTCCGACTCCAACTCCAAACTCCAGCAACAATAAATGGCCAGAGGCAGCCAAAACTTGTTTTGCCTGTAAAAGGGAGTTGTCGCTGTTGTTGTTGCTTGTGCATTGTCTCTGCGTTTTGTTTCAGGTTTCAGGCAAACGCCAAGAACAGGCAAAAACAGCGCCATAACAGCTATATGAAGCAAACTGCAGCAAGGAGCATCGAGGGAGCTGTACTGCTACCCTCTAGATAAACGATATTTGAGGACAGCTCAAGTGGAGTTTAACTAACAAAAGTGTCTTAAAAATTTCTTTAGGGAGCTAGAGAAACTAATTATAAACGATGTTCTTAAGAACAGTAACCCATACCATTCCTATAAAAAGCTAATGCTGCTCTTACTCAAAAACCAATAGTACAATTAAGAGCCTACAAAGAAGAAAATTAAGTATTACTTTTTCCAATTATTGTCAATTTAACTTCAAAGACAGCGTGATGGAGCATGCTTTTTAGCTTGCTTAATTGCTCCAATTAAACGACATTTTCAATATATCCTTTTGCAATTATCGGCCACTTTCAAAGTTCATCTTCGATGAAAATGACCCATGAATAAATGATGGCCTAATGGCGGGCACCCCATTCCAAAATCAATAACGCACATCATGTTCAATGGCAATGGATGGCCAAATTAGGCAGACATATTCCATTAGGAGTAGTTCATATATACTATATCTCCAACCCAATCCGTAAATCACGCTCCAAATTCCACACATAACCCGATATACCTTGTAGTACCCTTGTATGGTCGATGTTTTTGGAGGAGCGGAATAAAGCTCGTAGGAGGAAAATGCAGCGCTGAAGATGTGTCAAATGTGTGGGCGGGCGGGTGGTTGAGCGGACAACGCGGACAGACGGACGGATAACTTACGTGCAGTTTAACGGTTAATGCAAACGAAGACGACATTGCGTTGCGCATATGGCATATAGTACAGTACAGGAAAAAAATAAAGACAGAAAACTGAGACGGACCAAATACGGCGGACAGGCACGTAGAGAAATATACTCGAAGTCGTACCAAAAGCGGCCATCAATTCCTTCTTTTTGTGTATTTTCTTTTTTTTTCTTTTTTTTTTGGTCAAGAAGAAAGGGGCAAACAAGTTGTAAGGCGAGCAATGAGTGCAGACAAAAGCAGTTACAAGACATGAAGAAGAAAGGCCGGGGGGGGGGGGGGGGGGGTGGGGGGGACCCGAGGGGGAGGAGGGAGAAAAGTAGGAGGTACACGGGAAAAATGTGGATACATTTCAAGTTTGATTAGACACTTATAATGTCAGAGAAGACAAGACATGACCCCACATGGAAATGGTCAACGAAATTGTTAGTAGGATGATAAAAGGCTATTAGAAATGAAGACTATGTTTCATATAAAACCATGTTCCAAAATGGGTTTATAAGAAAAATTACAGAATTCCTTTAAAGATCCGTTTTCCTTACGTAACCGTGTATATTCCGTGTATATATGTAAGTAAAATAAAATTAAGCGTATGAAACTTAAGAATTCGCTAGAAATGTGAGACGTCCCACCGCAATAAAAAACAAGATGATATTAAGTTCACCCTCTAGAACAAATTCATTATCTTATTCAGTTATGAGAATATCCTAAGTTCCCAACATTTGATTCTTGATAGAACTATCTTAAAGTTTTCATAATGTTGTTGAGATATTATAAGATTGTTGAGATATTATAAAACATAGTTTAAATAAAATGTTATCCATCCTCTTTTTTTCGATTAATTTTTCCAGAATTCTCTTTTGTTGAGATATTATAAAACATAGTTTAAAGAGGATGGACCTCTTTTTTCGATTAATTTTTCCAGAATTCTCTTTTTTTCGGTGTAGCCCCCATGAATAATGGAGGGCTGTGCTCCGCGTTTTACAGCTACATTGAACTTTTTGAGACGTTTTTTAAGCCACTTGCCTCTTGCCCCGCCCACCGCCTACCATTTTTCGCCGAAATATTGTATGCGGCTTACTACTACGCACACACACACCACGAAGCCTAGTCACACACACTAGCATACATGCGTAGGATTTTGCAGAAACAACTGTGCAAAAAATATGTAAATTACCATGGTAAAACGATGAATTTCTTCCAGATTTCTATGAAAACCCTATGATGACACTTGAAATTCACATTAACTGGGGATTTCACCAAGATGGCAATTGATTTTTCATACGAAAAATGCTGTGCAAAAATTTCTTTTTACGTTAACACCGACACACACACACACACACGCACGCACACGTACGCGAGCTAGCGTATACCGAGCAGAAAAGTAGCCTGTATGTTGAGAATTGGAGAATCGGAGACTTCGAGCGAGAGGAGCCCGAAAATCAAGAGAAGCGCCGACGACCGCAAGCCAAAGCGTATTGAAACGCGGCTCCAGCATTCGAGCGTTAAAGCCAGGTCCGTAAAATCCAATTGGAGTCCGGAGTCCTCGAAGTTGCAAGAGAGAGAGACAGAGAGAGAGAGAGGGAGAGCAAGGCGAGAGAGCGAGTGCGCAAGTTGTACTTGTTTTCCCCTCTCTCTCAAAGGAGAGAATACCATTTTTCTCGGCGGCCAATTTGTTGCAATTGAAACAATAACAATTCCACTGGGCAATTTGTTTCGGGCCTGGCAAATTAGTTAGTTAATAAATGAATGAAAGAGGGCTGGGGGACAGAAGCCGAAGAAAGAGAAATGGGAAAACAAAGCGTAGCTTCAATAAGTAGGCACAGGCCTTATTCCCTAAAGTGGTTGCCATTGGCAACGATGGAAATGCACTCGGCACAGTGGAACATTTCAAGGGAGGTGTGTTCAATGATAGGATCCTATAGGAAGGAAAACAACTGACAAGTGCAAAGAAAGTTGCAGTAGGTTTGTAAAAAGGGGTTTCTATCTCTGAAGTCCCCAAAGTTTATCAGAAATAAAGAATTATTTAAGTTTAAAATACATTATAAAACATTAGAAAAGTGTTATTTTGGAAATCATAAAGAAGTCCTAATCAAAGATCATCAAAGATTTACATTAGCTTAGATGTTTTAAAAGCACACTTTACATAAGGGAAAATTTTCTACTTTTCTGAATAACAACAGGAAATGTAAACAGACTTCATATGTATATGAAAAATTCTAAAAAAAAATTTTTTGAGCATAGTATTCTATAAAATAAAAATTACTCCATGTTGATTACGTCTACTGCTCTAAAATACTTTTTTCGAACCCTGGAAAAATAGCATTTCAAAATGTCCTACTGAGATGTAAGCAAAAAATAAGTGTATAGGAAAACCCCTTAGCTGACTTATGCCTTAAGAATTCTTCCCCATTTTATAACATATCTGAAGTAACTATACATATTTGCTTACAGAAAAACAACATTGCTTCAGGATAATAATTCTTTATACACTAACGAAGATAAAAGCTATTTTGAGATCATTCAACTTGTACTTATACTTCAAAATACGAAGTCCAGTGTGAATGAGTAAGCATACTGATTGATAATCCCTTATCTGTTCCACTGTGCGTTGAATGCCACAGAAAAGACAAACAAACCGAGCCACACACACATGCACATAAACCAAGCACAACCACTTTTCATGCCGCACAAGCCAATAAGAGAGGGAGTGAGAGAGAGCTCCAGCGGTAACTTTATTTGAGGAGCGCGCAGCTGCCAGGCCGCTCTCTCTCTCTAATCTCTTGGTGGAGCTATTACCGCCCAACTCTCCTCCCCTCCCCCATTATTCTAACACCTCATTGGAGACAACGACATCAAGTCATTTGATTCCCACACAAATCTCTGCATATTGAGCGCGGTCTCTCTCTCTTTCTCTCTCACTCGTTTCATTATGGCAAGTGAGTTATGGTTTTTGTGAGTGTGTGTGTGCAGTGCTGCGCTTTCTATTGATTTATATGAGTTTTATGGCGCAATCTGAGCCATAACAACCAAAGAGCAAAAGAAAAAAATTACCCAGAGCTCTGGATTTTAATTAACAAGGGAAGAAAAAATTATGCAAAAAGAGGAATAATAATATAAAAAAAAACAATAAAATAAAAGGCCATTGTTTTTATTGCACCCCCACTTCTCACGACCAGAGTTGTCACGTGCCGTTAGAAATGCCAGACACGTGTTGGTTTATTAATTACATAAGCCTAAACAGCTGCAGTCGTGAGTGCCCCTTCTCCTCTGACTACCTTTTGTTTCCTCTTTTTTGGAAAACCAATTTCCTGCAGATGCTAAAGATGCCGCATATATTAAAAGGCGCAGCGAAACAGCTGGCAACCCTCAAAAGTGACAGATGGCGACGCCGACGTCGACGCAGGCAGCGCAGGACGAAGGCGGCATCAAAATAAAAACACAAAAAAGAGTTGCCGCCTAGGCGAAATGTCATAAAAATACTACCCTCCTTTTTAAAACCTTAACTATGTGTACAACTAATTAAAAAACACAAAGTAAGAACTTACTTAATTAGTAAAAATTACTTTTTCCAGGCTTTGTCTAAGGTTTCGCCTCCCCTTCTCCTTTCTCTCGACAAATCGCATAAATCACTAGCGTAACCAAAAGCTGGCACACAAAATGTAAACAATGTAAAATGCTCGTAATTGTTGCTTTTGTAGCTTAATGAATTTCACGTTTTTTATGGCCTTTTCCACAAAAACAGGAGACAAACAAACGGCACAAAACGCACACATACACCGAGAGACTCACTGTTTGTTGTTGTCTTTATTTTATGTCTGCGACGCGCGAGTAAAACATAAAAACCAGATTAATTTCAGGCAGACGAAAATGTTGACGGTTTTTTCTTCGCTGGTTTCTTTTGAGCTGAGTTTCTTGCTTAGCTGTTGTTGTTGTCGCGACTGCTCTTTATTATTTGCTGAGCCGCCATTTTCTTTCGTTGTAATTACTTGAGTTTTTTTTGTTTCAAACTTTGATATTTTGAGCACCTTTTTTAAAGTATTTATAAGCACTTTAAACTTGTAATATTTTATAACAATGTATTATTTCGTTTTTTGAAACTAACTACAATTTAACGGGTCTCCGCGACAGACGTCCGAACGGCGGAAAAATAAAACAAAAACAAAACCTGGGGATAGAGGTGGAGAAACACCGAGGCATCGAGACTATCGATATTCCAAATAAAAAATCTAGAAATATACTTTTTATACCATATTTTGTTTATTCAAATATACACAAAATATATCAAACGGCCACACTAAAGCAATCGATTTTAGCATGCATAACTATCGGCGGACCTTTTAAATATACATGCATAAAGGAATGGTAAATAGAGCTGACGTGATAAGTCGGTAGAGTAGTTTCTTGCCAAAATAAATATGTTTTTTTAAATAAAAATGAAAAGCCTTGGAGTAAGAGCTGATCATATTTTTGAATTTCTTTTAGGAAGGATAAACTTAACATTCAAAAACTATGAAACGAATCGGACACTAATTGCAATAACATAATTTTAAACTTGCTTTCATCCCACATTTCGTTTTCAAGATACCTGTTAAACACTAATATTTTTTTGCTCAGGACAAAAATATTGTAGTCCGAGTAAGAGCTGATTATATTTTTGAAGTTCGTTTAGGAAGGGTAAACCTAACATTTAAAAAGTATTAGACGAATTGGACATTAATTGCAATAACATAATTATTTCATCCCACATTTCGTTTTCAAGATATCTGTTAAACAATAATATTTATTTGCTCAGAACAAAAATATTGTAATCCGACATTAATGCGATATATTTTAGAATTTTTATTCAGAAATTACATTTTTTTAGATTTACCTTCTTTTGCTTGGGCCTTTTTTTCTGGGGGCTTGGCCTCAAATCAAAAAGCAACAGAAAGCCGGTCTAAAAATACGTTATAAATATCAATAAATTACTTTTAGTCTAATTAGATGACAATACCCAGTCCTTTGAACTTTGATTTTTAACTTATAAAACTCATTGGCTTTTATAAAATATTTTTAAAGCAAAATAAATAGGGGTACGTGTCTAATGCTGTACCGCATATATATTTTTTTTTTATTCTCACCGTTGAAAGTTTTTCTCCACCCCTAGTAAACTGTAAAATACTAACATTTTAGAGCTCTTAAGTATTTAAATACCGAACCCAAACAGTGCTGGAAAACCTGCAACACTTGGCCTTCTGGTATTTTTCTGTGCTGTCACTTCGCGTTCTCATCTTGCATCTCCCTCTTTTACTGACTTACGTTGGCTTACGTTGCGACCCTTACGACGCATCTTGCGTCAAAACGAAATAAACGGAGGAATAGCAATGTTAGTTTTAATTCGTTTAAGCCAAAACAATTAATTAAAAGAGTGCGAGTGCCAGTGCCCTAATTAAAATGTATGTGGCGCATTGATTGGCTGTAATTTAAATGTTTCGTGTTGTCTGATTTGTCACTCAGTGTTTTTTTGCGGCGTTTTGTGCGTAATATTTGTGGTTAAACAAACTTAAGAAACTAGTGTGAGTCAAACAGTAATCTTAAGCTAAATTATAAGTGCTAAAGTTAAAAAAGCGGCGTCTTAAGTGAAAAATGCTAATGAGTTAAAACAGGTTGTCGACTCTCCCGCTGCCGCTCTCTCTTGCGGCCCCTCGCCACTCTTTCTCGCTCATTTGTTGCACTGTTGTTGTTGCCAACTGGGTACTTTTAACAGTTACCTTGGTCAATGTACGGCATTAATTACGCTCAAAAACTAAAGTACTCAGATGCCAAGTAAATAGGGGAAGAAAGAGAGGACAGGAGTAAAAATAAACTAATTTGCACACTCGCTTTGGCGTGCTAATTCCATTTACTTTTCTTCTTGTTTTATTGTTTTGTGGGCGTTTTGCATGATTCATTCGCGTTTGTTTTGTCCCATTCGTTTTGTGCTTGTCTCCGCATTTGGTGCAGCAGGAACAACAACAACTACCTGTGGCATGCAGTTTGCTTTGTGTTTGTGTGTGTGTGTGTTGGGCTCAAATGTCAAAGTTGACGTTTCATTTTGGGCGGGATTTCAAATAAGATTTCAAAGAGAGAACGATAACGGGAGAGCGAAAGAAGTTGACTTCAAATTCTTTACATTTATCTTTTTCATCAACTTCAAGATACAAATGGCACTTTACAGTCCGACTTCTATGTCACAATCTAAGTGAAAGCTATAAAGAATTGGAGTATTTGAAACTGGTTCCACTTAGAGATTACCTGCTTTTGTCAGTTTGCCATAAAATAGTTATACCTATCTACAGTAATCTTTTACTTCGTCGTGGAGCGTCTAAAAGTTTAGAAAAATTTTAAGAACTTCAAGTATTAATTTTTTATACGAAGATTTCGATTGCAATATTTTTTGTAAAGTACTTTTTTGAGCATGTTATAATAGAAGCTATCGCAAACCCCTTTTATTTTATTGGGTTTTCCCGTATTTTTATGACCTATTTTATCCTAAAGATATCAAGTTATGTTTTATTTCGCGTAATACTTTCGCATTGTACAGAGATATGTAATTTTTTAATAGTATTTGCATTTATATATTTATTCGTTTTGAGTAATTTAGAGCTTAATAAATAATAATATTTATAATCAGATAATTATCTCCCAATATAATTTCCCCTTCAATACGTTCAACTGTAAGCCGCATAATCTTAAACGCATATTTCTTCTTATTTTTGCAGTATTCCGTTATCAATTCGTGTGTCTCTGTGTGTTACGTGTTATCAAATCATTTTAGCCAGCTAGCAAATGCAGAAAATGCCCTCGCAAATTCTGAACGACGGCAGCAGCGTTAGCTTAAACAGCGCCAATATGAACATGGCCAATACGCCAAATAGCATTACGGTGAAGACCGCCTACAATGGTCAAATCATCATCACCACCGTCAACAAGAATATCTCGTATGAGGAGCTCTGCTACGAAATACGCAACATCTGTCGGTTTCCTCTGGATCAGGTAATGTTACCTAAAATAATTAGAAATTAACAATTAACACAATTCGTATTTTTCAGCCATTTACCATTAAATGGGTCGATGAGGAGAACGATCCCTGCACCATATCAACGAAAATGGAACTGGACGAGGCCATACGACTGTACGAAATGAATTATGACTCCCAATTAGTCATTCATGGTGAGTTCAACATAATTTCTTTGTTTAAAAAATGGTTCAGATTTTAAATTAACTTTCCGGAGTTGATATCACTTATTTATTATAAAATTGAGTTTGGAACATTTTTATATATTTATACCCGTTACTCGTAGAGTAAAAGGGTATACTAGATTCGTCGGAAAGTATGTAACAGGCAGAAGGAAGCGTTTCCGACCCCATAAAGTATATATATTCTTGATCAGGATCACTAGCCGAGTCGATCTAGCCATGTCCGTCTGTCCGTCTGTCCGTCTGTCTGTCCGGATGAACGCTGAGATCTCGGAAACTATGAGAGCTAGGCTATTGAGATTTGGCGTACAGATTCCTGAGCTTCTTACGCAGCGCAAGTTTGTTTCAGTAGACTGCCACGCCCACTCTAACGCCCACAAACCGCCCAAAACTGTAACTCCTACAGTTTTGATGCTAGATAGAAAATTTTAACTGAAATGTATTGTTCTCATCAATACCTATCGATTGACCTAAAAAAAAGTTTGCCACGCCCACTTAAACGCCCACAAACCGTGAAAACCTGTGACGCCCACAATTTGCATGCTAGATAAAAAATTTTAACTGAAATGTATTGGTGTCGTCAATACCTATCGATTGATCCAAAAATAATTTTGCCACGCCTTTCTAACGCCCATAACGCTTAAATCTGTCTACCGCCGGTAGGTGGCGCATTTTAATTTCGCTTTGCTGCTTGCATATCTCCATTTCCCTTTGAGTAACGGGTATCTGATAGTCGAGGTACTCGACTATAGCGTTCTTCCTTGTTTTGTTTCCACTCTTTCGAAACTCTGAAATTATTTGAAATAGTTCTTATCGTATATATTTATTATAACTTTAAATTATCGATATTAACACACTCATAATCAACGAAAACGTGGCGTAAAAATGAAATATTTTATAAGAATTTTCCATAACTTTATTTAAAAAGAAGAATACTAGTTTAAAATGTCAAAGACTTATCTAATAAGGTCAGTTAACTTATCGAAATGGGTTTTTTGGTATCACAACTTGAAGCTCAACTAACATTAGTAAGAGTTATCTTTTTAAAGATACATTATCTGAAATTGGAGTGGTACCCAACTTTTATTAAATGCTATTGAAAATTCTCCAAGTTTTAAATTATTTTCTACTGCTGCCACAAAGTAGGCAGCAGCCAATTAATTATCCAATGAGGAACGCATTCCCTAGTAGCTTCCAATATTTAACCAAGCCCATAAACATTTAAGCCTGATTAAACAATGTGAGAGCGCAGCTCGTCTTATTAGCTCAATAAACTTGAGTTTTCCTCGTGAGTTTTCCCGACTGCCTTTCTGCTTTCCCAGCATCCAAAGGCAGCACCATCCACTCGAGTTAATAACATAAAATATTAATTAACCCGTACACACACTCGCATGCTCGAGAGGCCCAAGTCTTATGGCAATTGCCCTAGGCATGCTTCTCCTTTTTTTTGTTTATTCTTCCGTACCTCCGACTTATTTGCATATAAATTCTGCTTGGATCTTGGCTCGCCGGCCTCATTTATAATTCATTATAATTAAATTGTTTGCTTCGTGTGGGTTTAAGTTTTCGCCGGCTTTTTTGGAATTTTAATTTTCCTGTTGTGCGGTTTTTGGCGATCTCACTCATACACACTCATCCAAGTTTTGTGCTTAATTATGCTTGCCGCAACAACAAAAAGGTTTCACTTACCACATTCGTTCGGCAAATGACAAACACAAAACCCTTTCGCACAGTAAATTACCAAAAAAATGTGGGAGTAAGGTTGAAACATAATGAACAAGAAATACACTCTACGTTACAGTCTTGATCATATTCTAAAACTTTAATTTAACTGCATTTTAAGGCTTGTGAAATATTTTAGGTTTCGTATTTGATAAAATATTTAGTTTTCTCATAAACCATATTTAAACACTAACCTAAATTTAATTTTGGGTAATTCAAAAATTGTTATTTATCAATGAACGCTTGAAATGGTATTGAAGATTATCTATTTTAACTATCAAGTGACCATGAAGATGATTTAACCGTAACCTCCTAAAAAGAAATACCCAAAATCTAAAGCCCACTCGAGTTATCCGCATTATCCCTGGTCATTCCATACCTGTGGTCACTCTTTTTTTTTCCAAACACGGCTCTGAAAAACAAGAAAAAAGGCAACTAACGGCCCAGCAGATATGATAACTGCCTGCCGCACTAAACAAAGTTGGTCGAGGAGAGGTGGTCTGTTGGAGAGGGTGTTACAGTTTCCGCTTCCCTTTTTATGCGGCTTTGTTTTTGTGCTGTGGACCAGGCTTCCTGATATTTTGTGGCCATACCCCCTTCATATCTCCACATGAGGAATAATAACAGTGTGTAGGGACGGCATGTTAGTTGTTGTTACACCCGGTACTTGTAAAAGGGTATATAGTTCTATTGAAAAAGAAGTGGATCTCAGCACAAAACAATTTTTTTTACCTAGTCTCAAGTGTAAATTTGATGTGCATGTAATTAAAACACAGATGTTATTGGCCTGAAGAACCATTTTTTTTCCAAACCCAGGAATATCCCAAATTTCATAACGATCGGTCTAATATAGATAATTGTCACTAGATCGACTTATTTTGGCTTCTTCACTACATATTACTTGATTATATCATAATATTGCAGAAATGCAAACAAAAAGACTTGTAGGTAAAATTTACCAACATAATAGTTAAGTGGTCCCTACCTATCAAATTGTTATTGTAGTTACTATCCCAACATTTAAATACATAAATAACTATCCGGATTTGTAAATTTTACCCATACATATATCACCATTGTTAAGTAGATGTGTAATATGCTCACATAAAGGTTCAAGCTTTTTTTAGAATTGCAAGGTGCATCCCAAATTTCAAAAAGATCGAACAAATATTATGAATATAAGATCAATTTTAGTTGGTTACTTCATTATTAAATCGCCAGAAAGTATGCAATAATTTTTAGAAACTGAGGACTGGATATTTTTTAAGTCGGGAGACTTGAATCTGGCGTTCTTTCTTGTTTTCTTCTTCTTGTTGTTATGTGGCCACGTGTGAAAAAATGCGGCTTAAAATGTATTAAAAGCATTCTGTGTGCGTATGTCCCTGCGTCTGTAGGTGTGTGTGTGCGTGGGAGAGAGGGACATGGGACATTGTCAAGGTATTACGTTACCGTTACACGCACTCTTGCATATGTTAGGATGTCCTGTCTGTGTGTTTGTATGCCGAACATGTTTGTTTGTGGGGTTATTGTTGTTGTGTTGATTAGTAAATGGTTGTTGGTATGTGTGTTTTGCTTTTTTTTACAAGCCCTTGTTTTGACTTCTCTGTTGTTGTGTCTTTTTTTTTTAATTTTCTAAACTTTTTTTTGTTTTGCTACATGTGTGAACTTCTGCAGGATTCTGGTTTACCTTCCGGCTTCATCTCCGGCCAACAAAACCCGTACATCTCCCCCAAAACAAAACAAAACAAAAAGCTAGAATCTGTAAGCCACCGTTATAATTTATGCGCCTGCAATATGGCAACGCTGTCCGGCACACACACACGCACATACAAATCTACATACGGATGTACATGAAAAACTTTTGTCCAGGTCCGAAGAACTTTTTTTTGAAGCCCATAAGGTCGATACACAAGATGCCATTACCCGAGAGCGAGATAGCAATGGCGAGGAGATGAGAAGCGAAAGAGAGAGAGAACATTTCCCCAGTTGCCACAAAAAACAGCTGAGCCAAAAAGAAAGGTATTGCCATCCATTGAGTCCAAGCTGGCAATGCTTAAAGCGCCGGTCTGCGGCTTTTATTTGCACTCTCTCTCACCCTCTCTTTCTCTTGTCAAAAATAAAGGATATTCCCTAGTGCTAGAAGAGCGTGCGTCACCTGACATTGAAGAAGCTTTCGCTGTGCTCTCCGCTACTTTCTCCCTGGCAAATTTCCCTAGCATACTTCTCTGCATCGGCATTTCACTCGCGCGTTGGCCGCTCGCCTGTGTGGAAGTGCCGTGCGGATTTCGATTTTGAAGATACAACTCTCCGGGCTCCACAAACAAATACATAATTATATACATATATACAAATATACAATTTTGCACAGCCATCGCCATAACGAGTTTTCCTGCGGTGTGAATTAACAAAAGAAAACAGAAGAAAGTCGAAAGTTGGAAGTCGAAAACAAAAGTACAAATCAGTGAACAACATAATTCCATATTATTATTTTTCTTAACCTTTCCACTCGTTCTTCGGCAAGTGCCGAAAATCTTACGGAAAAAAAATCAATTGCCCCTGGGCCATATTTTTTTGACTGTTCTGCCGAAGTTGTCGTACATTTCTGATTAGTTGCCATACAATTTTCCTTGGAGAGAAAGAGGTGAAAAAACAGGGAGGCAAAAAGGCTGGGGACGTGAATGATTAACATAAATTGTGAATGGTTCTTGAATGAAAGTTTTAGGCCTGCTAATGAAGTACAAACTTTTTTAAGTGTGTAAGATTCGAAGGATTTTCGGGGGTTCCATCGACGACTTGAATTTATGGCCGTATTTCGCTAAATCAATATAATTCGGAGGTTGAAAAGTAGGCCTATTATTTGATTTTTATAAGAATACTTATGAAACTTTAAGTACTTAAATTTTAGGAAGAACTTTACTTGAGTTTATAAAAATGGGCTTTACCTTATAGCATACATACATATTGATATTGTGCTGAAAATTTAATTTTTATTTCAAAATGAACAATATAGGTTTTAAAAATCTTAATTATGTTACTATTATTATTTATATATCCAATTATTTCAAATGTGTTCTTAGTATAAATATGTTGTACTCTTATTATAACGCCATCTCAAAACAATGTAGTAAAAAGGGTTTCGAAGGATCTATTCCATATTACAATTTTTCCCTATAACATTGCATACTTCAGGGCGGAATAAAAATGGAAAGTTTACGATTGATTCTATTGAATTTCACACATTTTTTACAATGAAATTGTAAAATAAAATCAAAGAATTGATTTCCATTTTTCGTGGGTTCGGCTTTAGTTTTCCTGCACCACGCTGTTCTTTTTTCCCCAATTTTTTGGCTGCTGTGTGCCAGACACCAGCAAACAAAACCACACACTCATACACACAGGGTCGCCAAATTGAGGTAGTGTGTGTGCGAGTGTGTGATGGTGTGCGAGAATCCCCACCCTAAACTTGACCCCAGGCATTTGCACTTCATCAAGCGCTGCTTGCACTTCTGCGACCGTCTGGTTTCCCAAAACTTGGCCCAAAACCCGCTATATATGTACATATACCATATAAACGAGATGGATCCATTCCGTATGCATATATGTATGTATGGATGTAGGTATAGCATATATGTATATTATGAGTCAGTGGGCTAGGAAGAAGCTGCAGGGCGAAACAATTTCCTTTTATTCTTTGTGGAAAGCGTTTTGCTGGCCAAGCTGTCGCCCTGCCATTTAAACTTGTTCGTTTCTTTTTGGCCCGAAGGCTTTCACTCGTACCAGGTGTATGGGCCTCCTCCTTCGCCAAAGTTAAATCAGCAAATTTCCACTTTTTTCCCACTTTTTTTTTTCGAGCACCCTGGGGCTTTGTTTCTGTTCGGTGTTTCACTTTTTTTCAGTATTTTTGTAGGTTCCTTCTGCAGCCTCTGGGATATTCGGTTCTCAGTTCGCTTGCTGGCTGGCCCCATTATGCTTGTTGGGCAAATTTTAATGATGCCATTGGGCTTAATGAAATTATTGTTAGTTCAGCAAACAAGAAAGCCCATTCTCGCACGGTCGGGGGATCGGTTTAGGAGAGGTGGCGGTATTAAATGGCAGGATGGTTGGTAGGCCCCGAATTGAATATGCACATGACGTCCGTTCGGCTGCCTCATTTTGCATGCTTATTCCATATCGCTTTGGCACGGAGAGAAAGTGGGGAAAGTATATCATCATATAATAGATTGTCATATCATCTGATAATTTCAATCTATTAGCTTTTGAATGTGGTTTATAAGGTGGTAATTTTGTAAAGGTTTCACAATATTATATTGTTTATAATATAAATACTTACAAATATTAAATCCTATAGGTAGGTTATAATCTTCAATTTTTTAATACATATTTTTTAAAATATAAATCGAAAGTTGTAAAGTTATTAAATAACAAAAACATTTTTTTTAGCGTTTTAATAAAACTAGTAATATTTGAAAAACTGGTTCTGGCCAAAATTTGTCAAAATAAATGTTATTGTTTTTGAATCTCTAGATGCTTCATACAACACCCGATTACTAAGAATTGTTTTAAAAAGTTAAATATCATCTTTATCTGCTGTATTACAAAGTAAAATGTAGAATAGCTATTGTTTGAACGTGAAACGGTTACATTTTTGCTACATTTTTTCAAAGTTGCATTCTTTCTCTGAGTGGCAAACTTTATGGCATTCCCATCTTGCCGCTTTTCTCTTTGTTATGCTGTGTGAAATTTTATAACTGTCTGAGGAGGAGGTGGGTGGCAGGTGGCAACTGGCAACTGGCCCCGCTTGACGTCACTCGGAAAGCCAAATTGATGTTTAACTATTGATGCTGCTTGTCCGGGCTGGATATCTGGTGGCCAAAAGATGGCTTCTCAGTTCTCCTGGCGAACATCGCCTGCTTATGTTTATCGTTATTGTATCGCATGAAATACGACACCCCACGCTTGTGGGCCAAAGATAAAGGGGGCGCTTGAATGGTCAATAATTCGGGGCGTGGTGGGTTAAGTATCAAAATTTGATGGGGTTCTCTGATGCAAGAAGTTGTTCTTATTCAGGCTTTTCAAATGCTTAAATGGGGTAGTAAACAATACAAAATTGCTATTGGAAATATTTAATCAATAACTGATTGGATTTCTCAGGGGGATGTTTTATTGAGATTAAAAATATATGAAGATACTTTTTTTAGTCCATTTACTTAAGATACTGTACTAAAGTTAAACACAAATAAGAGCATTACAGTGTTAGTCGTTTTTTCTATAACTTTAAAAAGTATCATAACTATAATATACATAACATTAGTCAGTAAATCGACTTAACTTAAGATTAATTTAAAGACATATTTAATATGTGTTTCTATAATAGGAAAAGTTTATTTTCGTTTGTTCATTTAATCAGCATTCTTTTCTAGTATATACTATATACTAATCACTATTTGAAATTATACAAAGCCTGTACTTAAAGCTAGTTGAATATTTTTCTTGTTATTAAACCAGCTTTAATCTAGCTTAGTGCTCTGGGATTTAAGGACTTTCGTTTCGCCAACAATGGGGGCTTGCATAGAGGGGGTCTAGAAAGGGTTTGCTTTGGGTGGCTGACTGGACTGTTGGGTTCTTTGGGCTGGATGCTCTGTTCCCATCGTGGACAAACAAGCTGGCAACCAATATTCATGCTCCAATTGCAGGGAAAACAAAGCCGGCGGAGTGTTTATATTTAGCAAATGCTGAGGGATACAGGCGGTGAAAAAGGGGAAAAATAGGGGAGTGGGGGGACTGACTAAATTTAATTCGAAAATGCATCAGATCCTTTTTTGTTTTTCCCCCCCAGAAAACCCACTAGAGACTGCATCATCAGCAGATAGGGAAGAAAATAAGGAAAAAGCCGAGAAAATGAGTGCCAAACAAAGGGATCTGCTTGCCTTGTCACGACAAGGCTCTTGTGTCAAGTGGATGCTGTCCAACTAAGGACCCCGCCAGCCCCTTTTCGACCCACTTCGACCCTCGTTAATCATGCGAATTATGCATGAAAGTGGAGTACTTAATTTCAATTGTCTAAACAACAAGCGATTGCGATGTGACCTACCAATACACTAGAAGAAAATTTTCTATTTACACTTGACTGCATCGGTGGGTGGGTTGGTTTTGCTTGGTTGGCTTGGGTTCGTCTTTAAGTGGAAGACAGTGCAACCTCAAAAGAGTGAATTTCTTTTGGTATGAACATAAAGGTTACAAAATTGTAAGATTCTAATATTTGAGAACTCGGTTACACAGAAATGTTTTTAGAATGTATTATCCTTGTAAGAACAATGATCAAATAATAACTAAAGTTAAATATTTTATTTACAGGACAGAATAATTTTCTCATAAGTAGTTTTGGCCTTATGTTTTAAATTTGTAGTGCTTATGGTAAACCTACAGGGATTTTATAAAAAGTTCTGATTACTGGGAATATTGTTTTTATTTTTGAATATTTAGTTTCGGTTTTTTTAAATGTTCTTATACCTTTCTTTATACTTAAAAACATTTTTTTAGGATTTTATTATTAAGAGTGTCCACTGTACATAGAGAAATGTAGGAATGGCAACAGAAGATTGCATACTTAAAAGGGCGATTGCGAGCGAATTTCCCTGCGCGCGTCGAGTGATTTCCTCTCTAATTTCTCCAGCTTTCTCTGGCGCTTTCTCTGCCTTCTTCTCACCGATTTTCGGTCGCTCTTTGCTGCCTTTCACGCCTTTGTCAATTTGCAGCAACTTGTGCGCTCGTTTGACTTGGGTTAAATTGTTTGTGATTGTCGCAGCCGTGTCTCTGTGTGGGTTACCAATTTCTCCTGGCGAGTGTGTGTGTGTGTGTGCGTGTATCCGGACAGAGTTGTCAGCTGTTCGGCCTGCATTTCTCTCGGTTACCCCGCTCGTTTCTCTCTTGCCTTACCCATTATTACACAATTTATATATATTTTTTTTTTAGGTGTGGTTTCTGCGGCGTCTGCAACCGGCCACGCCCATAGAACATAGAACACCACCCACCTGCGCCCACCGCCCTTCTCACGGCCACATCCTTGTGTGTCTGAGTTTTTTCTTTTAATCAATCATTATAAACTGCGAGATCAGCGAAGTGGGCGTGGGTGGAATAGGGGATACTACACGCCTGTCGTTTGGCTTTGAAACTTTGCATTGCATAGTTTGCTGCGCCATGTAACTGTAATTGCAACTGGGACCTTGTTCCGCTTTCCTTCGCGTCTTACTTTCTCCCCTCGCCTTTCTCCTTTCTCCATTTTATCCAATTTTTTATGCGCTCCATTTAAGATGAGGGTTTTCTTTTAAGCAGAAATATTGCTGGCACTTACTCAAGAAACGCTGGCATAAAAGGAGAATTAATCAAGTATTTTGAAAGGAAATTAATTGGGTTTGTTTAAGAAGGACCCTTGATTAAGCTGGGATTTTTTAAGTATGAGTTTAATCAAAAATAGCAAATGGTGTTTATCAAATATTACTACCATTTATAAACTTATTGCCAACTGAATTTCGTTGCCTTTTTTATAATGACCTTGGTGAATTCGTAACCAAAACTCGATTTAATCAAGTTCTTTGAAGTGCAACTTTCAAGCTTTTAGCTAACTAGTCCTCCCACTTCGACTTTTGAGTGCTTGATTTAATGCAGTTTTATGTTAATTAATCGCAGAAACAAGTCAAGTGCAAAGAAAACTTACAAATAAAATTACAAATCGAATAAAATCATAACCAACCGAGGCGAAAGCTCGGAGAGACTCAAACGAATTACCGCTGCGCGAAGTGAACAATTTTTTGAGTAAACCATCATGGCCTGGGGCTATTGGTCCGCCACGACTGTGGATCGTGGGCGATCGCCGCGCCGCCTGACGCAATGTGCACCACTTCCGGTCAACATAGTGCAGCAGGAGGAGGAGGAGGAGCAGCCCTGCCTGCCACAGCAACAGCAACAGCAGCAGCAGCAACATCCGCAACAGCAGCAGCAATCCCAGCAGCAACAGCAATCGCAGACCTGTCCCAGCACTCCGTCGGCCAATCAGCAGGGCAGTGGCAATCTCTGCTACAGCCCCACCTGTCGATCCCGCTGCTCCAGTCCCTGTCCAGGATCTCCGTGCGGTTCTATCACGCCGCCACCTCCGCCGCTGCTCACTTCCTCGCAGCAGCACCTGCACTCCAACAAGAATTGCCCGGCAGCCCAACAGCTGATGACTCACCTGGATTATGCGGCCCGCAGACAATCGCTCGACCAGCTGGACAGTCCACAGGTATTCGGATCATTGAGGTTTCCATTTTCACCAAGAGCTCAGCTTGAAGGGGCGGGCAAAGGCCAAGGAAAGTTGGCCTGATAACCAAGTTCATCTGAATCACACCCAACCATACTGGTTTTCGGTTACCAGTTGATGGGCAAACTTGTCAATTGATTTCCCATTAATTACTTTGTGTGAGCTTACAGTCCAATCAAAGTTGCCCTTTTTCATAAAAGCCATTGAACTTGATATTGAGATTTCATAGGCTTACATTTCAAGTCAATTTATTTGATAGATTTATTTTTGTTGTCTTCGTCTAGGAATTTCAATATAAACTGCATTGAACTTAGAAGATGACTTTAAATTTGCATCCAACAAATATATTGCAATGATTCAGTCACATTTGTCACTTATGGAGCTATCAATTGGATACACATGGCTGATTACTCAGAGGCAATGACGAAGTGTATACTCCCATTGATAACTTGGTTTATGTTCATTTCAAGATAATTTTATTACATCTCTAATAGCTGATAATTGTAAAAAAGAAGAATACGGGAGTGCCACCCAAATCCATAGGGTTTTCATATCACTTTAAAACATAATTTTAAGCTGTCTAAAAGTATGCAGTAAGTAAAGGATAGTCTTCTTTGTGAACGAATTTCTTGTACTACTGAGTTTCATATATATTGCTGCATACTTTTAGACACCTTAAATAACATTTACGAGTTATTTCATAGCCCTAGTGATTTTTGTAAAACCCCTTGAAAATTTTGATTACTAGTTTTTCTCAACTGCCATGCTGTTTAAAGAGATCTGAGAATAGGGTATTATTCTGTTAGAAATTGGTTCCCAACATGCCACTTCAAGCTGAGTTCGAACCTAAAATGTGGCTTAAACCCCCATCACTGACCTGGTTATCCATTCTATTCTCATCCCATTCCATTATCGAACATAATCCAGTCCAAGTACTTTGACATTCAGGCCAACCAGCTGTCGGACATCATGTGCCGCGGTGCGGTGGTCAGTTCGATACAGTCGGCGAACAACACGCTGACCCGCGGCGTGTCCATGCACAGCCGGAGTGGCAGTGCCCACGGGAGTCACCATGGCAGCCACCACAGTCACAGTCATCATGGCAGTGCCCACGGATCGCTGGGCTGTTTGCAGGGCGGCGTGGGAGTGGGCGTGGGCACGGGCAGTACGGGCAGCATTGGCATGATGTCGTCGGGTCACATCGATACGGGCGACTATGATGTCCCGCATCCGCATCCGTATACCCATCACTATATGCAGACGACGGCCTCGGTGACCCCGCCACACACTTCCCTCAGTCGTCCAGGATCGGCGGGTGCCGTGTGCCAGGGTCACGACTCCGGCTCGGATTCCAGTCAGGGATGTGGCGGATCCATCATGGGCGGCATGCTGGTCATGGGTCACCCAGGACACATGGGCAGTTTGGGTCACCACAGCGCTGGCAGTGGATCACTGGGCAGGTGTTCGAGCAGGTGTCACAACACGAACACCACGACGACGGATGACTCGGGTGGTGGCAGCAGCGGCGGCGGCGTTGGAGTAGGAGGAGGAGGTGTACCTGGCTCCATGGGCAGTGCCTCCATGGCCGTGGGAATGCCGGGCATGCTGATGGACTACCATCATAGTCACCACAGTGGCAGTGCCGGAAGTGGCCTAAATGGATGCGGAGGAGGAAGCATCGCCGGGGGAAGCATCGGTGGAAGGAGCAGCGTCCTGGGCACAATTCATAATGGGCATGGACACCACCATCAGCAGTATCACCACGAGTGCATCCACTACGAGCGGCTGCCCATTCCCGTGCCCATACCCACTGTGCCCATGGGCGTGGTCCCGCCCTCGCAGCAGATGTCGCAGCATCAGCTCCAATCGGAGGAGGAGATCGAGCCGGCCTATGCGACAGGTAATTGGAAACGGGATCTCTTCGGGAGACTTAAGAAAAATACTGAAGATTACCCTAGAGGGTGGTACTTCCCCTTCGGTTTATTTGGTACTACTTATTTAAGTTATTTGTGTTCCTAAGTTATTAAAAGTAATTAAGTAAATGACTGTATTAATTTTTGTATATCGTTTTTTGTTAATCTTAAGTATTTAGGTTTAGGTTTAATTATGATTACAATACTTTACCTTTTAGTTTAATGTCAAAGTAGTTATGTACATTCAAACTTTGAATTATTATAATTGGATTTATTTCGAAGTACAGTCTAGGACATAACAACTTTTCAAAAATTTGTATTTATGTGTTTAAAGTTGGTAAATATTTTTCTATGCCTTTTTTATTCCACGAGTACTTTGTTTTGTTGAAAAAAAATAAGAAAGAAATCATTTTTTAAGATTTCTACAAAAGATTTTTTTAACATGAATCACAAGATTTGTATGTATATTCACATTCAAGGAACCAAACTGAAAGAATTTCTTTTATATAATCAACCGTTGCTTTTATTATCGTTAATTATGTTGGCAAATTGTGACTTAGATTAAATAATTTGTGCCAAAAACGACCTTGTTTAACACATTTAGTCATCTGATTTATGGCTTGCGAAGGCCCCGGGCTTTCAGAAGCACCCCGTATTAGATGCAATAAATTAGTGCTTATCCAAATTTATTATTTCCAATAAATTATTGATTTTCCACCGCATGCGTTGTACTTAATTTTATGGAACTGCCAGCCCCGATCTTATCGACGAAGCCATTCGTCGCGCTCTCACTTGCTCCCAATCGGGGGAATCGGCGGTGACAATTCAATCGGCCACTTGAGGCACTTGCTTTTATTGTTCTTTTGTCGAGTGTGCCTTTTGCTATTGCTTTTGGATTGGGTTTTTGGTTCTGCTTCTCTGTTTCTCGGTTTTCTTCTCTGTTTTCTTACTTTTTCTTATTTTGCCTATACTTCTTGGGCTAAAAAATTGGCGGCGTTTTCAGTTCGTTACTGAAAGTCGCGCGGTGACGACGCCTCGCGCGTTTTCAAGAGCCGTATTCGCAAGTGTTTTTTTTTTCAACTGGGCTCCAGTGACCTCTGAACTTAACAGCCATCCAATACAACACCCCCCCAATACCGTCAGCCAAGCAACCCACCCATCACCATGATCATCTGGAGTGGTTTCTGCGAGGCGGCTCAAATATACAGCACTCAAACGGCCACTTTTATGACCGGCGGAGCATCGTGTTAGTCAACAGAGAAACATTTAAATTGCCAATTAATCAGTGTGGATTCCATATAGATCAACTCTGGGTGCACTTGCCTAACTTAGCCTTTAATAAAATGCTAGTTAGGTGCATTTTCAAATTATTTCCATGACTATAGAAAGTCCCAACTTATAGAACTGCATTCTAAATTGTACTTCAACTTCAGTTCTTTTTAAAGAATTCAGATTTCTGAATTTGTTTTAAAACTCTATATAAATTCTTTCACTTCCACTTAAGGAAATGAATTTCTTCAAGAAACTACATAAAACCTACTACACAAAAAGTTTATTTATTAAATATCTATTAATATCAATGCAATTTGGTATAAAAACCTATTCTTAAATCTCATACCGAACAATAATAGTTCCCTTCCGCCGCGACCTTCAGACTGTTTAGCCTCATACCCCCCTAACTTAATGACTAATAATGCATATCGCGCCTTTTGTTTTTAGCTCTAGTTCCCCCTAGTCACTTTATAAATTCTGCTCACCTTATCTGACCAGTCAAAGGCATTTACGAAAACCAAACAACAAAAGTAGCAAAAAAAAGAGCGCAGTCCAAACAAATGTTGTGGGTCCTATCAAAATTGATAAGGAAAATGAAGTGGGGAAAAATACATATAGTGTCGAATGAAACAAAAAAAAAAAAAAACCTAAAAATTCTAGGTCAATGTGAGGCATGAGGCAGTATGTGGAATCTATCAGAATATTAACCTTGCAGACGGACAGGCGAATCTATTGAACCCTAGGCTCCCTGGGGCGACACTTTAATTGAATTATGAATGAGCGATGAGCGATGGTTGCTGGAGAATATATATCTGATAGCTGAACAATTGGTCTCAATTGATGGCCGGTGGTCTCCCGGAAAAGCTTAATTAACATTACTCGGAAAAGAGCGATTCCACTCCAGTCTCCCCCCAGTTTCTCGTATCACGTATCTCGTATCTGGTATCTCTCGGGCCATTTCAGTATCTCCTCTCGCGCTCTTTATTTTCTCTATATGGTGCGTGGCCCCGAGATAAGGAACAGCCAGTGTTTGGCAATCGGATGGGTTCAGTCGAGGAGTGGGTGCTGACATGCTAACAGGCCCTCGGCAAAGTATCAACACGTCCATGTGGCTCGGCAAGAATCCGTTTATAAGTAAAAATTGCAAAGCAAAACGACTCATTAAATTGATAAGCGACCAGCGGCAGGGAAACAGATTTACCCGATGGGCAAACTAGCCTGCCGTAAGCATGCCCTGCAATTACCACAATTAGCTGACGTGACCAATGTTTAATGTTTACTAACCTTATATCTATGGAAATCATGAGTGGTGTAAAAGATCTAACAAACCTTTGCTCTTCTTTCTTTTCAGTATTCCCCAATGTTCCTCAAGCGCCGGGACTGTCTTGCGATGGCGAAGATCGTAAGTGGTTTGCATTTATTTTGATAATAAAACTTAAAAATAAGTGATATTAAATGTATAGTATACATTGTATACCTCTATTTCTATAATAACTTTTTACTTTGCAACTTTGCAATAACAATTACTTCGCTAAAGATAGCTGTTTGTTATTGATTCATCGCGATTTTCTGATTCATTATGACCATTCGACATGGTTCCTGTTTTTGATTTCGATCAGGTTTAAACAATATTGAGTTCAAGTAAAGTAATGATCCTAAATTTAAAAAAAAAAATGTTTAATCCCTAGTTTGGGGAAAAATAGATCTATGTATAGATATTACAAGATATCAACTTGGTTCTACTAACAAATAATAATTAATCTAAGAAATTCTAAGAAATTCAAGAGTTAGAACCACACAAATTTAAAGGAATGTGTTAATCATATGGTTTTAGTTATTTTGAAAATAACAAATTTTAAATGAGTAACAATTTTCTACTAGTTAGTTGAAACTAAAGCTTTATTGATTTATAAAGAGTGGTTCCCGATAATTATTGATTATGCTTATTCTAAAAATACTTTATTTTCCAGGCAGCATCTATCGACGCGGTGCTCGACGCTGGCGCAAGTTGTATCGCGTCAATGGACACATTTTCCAGGCCAAGCGTTTCAACCGGGTGAGTGTTCCCATTTCATGCAACCCAAATAAAGCCTAATAAAATCCCTTTTTCCAGCGTGCTTTCTGTGCCTACTGCCAGGATCGAATCTGGGGCCTGGGCCGTCAGGGTTTCAAGTGCATCCAGTGCAAGCTGCTGGTGCACAAGAAGTGCCATAAGCTGGTGCAGAAGCACTGCACCGACCAGCCGGAGCCGCTGGTCAAGGAGCGGGCTGAGGAGTCTAGTGATCCGATGCCGGTACCCCTGCCGCCGCTCCCATACGAGGCGATGGGCGGTGGAGCCGATGCCTGCGAGTCGCACGATCATGCGCACATAGTGGCTCCACCGCCGCCGGAGGATCCACTGGAGCCGGGCACTCAGCGCCAGTATTCGCTCAATGACTTCGAGCTGATACGGGTCATCGGACGCGGCAGCTATGCCAAGGTGCTGATGGTGGAGCTACGACGCACACGGCGCATCTACGCCATGAAGGTGATCAAGAAGGCGCTGGTCACCGACGACGAGGACATCGACTGGGTGCAGACGGAGAAGCATGTGTTCGAGACGGCCTCGAACCACCCGTTCCTGGTGGGGCTACACTCGTGCTTCCAGACGCCCTCGCGGCTCTTCTTCGTCATCGAGTTTGTGCGCGGTGGTGACCTGATGTACCACATGCAGCGGCAGCGACGACTGCCCGAGGAGCACGCCCGCTTCTATGCGGCCGAAATTAGTCTGGCCTTAAACTTCCTCCACGAGAAGGGCATCATCTATCGTGATCTGAAGCTGGATAACGTTTTGCTGGATCACGAAGGCCACATTAAGCTGACGGATTATGGAATGTGCAAGGAGGGCATTCGATCTGGGGACACCACCTCAACGTTCTGCGGCACACCCAACTACATTGCCCCGGAGATCCTGAGGGGCGAGGACTATGGCTTCTCCGTGGACTGGTGGGCACTGGGTGTCTTGCTCTACGAGATGTTGGCCGGACGCAGTCCGTTTGATCTGGCAGGAGCCTCTGAGAATCCCGATCAGGTTGGTAAACTTGTTTTTCCGCCTTGAGAATGTAAAGCTTATGATATTTATTTTTTCCATAGAACACTGAGGACTATCTCTTCCAAGTGATCTTGGAGAAGACCATTCGTATTCCCCGCTCGCTAAGCGTTCGGGCAGCCTCTGTGTTGAAAGGTTTCCTTAACAAGAATCCCGCTGACCGTTTGGGGTGCCATCGGGAGTCCGCCTTCATGGATATCGTCAGCCATCCGTTCTTCAAGAATATGGATTGGGAATTGGTGAGTCCAAGGATGATTGTCCTTATATTAGCTCTATGTGTCCTGGTGCACTTGTTTGTGATGATGATAATATTTTAGGGTAGTGAAACCATTGCAAAAATTTTTTAAATATGATTAGACTTATCTCAAAGTATATTGAGAGCAATGGTTTCCACATAGGTCAGGTCTAAAGTTACTCGTTCAATCTATCTTTATTATTTGTATTGCTGTTGGTATCAAGTTTGCTGATAGCGACTCAATAGAGGCAGTCATTATTGAGCATTTTTCTTACTACCTTGGATATTAATGGTATCTATTATTACGTATACGATTGCGCGTTAAAGATAGCACAGAAGGAGGTGCAACCGCCTTATATACCAAATCTAGACATTGCCGATCCCTATGTGACCAGCAACTTTGATGTGCAATTTACGCAAGAACCGGCTATACTAACGCCCGATGATCCGTAAGTCATAAAAGAGTTTCCCCCAATTCAGAAAGATGGCAAGTTGTGTTAGTTATCTAAAAATACCCCGTTGCATGAGATAAACCCCTAAGAGATCATAGTTATGCGTCCAGACTAATGTCAGGTAAATGCTCCTATCGATCAGCCGCATTTCGACCATATATACCCACGCATTGAACCTCTATATCTGTCTTTAAAAAAGTTGAATCCATCTAAAAAATGAATTTTATCATCGTCATAATCATGCTCAAGCCGCACCGACATGAATGAGAAACCGATTTTTGTGTTTGCCAATTGGCGTGGAGTTTTTCCTAATCGATTATGATTTCTACTATCCTCATGCACACCCAAAATCACGCAGCTCGAACGCAAGCAGGTCACGCCACCATTCAAGCCACGCTTAGACTCAGATCGCGACCTGGCCAATTTCCCGCCCGAGTTCACCGGCGAGGCCGTGCAGCTGACCCCGGATGATGAGTAAGTTGACCCCTCATAAATATTATATCACTCCCTATGATTTATTTATCTTTTGTCTATATTACAATTACTAATAAACCTTGGTTTTCTTTAAATCTCAGTCATGTCATTGATAACATCGATCAATCCGAGTTCGAGGGCTTTGAGTATGTGAACCCCTTGCTGATGTCCCTGGAGGATTGCGTCTGACACCACGAAATGTGCGACTTACATCCGTATAACATGCGGGTAAGTGTTTCAAATTAAAACAAAATGGGATTTTATAGTAACGTATTCTATTTTCTAGCTCTACGGCGAGGATTCCAGTGATTACGATTCCGTGGCTGATGACCTGAGTCTCCTGCATTTGAACAGCGCAGCGGGAGCTGGTGGATCGGTCAGTAGCAATAACAATCTCAGCCAGCAGCAACATTATCGCCAGCCACAGCAGCAATATCATCCCCATACAGCATACTCACAACAACAGCAGCAACAGCAACAGCAGCAGCAGCAACATCAGCAGCTGCAGCAACTTCAGCAACATCAGCAGCAGCAGCAGCAACAACTTCATCATAATGGTAACAATAACATTCATAATAATCAAATGCAAGCAAATAATAATAAAAGTCTACTGCAGCACATGTTTTGCCTTCCATTGAACTAATTAAAATAACGAATTAGATAAAACAACAAGCAACAACAATGAGCCACACAGCAACAACCAGTAGCAGAGCAACAAAGATTAAATTAATATGATTCTAAAATGCAAAAATTTCATAAATATACCACTTATATAATCCTCTCTCAACAACAGACAAAACTTTCATAAGCAAAGTATATTTATTATATAAAGAAAACAAAAAACAAGAACCGAAACAAAAAACAGTCACAAGTTGCAAGTATTACACTAAAAAGACATAAAGCAAAACGATTACTTTACTATTTAAGCACCTAGGCAGCCAGGCAAACTTTATGCAAGCAAGGAAAAACCATTTCATAACTCAATGCAAGACTTTTCACCAAGAAACTTAGGGACAGTTTTCCCGCAAGAATGCAACAAGAACTTTTTAAGCTAAACCAATACGTGCATCAAATATGAATATATAATTTTTAAAGGTTTAACACTAACAAAGGACATTTCAAATTTAATTTTACTAGCCAGGAAGTGCGAGGACAAGAAGGAGGAGAAGTATATATTTCAATGGAATCAATCTATAATATCTAAGCATATATAAACTCTAATGTAAAATGTGTGTGTGTTAGTATTAGAGAGCAGAGCATGGTTTTTAAAAGCGACAGCAAAAAGATCGACATAATATACGTGTACTGTGAACAGCAATAGTTAATGAAAACAAAATACCACAAATTGTAATTTCGTAACTCTAATTTTTACACAGAGAACAGTTAACCAAATTTTGGGTAGAAATTCTCTTAAAATGCGAACAAAAACATATTTATTTATTGTATTCATTTTGTATTATTTATTTATAAACGAAAAACAAGCAAACACAATCCGTCTACTGGCAATATATCTTTGTTAAGTATTAAATAAACTTTTGTTTTTTAATGCATTCCACTGTACTTACGACAACAAAAAAATTTATTTTTGTTGGTTTATGAAGGCATAATACTTGATGCCATTGCAAAAATAAAGCATATTTACAAATCTTTAGTGATGAGAACTTTGGTCGAAATCGAAATCAAAATTCTCTTTTCTTTGAGTTTCATTTTTCGCGTATTCCGCGTAAATTTTTAGCCTAATATTTAAAAATAAATATACAAATTAAACTTAAATACCAAATTGTATATTATGGTTTTGTAACCCCGCATAAAAATATTGAGAAATTGATTAAACTTAGTATAAATATATCAAAAATATCATTGTGTTGCAAAGGTAAATAAATTATTGTGTTTTTAATTGAAACAAAAGATAAATTTCAACAAAAATGTTACTTGTTAATGTATGAAAAGCAAATAAAAGTCAAAAATTAAGCGCAAATTGTTAAATTTCCAAATACAACGCAATCTAAAAAAAAAAGTAATATTGATCAAACCGAGTTTTTGATTAAACAAAATAGTAAGCAATCAATTTAAATGCAAAACAAACAAGACAAACACTGCACTTAACGGTTACCGAGTTGATTAAAAACAACATGTATTCTTTAGCCTATCCCATTAATTATGTTGTTGTGTTTGATAACCAAGTTCTATGAGTAAGTTTAATTAGTATATAATGATTTTAATTGTGCGTATACATAAATTTGTATTTTTCTTCAACTGATGTTTCCAACTGATTTTATAAACTGGACGCACTTTTGGCATAAATTACCAGATGCTAGCAAAATGTCAAAATGAAATTGAAAACGTAAACGATAGTTGCGTTACAATTATGCATATAAACAAAAAACGAATAAAGTATTGTATAAGAAAACGTGGCTGGGTATTTAATTACGCTTTGAAAACAATTTCCGCAAAACTTTTATTAACAACTGGGGAAAATTTAACAAATGTAAAACGTTATCCTATCGTGTGTGTGTGTGGGATGGGTGGTGGTAGTCCTTAGTTGCTCTGCAAAATGGAGACCGGCTCTTGCATAATCTCCTGAATCTTCGCCTCCGGAACTGGCACCCCATTCGCCAGCAGAGTGTGAACGATGCCATCATGTTTATTGCCACTTGAGCGTGCCTGAAGCACGAATTCCGTGTCCTGCAGCAGGAACTTGGTGTCTGTGCCGCCGTGGACGAAAACCGACTGCGAAAACGGAGGTAATAAAGCGTAAGGATGGGTAAGTGAGTGAGTGTGAAGGAGGCGGAACCCAGCCATGGCCATGCCTTACCTCCTCGGTGCGCAGCTCATCGTTTACGTACAGACTCAGCGTGTCCAGCTTGAGCATTATCCTGTACTCCTGCGGAGGCGGCTCTGCAGCTGAATCGCATGTGTATAGCCACAGGCGGTATTGCCTCGTCATATCCTCGGTGTACTGTTCGTGGGACTTGCCATCGATGTACAGGGAGTACTCGTACTTGAAACCGGGCGCGGGATCCACTCGTATGATGCAGCGCGTCTGATCGATGTGAAAGGTGTCCTCGCCCACCAGCTTGAACATCCAGTCGCGTCGCAGGACCTCCTGTGGTTTTAAGGTTTACAATGGGAAATAGCTAGGTTTTATTCATTTTCCTCATACCAGAAAAATAATGTGAACAAATTAAGTTCTAAGAGGAAACATTTGCTACAAATTAATCATACGCAATGTTGCCTACGATAAAATATTTTATTTTTACCCTGGTGTCGTTGACTTTGATTTATATATTGCATGTTGTGCCTGCTAGACTTAGTAATTATAGTTATAGCGCGATTAGTGTTAGATTTAAATACCCAAGGTCGTAATAACCCCAACTAAATGACATTATATAAGCCTTTAATTTGGTTATATACTGCACTAAATTTGGTTCCAGTTTAGTTCGGCTTTAATGACGCTTAAATTTATTCGTAAAGTACTTAATAAACACCAACTTAATGAGGTCTTAAACATAAATATAGGAAAGCGGAACTGCGGAATGTCACCTGAGGGCATCAAAAGTTTAATTTGAGTATTTACTGACAGTTATTTTACCATCTCCATTTTAAACTTTTTTGTCTGAACAACTTTTTTAGCCCATAGATGGATGTTAGCCAGACGTTATTTACTCAACTAAGGTCAGTTTTAATGGTTTGCAAACTTGTTATGCCTGAAATAGGTTTTAAATCAAGCAATCCACAAGGGGGATTTGGGGGATAAATCCCCCTTCAATTGGTCTAAAAAGTATATGTAATATGTATTATATTCCCAATTTTTGATTTTTATGCAACCATATTTTTGTATATCCCCCTACAAATATTTTTGAATCCGCCACTGTTTTAAACTATACCTTTTTTTCAGTTCACAAGTTCAAGCCACAGCTAAAAATCTAATTTTAGTTATCCGGGCCTTAGCCTTGAGTTTCCTAAACATGTAATAACCAATTTTTAATAATTCCTAAATATAGTCTTGCGTTTTTATAAAGGACAAGAGCTCTCTGCGGGGAGTCAAAAGTAATTTACTTAAAAAAGTACATGCACACGCCCGTAATTAAGTCCCCTTTCGCAATGCAAATACTTTAGCAGCTCCGGAGCCACCCATTTAACCTCCCCTTGAAGAGCTAAAAACTTACCCGTCCATTGACCCAAATCATGCGCCGCCCACTGGTTGTGCCATGTTCCAGCTCGATGCGGTACATCTGCGCAAACAAAAAAAAGGGGACTATTATCGCGAAACTCTCATCAAGTTAAGTTGGGGTTTTAAAAAAAAACACTTCTAATATACCTTGCCATTGATGGGCACACACCATTGAGCCACGATATTCTGTTTGTTATAGCGCTGGTCCTCGGGCACATGATCCTGCGTCATCGTGGGCTGCGTGGACAGATTCTCCAGGCGCAGGGTGGGCGAGAGAAAGGACATGGGTCTACTATAGCCTCGAGTCGATCTGGCTTTTGGCCCCACCGACAGCCAATCAATAAATCCTATTAATATTTATAGTAATCGCCTTTAAAGTGCAGCCAACACATAAATGGGTTATACAATCCCCGAAAAAAGATATTCCCTGCAGTTCAAGGAACCCTAATGCAGGGGTAACTTGTGTAATCTGCAGATCTGCTTTGAATGCACTCTCCACCTTTTGTTTAGACCACGAAATCGGTCTAGATTTTTATTCCGTTTTCAGGCTTTACCGGAGCGGCGAGAAAACCGCAAGACCGAACCGCACGTTGTTAGCACCAATGGCACACTAAACAACAAACCCCGTATACAATAAAAGCCAAAGGAGGAACTGAAGAAAAACTAGTTGGCCCGGCCCGGCCCGGCTGCCTTTGCCTTTTGGCCCGGCTCTCCGGCTCTGTTCTGTACTGTTCTGAGCTGAACTGAACTGGCCGAGAGTCGCGGTCGCGTTTGTCGGTCTGCCAAAGTGAAGGCAAAGTGCAGAGCAACTACGCCGCATGGCGCCAAAACAGAGTTGATTTGTTTCCACTAGCCGTGCGTGTGGATATGGGTTTGAGTGTGTGTACAGGGAAGACTCCTACAAGACGTACACCCTCGTTTTTGGTAACAGCTTGAGATATGTTCGATTTATTTCGAAACTCCTTTGTTCTTGAGATTAAGCTTAAATTTACCATGAAATTAAGTTTCTTTTTGGAACTTAATATATAGTTAGTACATTTTTTAAATGGTACCTTAATATTTTAAAGATTTTCTGAAAGAAATATACGAGGATTGTAGAAATCGCGCCGCTCTGAATGAGGTTGGATTTCTTATAAGCATCAAAATAAATTTTACACCAGATAAGCTATACGGGATTTGATTGCACACCTGGTAGTTCTTAAACAATCTACGAAGATCTGTTGAATTTGGATCGTACATCAATTCGAACCGTCTGAAACATGTGCTCAGGATAACTATGTACCACTATATTAGGAAAGGAAAAAGAAAGTGTATGGATTTCTAAACATGTTTTCAAAATTCCCTAAGTTAGGTCAGAAAAAATAAAAGAAATTCTTTTACCTCTACTTAGATACTAAGGATACCGTAAAAGAAGATACCTTTATAAGAAATCCAAACTTTTCAAAAAATATTGACATGATACCTATTACAAGTGGAAGATACTTCTAGGGACCAATTTTGTATAAAAGGATAACTTAGCTTTAAAAAATAATACCATTGTTGGCTTAAACTATTGCCCTATCATCAATAATTTAGAGGCCTGCTACAAAGTACCCACTGTATCCACTTCTCAATACCCCGCCGAGTGTCGCTCGCATAAAAATAAACTTTGCCCCGTCAAGTATGCAATTGTTTCTGCATTGCAATTGCCCCTCCTTTGAGAGTGGGCTGTTCGGTCTGGGTTTTCGCCAATGCCTCTGGCATCCAATTGAGCGTAAGCCAAACAATATTCGTGCATACATATTTTATTCCGGATGACAATTATTTGCCCCTGGGGGATACCATCGCCAGCTGAAGCGCCTGCCACACGGGCAATCGTCGCAAATTTGTCGCATTTTTGTTTTGTTGTCATGTTTATGGCGCAACATTTTCTGGCCATAAATACACGCCGAAAATGCTAATGACCGATTGGGTGGGTTTTAGTGGGCGATACGGAATACGGAATACGGCCGATACCAATGGGTGATTCTTGGGTGCCAACAGACGTGAGGACTTGCCGCCTCCGGGTGGTATTTCAATCGACCAGAAGCGATATTGATAAATGTATTTGGGCCAGATTGGATAAGAAGTCGACAGCGAAACGGGCACATCATATGTCAAATCAAGTTTCCCGGGACTCGGGCTCTATGTATATATGTAGTATGTAGCACTCAACCCACTCCCTCCCAAGTGGGTGGGTGGTAAGAAAAACATATGCCATCGCCCCAACACGCGAAGGTCACTGACAAAGCGCCGTTTGAAGTCGCTTACAGTTTTAGTTGATGTTGACGCTATCAAAGGCAAAGGCAGTGGGTGGGTGGGTGTTTGGCCCAGGGTGGGCTTTCGACTTTCTCTCTGTGTGTGTGTGAGTGTGTGTGTGCTGGTGTGTAAAAAAAGAAAGCACCAGATAACGAAACATTTGACAAGGACAAGGCTGCCTGCCACCCGTCAACTCCCCTTTCGGCACGAAGCTCCCCAGAGGCAGTGTGTTAGTGTAATTATTAGTGCCATACAAAATAAATATGTCCGTATATTCATACAAACATCCTTTTTTTGACGCTCGCCCGCGAATCAGCAGGCTAAAACACTGTGGGAGTTTTATAAAAAAAACAAAAATAAATTAACTCTAGAGTATAACCCTTTATACTTATCAAACTAAACAAGATAATACCTATTTAAATTCAAAGTATATAAAATTGTTAAGCAACCATAAAAATCTAAGCTTTTTTGAAATCATGATCCCATTTAAAATATCTCTTATTCATTCTAATATTCATAGAATCCATCAAACTGAACCGGATAATACCTATTTAAATCAAAAACTTGTAATAGTATTAAGCATCGATAAAAATATTTTTTTTAAATCATAATTTTATGATGATGTATTAAAAATGTAGAATATTCTATGTGTAGCCATATCATTTTTTTCCAAAAGGAAGCATTTTCCGTTTTAAGTCCATTTCTCAATGACAAGTTAACTTGTATCATTGACTTAAATGGCGGTTTTGGAAAAGTAAAGCCTATCCAAATAATGTTACTTTTTTAAGTGACTGAAAAAGGCTACCACTCTCCTATTATTATGTTTAATACCAGATCCTGAAAGAATTGGTCTTTCGTAAAATGAACATGATAATGAGTATAGGAATTTTTCTTTCCAAGCAATTAATTTCATGTTATCTTTATCGGATAGATAGATAACTATAACCTTAACATGATATCGAAAACTTGGACCTCAGAGGTCTTAAATGAAACACCTTTTACAAAACAATACTACTATATTAAATGAAAAAGATAAGATCAAATTACCAACTTCTTTTCTAATTGTACATAAACTGCCTGTGAATAATTCCTGTGAATTGAATACCTGTGTTAATTCAGCATTTTTACTAGTTTATCCTCTTCAGCCCATCGTACTCGGTTGCGCTTTTTATGGTGACTACTTTCCAGTTGAATTTATGGACCATTCCGCTGGTTGTTCACTTTTTATGCAAATATATATGGCCAAAAGTGCCGCAACAGACAACATTCGGTGGCGCTGTCGCTGATGATGTTGTAGATAGTTTCGTGGAACCAGGGGACAGGGTCGTCCTGGAGGATTGGATTGCGTGCCTCGCTGGTGTCAGCCGACTGGCACACTACAAATGTCGCTGGCAATTAATTTCCATAGATAATTGCCTGTCGATAACGACAGCGGCAGCAGGGACATTAATCAAAGGGCCGGCTGTTGACTAGATGGTTTTTTTTTGTTCGTGGGCCTTTTGGCGTCTGGATAAGATTTAATCAAAAACTATGGCGAAATGACAAAGTGAAAGTTGTATTTCAGTGATTTGTGGTAACGCTCTTAAATCAAATTGAATTGGCAAAATGTGTGCGCTTGCTTAAGTTAGCTAGATTCGTATGTATGTGGAGGCGTGTGTTCTTCAATAATGCACATATGTATGACTATATATAAACGCCATGAATATATATATGTGAGTGCTTAACTTTCGAATAGATTTCATGTGATTAACCAACCAGATAAATAATAATACTGATCACAACGCCAATTGTGTGAGAATTCAGTTTCGTGTTAACAGTTCGCCATTGAAAATAATGTTTTGACACTTCGATCGATTGGACAATAAATATAGAGTATACTTATATGTAAATACAGATAGAATTTATATTGCTGCACCATAACAACTAACATAAACAGCAAATATCCTTTGTAATCAAGTAATTGATCTATACATATAATTTTGGAACAAATTTGAACAACGCTGGGCGTAAAATAGGCGCTAGTTGAAGGTAATTTGTCTGATTATCGTGAGTATATATATGAGTGCGTATATATATACCTATAATCGACGCTAATTGCACTATATAATTTTTATGCTGTTACATTCCACTGGCGGTCAGAATAATAATCGCACATCTTGAGATAAATCTACGCATCGTGATTATGGAGTACAGGTTATTTATGTTTGTCTAGAACTCATAATTGACACAACGTATTATTGCATTGCCTAATGTTTAACTTAACTATATACATAAGATACCGATTAAATACTGATTAATTAAATTAAACATTGATAAATATAACTTAATGGTCGCTTCAATTGGATTATAAAACAACTGATTTAGAGTCAAATAATAAATGCATTTCATTTTCAATCAATTCAAATTTTGAGAATACTTGTTGAGGGCTATAACTACTAATTTTGGCCGTATTGTGGTATTATTCTTCTAATGAGTATGGAGATACTTCAATTAGGTGTAGAGAAAATGGCAGTTTGGATTTATCTAACTATCTAATATACGAAAAGCATGGGATCCTCTAGCTGGCGATTGTGCTCTATGACTGATCGTTTGACCGCCAGTACGGAAGGATGTTATGAACTAACGTTATGATAGGTCCAAGTGGCTTTGATCCGATATCGGCGATGCTGCTTATTTGAAAAATGCGGTAGAAAAATGCACAAAAAGTCTTCGGTCTCGGGATGGGAATCGGATTAAGTCGGTAAATAAATGGTCCATCATTTTCTCGATAACATTATGTTCATGACCGTGCCGCAGTTAAGCAGCACTCGTTTGGCATCGCTCAGCTTGGCATTGGTCAGGTCGTAGCCGTCTATTTCCAGCAGCTTGTCGTTGAGGTTCAGTAAGCGGGCAGCATTCGTATTCGGCGTTACGGAGCTCACAAAGATGCCAACCTGCAGTAAAAATGGTGATATGTTATGACTGATTTCACTCTTAATGGATGGTAAACTCACTTGATTAAGCAGCTCTGCTATGTCGAAGCCGATGCTGTTCTCCCACTTGAGGGTGACCTGTTTGACTGTTGGATTTTTGTGAACACCAAAGATCCAGGTGGATTTCTTGTGGCTCGCTTTGGAAGTATTGTTTGTGGCCGTGGAATTAAGCGAGTGCTGCGACATGCTGTCGTCCAGCTCCTGGTCATCCTCCTCCGGATTTGGTTCTAAATGGCTGCTGATATTGTTTTGGTAGTCCAACTGATCGACCGACTCATCGTCTTCCTGTGCGCCAATCGCTGTGGTCTTGAAGTTGCTGTTGCTATTCAAAGCATCTTGGTAGATAGTTTGCTCCTGTAATTGTTGCTGTTTTCGCTGCCGCATGGACTCGTAAAGGTTGAGATCCTCGGGTGTTTTCTTCGTGTAAACTCGAGCTATGTGATAAGGTGGTGGTTCCAGTCGAGGAGTTTGCATCGTCTGTTGCTGCTGTTGCTGTTGCAGGGGCTGCAATTCGTAATCCTGATCCCCGTTTAAATGCGTGGTGGGAAGCGGCGTGTTGGCCTCCACGTAGAGCTGTTGGTAGTGTGCCTCATAGTTGACCAGTGGCAAGCCGTAGTACTCCTGCGTCGGCACCGGATGCGCCATCTGCTGCGCTTGCTGATAGACTCCGTAGATGTGTGACGGTTCGGGCGCTATGCCGTATATTGCACTTGCTGTGGCCTGGTCCACAACATCCTGGTTGGCATTGCTGTTATCACAGTGAACTTGGCCGTTGGCCACCACACGCGCCTCCCTCACCTCGCTGGCATTCGCCGATGTGGTCGCCGCCTGCGCCTGCCTTACGTATTTGGCCATCTGGCGCAGCTCCTTGGGATACGGTGTGGGTGAACGCATCAGACGCACGGAACCGGCCATCTGATCGGGCGTTGGTGTGGGCGGAGCGGCCACGAAGCTGGGGTAGCTGGGCGCTGGCTGTGCTTTGGCATTGCTCAGAATAGTGGCCTCCTCGGCAAAGCAAATCCTCCTGGAAGGACTCACATGGGGCTGCTGCTGGTTGGCGTAGACAAACTCGTACTGCTCCTGGGCCTGCTGTTGAGCCTGTATACTGTTCATCTTGAAAGTGACTTGCGGCAGCATAAAGCAGGTCAACTGGGTCTTTGTACTCGCATCCAGGTATTGTAGTGGCACCAAAGGCTGAGATTGGTTGTCGCTCAGCCACATCGATGTGAGATTCACTAAATTTAACATCGAAGATGGCAGAGCATTTATGTAGTTATTGACTACATTGAGTACCTTCATCTTGCCCAGGTTTCCAATGTTCTGTGGCAGGGCGGACAACTGATTGTTGGCCACACTCAGCACGCTCAACTGCTGACAACTACACAGCTCATCGGGCAGCTGACGCAGTTGATTATCATCGGCGAACAGAAAGCGCAGGCTGCGCAGCATCCCAATCGTGCTGGGGAGGCGTATCAGTTTGTTGTGGCTTAGGACCAGTTCTTCTAGCTGTTCCAAATAGCTTATGCTGTCGGGTAGCTCCGTCAAGCCGTTCGATTCACACTTGAAGGTCACCAGGGACTTTAGCATGCCAACGCTGAAGGGAAAGGCCTCCAGGCTGTTGGAGCATATGGACAGCACCTCCACGTTCCGCCAGTTACTAAGCTCACTAGGCAGAGTGTCCAATAGATTTCCATTGGCCTCAAAGTGCTGCAGCTCGCGCAGCTTGCCAATGTTGGCCGAAACGCGACGTATTTGGTTGAAATCGATCCAGAGCTCCCGTAAGGACTTAAGCTCGCCAACAACTTCGGGCTGGGGAGAAAATTCAAGTTAGAATGGTTTCTATAGGGTTAAGCAAGGTATTTACTAGATCTGACATGATTTATCAGTTAACACAAAATGATAAACCAACAACAAAGTTTATTCTAATATCAGAACTAGTGAATACCCTATGTTTTTCCTCACCAGCTCTGTAAACTCATTGCCACCAATGTCCAGTCTTTGTAAGTTGACTAAACGCACCATAGACTTGGGCAGCGTAATGAGATTGTTGAGTCGCAGCTCCAGAATTCTCAGATTCACCAATCGCCCAAAGTTGGCAGGCAAAAACTCCAGGTAGGTCTCGTTCAGCAGCAGCTCCTGTAGAGAGATGAGCGAGGTAATGGCATCGGGAAGACGTTGTAGGCTGTTGCAGCTCAGATCCAGGTGGGTTAGGTGCTTGCAGGCCTTGATCTCCTCAGGCACATTGACAATAACTGAAGGGGAAAGAAATATTGTAGTGTTTGAAGTAAGAACATGGGGTAAATCTCACGATTCCGGTTGAGATCCAGATGCTGCAGCTGGCGCAGACTGCCGATGGCCTGAGGGATGCTCTCCAGATTGTTGCTGTTCACGTGGAGCACTCGTAATCCCTGGCAATAAAACAATTGCGGTGGCAGAGCTTGCAACTGGAAGATAATCAAGGGTAAATAAGGTGCCCAGATAAGACCAATCAGTATACCCACTCTTGTAGTGCTCAGATAGAGCTCCTCCAGGGTTCGTTCGTGCTGCCAAACCTCGGGGAAATCGGTCAAAGGCGTATTACTATAGTCCAGCTTGTCGATCACCTCCTCGCGCTTGAATTTGAAGCAGGGGAAGCATTTGCTCAGCAGCGGCATCTTTGGGTTAAGGTTATTGCTTTTCGTTCGTTAATTAAGGCACGGTTGTGGCTGCTGTGGGGTATATATATATACGTAAGCAAAGTTAGTGACCGGAGCTGGATCGTCGAATCGACCAACTCACCTGTGAGTCATCGCCTCCGTTGGAACGCTATTGTTGGTCCTGCTCCATTACATTCCATGTCCATTGGCATTTTTGGGCTTGTTATTGTTCTGCTTCTGCCCACCAACACTAACACGCACAGGCTCACTCACCCACACTCGCATGCATACACACGGCAGACTTGGCAAGCCTCTCTTTTCGGTTTTTCGCAAATTTATCATCTATAAATTGATGATTTTATTATTTATTTAACCGCTCTATGCCGACCCCGAGTGGGTGCTATTTGTTTGGCCCATTTAAATGCGTTTTATTTAATGTTTTTCGCTTTGAAAACGACAAGTTGCTTGCAGGTGTTAGTGTTGGTAAATGCCGAACGCGCTAGTGATGGCAAAGCACTGAGTCGCAGGTTGGCTTTCGCATGGTTATCGATAGTTTGTTTATATATGTAAAATATTTTATTTAATGCTAAAAAATCAAAAGAACACATTTTTTAATGTAAAACAACTGGCTAGTTGATTTATGTGTTCTGCTGTGCGTATATCTTGGTATATGCATTGCAGTTTTCAAACCTCTTAAAACTATCGATAAGACCAAAGCTTCACGATATGACAAACAGGTGGCGCCACATAGCAGTCGTTACATTTCAAATAGGCGGAAAGTAAACGTTACGAAAACTTGGCTTCAGCGAATGCATTTTTCCTCAAAACGCTTTACCCTTTGCTAATTAATATTTACTCTACACTTCCTGGCTGCGATTGCGCTTAGGCAAACTGCGCCTGTTGTGTTGTCACAACTGTTGATAACGGCATATTGCTAACTTGGTAATAAAACAAATAGCAATATGCGAAATCAAGCGTTTTCAAAAGTTTCAAAGTTCAAATGGGTTAATGCGAATTCCGGTCAAAAAAACAACCAATTAAAGCTTAGCTCACACTATCCCCAGACTTTGACTTTAAGTGTCGTCAGGTTTCGTTTGTTTCGATGGTGTGAAAATTATTCAAATAACGGCCTTTTTTACTATTTTTATACTTTTTTTTTGGTTTTTGACGTATTGCCGCGTCGTCGGCGTAGCATTGACGAATTTACACTTCAAACAATTGTTAAACTGTACAGCATAGTGCAAATAAGTACGTAATAAACAATGTGCTTGTTGCCGCTGCCATTTGCAAGGGAAAAGTTGTGCGGCTGCGGGATAAGCTCAGTTTCGGTTTCAAAGTTGGGCGGTGCAGTTGGATCGGTATCGCTATCGGTCGATGTGATGTGAGTGTTCAAATCTTGCTGCATTATCTCAGCAATTCGGGTTATACCAATAGTGCGATGCGTATTGGCATTAATACTTGAATACAAAAATTGCAGTGTTGAAAAAGGTGATCTTACGTAACACAAGTTTCGAGTATTAAAATAGGAATTTCAGAATTTTTTAAATTCTTTTTCGAAACTTCGTTGGTTTAAACTTATAAAAATTATCATACATACAAAATACAAAAAGGACAAAATGTAAAGTTCTTACTTTCAAGAATGTTATAAAACTTTTAAAAAATATTAAATATTCGAGTTGCCAAATGGGAATTTAAGAATTTTTGAAACCCTTTTTGGAAAGATCGTTGGTTTAAACTCATAAGAATTAAAAATGTTAATAAAGGGATTTCGACAACCGGACATGTTACCATTCCAATATATTTCTTTTTCAAAATATCTGTTTAAAATTAAAGCTGTCGCTTGGAATAAAAAACGAAAAAGGTTTTTGCAACGAACCATTCAACAAACTCGAATCAATATTTTTTTGCATCAAAGTTTAGAGGTCTGTCAAATAATTTAACAATTCTTGTATACTAAATTTAGTTTTATGCTTTAAGCAATGCAGTAACATTTGCAGTGATTGTTTTAAAGCTCTGAAAGGTAAACCTGACTTCCTAAGGTTTGCATTACAAATTAACAAACAACTGCTAGGCTTTCACGACCAATAAAGGTAAATAGTTTAAATCTATTTGTTTGTTGAGGTTGTTACAGCTAATAGAGGGCTAATTATAGAACGGAAAGGCGCATTCCCATCGATAAAATTACAGTATGCAGTGACACAATTCCCACAGGACGATTTTCAACTTTAAACACCTGTCGGCAGTGGCTTATGTTAGACTTTTTTAAAGGGGGACTTATTTGTTTCATTTCCTTTGACAATCCCTTAAAAATCAAAGCTAGTTATTAAACGCAATTAAAATGTTTTATAATCGGAATGAAAGGCTGGGGAACCCCATAATTTCGTGTAAGCCTACGACGCCCATGTCTGCAGTTTTGGAGTGGCATATCGCTCAAAATTAAAGCATGACTAACAATACACCACGCACCAAAAAAGAACGATAAGCGAGAGAAGGAAAAATCGGAAGGGTATGGGAGAATACCACCCCTGTAACCCTGCACCACCAAAACTTTTGACTCTCTTTTTGTGGGTTTATATTCACCCCCCTGAGCGAAACGGTTAATGCAGAGAGTTTTGCTTAGATGAGTTTTTTTTTTATTATATCCATTAGGGGAGCTTCATAACTTATTTTCCGATTCTAAAAACCTTGGTCGAAACGTTATTTCTTCTTGCCTTTGCCCTTTTTGGCCCCCTTGGCTTCCTTGGCGGCTGGTTCCACGGTGGCAGTCGATCCAGAAGTTACAGGATCGGTGGTCGGTTTCGCCCCCGCAGGAGCCGCGGCTCCTTTCTTGGAGCCCTTGGTCGAGTCCTTCTTTGCGGGCATTCTAAAGGAATAATACCATTATTACGAATTCGGAAAATTTAAACATTTTCAAAAAAACTATAAATTTTATAACAAACCTAACAAGAATTTGGAACAAAACACAAAAAGATTTACACTCGAGCCGAACACGGTGTTAATCGCTTGGAATTCCGGTACAAAGTGATTTGTAAAAGGTTTCCAACTTTCACTTGTAAAACAAAAATCTAGGCCTGCTTGGGAAATTTGATAACAAATACAATTTGAATTTAAACCGTTTCGCGAATCGGTTAATATTTCGCGCCTGTCTTGGGGGCGAACTCTCCTGTCCTCTTCGTACTTCTCCGGTTCTCTATATCTCACTCTCTCTCTCCGTCCGTAGTCTCATTATTCCGATTTCCGAGCAGTTGAGGGAACGAAAGCCCAGTGCGCGCAACATAGGCCGCATAAATTTATAGTTCAATTTCTATTTAAGTAACTTTAGTTTTTAGCGCAACGTGATTTTCAATAACTTAGGAAACCCCCTTCATAAGTCGACACCGTATTAAACTTATTAAAAAAAGGACCTTCTATATGCACTCAGCAGGCTGCGCTTTTCCTGACGCCGCCAACAAAAAAGTAATCACACCAATTATCGATTTTGCGCCCATGTGAAAGCGTTGGAAAAGTGTCTGCAATTTCCTAGAAAATTTAGTTAATACCCAGCGATATAATGGCAGCCAAGCGGAATGCAGTGACCACGGAAGCTCCGGAATCGTCGGCGCCCGGCGAAGGTACCGCCCTCGCCCTGGACTCCCGCCTCTCGAAAAGCGTGGAGAGCGTCATTCCCAAGAAGCGGTGAGTGCCAAAGAGCCCAAATATGTAGATTAGACCCTGTTCACACCGAAAAATTCAAGTCCAATAAGTAAATTAAAGTCCACTGCACTTAGAAATCAAAATGATCTAAAACTATGAAAAAGAGGGTAAAAAATGTCGCTGTCATTATATTTAATATGGGTGTGTCAAATAGCTTTTTAAAATGTTTATTTAATGCAGTATATCCATTAGAATAAACATAGCACTTAAAAGATATACAATATCAAAAAAAAGTAGAATGATAAAATTGATACAAAATGTTTGTACTACTAATTAAAACTTTTTTAACCTCTGAGTAATAGTTTATGAAAAAAGTTAAAAATTAAGATATTGAGGTCGGCTTTATAGTTATTTAAACCTTGCCAGCTGTTATAATAAAAATGTAGTTTAAACTTGCTGAACTTTATTTTTAGATAAATGTTTTGTGCTACACTTATGTATTTAGATCATTAAGTCTACTCTGTTTGATGTATTTAGTAGTTATGATGTCTAGCCTCTGAGCAGCAGTTTATGAATGAAGTATAACTGTAGATAATGGGGACTTTGGTTTCAACTTTTCCCGATGTTATAATAAAGATCTTATAAAAACTGGTTGGACTCCATTGTTTAATAAATGTTTTTGGCATCCATTACTTAGATAATTTATTAAATAAATTTTTTATTTTAGAAGTAATGTAAAGTAATGAATGCTACTTTGTATTTTGTATAGTCACGAGGCCCTTAAGTGGTTTGGATGGGGCTACAACGACTCGCAGTTCTATGGCCAGGATGGTGTCATCTGTTTTCGCGGTGAAAGGTGAGTTGACCACAATAAAATATGAGTACTCAAAAAGTAAATAAACAATATCATCTTCCACAGATATCCCCTTGGGGGCTGCGAACTGCCCAGCTTTACCAAGTGGGTGGAGAAAAAGTTCGATCTGCGAGTGGATCCCACCAAGCCGTATCCCCAGCTGCCCAGATCGTATCCACGCCCAGTGGAAAATGCACCCTTCCTGCGCGAACTGAAGGGCACCACCAAGGTGGATCACTCCCTGGAGGGAATCGATCGGCTGGTGCGATGTCATGGCCAAACCCTCAACGATATATACAGCCTGTGGCACCACAAGTTCCAGCGGATTCCCGATTTGGTGGTGTGGCCCCGCTGCCACGATGAAGTGGTTCAGTTGGTTCGTCTGGCCCACAAACACGATGTGATGCTGGTGCCTTTTGGTGGGGGAACGAGCGTTTCGGGAGCAATCACCTGTCCCCAGAACGAGAGTCGGATGATCTGCGCCCTGGACACCTCCCAGATGAACAGACTGCTATGGCTTAACCGGGAAAACCTCACCGTTTGCTTTGAGTCCGGCATTGTGGGTCAGGATCTGGAGAGGGTGTTGCGGAACGAAGGTCTGACGGTGGGTCACGAACCGGATTCCTATGAGTTCAGCACGCTGGGCGGCTGGGTGGCCACCCGTGCATCTGGAATGAAAAAGAACGTCTATGGCAACATCGAAGATCTGGTGGTGAGAGTCAGGATGGTCACGCCCTCGGGAACCCTGGAACGTGAATGCAGTGCACCTCGTGTGAGTTGTGGACCTGATTTCAACCACCTCATCCTGGGATCCGAGGGCACGCTAGGAGTAATCACCGAAGTGGTGCTTAAAGTGCGTCCCCTGCCAAAGGTTAGGCGTTACGGATCCCTGGCCTTCCCAGACTTCGAGCAGGGAGTGCTCTTCATGCGCGAAGTGGCCCGGAGGAGATGCCAACCCGCCTCTGTTCGGCTCATGGATAACGAGCAGTTTATGTTCGGTCAGGCCTTGAAGCCGGAAAAGTCCTGGTGGGCCAGTGTGGTCGATGGCATGAAGCAGCGCTACGTTACCTCCTGGAAGGGCATCGATCTGAACCAGATCTGTGCCGCCACCCTGCTTTTCGAGGGCGACCTCAAGGATGTGCAACGCCAGGAGGCGCTCATCTACGAGATCGCCGAAATGTTCAAGGGATTTCCGGCTGGCGGACAAAATGGCGAACGCGGCTACATACTCACCTTTGTGATTGCCTACATCAGGGTAAGTTTATTTTCCTAGTAAAGTCAAGATCAGCATTATTACGATGCAAAGTGTTATTTCCGGTTTCCCGACTTAATGTATGTTTGTTTTGACGTAATATTTCGCTGTCTATTAGTTATCATGGTGTGTGACTAAACTCGATTATGTGCCCAAATAAACGTATTTCATATCTAGACAGTAGGCTGTTCCCTTATTAAGAGATTAATACATCAACTATATTTTACGAATACGCTTTACTATGTAACATTTTTTTTATCATATCTAGTTTGACCATAATTTCCCTAAAGTATATCAAATGTGAGATAGAAGTAATTACCTAGCTTGTTATTTATAAAGATAGCTTTATCAAATGTATTATAAATTAGTAGAATATATCATATCATCATAATTATCAGATATAATTTTACCAATTGCAGTGTTACTTAAAAGTATAAAATACAATTTACCTATTGTAAAAAGTTTATTTAAGTTTTACCCCACTATGGTTTTACCTCTAAAACTCACTAAAATTGCATTATTTTTTACTATTTTTCAGGACTTTGGTCTGCATCAGGGAATTGTGGCGGAGTCCTTTGAGACTTCAGTGCCTTGGGATCGATGTAGTCTGCTCTGTCGTTCTGTTAAGCAGCGGGTGGTTTCTGTGAGTACTTAAGGTTAATTATCCATTAAACTTATATTAACTACCATATAATTTCAATCTTTCAGGAGTGCAAGAAACGCAGCATTAACTTCTACACCATTTCGGCTAGAGTGACCCAAACATATGACGCCGGTGCCTGCATCTACTTCTACTTTGGATTCCGCAGCACAGATGTATCCGATCCTGTGGAGCTGTTTGAGGCCATTGAGCACAGTGCCCGCGATGAGATCCTGTCGTGCGGTGGATCACTGTCCCATCACCATGGTGTTGGAAAAATTCGTAGCCACTGGTACCGCAATGCTGTCACCGAAACGGGAAGTTCACTGTACTCCGCTGCCAAGCGGCATCTCGATCCAAAGAATATCTTTGCTCTGGGTAACCTCCTGCCCCTGGAGGAGGTTCCTTCAAAGGGAGATTCTTCAACGCCACCGCCACCGCAATCATCTTCGTCATCGACACCACCAAAGGCCAAACTGTAGAGGGTAGCCCACTTGACTGTGCGCTTAGTTCATTTACTAGTCTTAGTCACTTTACTGATTTCCTAGTCGCTCTTGGGGGTTTGGGTCTCCAGTTCTTTTGTAGCGGGCTCATGTTTTCTATGGGTTTTGATAAATAAATGGAATATTTCTAAGACTTCTGTGTGATCTCTTTGCTGTTTTTTGAAAAAGGGTATTTTTAAACGATATAGATATCGATCATTTCTTGACATAAATTGGATTTTTTCCTGTGTAGCTTTGGCCATAGACACTTCTGATTTGTGTGTGCGTGTCCCGGCTGCAGACCAAATGCGAATTGCTGATCATTGTCTTCTCATCTGCTCATCGAAGTCATTTGCGGCTTGATGGCGCACCATACCGTCCGTCCAAGAAAAGAGCCAACATCGAAGATCCGAGCGCCCAGAGCCGAGAGATCAAATGTCATCAAGTTGTCAACTTCGTTAGCATGCCACAAGGCAGCGATCGAGCTTGGCTTAAAGATCTTTCTTGGCCTGGCTTGTTGATCAAATGCACAAAGAAAAATTTTGGTACTTTATTCAATAATACGTATATTATATGAATAATGTCTTCTGAAATTATATATTTCAGAAAATGATTCAGGAGTACCCACAAGAAAAATCTTTTTCAGTAAAGCTTAAATAGGAAACACAATTTATCAGTATCGTTTAAAAAGAGTGCCTAAAAGTATGCTTTAAAAATGGAACATACAAAATATTGGAAACGAAAGCCCTAGTAAGTACAGAATTGACTTTTGTAACACTCTTAAATATACAGGAAAAATCTCTTTCAGTTAAGTTTAAGCAGAAAACACAATTTATTAGGATCGTTTAAAAGAGTGTCCAAAAGTATGCTTCAAAAATGGATTGGATATCTGAAAATAATACTAAACGAAAACCCTAAAAAAACCGGAAGAGATTTTTGTAGCAGTCTAAAATAAGACATTTTGTTAGCATATTATAAAACTGTCAAAAATGATAGTAAGCAGTGATCATTTTTTCACAGTGTGCGAATTAATAGGGGAATGAGGCAACTCCGGCGGCTTATTGATGGTCGAGGAGAAGTCGTCGACTTGGCCTGTCTTGTTACCCTGGCAATGGATACTATATGGCGTATGGTACATACCCCCCGAGTGCATTTCGGCCAGGCTCACACACACACACATGCGGCCTATAAATAAAGATTACAATCAGCAAAAGTGAGCAGAAGAGAAGTCCGTCTAAGCCCCAGCCGGCCGCCTGGAAATTGTCAGCAATTAACCCGCGGGTCAGTCCCGGAAAACGCTGGCAGTCCTGCGTCCAGACCCTGTGATTTATGCCACAGCGTTTGGCCTCCCAGCCAAAAACCCACAATCAAGGCCGGCGGAGAGCGGAGAATTGCGATCCTGACACGTTCGCCAGGCGAAAAACAAAGACGGAATGCTCTTCTACCTGAGGGAGATGGACATAACTCATTTGCATTGAATGAAAGAATGCTGGAGAGGAAGGGGCAGTGTCAGGGCCCCGAGATTATTAAGGAGAAGAAAATAAAAAGTAGGCGCAACTAGACATTAGAGCATCAGCACGTACGCTCTCCTTATAGCGAACAAAAGGATTTCTTGTATCTGGAGTAAAAGATGAAAGATAGGAACATTCTCCAGAGCAAGGAAAAAAGTATTTCTAAAGAATTTAGTTCTTCAAAACATTTATTTAGATAAAAAGTTCACACCCTTTTATAACTCTATAACAAGAGGAATTAATTACATTTACCGAAAAAATCATTTTCATAAAAATACAATTTGAAATTATTAGGACGTTAATTAATAGTTAGAGTACTTACGGCAATCTTAAGAATTAATACATATTTTTACAAGGGATTAAACATAGTTTACACTACTTGTGTGGCAATACATTTCTTGAAGTTGAGTAACTATATGAAGTTAGACACAATTTTTGATTTACCATCTCAACCAAATAGGTCTTAAACTTATCGCTATGGAATATCATATTATATCCCAACCAAAAATCGTAATATATTGTGTTAGAAATTATATTCTTAATATTTTTTGTTTAATATACCTATGATTTTTTATAAATTTTCCTCTATATAGAAAACTATGGAAACGCTGGCAACATGCGACTAATATGCATTGTTGAAGCAACATCCATGCGCTCCCTCGTCTGCCGTTTAAGCCAGGCCAGTTAACCCATTGAAGCCTGCCCACTCGAGTGCTCTGCCGGCGTTTTACCTGGTCTTACCTGGGCTTCGTTGCCGAGTGGATTGGCACCTGGCGTTCAGTTGCGAGCAGCGCGGCCAGCGGACAACAACGAAAAAACTGGCGACGCGATTTGAATTTATTCCATATGTATTGTATTGTACCCAATGCAGATCTCGTTAGAACGTTTCGTTTGGCAACACGGAAAGAGTTAAGATACCGGGAGAGCGAGAGATATATCTCCCTCTATAAGGTATATATGTAGAGAGTATGGAAGAGCGAGTGTAAGATCTGGCCGGGTTTATTTTTCCCGGCACTCGGCAGCTGCACAACTTCGGTTGCAGTTGCAGTTCGTACGCGTCGCTTGCAACATCGTATCGCGCATTTCGACTTCAACTCCAAAACCAATTCCAAAACTGATTTTCTCGTTTTTCGAATTTGCAGTTTTTGTGTCTGTGGGAAAATGCGACAAATTATCCGGCTTCGGGTGTTTTTTTCGCGTTCATTAAAAAAACGTTTTGTCGCTTGTAATTGAGCGGCAGTTGCTTTTGTTTTGCCTTTAAAAGAGCAGCAAACAGTGAAACAGGTGCGTGAACCGAAACCGAAACAAGTTGTTACAAAAAAACGAGGCAATGGGCATATATAATTTGGCTTGTGTAAAATCATTAAAAGTGCATTAGACAACCTGCCCCGAAGGCGGAAATTCTGAGGCCTTTTCATCAAGCGGCCAACCCGTCACTCAGTCAACCATTCAGTTTGTCAGTTTTAATGCACCTGCAATGACTCGTTGAAAAAATGAATTTGTTGTCAAGAGATGCCCCTTGATGTTGTGCGGACCTCGGAGCCATTAAGAGATACAATTTCGCACTAAAAAACCAACCCACGTCGGGTGGCCAAAGTGCTTTATAAGACCAACAACCCATTTGGTGATCTCAAAAGTCAGCAACGCGCAAAATACACACGCACCTACTATATGATAATCATAAAATCTGGCAAAAGGCATTTGGTTTTCGGTTTTTGGTCAGTTAGAGTTTTTTTTCGCAGCTGCAACGCCAACGCTAAATTCTCGGCCGCGATATTTGGTTTATGAGTTCTGTCAGATTGCGTGGGTTGCTTGGGAATAACTTCGGATTGTATACTAGTGCTAACCTTGGAATGCCTGCTAAGATACACATTTTTTGGTGCTTTATGGAGATTTTTAAAGGCATATTGTGATATGTCGTAAAGAATTTTAAAAGCTTAAAGTTATTGCTGATCCATTAAAAACAAACTTTTAAGATACATTCTTTTGCTGTCTGGAAAGCAATATTATTATTATAAATCTTGCACAATTTCCTTTGAATCACTTTAAAGATACCAATATATTTTATTTTGAAAATTTCGGTTACCAAAAAATAGTTATAACTTCAATTTCTTTACCCTTCCTGGGTTAAATTCTCATTTAAGCCCTCCCGCTGCTTTTAGGGTTTAGAAATTCCAAGAATGCCCATCCGTGTGTCAGCAATCCTTTGTAGTAACTCATCATATAAGGTATATTCCCTACGATTTTGCATAAATGTCCAAGTCATGACGAGGCCGCAAAACGTGCCTTTAATGTATCTAATAGATATTTGAACTGCCCATCAGGCTGACATAAAACAAATGTTGCCCATTAGACTGCATGTTCAGCATAAATGAGGCATAAACCCAGGGCAGCCACAATAATCAGTTAACCCTTGCAGGGGCAAACTCAACAGAAACAACTTCAGTAACTGGATAAGGAAAATGCAGTCAAGGCGCACTTAATTAACATGCAACTGGCAACGTTCGCGTAAACAAAAATAAAAAAAACCAACGACAGCCACGACAAGTTAACGACAACAACACGTTGAAAAGTGCAATCCGTAGTAATCAAAACAGCACAAAAAATCCCGGGAAAAAAGGTCTCAATCTTGTATTTTTCGCCACAAAGCGACGAAGACGTCCAGTGGTCTAAGTTTCGCCAATCAATCAGCTAATGATGCTGGGCCAGCAAGATGCATCTGCAACTACAAATGCAACAGCAACTGCGGATGCGCCCTGCAGCTGCTAATTAAACTGCAGCGAGGGGGAGGCGAGGGAGAACAATTGCAGCTGCAACAATCAGCAATTACCGCTTCGACAACATCCCAGCATCAGCAGTTAATAAACCATAATGTAAGTACACTAAAAACGTGGAGGGAACAGCGCTCCAGGTTTATATAATTACTTTTAAAATGCTACACGAGCCTCTCAATATTTCTAGAATATTCTTGTATAGCATAAAAGTACAAAATGTATCCAATTAAATGAAGTTTTCCACCCTGCATTTACCAATAAGAAGTTAATAAACCCTGATCCTTATATTTATGCTTTATATTTTAGAACTTCCTCTCCTTTAAGTTGTTTTTCAGACCGTTCCTTAATTTTAATTTCAAATTCAAACTTTAAAAATCTTCCATCTACCTACAAGAACTCGTAAAATCTTGGTCCTTAGATTTAGGCTAAAGGTACTATAAATTTATTTTGTAACTTCCTGTACTTTAATATGTATTCCAGATTCTCTAAATTTACCAATTCAAACTTTTAAACTGTTCTATAAATATTGAAAATACAAATTCTTTCTTGATCTTCAAAAACAGATACGTTAGTATACAAAGAATAAGATATAGTGGTTTTTAAAATAATACAAATTAACACTAACAAAAATCTAAAAAAAATTTTTCCGAAAAGCTTCAAAATCATATCTAAGGTGATAAAATTAAATAAAATTATTAAAATTTATTTAAGGTATTAATGTTTCCTTTTTGAATTCTGAAAGATAATTGTTTAAAAAAAAACATTTAAGGTGCTAAACTATAAATGTAATTATTTAAAGCAACATACAATCATTAAAGTACCATTGCCTCAGTTTGCTGCGTGCATTGGCTGTCATTTGACTTTCTTTCGATTCGCTGCAGTAGCAGAAACAGCAGCAGCCACCCCATCGACTTTCTAAGCCAGTTGCCAATTTAGTGCATTTGGCAGATTTGGCCATAGCCAGGAAAACTGGCCAAAAGTGGCAGTGGCTGTCGCCAATTGTTTGCCGGGTCTCCAAGGGGAAGACGCCTGCAGCCCGCGAAGATTGCTGAAGATTGCGGACGGTGGAGTGTAGAGTGCAGACTGCAGACTGTAGACTGTAGACTGCGGACAAAGACGCATTGGAAGACTGGGTCGCGTGTTTGACACAAATGCCGCGAATAGTTTTGAAGGCGGTTTGGCCCCACTGCGATTTATGGTCAAAAGCAGCGTTGACTTGGGCAAACAAGAAGTGTGTTTCTTTTTTGTGTTTTTCTGTTTCTTTAGCTCTTTGTTTTTGTATGCTGCTTCCTGTGACTGCGCTGATTGCGTTTTAATAAGCCAGGAGATGGCTTTCAGCCATTGTATGTTGGCCTTAAGTAGCAGGAAAAACCAATAACCGGCCCAAGACAAACAACACGCAAACTTGGCTAGTTGGCTAGTAAGCTCGCGTGCCAATGCGGTAAAACGGTGGGTCACAATGGGTTAAAGTTGCCCATGATGGCCCCCGGGCAATCGCAGATATCTATTTAGTAAATTCCCGCCTCGATTGCGGTTTTCTTTCAATGAGCTCAATGCCAGGCTATCGAAGGAATGCTTCTGATCTTGGCAAAGATATTCTAACTATGGGCTTAATAAATTATTGTAAACTTACTGTATTGTAAGTTGAACTCATAGAAATATTAGAATGTCAACTTAAAAAATAAAGTATAATAAAAACTGAGTATAAATATTATGACTTAAGTCGATATCAAAACAAAACTTAAGTAGGTAATTACTTTTAATAAGAGAACTAAAAACTGACTAGAAATATTATGACTTAGGTCGAAATCAAATGAAAACTTAAGTAGATAAATATTTTCATTAAAAAAGATTAGCATTTTACGATAAACACTTAAAAAATCATATGGATTTTTAGTTTCTTATTTTCATTAATTAAGTTATAAAAGTGTGTTTTTTATGACTTCAACAGACACGTGCCATTAATGTGTAAATTTTAATTACATAATTATTAAGAAATGGTTAAGTATTCTGTGTAAATGTCAAAATCATTTTAATAGACCTGATCTGCCGGATAGCTCGTGAACAATAACTATAGCCCATTAAAAGCTCAATAGACCATTCATGATTTGATGGATTATTGGATATGGAAAAACCTTTTTTTTTTGCCCACATCAAATCGACGTAATAAAAAACCCATTTACCAATCGATCTTTGAACAATGGAAAAACTTTTATTGACCAGCAGCTAGAGTTTCCATTTTTTCTGACCAATGTGCGGCGGCAATGTGCCAAAAGATCAATGGAATTGGCTGAGGGTATTTGGCAATTTGTCGCTGAAATACGGCAAGTGTTCGGGTGAGATGCCTGGCATAAGTGGCCGAGTATCTTTTATAAGCCGGGGCTGCAGATACAGCCCATACACATTGCCCAAGATCGATTGGTCTCGGCTCCTAATAGGCTTAAAGTGGTTGGGAAATGCAACTTTGACTGGTTAAAGCCATTCATAGAGACACTGAGACACTGAGACATAGACCATTGGCCACGCCTCGCGTGACCCTCAGACCACATGAACTTGGCTAATCGCATAAACAAACAAATAAAACTGGGTAGCAAAAAGCAACATAGCACCGAACAAGACAGCCAATAAATGTTCGACAGTGCAAAAAGGCCATAATAATAAACTTAAATAGACGGACGAAAAAAAAAAGCCTCCGACTTAATGCTTACAAATTTGTGCGCAGTCGCAGCTTCATAGACGAGGGCAATAACAAGTTTTTGTATGCACTTTGTTGTTTTGCCCAGTTTTTGCTTTGTTTTAGTGGCACTCATTAGCCAAGTTATGAACACCAAGTTGCGGCTAAACAGTAGCACAAAAAACAAACAACAGATTTGCGCACCGCAACGAAATATGGCTAAAACACTTAGCCGAATGCAGGGGCACTGAGTGATAAAAGTTCGTGGCCAAAAAATAATAGATAATAATAATAATATAATAATAATTTTAGGTTCAGAAAAACTATTTAATTTTAACAGAGCCATAAATGCAACTCAGTCCCAAAACAAAAAAATTGTGTAATGTATAATTTTTTCGGAACTACAACTTCATTAATGGAAGAGCAATAGATATCATAGAACAGAACATTTATAGAATAACTTAGATGCTTAGATTCACATAAAGAGATTTATAAGATTATTGTTGGTTATTATAATGTTATTATTTACAAATCCTAAAACTACATAATATATTGGTTATCAAAATGTAAAAAAATGTATCTAAAGAAGTCTTAATCGATTTGAAAGTCGTTTGCTTTAAAACCGCTTCACAAATGTGTCCGAGATTTCTTGATGATATGAGGGCATTTAAATTAAACGATTAAGAGGTGTTTTTAAACCAAGATGTCTAAAGTTTAATTTTTATTTCCACATTTATCTGTAAGTTACTTAATCTTTAATCTGCCGTTTGGTGACTTTTAGTACCCACTGTTAGTAGAAATTGGATGCGTTTTGTGGCGTTTTTTCAAGCGTTTAAAAACGCCCCGTTCCCATGGCCCACCCAATCGAGCGTTTCTAATACACACACGTTCGCCGTAATCAATTAAATGAAATCTGAGCCGAGTTTAGCTGGGTCGAAAAAACGCTCTGGGGTTTTCTAATGCCCAGCAACAATTGCTTTTGCTACAAACTTGCTCGAGTCGTGCCACAGGCGAAAAAAAAAATTGTTTTCTCATTTTCTTTGTATTGTTTTTTTTTTTTTTTTGGTTTCTCATTTTTGTGGCATTGTTTGAGCGATTTGTTTGAATTTTGCCGCCTTTAGCTGAAGTTCGACTGGAGTCTCGTGGAAGATGCCTCGCCAGCTTTTTGGGGTATTTTGTTCGTTGTTTTTTATGTTGTTTTTCAGCTGTGTGTGTGGCTTGGCATTTTATCCCAGTCACGCTGCAAAGTTATTTGCGCCGTCGTGCAGGGACCAAGTTCTCTTCTCTGTTATTATGCCAGCCGGTTTCGTCGTCATAAAGCTGGAAAAAATCAAGGGAAGAATGAGGCAGAGATAAAACGTCTTGGGTCTGCAGTTTTCGTGGGTAATCCGAACCCAGAGCCTCTTGATTTATGCAGTTGGCGTCATAAACTGTTGCAATCTCAGTACTCCAATATCCCTCGCAATCGGTGAGGTATTTCAAAGATTTAAGATTTAGAACTATATGTGTTATATGTTCTTATTCTGTATTTTCAGAAGTAAGAAGTATCGTTCCGCATAAAAAAAATATGTAGTCATTTTTCTTAGTGGACTTTGAAGCTTTTATACCACGAGCATAAATATATTTCAACATACAAATTTAAAATCTATAGATAGTATTTTTAAGATACCATTAAAATTTTCCTTTTATTTTCAAACTAAGGGCACTTTTTGAAGGTTTTATACCACGTGAATAATTATATTTTAAGATACAAATTTAAAATGTAAAGATAGTAGCTTTAAGATACCATTAAAATGTTCCTTTTATTTCAAAAACTATATTTCAAGATACAAATTCAAAATGTAAGGACAGTATCTTTAAGATACAATTTAAGTTATATTTTTATTTTCAAACTAAAGGGCACTAAGTGGTCGAGACCCCAAACTTAAAAGTATCCAATTACCAAAAAAAAAATCGGTTCCACTGTCAGATTCTTTCTTTTGTGTGTTTATACAAGATACAAAATGCACTTTTGGCTTAGCCCGATGGCCTGCACTTGTTGAATTTTGATATTTTGTGAGAAAAACTTGGCTAAATTGGTTTGCCAAGCTGGCAACAATACCTTATCGACTTGCCAATATTGAGGCACAGGTTTTGTTTTGACGAAAAAGTAAGTCAAAGGCTTGTTATGAATGCGTTAAGCGTCTGGGTTTTTGTGTGCCTGCAATTGGCAAGTAATTTATGTAGCTTTTTATTTCAGTTTTGATGGGGCTAGGTGTATTTGTTTTTTGGTGATGAATGAAATCAGCTCCGGCTCTCAACCTTGCCAAGTGCTTCCGCTCAGGGGTAGACAATTGTCTGAGCCATGTCTATTATGACTTTTGCTTTTTTTGTGGTCCGATGTCGCTGTCTGCTCAATTATTATTTGTTAACACACCTGGGAAGGTTAAACTTTGGCGAATTCGTTGTTCGAATCATTGTGCTCTAGGGCAAATGTACCCATTTTTTTCCCCTTCTTCATAATTTCAAGTGTTAAGATACATATAATAAAATTACTTCATCGTCATTGTGGCTGAAGTTGATTTCCCATTGTTGCGGTCAAGTTGGCTAATGACTCTTGAGGGGGTGATGGTAAGTCGAGACTCTTGTGGCAAAAACCAAAAGTGATTTGTTTAATAGTTTCGGAGCACGCAAATATAAAGCTATCCATCCCTTGGACTGTCAACAGCATTCCGTGCGGGTTCGCCTTTTATTCCGGCTATCGTATATCAATTTTTTGATTCTATTTTTGCCAGGCCTCGTTTGCATATGACACACAAACATTGGATAAAAGGTAACTTCTAACGATGCCGTATCGATAATGCCGTCACCTTTTCTGCGTTGCCTTGTTGATACGTTTTGGGCTCCAAATATTTGCATAATTTTCGTAGAAGCGTTCCCCAAAAAAACCACCTGTTCCAAATGCGCAATTCGAAGCGGACATTCAGCGAATGTTGAAACTCATTTTCAATTTTTGTTTATGCGCTCACGACTTGGCCATAAAGTGGTTGAAATATTTGCAGTCTCTGATTGCCTGGGTCGTTGCTACGAGTATGAAGTTTGCCATATACTTTCACCGATTGAAATTCAATTACGAAACCCGATACGCCCAGATCCAAGTGGAAAACCAACTCATGTCTCCAGGGGGAAAATCAATGCAAAAAGTGTTAATATTTATTAATTGAGGGGGGGATAGCCAACAGCAAAATGCCATAAAGTTAAGGAAGTATTGCAGAAAAATACGATCATGTTAAGTTATTAAATGATATGGGAAACTTTGTATTTTTTTCCACAATGACTGCTTTAAATTTAATTATTTTCCCATTTAGGGATAGTTTGTTGCCATTTGTTTATCAGTTATCGGATGATATAACAACGTATTTAACCAATTAAGAGGCGGGGCAAATTCATTTAACTGCGGCATCGTCATCAGTCCAAGTCGTTTTGTTGCTTGTCATATGCAAATTGCGCATACGCCCCGATGGCAATTCGAAAAAAATCGCAAAAACTGCCAGCCAAATGTCAAGCTCAACTCTCACAATCTGTCACTGACTTGTCGCTTGAGTATCTCTCAAAAGTCGATCCCCATTTACCCCCAACCCAGGTGATCTTTCTCTAATTAATAGTTGCCCGCTTAACGATCGGCGTCCGGCGGGGAAATATTTTGCCAGTGATGCAATGGTGCTTCATGGCTTTGATTTACAGTCAAGATACGTACGATAACCTCACAATTGAAGGCATTGAAATTGCATTAAGATTGTTGATAAATCGCCGCCTGAGCTGGCAATAATCATGCTTGCACATGAAGAAATATGTAGTATCTGTAAGGCTACAATTTGTTTAAGATCTACTAAGAGTAAGATATAAAATGTTGTGTCTGGAAAATATATCATTTACATTACCGAGTATATTTAAAACAAAAAAAAATCTTTATATATTTAAGATAGTTAGATACTGGTCCCAAAGTCAAAGTGTTATTGATGCAGTAACTAGATGTAGTATCTGGAGGCTTTTTTTAAAGATCTAATCAGTATTAGATACAAATTGTTGTTGTCTCTGGAACATATACCATTTATATTATATCAAGTACTTTAATATTTCATGATGTATTTATACAAGAAATATTAATCTTGATATATTTCGTTAGGTACTAATCTCAAAGTAATATTGTTTTCGATGTAGTAGATGTAGTATCTGTAAGGCTATATTTTGTTTAAGATCTATTGAGTATTATATAAAAAAGGTTGTTGTCTCTGGAACATATACCATGTATATTATCTAATATCCAATTATCTATCAATATTTCAAAAAGTATTTATATAAGAAATAATAGTCTTGATATATTCAGCTATGCGCTGATCCGAAAGTGTTATTGTTTACGATCGAAAATAACAATTACAAAGTGATCTAATTATTTTTCAGTGCGGAATGGGTGGGTGGCGCTGGTCCGGTCCGAAGTGATGATCGTCAAAGGCGATCACCTTTTTCGCCTAACGATTACAAACGTTTGCAATTAACTCAAATACTATATTTACGGCCAGGCAACATGCCGCCCCCCGTGGACGACCCGATCTGCGATCTGCGATCGGTGATCGCCGTCATGGCTATAACATGCTATATCATAATTTACAACTTTGACGTCAGGCTCCGGCGCACGCGTTCACCGCAATGCTGTTTTCGATTATGCGCCTCATGGCTTTCGGCGGTCGTAAGACTTCGTCTATGGACTGCCCCAAACCCCTTTGTAGCTCCATCTTTGCCCAACCACCCCCCCCTTTGCAAAAACTCCATCTCCGGCCTTGATGGCTTGCCCCTGGCGGCGTTTTGTATCTTGCGCTTGCATCTTGTATCTTTTGCTGCCGAGCGGCTGGCCACATGGGGCGGTTGCTGCAAAAATTTGTTAGCCTGTCGTAAACTGCACCAAATCGCATAAATTATAAACGCCAAACCCCGTTTATCGAAATGCAAAAATGTATCGTTCCTTTTTTTGTTGCTAGTTTTTTTTTTTGTTTAGCGAAAGTGTCGATATGCCTTGAACCGAGAACGATTTCTTCGTGCCTTGTGGCCAGCAATTTCTTTTAATTGATTTTCAACAGTCGTGTGAGTTTTTGTTTTTTCCACCCCGTCTAGACAACCAAAACGCCAACGCATGAGATGTGGCCCGGTTGACAGGTGTTGATTGAAATGACCCAAAAAACAGCGAGGAAGGAACAATGCCTTGAAGATGGAGACGTGAGTTTCACACTTTTTGGGCTGTTTGGAGGCAGCTGGGAAAAACATTTCGGGAAAACAACTCAATCACATTAATGAGAGGCAGGGAAAATGCATTATCAAATGACTCGACGGGTTAAACTAAAGACCATTGAAAGCCCTCAAAGTGAAAATAAACTGACGAGCCCCTTTGTAATTTTATATCTTTTGTAAGAGTTTGTTGATGACCCGATAATTGAATAGGCGTTTATAACTATTTAACTGGGACAATAAAATAAATTGAAAGATATTCAATAAAAAGGATAACATTTATAAGAATAGGTATAGCTATTATGTTGTGTAAACTTCAACTTGGGCAGCAAAACTAAAATTACTTTTATTATACCAACAAACCAGAACAACATCCATAAAAAGCCCCAGCAAACGCCAACATTGTCAATGCTCGAATGCGATTGTCTCCCTTTTCGAACTCTGCTCTCGAAATGTAATAAATATAAATAAACATATTGTCAACTCATACACATTGACAGGTCGGCAGATAAGATAGCACTAGGACGCATTCTGAGCAGACTTACATATAGTCATTACAATATGACAAACTTCATGTCATGCAACTCTGTGGATGTACGGAACTTTAGATCTATTTACCGACACTCAAAAATCATATAACATCGAGCTGAACTAGAACTAAAATAGCAGAAAGTTTCAAAGATAATTAATATTTTAAAAAAGTCTAATGAGCATCTAAAAAGAAAGTTTTATTTATAGCTTGTTTGTTCAAGCTGTTTTAACCGAATTCCATTATCAGAAAAAAAGATACACAAAAAATACAAAACACGTGTATTCTTAATTAATTTATAGTTTTATTGAATTTGAATTGAATTAGATTTGCATCTAATTTGAATATTATGTGACAAGGTAACTAAAACGAATTAATTTGTAATTTATTTACTAAACTTTAAGCTGTTATCAAAATAAACACGTTTTAGCATTGGCTCGCTGCAAGATTAATTAGAATACTATTTAGAATCTTTAGCTCCATATGATAAATGTTTCCGCTAATCATATAACCATTTCATTAGTCCAAACTCGTATTCCTTATCTACTGTAACCATCGTGATCAATTGAAAAGCTGCATCCAGCAGCCGCAGATGATCACAAATGCGCTCATCATTCTCTAATCAAAATGTTTATAAACGTAATTAAATGTTTGCTCTGTGGACAACAACTATCAATTGTTCGTTATTTACACAACTGTCGCCTTATAGGGTAAGACATCGATGTCAAAGCCGCCTATCAGCGGATCGTCTATTGAACCCCAAGTGGCCCACGGAGTGCGAGTCCATGAAATGATCGTTTTATTTCATAATTAGTATTTCCCTCGAGCATTGATTTTGTAATTTATGTTAATTAGCCAGGCGTTTTTCTACGGAAATATGAATATTGTATTAGCTTTGAGGTAGTAACAAAAATTTCATGCCCTATGAGCTGGCCGAGAATTTCTACTAAAGTGTCGCGGCGTCTATGGTTTTTGTGTGTTTTTCGACGCAAAACGTTAAGTGAGCCGGTTTCCGTTTCTGTCGAACTGTTATTTTTTTTTTTTGCTATTCATAAACAAGTTTAGTGTTTTGGCCAGTGGATTTCACGGCTCTTAATTATGCGTTAGTGGATTCTCTCATTGCTTTAATGGGGTAATAAATGGCTGCAATTATTTATGCGTCACACCCAATCGATTTCTAATAGCCGCAGGGTATTTTCTCTGCCCACTCATCTCCTACAAAGGAATTTGTCTGGAAATAATAAAACATTTTTTTTTCACAATTCCCAGGCCTTTGTAACCCGCTGAGTTGTTCAACTACTGGTTTTTTGGCAGGTCATTCAAAGCCAGGTTTTTTTTATGAATGATGAGATTAGCACCAGGAAGTAAGATAAATTACAGAATTTTATGGATTACCTGTGTTACGTTCATTAACGTAAGCTCATTCCGTTGTCAACTAAAATTAGTTAGACGGAATATCTTTCTGCTTAATGACCTGTCTTGTCCCAAAAAGATATCTCACTTTGGGGTGTAGCAACTATATTTTCCAACTCAGCTTCTGTGGGACTTACTGATGCCTCCGGTGAAAGATCAAACAGCCAGGATGGGGCGACACCTTTCTAACTTCATCAATCATGGCAAATGTTTCCGCTACAAGAACCCCTCAGATACTAAGATACAAATACTACACAGAAAAAAAGATTAGCCTGATTTAAACTACTGATTTTTTGGTATAACCAGATTATTTCCGTATATTGAAAGATCCAGTTAACTTAAAATCAAATTAATGATAGTTAAGATAATTTAATTATATTAGAAATATATTAAGTTTCAATTAAATATTATGATTTTTTATCGGGAAAGTTCTTCTAGTCGTTCAAGTCTCAACGCGTTGTAATCACTTTGTACAGTATTTGTACAATCCAGAGATACTTCTAAGCCCGAAACCTCAAAGAGTCCAATTCAAACCGATGGATTATCAAATTGATCATGACGTATAGCAGCATTTTTCTCAGTACAGGTGTAAGTTCGCTTATCGGGCGTCCACACAGATTTGGATTCGGAATTGGACTTGGAATCGGCTTCGGGTTGTTTGGGTGTTGGAGCGGACTCGTTACGAACTGGTTTTCGAGCTGCTAAGCAGTCACTACTTATATTTATTAATTATCGTATCGATAGCTCTCTCGTTTTGAGCTAAGCTCCGGGCTAGAAGCGAAAAACGTCTAACAACAAATGTACACTTGGCATTGTGTTTTGGTTTTCTAGTTTTTCAGTTCTTAGAGGTTTTTTTTATTTTTGGGGGGTTCTCTGATTGGTTTGGCGGCAGGGGCAGCGTTCTTTGACGATCGTTGGCAAACAAAAACAAAGTCGACAACCAAAACAAATACAAAAGATATACCGAAAGGCATACGCACACGAGGGCCAAGCACACACAGATACTCACATTTACAGAGCATAAAGTTCAGGCGGCGAACTCGTGAAGTTTTTCTCCCGGCGCATTCAGTTCGATTCGAGCGATTTTCGAGCGCGGAGCGTTTAACTCGCACAGACAGAAATCCGAACAAAAATAAAAAACAAACGACAGAAAACGTGAAACTAAATCTAAAAAATTTACAAGCTCTCTGAGTCAGCCAAAAAATAACTAAAAATGCAACGGCGATGAAAAGTGTTCCGCCAAATGCCGCAGTGTCGGGGCAAAAAAAAGTGTTCGTCTGTCTCATTCGGAGTTAAATAATTTCGGCATAGAATTTCCATTAGCTAAATATATAAATACACAAAGCCAAAGAGCCAATGCTAATTAAATGCCATCGCAGAAAGCCATCGAGTAAAGGGCATTAAGAAATCGCGTATGCAGTGAGTAGTTGCTCCAAAAAAGCCGGCGATATGATTCTCCATGGTTCCGCAATCGGGGGCTACGATGAGTCAAAGTTTGCCGAAAAGATAACCCACCTGACGCCCACCGAACAGGAAGCCGTCAAGCGGTTCTGGAGGTAAAGATAGCGGTAATGGATCTGTAGATTGATATCATCGCAATCCAAAATAAAAGGCAATCGGAACCAAATTGTGCGGGTGTATTATGTAGGGGCAAAAACTAAAAGTGTTTATCGGATGTGGTTTTCTGAGTGTTTACTTATGATGGAGTATTTAAAGGTGTGAACTTAAGTGCGAGTTTGGTGTGGCATTGAACTGAAATCAATAAATGAAGGTGATTTTCAGACAAGTTTTAATAGATTTTTCAACTTTTTGTAGGATGAGAGGTTTCTAACGAACAATATCTATCAGTTTTTAGGGTTTATTTTTTAACTGACAGGTTACAGGACTGGTTGATGGAACTATAAAATGAACTGCCTACAATGTAACAACTTAAAAGTGTTCCCCATCCCGTAAATCTATGTTTTCAACCAAACCGAATCCAATTATAATAATTTCTAATTATGAAATCGGTTGGCGTAAACAAGGAAAAGCCGCAACAAATTGTGGCTAGACAAATCTAGAAGGCAGAACATAAAAACAACGAGTTTCGTGTATCATAATCATAAACACGCATATTAATTTGGACCGCAATCCAAAAATACGCGATGCCGCAACCGTTCCACATGAATGCAAGTTTTTTTTGAAGGGGGAAGTGGGGGAGTGGGTCCATGTCAGGCCTTTTCCATTCATGTAACATGCATAAAGCGAAACCGCATAAATCAGTTGACGCATAAATTTTCATTTTACATACATTTTCAAATCGGCCAAAAAAAGATGGAAACGTGAAAAATGACTCGAGAAATATGGCAGCAAATTGCCAGACGGCTTTCAACTTGACTCCATCACAAATATTTATTTATATTTTGTATTTATAATATCATTAAATCAGCAGTGCTGTTGTTTTGGCCAAAACATGACAGGCAATTAATTTGAGAATGCATGAAAACCTAAGGTGAAGTTGGCTTTTTTTGGCTAATTGCATTGGGATGGCTTAGGACGAGGGGCACGGGCACTCAAATAAATCCCCATTAGGACCCAAAACAAATTATAAATAATTGCAGTTTCCGCTTCCACTAAAGTGGAAAAATGAAAAATGCAGCACGCATGTTACGTTTTCCAGGAAAAACGGAGGAAAACTGGAGTAGGGATCAGGGCGGCAAAGTTCACTAATGAGTTCTGGTGGGGACGAGAACCATTCCGCCGGTTTCCAGGGGCAAATAGATTATACTGGATTTTGTGGCGCACGCACAAATATATTTTTCCAAAGATGTTTTCAAATACCAAACAAAGGGGGCGACAACAAGAACTCAAAACGCTGACAGCTTGATATATTTTATTATAATTTCTTCCCTAAGGCAAGTGTGATTTCTATCTTTATCTGTCGGTATGTTTGTGTATCTTCGGTATCTAGGCATTTGTCGCATTCCGTGTCGATTGCACAGGAAGAATATGCTTCACAAAATATATAGTTTTGAAATATAAGAGTTCTGATAAACATTACAATTTTCCTAGTTTATTATATAAACCGCTAATAGAACGTTGCCGATATATTAAATTATTTTATCGTCGAACTTCCATAACTTGACTTGCATTCCATAGAAACTAAAACATGTATTTCAAATAAAGTTTCGGCCAGATGATTAAATTATTTAAGAAAAGCTATGGCTTATCATTGGAAATGTATAAACATGAACATACACTAATCATAGGAAATGTATAAAAATGTAAAGAAATATTTATGTTATATGTATGTATCTCGGTAGATTCAAGGATTTTTCGATAGACAAAGTTTATATAATTTAATCGTCAATTATATTTACATTAATATTTTAATAGAAAATATAAATTATATTAATAATAATATTTTCAAAGGGTCATGCCATTTTTATTTATTTTTATCATTTTTCTCCGTGTACTTGGTGCATTGATTTATTTTAAAATCCGATAGCAAAGACAGATATCGTTGGTGTTTTTCTAGCATTTCGCAAGAGACTTTCCTTGTTATTGTTTACACAGACCCCGCAATCGTTCATTATATTGTTTTCATTATTTGCCAATTTCCACTAACAAGAATTTCTTTGGTCCGATTCGTTTCCAGGTCGCTGGTTTTGCGGAGTCAACGCGCCTTCATTGAGGAAAATGGTAAGTTGAAAACCCGAGCGTGGGTCTGGGCCTTAAAAGCCATACTACAAACGTGTCTCAGGCCCACATGGCTGACATTCTGCAACGGCAGTGGCAGCAGCAGCTTTGGCCACAAGATCGGATGTGGGTCAACCTGACGCCCCCACACAAAAATCCGCAAAGTTGGGCCAACACCCACAATTGTGTTGAGCGGTGTTAACAATACACTTAACTTGGCCGAAAAGGCAAAGGCAAACGCACTTTTTCAACCCACTCTAATCCAATGAAATATTTTATATACTCCGACTCCCTTATGGAAATCAATTTTGGCAAGACCTCCACACTTCACTACTCCCCCCTTTCTGCCCCAAAACTGCAACTTTTAATTAAGCCAAACTGAGACTGTGGCAAACTGGTTTGCGGCTTCAACGCAAATATTTTCCTCGATATGAACAAATTCGGGCCTTTTTCTTTGGCCAATTTATGACAAGCGGATGTGAGTTGACAGTTTTGTTGGCGGTGGGCGTGGCAGGTTTTGATATTCGACTTCAGCGTTAATTGAAGCAATTAAAATGGGCAACGTGTGCGTAAATGTCAGGCAGCCTGCGATTTCAACTCATTAGCCACACACGAAGTGTTCACCATAGTTTTAAAGAAACCTACAAACGACAAAAGTTTATGACACGTTGAAAAATCATTAAAAACAAAAGGCCATAAATGACTGCAGCAACCACGAGTAGCCGACTGAAAGGGACCACTTTAATTGGGTAATTAAAGTGAAGTCATAAATAGGGCGAATCCCGTCTAGGGAGCACTTAAAAAAATTAAAAGGAAAATATGGTGTATACACAGTTATACACAATGGAACTATGAGATAATCATTGAATCTCTATAGTTCATTTTATTAAAGTCTTGGAAGATTTAACAATATATATATATTATCTGTGGGGATTATAAAGTATTACAGCTTTTTCTGAAGAGTTTTTATTTTGATTGTTTATTATAAATTTTCTTATCCCATTGGGGAAGCGCTAAAGAATTTTAAAAGATGAACTTATTGTTCAGTAAAATAAGAATAAAAGGACAACGGGGATTCTTTAACATACTATAGCTCATATGTATACTCATTATTGCAACAAAATAAAATGTATACATCTTAAATAAAAACCTCACGAAAATCAAAAGCATAATGATAAGTTTGTTAATTACAGATAATAGTTATTTCTTCAAGAGTAGAGTTTCTTGATTATGGCTAATATACCTGTTATTCACCTATTTTATTTATTATTACATTTTAAAAGACAAAATTATGGTTCAGTTAAATAAGAATTTAGGTCCAACGGGGTTTTTTTAAACCACTATATCTATGAACTCGTTATTCAAACAAACGAAATGTTTACTTTGTTTATTAAAAATTATAGTTATTTCTTAAAAGAGTGGAGTCTCTTGATTATGGCTTATATACCCATTATTTACTTACTTTATATATTATAACAATTTAAATATAAACTTAATGTTCAGTCAAATAAGAATTTATCCATAGTTAAAAACTCATTACTCCAACAAACGTAAATGTAGTATATACCTCAAAAAAACCAAAAGCATAATGTTTACTTTGTTAATTAAAAATTATAGTTATTTCTTCAAGAGTGGAGTCTCTTGATTTTGGCTAATATACCCATTATTCACTTATTTTATATATTATTAAATTTTTAAAGATAAAGTTAATGTTCATTTAAATAAGAATTTATGGGCAACGGGATTTCTTCAAAACACTATATCTATAAATTAATTATTACAACAAACCTAAATGTAGTACTTTGTTAATTAAAAATTATAGCTATTTCCTAAAGAGTGTGGTCTCTTGATTATGGCTAATATACCCATTATTCACTTATTTTATATTTGGCTGTCGCCTTTTTTTGGTTGCCTGTCAAGTGAGCTGGGGCATGCAATTAGATCGAACAGCATTGCACGTGTTTCGCATAATTAAATTTTTGCGCTTTACGGTAATTTGTGGCTGTGGTTGCACCGTTAGCTTCATTAGCCGCGGCAGCTGCAACTGCAACTGCGAATGCCGCCTACCTCAGATGCAGCCCCCATATGAGCAAATTATGCACATGTCAGTTGGACCAACCAGTTTGGATTCGGTGTTCCAATACCCTTGACTATAGGGTATATCAGGATTTAAGAGATATTTGCAGTTCCTAAAGATTACAACAATCTCTTAAACACCTAAAGGGTATATATACTTCCATACTACTTAGTTTCCATTCCCATTTCATTCACAATTCGAGTTCATTTTGTATGCTGGACAGCATCTGCATCATTCACCAATACGCCTACGCCGAAAATGTAGTCATTACAAGAGGGGTCCGATCAACATGGGAACGATCATGATAATGATGATTGGGACATGGGACGTGGACCTGGCGAGCATGATCGTAATTCAACTGTTGTGATCGAGCTGGGTTAATTTCTTAATTTTTATGTGAGTCGGGTGCGACAATGCGATTTATGTGACTGTATGTAGGCGCCCTTATATGGCTGGCAGATTGTCGGCCAAATGAAGTTGTAAACTGGCCGCGTACGGATTGTATTTGCAAAATGTCAGTAGTAATTTAGTTCAGCAATTTTATGAGAAAGTTATAAGGATTTTAAGGGGTTTATCGTACTATACATGTTAACAACATACATATATCAGAAAATGCTTAGCTTATAAGCTTTATATGCAATTGAAAGCAACATGTTTTGTCTTTCAAGACTTGCAGACAGTATTTAATACCCCTCAATTAGGGGACATTTATGGAGCCACATTCCATAACCGCCCACTAAATCCGAAAAAAATAGAAGCCGCGCCAAATTTGAATAGTCTGTGATTATACGATTAAGAGTGTTCGATTGTGGTGGGTGTGTGTTTTTTTCGATCGATGATAATTAAGCCGGCGAACAGTTTTGGCCATGGCCCTGAAGCCGCCTGCTAATTACGGCCACTCGAGCTGAGGCTCATCAATATGCGACCTCTTAAATCGGTGCAACACGTATACGCCGCGTTCAACACTTTCACAATCTCAACACGCCCACGACTTAAGCGTCGCGTTTTTCCACCCACGCCATCGTTGTTATTTTCATGAATGAAAAGTGAAAAGTATCTTTTGCACTTTTGAATCCAAACCGCTTTCGGTTCGCCAACAGATGGCGACGGCAAAGAGCTTTATACTTGGCTACTTGATAAGCATGGCTAAATGCTCCCATATCTTATCGCATTTAATTTGCTGCATGATGAATAAAGTGAGAACTTGATACGCTTGCCGGTCAGTTTGTTGAAGGCTTTCCCGAAGAGTACAACGTGTTTGATTTTCCGAATTTTTTCTTTGCTTTTTGTAAACACAATACTAACGAAAAATCGGAGGTCAGCCGTCGAGCTAAAAGAATTTCAAATGTTTTAAGTGCAAACTCGAGTAACCATAAAATGATTTGGATTCTTTTTTGGCTGGGGGTTTTGTGGCTCTGGTATGGGGCAAAAATTCCTCAGGAAAGTAAGTTTAAAAGCAAGCATAATAAATAAATAAAATAGAAAATCAAACAATCTATGGCGGTGTTTGCTTTTAGCCTTTAGACTCATCTGAGAAAACTCTGTGCCGATCGGACTATTAAAACCCATTACTTCAATCATTATTTAATTATTATTTTCCTTGATTACAAAATCGTTTACGCCAATGCCAACGTAAATAACTCAGATTGCTTCGTTAAAAATGATTCACCCAGTCAAAAGTGGTTTATCTAAATTAACCAAAATTAGTTATTATAAGGCGCAATTAAGCATAAATAAGGCACGAATTTATCTCACGGATACAGACGGTCATTCCGAGAACTGCGCCTTTGTACCTGCTGCTCAGATTACCAAATCCGAAACGTGTTTGATGGAGGGCAGGTGTGGCTTCCACCGTCTGCGCTGCACAGGCGCAGAAAAATATACATTTTGTTCTTGTATAATTCTGTGGTCGATTCGGAGAATCGAATGTTGACGTGACCTTGGTAGTGACATTAAGATATACCGCGTCTGCCTTTTGATATCCCCAAGATTCTTACGATTCTCGTTTTGTTTTATCTTGCAGCTCGTCCAGCCTCGTCCACCGCAAATCCCGCTCCTGCGGGCATGAGTCGCTCGGTGCGCAGCTGCAACTGCTGTCCCTATGGCTACCACATCGATCTGGACTTTGTGCGCTACTGTGAGGCTCTGGCCCATGAGAAGCCCAGCGAGGATGAGCAGCGGCGACGGGATCGGAGGAGATCCCGCAAGTCCATGGAGTTCATGCTGGGCTTCGAGAGCCTCTTCGGCAGCGACTGGCAGGCCGAGTCGAGGGTCCAGGGAAAGCTCAGCGAGGTAGGTTGGTCACCGGAAATTAGAGGGAAATTACTTCATTTGATAGGAAATGTTAGCCCTGTTCCTTTGGAAGGTATTTAATATAAGGGGTTTACTAATTTGGTATAATTTCTACTGTATTCAAAACCAATTCCAATGTAAAAGAATTTATAATAGATTACTTTAAATTTCCATTAAGATTCATTATTATTTAGAAGCGAACTTTTAAAGGCAAACCACTGTCAAATCAAGTTTTAATGGGTGAAGTTATGAACGTACGAGTAGAATATCACATTAATAGATAATTTATGGTTATTATCAATTAGTCCACAAAATGTTATAGGTATAGGTAAATTTATAGGTTTACCATTTTAAGATTCAAAGATTTTGAATTAAATTGCTTTCAGACAAATTGCAATTTAAAAGAATTCATAATAGATTAAATTTATTATTATTATATAATGTAAAACACGCTCTCTTGCGCGCTTCGCCACTACGTGTACTGCCGTCCACTGTGATATACATGAGAAGTACAATTTTCATATAGATAAGAGCCCTTTGATTCAGATTACATTAATTAAAATTTAATTATATTTATAAAAAAAACTTTTAAAGGCAAGCCACTGTAAAATCCACTTTTAATGGGTCAAGTTATGAACGTAGAAGAACAGATTAAAAGATAATTTATGGTTATTACTAATCGGTCCACAAAACGTTGTAGGTAAAGGTATATTCATTGGGTAACCTATTCAAATCAACATAACAGCCAACAGAATAATGAAGAAATAAAATAAAAACTTTTAGAGGTATACATCTTGATGTAATTTCAAGAAATTCAGAGAGAAAAAGGTGGTCTATTTTCATCACTGCTCCTAGGTGGTCTCTTCCTTTCATCTCCAAACTGCCAGAACTGAACGTGCAATTAACATGTCACCTTTCCGATTTCCCATACAGGCCTCACATGAAAGCGAACCGGACTCGCCACGCCCCATTGGAGGGGCGTTGAACATGTCGCAGTCGTACAACACCACGCCGTGTTACCGCCCGCGTTCCTCGTCCGTGCCGCGTTTCACCTACGGCAGCATACCGCCTCGATCGGAGTCGCCCTTCGGTACCGCCTCCTCCACCTGCTCCTCCCTACGGGGCGGGGTGGAGAGCGATGCGGGGATCTACCATCAGCGCCATAGGCCGGCCATCAGCCCGCCGGAGACAAGGGCCTTCCTCCATGAGGCACTGGACGAGGTGTGCAGCGATTTCGAACGGACGCTGGAGCGAACCTCGGTAAAGAGGCGCAAGACGCCCTACGGAGGATCAGCATCCATGTCCATGGATCGGAATAACAACAAACTCAGTCTGAGCCTCAGTAATGGTCATGGTGCACCGAAGGAGCACAAGACTCATCGGCTGGGCAACAGCACGTGGGATCGGTACTTTGATGTGGCAGGTGAGTGGGCGTCAGCACGATCTCCCAAAATAGCATGCCAGAAAAAGCTCAATTTATGAAATAATGTGATTTAGGATTAGGAAAGCAATTTAAGATCAAAATATCTACGAAATTATCAAATATCTACGAAGCATAGATAATGAAAATATGCAATTGATTTTATAACGGCAATTTAGGGATAATCAAGTTATATTTTGAAAATCTTTGCCTGGTGTTCCAAGTCCTTGAAATAGGATTATTCATCAGTTCAAGTTTGTTTTACTAGTATAACATAAGAAATTATAGTTTTATAACTGACAATATCTACGAAATTTATATTATTATTAATATTATTATAAACTTAAGAAGAAGAAAAAATGGGATTGGTTTTGGTTTAGGATTTTGTCCCTAGACAATCAAGTTGTATTTTGAAAATCCTTGGTTCTGGCATTCCAAGTCTTTGAAATCGTTTTATTTAGCAGTTCAAGTTTGTTTTTCTAGTATAAAATTTAATATTAAAGATTTATAGCTGGCTATATTTGCAAAATATACACTTTAAACATAAATATTCCAGTGAAAAATCCCAAGAAACAGTTCTGAAGTGTCTTCTTATCGTAGATTTGAAATCCAGACCGTATTGTATAATATTTTTGGTTCTGTGTGGGGAAGATGATTCATAGAGCCAAGTGAGAGACGCCTTTGGCAGATACTTTTGCTTTCTTTTCGTAGCAATTAGCGCTGCTGCGGCACATTTGACATTTTTACGCACGAAAGTGTGAAAAATGTTGTGAGACTTTTAGAATGGAATAGAAAAACCCCACAGTGGAATGAAAAGTAAGAGGCAAAGGTAATAAAATTATAAAAATAAATTACAAGGATGTTTTTATGCTATAAAATTTAAAGGGCTGACACACTAGTAAAGATCAAGTTCAAAATTTATATGTTAAAGCAAGAACATTTTCCATTTTTATTAACATTTTTAAGTACACCATCCCATGGTTCCCATGGAGTTGTCAACTCTGCAGCTGTGCTCTTAGATCAAAGAATATTGCAACATCTATAAAGTTTTAAACAAAATAGAAAAGCAAACAAATCAAAATTTAGTTCACTGCTGGCAACTCCAAAGATACAGATACAGATACCAAGTCGCATGCAAATGCAAATGCAAATGCAGCTACAGATACGGTTGCTTTGCATCTTTGGCATTTGAAACTCAATTGGGTGCTTGCCACTTGCGGCATGGGGCAACTTCAAGGCAATTTTCGAGGCGTTCGTATCTCAAATCAATTTGAAATGCGCATTTGGCGCTCAATTTGCATGCAAATATTGCTCCAGCTTGTTTTTCTTGTATTTGTTGATGCCATAAATTTGCCATAAAGTGTGCAAAAAAATCAATGCAAATAAACAAATCAAATTGTCGCGTTTCGTTCTGTTTCTCCATTTTTTGTCCAGAGGACATGGCGCAAAGAGTTGTCATTGATTAATGTGTAAAAAATGGTTGCAGTGCCGCAGTAATTGCCAAAGTACAGGCCATTAATAAATGGCTTTCAAATTGAATTGAACATGGCTAAAACACAAACCGGTGCCAAAAAGAACGTGCAGAGCCCAGAAAATATATCTAACAATAGATGAATGCCATAAAGCGTGTAAAAGTAGAAATCAGAAACCTTGAGCTATCTGTGGGCGAATCAAAAGAAATATTTTGAAATATTTTAAATTCAATTTTGATTATAATTCAATAAAAGGAAAAATATTGCAGCTTTCTGAATTCACTTGAGATAATAAACCTTTCCTGTGTCTTTAGCTAAAAACTAATAACTGTCTGCCCAACCCAAAAATTAAATCATAAATCAGCAAATGGAATGGTTACTTATAGATTTCAATTTGTTGGCATTTTAAAAATCAATCAAACTATTTTTTTTTCTTTTAATAATTAATTGCCAAAGATAAGATATTAGATATATCTAGGGGCAAACTTTTTTTTCAACTTGATGATGATTTATTCAAATCTGGCCTCTTCATTTTCTTGGCCTTGACTCAGAAACCCCAGGCAAACACTGAATGCGAATGGGTGTGCAAATAGACAATCAAAAATCAATATTATTTGCCTATCAAATGGCCCATTGAATATAAACAAGCCCAGGGGTTTCTCTTTCTTGTTCAGATCCTCTCTGTAATATTTTTGCCCACGTCACTGAAATTATCATTATCAGCTTGTGTTAATAATGGTGCATTTGGCTTATCAGCACAAATACAGCAAAATGTTGCCTACTTCTCTAGTGTGTTTTTTATTTTGGTCATTTAATTTGTATTTGCTGAGCGCTATCGCTACGCTCTTGGGCCTCTCAGGAAATTGGTTTCTATTTTATTTCGTTGTTAGTACTATAGACATAACATTATATTTTTTTTTCGCTCGCCTATAGCACAAGAGTTGTGTTAAATAATAACACAAAAATCTCTACTGCTAAATGGTTTTTTGTCGCTCTTCACGCTGTTTTTGCCGCCGTGGATGATGGTCGAATGAACGAAAAAAATCTGAGAGCAGTTTGTCGGCGACTTTCGAACGAATAGCATAAAAATGCGTCTCTGTAGCTGCGAAGTAAAATACTTATTATAATTATACGAAATGCCTTAAACGAAATCAACTAATCAAAACGAGTCGTGTAATTGTAGTACAACGAATTAACAGCCACTAAATTTAATGCGAATAACATGATAGTATGTGACAATAATTTCGAAAGCAGATCACATAAAAGCGGTTCGACAACGATAATATTAAAATACATTAAAAAAGCAACGATAAAGAATTACGAAATAAAATTTATTGATATTTTATAATACATATACCCATCAAAAAGTGTAATAAACCTACAAAAAAGCCTACAAAAGTTAAGCAAACATCTAAATTGATCAAATATATTGAATCTCATTAAGATTACATAAAATAATCATAAAAATAAAACACATAAATTATAAAATAAACTCGAATATATATTTAATAATGCCAATGATTCTACGAAAACTCAAATATGAACTTCTACGAAGTGAGTTTTATTAAGTGTGCATATTTCTTTGGCCGCCACTGTAACGCAGATAACGTATGATGAGCTGTCGCTTTGATCTGGCGAATCAAATAATTCAATAAAGCTTATAGCCAAGCGTTTTAATTAACACCAGCTAAGATAAGAGCAAACAAAACAATTAAATTGAAGAATCTAACAAATTTTTGTTACGCTTTGGCTTCGTGAATGCCAGACAATAGCAAGTGCAATGTCTGCTGCCTTGGCCCAAAAACGCTGCCAAGTGCAATATTTGTGCTTTTCTAACCAACTAAACTGAATAAATCGATAATAGATAATAACAAAAAAGTGGAACAGAAATGTATTCCACATCAGAGGATGCCTTGCCGCAGAGACGAAAGCGTTTGGCCAAGAGGAGTTTCAAATTGAAGCCGGACACCGGGCCAAACTCGCCGAAAAGCTGGTGGAGTGACTGTAGGTTCATTAGCTTAAGGAGACGCTCATTTGGGGCGAACTCTTTAGCGATATCGACTTGGTTCTTTGCTAATTAGTTGGGCCATAAAAACTGATTAATTATGGCCCGGTCAATGCTACCCAGCGTCACGCGCAGTCCCTCCCTCTCAAACACCGCCCCCCATTTCGCCTTGACCAAGACGCTCAGCCAATTTGGCACCGCTAAGAAAGAAGCATTTGTAGAAAAATATATTTAAAATATAAAGGGTGTCACAGAAATTTAGCACTTTGAATAAATTTATTTATATTAGGTCTTTTTTTATACAGGAAGCATGGCCACACTGATATTAACATGCTTATTTAATGTACCTGGTCACACTACCCATATTACTGTAATTATAGTACTGTCATTTTAGGGAACTTTTCTTTCGGTGTTATAGCTCAAAAAATAGACCGACTTTTAGCCCAAAAGTTCGTTGTACAGCGATATTAAGTAATAGCAACACAGTGGGTGGGAAATAAAATAAGAACAGCAAAAAATACTTGGCAAGGCTGACAGCGCGAGATGAGTAACAAATGGTTGTTGGCGGGGTGAGCAGTGCGTATGAGGAATATTGGACAAATGCAGGGACCAAAATAGAAGCACCATCTATCAGCTGGCCATAAATTTATCTATTTGCTCTCACAAATGAGACTGCATGTTTTGCATGTGTCAAGTAAAATACGTCAACAGCCTTGGCTCTTATGTAAATAAAAGGTAATAAAAATACATATAGCCGTTTGTATGCCAGGGCGATAAACAAAAACTAATATTGAATAATAACCCGAGTCTCTTATCTTGCGACAATTTTTCGCTCACGCACACTCTCAAAAGGTTTGGATCGAGTAACTTTTGCCTTTTATTTTGTTTTCATTAAATATATATGTATAGTTACATATACATTTGGTTGCTTTCAAATTATACGAACTTTGGCACAATTATTAAAATTAGATTTGAGGAGCAAGCGTTTTTATCATTTTGCTTGTGAGCTTTTCGCTAAAAATTTTTTTATGGGCTTTTGAGTCCAGTCGCCAGTAGCAAGTGCTGATGGCAAGTTGGGAAATTAAGATTGTACTGAAGAAGGAGAGCAGATCAAGTAACCTGTAGCTCTACTATTCAGATGACACACCAACTTAAGTATGGTATTTTTAAATATATTTTAGATTCCTGCATTGGGGGCAATCGATCGCCCACGGGCACGCCGCGGCCCTTCCTGCGATCCAATACGCTTCCTTTGCAACAGCGACCCAGTCCGGCGGAGGTCCAGTATGAAAGCTATGTCCAGGCCACGGTGGCGGCCAATGCCAAGTCGCCGGTGGAGCAGCTGGAGTCCGCAAAGTCTCCGGGAGTCCCTCCACCGCCGCCGCCCAGACGCCATCATCTGTTGGCCACCACGCCCACCGGTCTAGGCACATCCACTTCCAAGGAGGATCGGCAGCAGGAGAACGGCTCCATGAGCGGCAGCTCCCTGCAGTCACCTGTCATCTCGGAAGGTGGTCAGACCACGGCGGAGGCACAGGCTCTATTTCAGATACGCGAACAGATGGCTCTGAGTCTCAGACGCCTCAAGGATCTGGAGGAGCAAGTGAAGATCATACCCGACTTGGAGGTGAGAACATATAATGTCAATATATTATTCACAGCATAGTTAGATGATCATGAAAGATTATTTTTAGGGATATTATATAGCTTCATTCTTAGCTTCCTGACTTTAAATCTAAGTACCGTTTTTAATTTAGAAATCCATTTGGGTAGTTACCTGTTAAAATTCAGTTTATAAAGGATTAAAGGTAATCCTAAAGTCTTGTTAATAACACTAAAATGATTGTCGAAAAAATAAATTCCTTTATCATTATAAGCAAGTTAAAATTTTATTAAATGACACCACAATTAATAATAAACCCAGAATTTAAGGTCTTCCAAAAAATAGAGTACTCCGATATTTTAGCTGAGGAAAGAAAATAAAGTTACTATACATTCATTACTGACCAGAAAAAGTGATATAATTAAAAAAGGTGGATTAGTTTCAATATTTTCGCTTTGATATGGGTTTGAAAATGAAAATATTCAATATGTAGATATGTTAGTTATATTAAATTTATAGTTTAGAAATCGTTAAAATAATATCGTATCTTAGATTTTCTACGTTGATTTAAAAACATTACAATTAAATTATGCAATTAAATGTTTTTGGATTTCGTGCAAAAACTAATTAAAGAATTGTAAATTTAAAATGCAGATGTTTATTGTTTGTATTACAATTTTTTTTAAATGTCCACATTATTTTAAGTTTTATTACTTAAAATTAATATTTTTCAATTCGATTTTTAGCTGGAACTAAGTAATCTTCGCTTGGAAAAACAAAAGCTGGTGCGCAAGAACGAGGACCTGATAAGGAGTCAACGGCAGACGCCATCTCCACCGAGTCCTGGCATTAAGACCGCCTCTCCCGTGCAGTTCACTCCACAAAGGATCAGTCCAGTGTCGCTGGAGAGCCTCGGAGCTCGGATGCGCAGCAGTTCCACCTCGGCATCCCCTTCACCAAGCGTCGTCCGACGGGATGTCTCCACCCAGGCGGTAGTGCGACCACCTGCCACTCGAGATGTGTCCGTTGGCCACCAGCCCACCACCAGAAATGTGGGCGTTCAGCCTTCGGAAACTGTTTACTCCAAGGAGGAGCTGGAGTTGAAAGTGGAGCAAGCTCTGACGAATGCACAAAAGAAACAGCTGAGGAATCTCATCTCTGTGGGCACCCAGATGTATGTGCCCCAAAGGGAGCAGCGAGACAGTGGAGTGCAAACTCTGCCGGAAAGACCAAAACTTAAGTACAATGTGGGGGTCACCGCCAAGCCCGCTACGAGGGAAAACTTCACCAGCTGCAAGCCGGATGTGCGCCACGTGGGTTCTTCCGAAGATCGCCTGGATGATGTACTCTGTGTGAAGTGTGCTGTCGTCAAGAAAACCGTGGCCTGTGGTCCGGAAATTCCGCCGGAGAAACCTGTGAAACCAGCTCCTCAAATGCCCGGACGCAGCAACACCTTCAGTTTGGGCGAGAATGAGACCCTGTCCGTGGTGCGAAAGACCATTGGCTGTCAGACGCCAGTGGCCGTGGTCCTCAGTGCCGGAAGTCAAACAACCACGGCTACAACTCGCTCCACTGGAGCCCAGGTGAATCCACCGCAGCAGCACTCCGCCGTGCAGTGTGGAGCGGATCAGGTGTCCCGGCAAACGGATACCAACGGACTGCAGCGACTCACCCGGAGTCACACGAAGGCGGAGCAGGTTTCCGAGTCAGTGCCACGCCCCTTAACCCGTCATGCATCCAGCAATACGGATAAGGTGGAGGAACCGGAGCCGGTTAAGGTCCGTACAAGCCACTCCGCCTGCAACACGGAGGAGGTGCGGAAAAGGGACGTGGGCTGTGGCGATATTGTCAAGCCGCACATCTCCATTGCCTGTGCGGCCAACTACTGTGATTCCTGCAAGGAGGCCATCCAGGATCTGGCCAGGGGCTTCTCGAAGGCCAGTCCCACGGCTCCCAGAACGGGAGGACCTGTCCGGCGCTCCGCTTCGGCGGATTCGAGGATACCACGACCCAAACACCTCACCAGTCCGAGTCCGGTGCGGAAGGAGTTCAAGCGGCAAAACACCTACACGCTGACCACGCCCTCGCCAACGCCCAGTCCACAGGTGCAACGGAAGGCACGGCTAAGGTGAGTCTATCCATAATAACCTAAAATTCATATCTTGGATTTTTTTCATTTTTCACATACCTTTTATTCGACAAGAGCTATCCGAATTTAAGTTTTAAATAAAATATAAGCGTCCTTAAGTCGGAAAAATGAAACTTAACAAACTTATATAAGTAGAATCGGTTGAAACACATTTCTTCCTTAAAAAACCTTAAAACGTAAACCTTTAAAATGTGTATTATATTATTCTCAAGGATTCACTTCCTTTCCCTTTACCTTCCAGCTCTTTACATACCTTTTTAATTAATATATCCCTATAAAGTCGGAAAATGTAGAGCTTTATTTATGTAGGTCCACTTCAATTTAATGAAACAAGAAAAAATTAATAGAGGTGGTTAAAATATTTTAAAAATCTTTATGAAATCTTTATTAAAATTGTTCAGTAAAGTTCAGGGAATACTTTTGAAGCATTTTTAGCAAAAGGCAATATATTGAACTTCCACAGAAATCTAAAGTTACTTAAATAATTATATTAAATTTATTATAAATTCTATGCAGTTTTTAGTTTTTACAATAAATATTAGTCCCACTGTGCGAGCCAAGTTTCTCATAGAGCTTTCAGCGAAGACACCAACCACAAACTAGCTCTTGCGCATTGGGTTCACAGAAGTCGTAGCCTGAAATCGAAATGGGTTGACCTTCAGTTGAGTTTGGCTGTTTGCTTTGGCCCAATTGCTGAGCCGCTTCTTTTTGTTTTTTATTTGGATTTTGGTTTTCCGCATGGTGCTGCCAATGTTTTCCAGCCTGAGCAGTTTTACGTGCTATCCGCTGCTGGTCAGCGGATGTTCGGCTCTGCTCGTAACGTGGGTTTATGATTCTTTCTAGAAACCTTAAGCCTTCCGTACTCATCAAGGTTATTTGTTTTCAGCTCCCTCCAGGAGAAGCCCCCGACTGTGTCCAGTTTTCAGGCAGCAGACCCACTGTCGGAATCCCAAAGCTTCATCCGTCAGCCGCAAAAAGATTTGTTGGATCTGAGTCTCCTGGGCGACGATGAGCTGATTGTGCGCGAGGAGAAGCGGGTGAGCATCAGCTGGTCGAGGGATGCTTCCCCGGCCCCACTGATGACCTCCTCGGGAACCACCAAGTCCGAGACGCCGGAACAGGAGCCGGCCATGAGCTCCTCCAGTGAATCCAGTCCGCCCATCGACGTGCAGATTGCCCAGGGGGCACGCAAGAAGTCGAGCACTCCACTCAAATCTAGTCAGAGCGAGGACTCCCAGGTGACCGTAATCGAAAAGCCGGCCACCAAAGCCCAGCTCCATCAGTTGGCCCAGGCGGATGCGGAGCCCCGAAAAAAGTGAGTAAATCGGAACTTGTAACCCTTGGAAACAGCCTATAAGTTTATCCAAATGGCATAATGATCAAAGTCTTTAGTTCCCTAAGGTGCCATTAAATTTTTGAAGGGATTTAAGATTAAGTATAATCTTTGTGTAAAAATGTATTAATATAACATTAATCCCTTCCAGAACCGAACTGTCCAAGGGTCTGAAAGATGCTCTTAAGGTCATAAACGACTCACTCCTGAAGAAGTTGGGTGCCAAACCCATATCCTCGCAGAGCCTCAAGTCGGCCAAGGCCACCATCCAGGATCACTGGTTCATCAACTCCAGTACCGGCAAGTCCGATCCCCACCAGGTGGAGGACTATCTCGATTACTTTGAATCGCTGTCGGTTCCCTTGCTGGAGTATTGTGTCAACCTGTCCGACAGTAATGTGAGTTTCTAGTACCAAAACATTTTTTATGAATATAGATCACCAAGGAAGTATCCCATTTCAGGGCAACACAGCCATGCACTATGCAGTCTCGCACGGCAACTTCGACGTGGTATCCATTTTGCTGGATTCTAAGGTTTGCGATGTAAACCAGATGAATAACGCCGGATACACATCGGTGATGCTCGTATCGTTGGCCAAGCTGAAGCAGCCTTCCCATCGCACAGTCGTCGAGCGACTGTTCAAGATGGCCGATGTCAACATACGGGCCAAGAAGGTAGGTAAGGGGCCCCAACGCCCGCTGATCTTGACCCCAGTAATAGCTGACCCCCGTTTACTCCCCTACTAACCGTTCCTCCGTCCCGATTTCTCCAACCACCCACAGCACTGCCAGACCGCTTTGATGCTCGCTGTGTCGCATGGTAACGAGGAAATGATCAATATGCTCCTGGACGCCGGGGCGGACATCAATATACAGGACGAGGACGGCAGCACGGCGCTGATGTGTGCCGCCGAACATGGACGTGCGGACGTGATCAAGACCCTGCTTTCGCATCCGGACTGTGATTCACTGGTCAACGATGTGGTGAGTTTGGGAGGATGACAGATAACCTGGGGTAACCACTTTTAAAATCAGAGATGCCGCATATTTTAATTCTGTTCAATACAAGCTTTTTTGAAATCTTAATTACTTCTTAAAACTCCTTGTAATTTAAAAATTGTTCTTCATTTGTTCTTACAATTTCCGCCCTTTTCTCGAGTGCCAGTTACCTTTTCTAGGACTAAGTGTCTGTTAAGAAATTTGACTTCCTCGAGCGTTTATAAGAGTTTGCTTTAATCAGAACAGAACAAGATTATGTGGTCGTTAACTTAACTTAACTTGTCGCTCAGATAACTGACTGCAACCTTAACGGCCACTCGAGAAAACAGCCTTAAAGGTTGGAACTTTTAGATCTCAACGTAGAATATTAAGTATTAAGTAGAGTATGTTTAAAATGAAATAACTAATATTTTTTGGAACAATTTACCCAATAATGTAGAATGCAAAATAAGCTTTTGTTCATGATTTTAAAAGTGATATTACCAATCCGTAAACTCCTCAACTGTAATGATTTATTTCTTCCCAGGACGGCAGTACGGCTTTCAAGATTGCATGGCAGGCCGGGCACCGGAATGAGGGGCTTCTCATCTACGTCCACGAACAGACGCTACGAGGCAAGCTGCCGAATCGTGGAGATGCCACCAGAAGCTCCCTGATTTCGCCCCAGCGCCACAAGCGCCAGCCATCGCAGTAGAGCCATATCGTATTAGCGGCCAAATAGACGAACAAACAGCTAGTGTCTAAGTTCTTAATTAGCATTTCGTAGAGCTGCCCCAAAACACATTCCATAGCGCTGAGGAAAGGCACAAATGCAGCTAACACTTTCATACATATATGTATATTGTATAATTGGAATTCGTTTGTCGTACGTTTTATTTATTTATACATCTAATATTAGTGCTAATGTGTAGTGTAACTCTAATTTCGATATTGATTAATCAACGAAAGCAGCAGACTCTTTATAATGTACATCTGATATCTGACACAAAACGATCAACTCTTGCAATTAAGTACTGCACAGGCCTGAGCTACCGATCTTAAAGTAGCCGACAAACCAACCAACCATATCAAGCAATCGACAATGCAACAAACGATATATACTAACCGCAAATAACAAACAATGAATCAAATTTAGAATTATTTTAACAAATCAAAAGGTTCATCCTTAGGAGGACAATGTGTATTTAATAGAAATTAAACAAGCTATTTTAAAAGAAATGTTTTTTCGAAATAAATAAATTCTTAAATAAAGAAAGTGTTTTTAAAATTAACTATGCTAAAGCTGACTTTGCCTATTAGGTCACCCGACCAAAAGTTTTTATATTTTATTTGGTTAGTTACCACGCTGAGTTTTATATTGCTTTCTAGACTTTGTTCATGGAGTAAATTCTTCGTCATTAGGTTAAAGCTAGAGATTTAGATACTGACATAAGCTTAATCTCTTGGTCGTCTACACATTTTTTTTTAACGGAAATGAGTTTCCTAACTAAGCACAAAGCGGAAACTTATTGAATTAAACCATTGTGGGCGGATTATTTTGGGAAAATAAATCTTCAATTCAATGTAAAATTAATCTTCAACTCATAAATTATTTACTTTTTTAATATCCAAGGCTAACATGACTATTTGTTGTAACAATTTATTTATTTGAAAGGACTTGTCCGGAAGACATTACTTAGTAAACTTCTTTTCCTATCCCAGAGATTTAGCTCATGTCAATGATCTTACGTTTTTGATACTCCAGCTCATACCGCCCTTTCCTCGTTACCGTGTTCTATAACTCCCAATGGCATGAGGGTTAACGCTATACCATCTTCAAGGTTGACCATTGGTTTCCTGGAGTTCAACGAGAACTCGTACTCGGAGAGGAGTAGAGCCAAAGCCAATCGCAATTGCAGCTGTGCAAATTGAATCCCTATACAGCTGCGAGCACCGACACCGAATCCAAACCAGGTGCCCTGTTCCTGCAGCGAATCCCTTGGTCCAGCCCATCGGTCTGGCTTGAATTCCTCTGGTTCCGGATAGATATCCGGATCATGGTGGATGGCATGTGTGGGAATAATAAGGAACAGCTCCTTGACCAGTATGTACTTGGGATGATCCGGAACTGTATAGTCATTTAGGGTGCGACGCAGGATGTAAGGTGTTATGGGATGCATTCTGAGAGTTTCGTTGATCACCTGACCCATGAAAGCCAGTGACTGAATGCACTCGTAATTAATGTTACCCTCATGCCGTTCAATAGCCTTCTTTAGCTCCTCCCTCACTCGGATTTGCAGTTCCGGATGTAGAGCGAGTTCATAGAGTACGTATGAAAGAGTATTAGCCGTTTGTTCGTATCCCGCCTTCAAGAAGACCACCGCATGGGCGGCCAATTCATTTTGCAGATGTAAGCCCAACTCCTTATCCGATTCATACTGATGGGTAATCAGCTCCAGAGCTTTGATCTCCATTAACAGCTGCAGATAGTCCTGATGGCGAACTCCCGAGCCCTCACGCTGTTCCACTATATTCGATAGGAGTTTCACAAAATAATCCTCCGCCTGCTTGGGCGTGCGACGCATGCGCAACAGTCGACAAAAGTTAGGAAACCGTATCATCATCAGGTTCATAAGGTAGCCATGTTTATGACTGCTCAAGGCCATCTCGGTCATCTGCTCAAAGTCGTCCAGGGGATACGACAATCTCTGCTGGGCATCCAGGCCAAAAACGCAATTGGCCAGGGCAGACAAAACGTAACGCCTCATGATCTTCTGTATGTGCACAGTGGAATGCGGCTGATTCATCAGGGTGGAGCTGACGGTCAGGAGAAGCTGTGCCGCCTCCTCATAGAGACAACCAAACAACCAGGACATGCGATCGCCTTCCAGACTGGGATCCAATTTCTGGCGCATCTCCTTCCAGCTCTGCCCCCGCAAGGCATAGAGATCCCCGGACAAAGGATCCGTCTTCTGGTTGCAGTACAGCCCCCGATCGTTGAAGTTCCAAAAGTCCTTGATCATTATCTGCCTGATCAGTTCCCGATCGAGGATCAAAGCTCGTGGCTGCAGCAGAGCATAGAATCCGCAGAATGGACCGCTTCCCTTGAACTTGTTGTATATGGCCGAGTAATGATTCGCCTTCATAGCATCCGTACTTAGTGACTGCGTCATTATTTGCCTAATGATAGGCCATAGCTTTTTGGGTCTTTCGTGCGGAATGTTCAGATAGCGCCAATAATCGCGCTGATACCGCGCCGCTATAATTAACAGAACCAGCAGCCCGAGCACCAACAGCCCAATGATCAGGAAAATGATCCACATGTTTTGCATTCTGTACGATCTCTGTTTGTTCTGAATCACATGCAATACACACACACACGTCTGAGGGGTATCCAAAATCACTGCCTCAACGGGGGAAGTTCCACTTCCTGACCGCCCCGCAATATCTTGCCACCCTTTCACTCTCACTCTCAGCTCTATCGCGATCCCGCTCTCTCGACCGTCAGGTAGTCGTAGTGTCACCAACTATGATCTAATGCATCGCTCCGGCGTTCTCGATGGGGTTACGTTCATTAACGAAGCGCACGATTCGACTGACTGAGAGTACTACGGAGAAAAGTAACTATTTACGATACTCGCTCCCCACTCCAGGTGCGAGCTTTTAATTTGTTTCTTTACCGCTTTTTCGAGTGCGCTACACTGTAGCTCGTCGGCTGGTGGGCGTCTGACTGAGGCCAGACGGACATATGATTATTATTACTTTATTTTTCAATGTTGGTGGCACCATCAGACAGTCACAGAAAACTCGTTTATGCGTCTTGTTAAATCTAAATAAACAAAATGTGCAATACGAATGCCATAAACATGTAAGTAATACTCGAAAGCCAAACAGAAAAATGATTATATAAAAAAATTTATTGACAATAGCATGATAAGATAGATTCCTTCTTTCAAAATTTTTACTATATATAAAAACGTACTTTATGGTTTATAGGTCGCTTCTCAGTCACCTTGGCGGGTCCAACACTCTTATCTGTAGACTTTAAATTTTATTTTCGTTTGTTATCAATTTTTTGGACAGAGTTTTAGTACACCCCTTTGTTGGGGCAATAATTTTTGGAACTTTTTAGTAAATAAATAAAGTATATACTCGTTTACTGTCCACCACTAAGACAAATGCTGATAACTTTAAAACTAGAACACTCTCGTTTTTTATGAGTACTTATCTACCATAACCTATACATTTTACGCCCAATTAACATTTAAATGCCTTGATTGCAAAAAAAAGCGACAAAAGAAAAGCTCACCCACAAAGCTGAAATAAGCCAAAATAAACAAAAAATCAAAAAGCTGCTGGTTTAATTACATGTTGTTGTTGGCCACATCCGCACTTGAAATCTAATCAACTGTCAAACAAATATGACCAAAAAGGCAAACAATGTCGTTGCCAGATCCATCAAATATCAGAACAGCTAATACCCATATCATTTTACGATGACGGTCGAACACGGTCTCTACTGATGAAGTAGCCCAATAGAGATACGACGGTTTTCAGGGGGGATTGTCCACCTACGTTGAGAGTATTGATAAGCGAAGGCTCGTCGGTATACAGTAGAACCTGCCTACCTGGTTGGAATGGTTAAGATCTTCTCTCTATTTGCCCTAAAACTTGAACTTGAACTTACAAGTTTTCACGATAAGAGCCTGTCTTTAACCAATTCTAGATCAAGATTAATAATTTGTTTCTTATCTTTTAAGCTTCTCGTTTTGGGTTGGTCTTGTAATATGCTAATGTTAGTAAAATACATAAAGAAATACCTTCTTAAAATTAAAAAAAAAACAAAGACCAAACAAAGAACAACATTTTCCATATAGTCAAAGTCATTAAGTTGTGGCAGGTTAGTATTGTTGTCGATAAGAAATAATCTCAAGCTGTGCAAGCAGTGGCGAGAAAAAATTTAGATGCAAGGGTGGTTTTAGACAATTATTTCGCATTCACCATGGTAAAAATCGTGGTACGATCGCAGCTTCAACGTACAAAACATCTGAGCATCCTTTAGGTAATTTCCTTCCAGCTTGCTACATATAAAATACTATAAAAAGACTATAATCTTTCGTTGACAGTGATAACGTTTATCGCCGACGGTGACTAAGCGAGCAGTTAGCAAGTAGTTTACTTATATGGGGATGCCTAAAACACTAGACGTTCTGATAAATCCCAGTCCGCCTCGTACAATAATCACTAGCTAATTATCCCTGGCAACATTGTGTATGGTGACATTTCTGATAACCAAAATAGATGCTGTTTGTACAATGTTTATACAAAATATTTCCAAGCAAACATCGGTGTCTTCATTATCTTTATAGACTGATCTTACTGTATGATTCTTGCTGTCTCACAGTTGCCCGTATAAAAGTAAACAAAACTGTAGATTAACTCTCACTTTTAATAAGTCTAAAAATGTCTCGTCATGCAAAGTAGGTAAGTTTCAGCATTTAAAAGCAGTTTGTCGATCATTTCCCGAATCAGTCGCTACCAAAGAGCATCAGCCAGAGTATGGCGTTAACATACATTCTCTTCCAAGTGGCGGTCGCCTTGCTGGCGATCGTTAGTTACTATCTTCATCGTAAATTAACATTCTTCAAACGTCGGGGTATTCCTTTCGAAACACCCCATCCGATCAGGGGAAACATGGCGGAACTAAAGAAAACAAAGAACTTTCACCAAATTTTCCAAGATCACTACGACAAATTCCGGGAGAGCAAAGCACCATTTGTTGGGTTCTTCCTTTTCCAGAATCCAGCCGCTTTTGTTATTGATCTGGACCTGGCCAAGCACATCCTGGTCAAGGACTTCTCCAACTTCTCTAACAAAGGAATTTACTATAACGAAAAAGATGATCCCATTTCCGCACATCTCTTCAATCTGGATGGCCCTCAGTGGCGTTTGCTGAGGAGCAAATTATCCTCGACCTTCACGTCCGGCAAAATGAAGTTTATGTATCCGACAGTAGTTTCCGTGGCCGACGAATTTATGACGGTGATGCACGAAAAGGTATCCAAAAACTCTGTGCTGGAAATTCGTGATCTGGTATCCAGATTTACGGTCGATGTGATCGGAACCTGTGCCTTTGGCATTAAGTGCAACAGTCTGCGGGATGAAAACGCCGAGTTTCTCTATTTCGGAAAGAAGTCTTTTGTGGACCAGCGACATGGTACTCTAGTGAACGGCCTTCTGCGCAGCTATCCCAAATTGGCAAAGAGGTTGGGTTTCGTTCGAACTCCGCAGCATATTCAGGATTTCTACCGTAGAATTGTCACAGAGACTGTTGCGGTTCGAGAAAAGGAGAATATCAAACGGAACGATTTCATGGACATGCTCATTGAAATGAAGAATCAAAAGGAAATGACTCTGGAGAATGGCGAAGTTGTCAGAGGACTGACCATTGAGGAGGTCCTTGCCCAAGCCTTTATATTTCTTATAGCTGGCTTCGAGACATCCTCCTCCACCATGGGATTTGCATTATACGAACTGGCCAAGAACCCGTATATCCAAGATAAGGTCAGAGCTGAGGTGGAGGATGTCCTAGAGCAACATAGCCAACAGTTCACCTATGAGTGCACCAAGGATCTGAAGTACCTTAATCAGGTTATAAATGGTAAGATACATTATCTATAATGACAGCATCCTACTGATTTTCTAATCTCCCCGCAGAAACTCTTCGACTCTATACCATTGTACCGAATCTGGATCGAATGGCCGCTAAGCGCTACGAAGTTCCCGGCCATCCGAAATTCGTCATCGAGGCTGGTCAGTCGGTCATCATTCCATCATCTGCCATTCACCATGATCCCAGCATCTACCCCGAACCCTACGAGTTCCGGCCTGAGCGATTCTCCCCCGAAGAATCGAGTAGTCGTCCTTCAGTAGCCTGGTTGTCTTTTGGAGATGGTCCTCGCAACTGCATTGGACTGAGATTCGGACAGATGCAGGCCCGCATTGGACTCGCTCTGCTCATCAAGAACTTCAAGTTCTCCACCTGCTCGAAAACGCCAGATCCCCTGATCTACGATCTTCGCTCATTTGTACTCGGTGTAAAAGACGGTATCTATCTCAACGTAGAGGCAGTCTAACTGAAAAGATGAGAGCCATTAAATCGGTGCCAAAGAAATTGATTTGTATTCTGTCTAGCCTAGCTCACAAATAATTATGTTGAGGCAGGTTGAAGCCAGATTGGTCTACACCCAATCTTTGGTTTATTGGCAATCAACATAAGTGCTCCCTTTCTAATGGGTATTTCTTAGGTATAGTTATAGTTTTTAAGTTTAATAAACGTATAATAAATTAGTAATCTATACGTTATATACCGGCAATCAGCTTGCTAATAACTTGTAGCTCTGTTCAGAATTCCTACAAACATAAGCAAAAAGTGGATAGATTGCGATAGCTTTTACTGTGATTGTCGGTCACAATGACTTAAGAGTTTTGTTCAGGTATATTTAAAAGCGTTGGCAAAGCTTTGACACTCTCAGTTGTTGGCAAACGTTCAACAAGTTTGCAAACGATTACGGCAATTTTTCCATATTCGTAAACAAAGCGTGTGAGTCATGGCCGTGGGAACTGTCCTAGTGACAGCATTGCTGATGCTTCTTGGTTACCTGTTGGTGAAATTGCGTAGCACCATGAGGTACTGGCAGGAGTTGGGAATTCCCTGCGAAGAGCCTCACATCCTGATGGGAAGCATGAAAGGAGTACGAAGCACACGATCGTTTCACGAGATCTGGATGAGCTACTACAAGAAGTTCCGTGGAACCGGACCCTTTGCTGGCTTCTATTGGTTCCAGCGCCCGGCTGTTTTCGTCCTGGAAACATCTCTGGCAAAACAGATCCTGATCAAGGACTTCAACAAGTTCACGGACCGAGGCTTTTTTCACAAACCCGAGGACGATCCATTGTCTGGCCAGTTGTTCTTACTAGATGGCCACAGGTGGAAGTCCATGCGAAATAAGTTATCTTCGACCTTCACCTCCGGAAAGATGAAGTATATGTTCCCCACTGTTATCAAGGTGGGTCATGAGTTCATCGACGTTTTCGGCCAACATGTGGAAAAGAACCCCATTACTGAGGTTAGGGAGTTTTTGGCCCGGTTCACCACTGACGTAATAGGCACTTGCGCCTTTGGCATCGAGTGCAGTAGTTTAAAGGACCCCGGAGCGGAGTTCCGAACGATGGGTCGACGATCCGTAACAGAGCATCGTCTCAGTTCTGTAGGAATCGGCTTTGTGAATAGCTTCCCCAACCTGGCACGCCGACTACACATGAAAATGACAGCGGAGGCCGTAGAAAAGTTCTTCATGCGCATCGTAAAGGAAACAGTGGCTTTCAGGGAGCAGAATAATATCCGTCGAAATGATTTCATGGATCAGTTAATCGACTTGAAAAACAAGCCACTAATGATGTCCGAATCTGGTGAGAACGTTAACTTAACTATTGAGGAGATTGCAGCGCAAGCTTTTGTGTTCTTTGCGGCTGGATTTGAAACCTCATCGACTACGATGGGATTCGCGTTGTATGAGTTGGCCCAAAATCCGGATATCCAGACCAGAGTGAGGGAAGAGGTCCTGGAGATTTGGGAAAAGTACAAGGGAGATTTATCCTACGAAAGTGTACAGGAACTTGTCTACCTTAATCAAGTGATATCTGGTAAGGTTTGAAACATTTGCAAAATGCTTATTACTAAATAATTTTGTATGTTACAGAAACTCTTCGTCTGTACACTGTACTTCCCGTCCTAAATCGCGAATGCTTGGAGGACTTTGTGGTCCCTGAAAACCCCAAGTATGTTATCAAGAAGGGAATGCCCATCCTGATTCCTGCCGGAGCCATGCACCGCGATGAGAGACTTTACCCGAATCCGGACACGTTCGATCCGGAAAACTTCTCTTCCGACCGCGTCAAGGAGCGAGATTCCATAGAGTGGCTTCCTTTCGGCGATGGGCCAAGAAACTGCATCGGAATGCGATTTGGCCAAATGCAGGCACGGATTGGACTGGCTCTTCTGATCAAAGACTTCAGGTTCTCAGTTTGCGAGAAGACTACAATTCCCATAAAATACGACAAACAACAGTTCCTCATTTCAAGTGAATCTGGTATCACCCTTAAGGTTGAACGAGTGTAACACTATTGTTTCTACATTATTACCACCATATAAATCGATAAAAACTACTTAAGAATTTACTTAAAGCAAAAGCCAAGTCAATCGGCAAGTCATGCTGGCAATATAAAAACCCAATGGTTGCGTAGCTTTGTTGGCGGTCAACTTCTCATTTTTATAAGCTTCTCTTTTTACAAGCTAAACACACTTTACACCATCGACAATCCGACTGATGAAAGGATACGCCTAAAAGTAGACTATGGCTATAAAATTATTATCTTCCGAGATTACTTTTGTGTAATAAGCAAAGAAAAGAAGGCTTTTAAAATGTTAGGTGTGCATAATAACATCAACAGCAGTCTACTAACCCTTCCATGATGTTAATACAAATCTGTAATCGCTGTCAAGGGAACCTAGTTCTATTTACTACTATTACTTATATCTCAGTCGAGGTTAGTTAGTTGCCTTAAAATGGTCGTAGGAATTCGTACTAATTACTAGTTTCACATAATAACAAGCTTAAAACGTCATTAATATATGGATTCGATTTTAATTATCTTAATTACTTCGCCAACTTGCTGACTTTCAGATGAATTCCGCCCTTTGAACTCAGTAGAATATCGTCGGCCCTATATTCTAGAGGTACAACAGTTTTGGTGGGGTGCATTTCGAACTTGAAGTTGTGGATGAGCAGGGCCATTCCCACGACGACCTGCATCCGTCCAAAGCGGAGACCAATGCAGTTTCGGGGACCCTCTCCAAATGGCAAGAATGTGCAAGCGGGACGCTTTTTAACCTGATCCTCATCGAACCGCTCTGGGATGAACTTCTCTGGTTCGGGGTAGAACTCGGGATCATGGTGGATGGCCCAGGTGGGCACAATTACTCCAGTGCCTTCTTCAATGTAATACTTGGGATTGCTATGCTCATAACGTTTAGTTGCAATGCGAACTAAGTGACCCACTACAGGACGTTTTCTCATGGTCTCTGCGAAAGTAAGGCAAATAAAATGCATTTTAGTAGTAAAATAACGTACAATACAAATTTAAACTCACCATCAATGACCTTTTCCAAATATATCATCTCTCGCATGCTGTCGTAGTCTAGTTTTCCATTATGTTTCTCCAGAACGCTATCCACTTCCGTCCTTAGTTTATCCTGAATATCCTGATTGGACGCCAGCTCATAAAGAGCGAATCCCATTGTTGTAGAACTAGTCTCAAATCCAGCCAGGAAGAATATAAAAGCCTGGGCGGCGATTTCATTAAATGTTAAACCATTTTGCTTGTCGCCATTATCGTATTTTAATTTCATATCAATTAGCATATCCATAAAATCGTTTCGTTTCACTTGGTTCTTTACGCGGTAATTCACGGTATTCTTAACGATATTCATGTAAAAGTCTTCGACCTTTTGGACATTAGCCTTCATACGCAACTTGGCAGCCAATTTCGGGGCTCCAAACAGAAACAAATCCAAGGACTTTCCATAACGTCGTTCGGTAATGGCAGCAGTTCCCATTTGAACAAAATCTGCCTTGGGATCCGACAAGCTGTGGCAATCCAAGCCGAAGGCACAACTTCCGATGACATCGGCGGTGAAACGGGCCAGTATGTCAGTGATCTCCAAGGAGTCCTTACTTTCGGAAACCTTCTTATCGAATACCCGAATCATTTCATCACCCACGTTCAAAATGTTGGGGAACATGGTCTTCATTTTGCCAGAGGTAAATGTTGGGGTCAGTTTCTGGCGCAGGGTTTTCCACTTCTGACCCTCGATGTTCACCAGGTGAGCGCTCAGCGGGTCATCTCGTTCGTTGTGGAATGTACCGCGATCGTGGAACTTGTCAAACTCGCGAATCAACACAGTCTTGGCGAAATCAATATCGGTGACAACTGCGATCTTTTTGAAATACATATAGAATCCCACAAACGGTCCATCGGTCTTATTCTTATACTTGAAGTAGGTTTGCTTGAAAATATCCGATAGTTGCATAGTTTTCATCAACTCTCTAGTATTTCCGAATGGAATTTCGGGTACATCGTGGGGAATTCCGCGTCTTTTCCAGTAGTTAAAGTGCTGATGCACAAACCAAGCGGCGAGGGTTAGAGCACCGACGAGCAGTACGATTAGAACGGCCATCACGATTGAACAGTACTAAGGACGGGCCTGCTCTTTTATACCCCATTTGCCTTCTCTTTGCAGTCACCTGAGTCTTTCTAAAACGATAAAGTAAGAGAAACAAAGTCCGATTCGTATCGTAAAACGCCGACTAAGCGTTAGGTTTTATTAACAACAGCTTCGTAAAATGCTCTCTTGAAAATTCCCTTGAATTATTAAAAATATAAGGTTTACTTTACTTAAATATAACAACTCCACTGCTGCATTATCCAGTTTACTATTTAGGCTTAGTCTACTTCTAGTACAATTCTTTATCTTACTTTTTAGTTTTTATGAATGAGTAAATGCAAGTCATCGTTATGAGTGCTCTTTTTCTTTACGCTAAGCATGACTCTGCAATATATTACCTTAGCTCATACTAATCTTACCAAGTCTACAAGCCGCAAAAGGTAAAAGTTCAATTACGAACAAGGTGTAATATATTAAAACACATGCAAAACTAAATCAACCAGGTTCAATAACACTGTCCAACATTTTTAAGGTTTTTGGTAAGTGCACGTGAACGCATAGGTGGTGAGGAATGTGATCCAAATAATTAAGCTGCAAAATAAATTAAACTAAAAAAAAAGTTCAAAATTGGTATTAAGAATTTACATTCTAGAGTTAATGACCCTAATGACCCAGTAGATAAAAGTCAAATGTGTAAAATGTAAAGTAGATAGAAATGTAAGCTTCGATGTATCTAGCAAGAACATCGTCAATAACGTAACAGCCTGTAGATAAAAGTTAAACGTGTCAGATGTAAAAATTTAAAGTAGATAGAAATGTAAACATTAATGTTTCGCCTCTACTTGAAGGTTTATTTATTTTTAAGTCGGTAAGCTGAGTAACGGGTATCTGATAGTCGAGGCACACGAATCTTTCAAAAAATCATATATAATTTTTTAAAACTCATTAATGACTTCTTATTGGCCCTTTGTTTTAATTTTTTTTTTATCATTTGTAAAGATAATTAAAGTCGGGACCTAGAAAAGGTAATCAATAAAAAGAAAACGTTTTTTGTATTATACCATAAGATCATATTCAGCATATCTTTTGGAGAAATCAAAAATATATTTGGATAAGGTTAATAGTATTGATTGGTTTATAAACTGGGTATGTAAACAAAACTTAAATATGTTAGGCTTAAAAGTTTCAAATACTTTTAACGAAGCCTTTATAATAACTGTTCCCAGTTGATAGTTTGATCCGACGTTCTTGACCACGGGGGTGATGATTTTTCCATTGAAAGTAAATGAACTATCTGGATCCAATTCTTCATGTGTTATCAGATAGCTTCTGATATTTTCCGTCATGTTATTATTTATAAGCTCACCAAGTCTAATCTCACTTTGTTTTTACGCCGCCATCGTAATAAGCTTTGTGAGAAGTTTTCATGTTTTAAATCTGGTTTTTCAATAAAACAAGTCTAGAGTAGTTTAGATATAGGTTTCTATATTATACATCCTATTGCTATTGAGAATATAAAAATGAATTCTCAATAGTGCACCATTATTTAATATTAGTCGTAACGACTTTTTGACTTCAGCCAAACCTATTTTGAAACCTGTTCTAATTAGACCAGGCCATAAATAGAATGGGTGTGATTAACCAATAATTATTCTATTCTCTACACATTGAATAAATATAAACAAATTACAATGTTATCTCATGAATTGCTATGAGCTCATGTTCTCAATTTACAAATTGACTGATTCCCATGATAGAAAAACTTTTACATAAGACTGAGGGTGGGGAAAAGCTAAAACTTAACTGCATGTGAAAATTATCAGTAGTTACTATTTTTTATTGACCTAACTGCGTCGTTATCGCAGGGCCCTCAATAAAATCATTATTGTGTTTTATTATCTTTATGTCTTTCCAATCCTACTGACTTTTAAATGAATTCCACCCTTCGAACTCAACAGAATATTATCAGTCCTGTATTCTAGGGGTACGACAGTCTGTGTAGGATGCAACTCGAACTTGAAATTGTGGATGAGCAGGGCCATTCCCACGACGACCTGCATCCGTCCAAAGCGGAGACCAATGCAGTTTCGGGGACCCTCTCCAAAGGGCAGGAAGGTGCAAGCGGGACGCTGTTTAACCTGATCCTCATCGAACCGCTCTGGGATGAACTTCTCTGGTTCGGGGTAGAACTCGGGATCATGGTGGATGGCCAAGGAGGGCACAATCACTCCAGTGCCTTCTTCAATGTTATACTTTGGATTGCTGTGCTCATATTGTTGAGTTGCAATGCGGATTAAGTGGCCCAATACGGGACGTTTTCTCATGGTCTCTGGAGATGATACAAATATGAATTTCAGTAGGGAAATAAGGAAAAATATGTTTGGTTGAGCGGCTATTTAAGAAACTCACCATCAATGACTTTTTCCAAATAGGTCATCTCTCGCATGCTGTCATAGTCCAATTTTCCATTACGTTTCTTCAGAACGCTATCCACTTCTGTCCTTAGTTTATCCTGAATATCCTGATTGCACGCCAACTCATAAAGAGCGAATCCCATGGTAGTAGAGCTAGTCTCAAAACCCGCCAGGAAAAATATAAAAGCCTGGGCAGCGATTTCGTTAAAGGTTAGGCCATTTTCCTTATCGCCATTATCGTATTTTAATTTCAAATCAATCAGCATGTCCATAAAGTCATTTCGTTTAACCTTGTTCTTCACACGATAGTCAACAGTATCCTTGATGATGTTCATGTAAAAGTCCTCGACCTTCTGGACACTCTGCTTCATGCGCAGTTTGGCCGCCAATCTTGGGGCTCCGAATAGAAACAGATCCATCGACTTTCCATAACGTCGTTCGGTAATGGCAGCAGTTCCCATTTGAACAAACTCCGCCTTGGGATCTGACAAACTGTGACAATCCAAACCGAAGGCACAGCTTCCGATGACATCAGCGGTGAAACGGGCCAGTATATTTGTAATCTCCAAGGAGTCCTTACTCACTGTAGACTTTTGATCAAATACCTTAATCAGATCATCACCCACGTCCAAAATGGTGGGGAACATGGTCTTCATTTTGCCAGAAGTAAATGTGGGGGTTAATTTCTGGCGCAGGGTTTTCCACTTCTGACCCTCGATGTTCACCAAGTTAGCGGTCAGCGGGTCATCTCGCTCGTTGTGGAATATACCGCGATCATGGAACTTGTCAAACTCGCGGATCAACACAGTCTTGGCAAAATAAATATCGGTGACAATTACCATCGTTTTGAAATACATATAAAATCCCACAAACGGTCCATCGGTCTTGTTCTTATACTTAAAGTAGGTTCGCTTGAAAATATCCGATAGTTGCATAGTTTTCATCAGCTCGCTAGTATTGCCGAATGGAATTTTGGGGGCATCATGAGGAATGTCGCGACGCTTCCAGTAGTTAAAGTGCTGATGCACAAACCACGCAACGAAGGTAAGAGCACCGACTAACAACACGATCAGAACTGCCATTTCGAAACGACTGAATAGTCCAAATACGGGGACCGGCTTTTATAGACGAGGTCTACCCGTTTTGCCCATCTCTTCACAGTCACCTGACTCTCTTTACGTCATAGCAGCGTTATTTTGCACTCAAGAATATTAGTTCTCTTAAGGTTTTCCTATTACATTTTCCCCTTTTTCATACTATACTAAAAACTTAAATTTCTACTTACATTTGTTACTTAGCGGTATATTTAATCTTGATTAATGGTATAACTAAACTAGATTATACCCTGTCCGAGAGTATTTTGACTATAATCAAAATTTTGTAACGCACTAGCTTACTTTTGCGAAAGTAATTCCACCTGTATCAGACTAATTTTAAATTTCAGTCTTTGTTAATCGAATGTTAAAATAATTCGCAAGCTCTTTGGTGTTCTTGTTTTCTTTTCATTGTTTTCCCTTGTTTACGTAAAGCTTACACATTGTATCTCTTTTATCTACAAACTATTGCAATTTACACTCTTAATTTCAGAACGCTTTAAATACTTTTTAATGAATGGACAAGTGCGAGTCATCGTTACTCGTGCCTTTTTGGTTTAAATTAGATGATGCAAGCTCTTATAATTACTGTTCTCAGTAATATTTTCGAGGCAATGGCTATTACTCGAATTTATTTTTCACTTTCGTTTTCTCTTTATATGTATGTTTGAAAACGGGGTTACAATTTTCGTGTTGTCTCTTCCCACTGATGCTGTCTAAATCATAAGAACGCAAATTGAATACAGCGTTGAAGATAAGTGGAATTTAAGCCGTGTCATAAAAAACTTATACCATTTTTGTAAGGGTCAGGCGCTACGCCAAAATAAGTTGGGGTAGGTTCGTTAGGTTAGTAGTATTCAAAGTTGGGCGCTCTTAAAAATTCTTTAGATATTAGAATTCATCTCTTCAAAAGAGAAATTCTCCGTAGAACACAAAAGAGAAGCAATATTTTTTTTCAATCAAATAAAGTTATATACATTTCATTTAAACAAATCTAACAAAACACATGGTCTCTCTTGCTTTTTAATGAATTCGTTCAGCTAGCAAGTGGAGCTTTCATCAGTATGTTTTTGAAGCTCAACTGGCCTGCATTCGCGAAATTTTTCGGAGGCTGATTATTTTTTAACGCACCCAAGCTGATGTCATGAGTGTTTACATTTATCTATTGACAATTGTCGTAGTGCTAGTGGGATATCTAGTATTGAAATGGCGTCGTACCCTGAAGTACTGGCAGAATCTGGGCATTCCCTGCGAGGAACCCCACATCCTGATGGGAAGTCTGACGGGTGTGCAAACTAGTCGAACATTCTGTGACGTTTGGTTGGAGTACTACAATAAGTTTCGTGGTACTGGCCCCTTCGCGGGTTTCTATTGGTTCCAAAGACCTGGGATACTTGTGCTGGATACCTCGTTGGCAAAGCTCATCTTGATTAAGGAGTTCACCAAATTCACGGACCGTGGATTCTATCACAATACGGAGGACGATCCCTTGTCGGGACAACTGTTCTTGTTAGACGGCCAAAAGTGGAAATCTATGAGAAACAAGCTATCCTCTACATTTACATCTGGAAAAATGAAGTATATGTTTCCCACCGTTGTGAAGGTGGGACATGAGTTCATAGAAGTGTTTGGCCAGACAATGGAAAATTCACCCATTGTAGAGGTTAAGGACATTCTGGCCCGATTCAGTACAGATGTGATCGGCACCTGCGCATTTGGCATAGAGTGCAGTAGTCTTAAAGATCCGGAGGCCGAATTTCGGGTGATGGGTCGACGAGCCATATTCGAGAACCGCCATGGACCTATTGGAATTGCGTTTATGAATAGCTTTCAGAATCTGGCCCGCAAGCTTCATATGAAATTAACCATAGAGGAAGCCGAACGCTTTTTCCTGCGAATCGTAAAAGAAACAGTGGCTTTCCGAGAGCAGAATAATGTCCGTCGCAACGACTTTATGGATCAGTTAATCGATTTAAAAAACAATCCACAGACAAAGTCTGAGACTGGGGAAAGTGTGAATCTCACGATCGAGGAGATAGCAGCTCAGGCATTTGTCTTTTTTGGGGCTGGCTTTGAAACCTCATCGACTACCATGGGATTCGCCCTGTATGAACTAGCCCAGCATCAGGACATTCAGGATCGGGTGAGGGAAGAGTGCCAGGAGATTTTCGCCAAGTGCAACGGCGAGTTAACTTACGAAAGTATGAAGGACATGGTATATTTGGACCAGGTTATATCGGGTGAGTATTGGACATATAATTCACTAAGCCCAAATAACTTTTTAATTCTCAAAGAAACTCTTCGCCTGTACACCGTTCTTCCTGTCTTGAATCGCGAATGCCTGGAGGATTTTGTGGTTCCCGATAGCCCCAAATATGTAATTAAAAAGGGAATGCCCGTTTTGATTCCTTGTGGAGCCATGCACCGCGATGAAAAGCTATATGCCAATCCAAATACCTTTGACCCCGACAATTTCACCCCCGAACGCGTCAAAGAACGCGATTCCGTGGAGTGGCTTCCCTTTGGAGAAGGTCCAAGAAACTGCATCGGCATGAGATTTGGTCAGATGCAGACTAGGATTGGATTGTCTTTCCTTCTCAAGGACTTCAAGTTTTCCGTATGCGACCAGACTACAATACCAATGGTATACAACAAAAAGACTTTCCTAATATCAAGTGAGACCGGTATCTTCTTAAAAGCTGAACGAGTCTAAGATTTATTTTGTTAAAACATTCAACTGTACTAAATCTTTGAACCTTTACGTAAGGGACGAGTTACTAAATCTACACACTTGTATAGAACAGTTTAGCAGACACATGTTAACGTCGTCAAACCGGATAGTGACTAACCGCGGGCAAATGGTTTTAGATTACTAATTATCATTAGTTGTCTTTCAATTAACTGATTATGAAAAACAAAAATAAATTCTTATCAATACTAACCACAAACTTTTATTATATAAATAACAGAGAATCTATATTCTATACTTTGTTAATGCTAAGTTATGTTTCTAAATCAAACCCGTCGAGGTCTTACGTAAAGTCTGAGGATCTTTTCACAAGAATACAATTTTTTGGTATGAATAATTTCAGTGCTTCACTATCTTGCTGACATTAAGGTTAATCCCACCTTCGGAGCTCAGCAAAAAACTTTTGATATTGTACTTGACCGGAACCGTTGTCTTAGTGGGGTGCAACTCGAATTTAAAATTGTGAATGAGCAGGGCCATTCCAACGACGACCTGCATGCGTCCAAATCGAATGCCTATACAGTTCCGAGGACCATCCCCAAATGGCAGAAAAGTGCATTGGGGCCGTTGTTTTATTTGTTCCTCATCAAAGCGTTCTGGTATGAACCTTTCCGGTTCCGGATAGAACTCTGGATCGTGGTGGATGGCTAGGGTCGGCACCAGAACTCCAGTGTTGGCTTCAATGAAGTATTTTGGATTTGTGTGCACATAGTCTTTAGTCGCACTTCGGACCAGATGTCCCACCACAGGATGTTTTCTTAGGGTTTCTTAAAAGGGAATTTAGAAATACAAATTGTACCAGGTAGTATAATAAGCCATGAACCTACCATCGATGACCTTTTCCAGATAAGTCATCTCCCGCATGCTGTCATAGTCCAATTTTCCATTATGTTTCTTTAGAACGCTATCGACTTCTGTTCGTAGTTTATCCTGAATGTCCTGATTGCTGGCCAGCTCATATAGGGCAAATCCCATGGTGGTAGAGCTAGTTTCAAAACCTGCCAGGAAGAATATGAAGGCTTGTGCAGCCACTTCGTTGAATGTAAGGCCATTTTGCTTATCACCATTGTCGTATTTTAGCTTTATATCGATCAGCATATCCATGAAATCGTTCCGGTTTATCTTGTTCCTTACCCTATAGTCAATGGTCTCCCTGACAATATTCAAGTAAAACTCCTCTATCTCCGGGGGAAGTGTCTTTATTCCCAACCTCGCTGATAGTTTTGGCGCTCCGAAGATGAGCAAGTTCACCAGTCTGCCATGACGGCGTTCGGTAATCGCCGAGTTTCCCATTCTGACGAATTCCGCCTTGGGATCCCGCAAACTATTACATTCTAGCCCAAAAGCGCAGATTCCAATCACATCGGCTGTAAATCGGGCTACGAGATCGGTCACTTCCAGAGTTTGCGGAGAACTTGAGATCTTCTCATCAAATACCCGTATCAGTTCCTCGCCCACGTTTAAGACTGTGGGAAACATGGTCTTCATTTTTCCAGACGTAAAGGTTGGGGTCAGCTTTTGACGCAGGTTTTTCCACTTTTCACCCTCGATGGCGGTCAGATTACTTGTCAGTGGATCGTCCTTTTCGTTGTGATAGACTCCGCGATCGTGGAACTTTTCAAAATCTTTAATCAGCACGGTTTTCACAAAATCAATGTCGGTTATCACGATAAATTTCTTTGCAAAAACGTAGAATCCCACAAAAGGGCCGTCGGTCTGGTTCTTGTATTTAAAATAGGTCCGCTTGAGAATGTGGGACATTTGCATTGTCCTCTGGAGTTCGACGGTGTTTCCGAACGGGAAGTTGGGTGGATCATGGGGAATTCCCCGACGCTTCCAGTACGTATAAAGCTGGTGAACCCACCATACGGCAAGGCTGAGAGCACCGACCATCAGCACTAGTAGAACAGACATTTTGGGAACACTAAATTGGTAAACTGAGAATGCGTTACTTATATTGAGTTCGATATAAAAGAGCTTTGGGCTTTCATATCGCGCACCGCTGTATTCTAATTAAATGAATCACGAATCATAATGAAAGCTACTCCGAATATAGTAAAACTTTAAGTGTTGGTGGTTTTATGGAGCATACTTTCTTAAATAAGGCTACCTAAAATTTATAACTTAGCATTACTTTCTTTTTCTATTTATGAATTTTCTAAGTAATAAATAGATCCGAAAACAAAATAGTAATTGTAATGTGTCCAGTGCGGAACCGTTACTCCTTCCCAAATGTCTTAAAACCCAAGTTGGATATAAGCGGCTATTTATAAAGGAAATATTTTTGTGTATTTTTAGGTCGCGACTGGACAGAAAGCAGTTCTTCATTCTGAACCATAAACTCTAATACTATGTTTAAAAAGGTACAAATGTAAGTATTTTTCCTTGTATAAACAAGGAACGGCAGTTTTTAAAAGGCACAAGGTAAACAATTTTTCTTAGTTTTTAAGAATTACATATAAACCTTAGGTAAAATCAACTTTTGAGTACCTGCATTTCTGGGAACAATATATTTATGAATACAAAAAATTAACAAAAGTACAAATTATCTAAAGCCCCATTTAAAAGAAAACCTTAACATATTTTAAAATACTTTTAAACATACAAACCATACTTTTAAAACATATACCGCTCTCGGAGCTCAACAGAAAGTTCTTCATTTTGTATTTGATGTGGACTGAAGTCTTAGTGGCATGCAAATCGAATGAGCAGAGCCATTCCAACTGCGACCTGTATCCATCCCAATCTAAGTCCAATACGGATTCGAAGGGCGGGAAAGCGCCCTCCTGGATAAAACTCGAGATCATATTGGATGCCCGGAATGGGCACCATAACTCCAGTGCCGGGTTATATGGATGACTTAGGACTGGGACTTACGGTTTACGACTAGTTCCAAATCTTCATCACTCAAATTTACTCTTGTACACTCTTTAATTTTTACACCCTTGCAGAGGGTATTCTAATTTTTATAAAAATTTACACTTATAAGTATAAAATATTTTATTTTGATCGGCCTCATAAAAGCATTTCCATACACTACATTAATATTGTTAGCAATCTCATTTCGAAAGCTTCTCAACTCTAAGGAGAATTCCATTCTCCGCAGACAGAAGAATGCTCTTCACGACAACCTTCATGGGTATCTGCGTCTCCGGGGCGACACTAAACTTATAGCCTCTAATCAGGTAGGCCAGTCCCACGCAGGTTTGCATCAACCCAAATCGAAGACCAATGCAGTTACGGGGTCCTTCCCCAAATGGAAGCCAGGTGCACGCGGGTCTCGCAGCGATTGCCTCCTCCGTAAAACGCTCCGGCTTAAATTTCTCGGGTTCGGGATATATTTCTGAATCATAATGAATGCCAAGAGCTGGAATCACAACTATAGTGCCCTTGGCAATAAAGTACTTTGAATCTTCCGGTGAAAAGTCTGTCTCAGTCATTCTCGTAAGATGAGCCAAAACTGGATACTTGCGAAGGGTCTCTGGAAGCAAACGTAATGATTAATATTTCATCAGACGTCATCAAGAAAAAAAATAATAATACCAGTCGAATGATAATTAATTATTAGAACATAAAAAATGTTTAAGAAACTTACCCATAACAACCTGCTCCAGATACTTCATCTCTTTGATTCCCTCGTAGGTGAACTCGTTGTTGTGCTTGCCCAGAACATTTGTAATCTCCTCCCTAAGTCTATCCTGAACATCCTGATTGCGGGCCAGTTCGTATAGGGCGAATCCCATGGTCGTAGAACTTGTCTCGAAGCCAGCCACAAAGAAAATAAAAGCTTGGGCTAGTAGCTCGTTGAAGGTAAGACCATCCTCCGAGTTTCCAGCCTGCTCTTTCTGGTACATTTCGATTAAGCTGTCCATAAAGTCATGCCTCTTCTCTTTGGTCTTCAATCGGTAGTCGATTGTATCTCTTACAATTTTAGTGTAAAAGTCCTCCACTTCCTGAACATTCAATTTGAGGCGCAAGCGGCGAGATAACTTTGGGAAACCAAATAGAAAGAAATCGAGCATTCCTCCATAGCGACGATCGGTGATCGCCCGTTTGCCAATGGTTACAAAGTCCGCCCTTGGGTTGTTAAGACTGTTGCAATTAAGGCCGAACGCGCAGTTCCCGATTACATCAGCTGTATAGCGGGCCACTAGATCCACAATTTCAAGAACTTGGCCTTGACCTGAGGTAGTTTTACCACTGAAGATCTTCTCCATTTCCTCACCAACCTTTACAACAATAGGAAACATGTTCTTCATTTTGCCGGACGTAAAAGTGGGCGTTAGTTTATGCCTTAAGTGTCGCCACTTTTGGCCTTCAATGCTGAACACGGTAGCCGAGAGTGGATCATCGATCTCATTGTAAAAAACACCCCGATTCTCAAAGTGATTAAAGTCCTTGATCAACACTCTCTTAACCAATTCCAAGTTTGTAATTACAGCAGTTCTGGTGAAAAAGAAGAAGAAGCCAGCGAATGGATAGTCCGAGCCCTTGTACTTCAAGTAGTAGTCCCGGAAAATCTTCGCGATGTGTCGCTTCTTGGGCCAGTCCTTGATATTCCCGTAAAGTGGATGGGGCACATCGTGCGGAATACCCCTCCTCTGCCAATATCCATGACGTCGGCGGGCCACGAACAAAAGCAGCGACACCAAAAGCGCGACTAGCGACAGCAACAGCGACATTTCTCGATCAGGTTCCGCTCTATACTGAGTTTGAAATCGGTAAGCTATGGGGTTTATAAGGAGAACGTTCTCTTTCAGTCTCTATTATTGCACTCTTATCATTTTGATAGGGGCGTTTATTTCTGTTTCTGCATAGGAATGCCTTATAGTACGATGACTATCCACTGAAACACCTAAACACATTTCACGTTAACTAAGGTACACCTGATAATATATATAACCATATATTAACTAATGAGAGTTTTTGTTTATGTTTACTGAGAGAAGCGCATTTCAGGTTTATAAATATAACAATTGCGGTTACGTAATTTGATCGATAATAAAAATAATACTTTGACTTTATTGTATGCTCGCTAAAGCATAATAATAATAATATTGCAAGTTTTATTATACCTGTTTCTACAAGATGACCATGTTTCGCTAACCTAATGAATCAGAGTATTTTCAGGATAGATTGCTTGTGTTTGTAAGAGGGTTCAATGTTCTTTTTATCTAATGCCCCGGGTTTTTTTAAAGTTTCCGAAATCTCAGCGCTTATACGGACAGACAAACAGATGGGCATGGCTGGAACATCTCGGCTAGTGATGCTGTTCAAGCATATACATATATACTTTATAAGGTCTGAAACGCTTCCTTCGACCTGTTACATACTTTCCGACAAATACAATGTACCCTTTACTTTACTGACCTTTACGGGTATATATATATTAATATGCTGTATTCGTTTCTCTTGTTCTCAAGAGTTATACTGTAAACATATTTGTAAGAGAGTAAAACCTCATTCGAATTATTTTCTTTTTACTGTAGCTATTTTTACTATGGTAGCTAATTTATAAAATTGTATTCGTAGTTCTGAAATCCCATTAGTACTCGAGTTTATTTATACTTCACAACTCGCGGAGGTCTCTAGTACCAACATCATACATTCTTTGGATGTAAAATACCATACAACGGAGTTGTATTTTCAGTTTATGCAAACCAATATAACTTATATACATACTTTCATTTCAAAATCTTTTCCACTTTAAGATGAATTCCATTTTTAGCTGACAGAAGGACGCTGCTCAAAATAAAATGAATATGTTCTTCCGTCTCAGGGGCGAAACTAAACGTATAACCCCTGATTAGGTAAGCCAATCCCACGCAAGTTTGCATCAACCCGAATCGAAGACCAATGCAGTTCCGAGGACCTTCTCCAAATGGAAGCCAGGTGCACGCGGGTCTCGCAGCGATTGCCTCGTCCGTAAATCGCTCTGGCTTAAATTTTTCAGGTTCCGGATATATTTCTGGATCATAATGAATTCCCAGAGATGGGATCACAACCATAGTGCCCTTGGCAATAAAGTACTTGGGATCCTCGGGTGAAAAGTCCGACTCGGTCATTCTCGTCAGATGTGCCAGTACTGGATACTTGCGGAGGGTTTCTGTGAGTATTCGTTAATATAAAGAACGAGTAACATTGTAACACTGCTGTTTTACTTACCCATGACGACCTGCTCCAAATACTTCATCTCCTTGATTCCCTCGTAGGTGATCTCGTTGTTGTGCTTTTCTATAACATTATTAATCTCCTTTCTGACTTTATCCTGAACATCTTGGTTGCCGGCCAGTTCATAGAGGGCGAATCCCATGGTCGTAGAGCTCGTCTCGAACCCAGCCAAAAAGAAAATAAAGGCTTGGGCCAAAACCTCATTGAAGGATAGGCCGTCCTCAGCGTTTCCACCCTGTTCTTTCTGGTACATATCGATTAAACTGTCCATAAAGTCATTTCGCCTCTCCTTGGTCTTCAATCGGTAGTCGATTGTTTCTCTTACGATTCTAGAATAAAAGTCCTCCACTTCCTGAACGTTTATTTTAAGACGCAAACGGCGGGATAAAATTGGAAAACCGAAAAATAAGAAATCCAGTAAACCCCCAAATCGACGTTCGTTGACTGCACGCTTGCCAATTGTCACAAACTCGGCTTTGGGATCTTGTAAACTATTGCAATTCAGTCCGAATGCGCAATTGCCGATCACATCAGCTGTATATCGGGCCACTATATCCACAATTTCAAGAACTTGACCTTGACCTAAGGTAGTTTTGTCGCTGAAGATCTTCTCCATTTCCTCTCCAACCTTTACAACAATGGGAAACATGTGCTTCATTTTGCCGGACGTAAAAGTGGGCGTTAGTTTATGCCTTAAGTGACGCCATTTCTGGCCTTCAATGCTGAACAAATTACCCGTAAGTGGATCATCGATCTCATTATAGAAAACTCCCCGATTCTCAAAGTGGTTAAAGTCCTTGATCAGTACTCTTTTAACCAGATCCAAATCGGTGATCACAGCGTTTCGTTGGAAAAAGAAATAAAAACCTGCGAATGGATAATCCGAGTCCTTGTGTTTTATGTAGTAGTCCCGAAAGATCTGGGCGATCGTTTTTTTCTTCTGCCAGTTTTTCATATTTCCAAAAAGAGGATGAGGCACATCGTGGGGAATACCTCTCCTTTGCCAATATCCATGACTTCTTCGTGCGGCGAATAAAAGCAGAGATATTAAAAGCGCAATCAACGACAGCAGCAGCGACATTCTTAGTTCTGCTGTAGATCCACACTAAATCTAAAAGCGGTATTCTACGAGGTTTATAAGGTGTGCTTTCTTTTTTATCTCCTTTACCAAGTTCTTATTTTTTATTTTACCACATAGTCAGTTAACTCACCTTATCAAATTTTCAAACTTTATAGACCATATGACCTAAATACGTAATAGCGCATATCCTGGTGAAATACAGGCTTTTATTTTTCAACAATCTCTGTGAATATGTGGGTACTTGTAGATTATGCCTGTGTTTGGTGAAAAGAACTAATCTATTGCCTGAACACCATGAGGTATATTATTTATAAAGAGTCACTAATCGAATAAAACATTACTACTAACAATGACTAGACCTATTTGATAAGTTACACAACAACCTCAAACACGCTCTGCGTAATTTTCACTAGAATCCGAAGAGATTATCGAATAGTAATTGAATTCTCCGGAATTTTTTTAAACAATTGTACAATCAATAAGGGACAAAAGTGGTACTACCGCCTATGTAAAGGTTTTTAACTTATTTACTGATAACTTTTAAAAAATTGTTCGTTTGATACGATTCCTGACATATTCATGAGTAATAACAAATAAAGTCAATTTCAATTAACACTTAAACAATATCTTTGAAAACTTAGGCGGTGGCAGATTTTGGCACTCGACTGAAAAAAACTCTCGCCGCGGAGGAATCCCATGAACCTGCATGCTTAATCCCAAATTTCTAGACTTTATTGTTTCTAAGATCTCAGCGTTCATACGGACAGACAAGCTGACATACAGTCAGAAAGACAGACGAACGGTTAATAGGATAAGGCTAGATCGCCTCGGGTAGTGCTCCCAAACAACGATATATTATATATATACTTTATAGAGTCGTGAACTTTTTCTTCCTAATGTTACATACTTTCAGACGAATACAATATACCCTTTTACTCCGTTTTATTTTATTTTCTTGACAACTTGACTTTAGAGTAAACCTTTTCCAGGAGTTATTTTTTGGAGCGCTTATCCCCGACGGTTGCGCCTCCTTTCAGCACGCCTCTCCTGGCGCCTTTCTTGCTGCCTCTCCTGGCGCCTCTCTTGCTGCCTCTCTTGGCGAAGCTCCTGCTGCCTCTCCTGCCGCCTCTCCCGTCGTAGCTCACGGCGCCTCAACCTGCGAAGCCTGCGAATCTTTTCCTTGAGGCTGTCCACCTCCTCGCTGGAGGTCGAGGAAGACGTGTCACTGTCTGTACTGGTCGTACTGGAAGCAGTGGGCGTGGTTGATGCAGTTGGTGTGGTCTTCGAAGTAGAGGAACTGGAAGGAGTTGAAGTCGAAGAAGTGCTGGAGGGACTTGTAGAATTCGAACTCGAAGGAGTTGAAGAAGTCGAGGAAGTCGAACTCGAAGGTGTTGAAGAAGTCGAGGAAGTCGAACTCGAAGGAGTTGAAGAACTCGATGCAGTGCTTGGATCGGACTTGGAAGAAGATGATGTCGACGAAGGATCAGATGACGGTGAGGTGGAAGACGTCGACGAGGATGGATCTGATTTAGTGGTTGCGCCGTAGGCAGCCGCCACGAGAGCCACAAGGCCGAGGGCTAGGACTATTTGGGATCGCATCTTTAGCTGTGTGTATCTCTCAGTGTACTAAAGATCTGTGCAGACTCCGGCTTGAGCTCGGCTATTTATAGGAAATCTTTCAAATGTTGTGGTCCAATAGCAGAGTTATTTGCCTGTGCCTAAAAATAAAACGTGGCTCGTGGCCGAGAAGGGCGTTTGTTTGATAAGTCTGGAAATGGCTGAGAAAAGTTGCTTTCCACTCATACATATTTGGGTAATTGGGCAATGGAGTATTTTTGGATTTGTTTGCGCAAGCTTGTTGTTACCAAGTGAGCAAACAATGGTTAATAAATAAAAGACTTACACTGCGATGGATGGTTTCGGTTTCTGACAAAAGGAAAAGTCTTTGGTCCTTTATAGAGGACCTCTGTATGCAGATGAAATCCACTAGAATATAAAGAATAAAAAGGGTAAAATTTTCATACATTAAGAAAAACGCTACCTTTAAAAGCTTCCTAAAGACGCTCAAGCTAAAACAAGAAGAGACCAGAATGCAGAAAATAGTTCTAAAGGTCTTAAGCTTGACGATTTTATTTGTACTCCGTTTAAGACTTAATTTTTCAAACAAAAGTTCTTACAATTTTTAATCGACACGAATTATTTACAGATAAATTTTCTACTTCGACATTTGGGCACTCAACGCACAACTTTTTCAAAACAGAAAAAGAAAAGTATTATAAATATTTTATTTTTACTTTAATTAAGATGTTAATTTTAGGTTAATGAAAGTTTTCTTAATTTCCATAAAAATCCAATCCTACTGTTCTTACCTATTTCGATACGTTTATTATCATGATGTCTTAGTGGTATGTTTGCACAACCGCTAACAACAGACTAACGCAAAAGATCATCAGATTCTGTTTTGTTTAAATAGACACCAAAAACTTTCCTCAGCCTTTTCCAGACTTCTTAAACAAATGTCCCACTAAGCCTCGTGCCACTTAATCTAATTAAAAACAGGCATATTTATGTGCTATTGGACCACAACATTTGAAAGATTTCCTATAAATAGCCGAGTTCAAGCCGGAGTCTGCACAGATCTTCAGTACTCTGAGAGATACACACAGCTAAAGATGCGATCCCAAATAGTCCTAGCCCTCGGCCTTGTGGTTCTGGTGGCGGCTGCCTACGGTGCAACCACTACATCAGATCCATCCTCGTCGACGTCTTCCACCTCACCGTCATCTGATCCTTCGTCGACATCATCTTCTTCCACGTCCGATCCAAGCACTGCATCGAGTTCTTCAACTCCTTCGAGTTCGACTTCCTCGACGTCTTCAACTCCTGCGAGTTCGACTTCCTCGACTTCTTCAACCCCATCGAGTTCGACTTCCTCGACTTCTTCAACACCTTCGACCTCGAATTCTACAAGTCCCTCCAGCACTTCTTCGACTTCAACTCCTTCCAGTTCCTCTACTTCGCCCACCACTCCAACTACATCATCCACACCCACTTCTTCCAGTACGACCAGTACAGACAGTGACACGTCTTCCTCGACCTCCAGCGAAGAGGTGGACACCCTCAAGGAAAAGATTCGCAGGCTTCGCAGGTTGAGGCGCCGTGAGCTTCGTCGGGAGAGGCGGCAGGAGCGGGAGCAGGAGCTTCGCCAAGAGAGGCAGCAAGAGAGGCGCCAGGAGAGCCAGCAAGAAAGGCGCCAGGAGAGGCGTGCTGAAAGGAGGCGCAACCGTCGGGGATAAGCGATCCAAAAAAAGATCCCGGAAAAGGTTTACTCTAAAGTAAAAATCCAAAATTAAATTGTCCAGAAAATAAAATAAAATTGTTCATGGAACAAGCAATAGTTTTTTTAAAGTCATCCTAGATCTCGACGTATATATCGATAAGGGGAAATGGGTAGATCAAATCGTATAGTGATCTTGAGCAAAAATATATGACACTGAGCCGAGCCAAATTCACTGACTTACTCTAAGAATACCACTCATTTCACTATTTATCACAAAACTTCCGTGATATTCAAGTAGAAAATACGCATGTATCTATTTAAATTAAAATCAGCTATAAATGCAACTTACAACTCGTACTATTAAACTATCTCAACTTACAGCTAACAACCCTCGCTAGCTCCTCCTGAGAGCAGTTCTCATAACGCCCGTAGTCTGGTATCACAGTAACTCTTGTAACGTTTTCGCGACGCGGTCATCGTCTTGATGCTCATTACCCACTTGTCCAGCGGTATGACCCAGAATTGTCTACTTGAGTTAGACACAAACAATAAAGTTTTTATGGTTGGAAACGCTTCCTACTACCTGTTACTTACTTCGAAACTAATATAGGATACCACGCGTTACGTGTATAAAAATATGTACACCCACAAAGAATCCCGAGTTTTCAATCAATTGAAATTATACTAAACAATCTATCTTATAAGCTTGTCATTGTATTCAAATGTTATAAACAGCTGTGGATAGGATCACCTTAAACTAAATATGTAAATTGGTCTAATGAAGTTTCTCCACTCCTAGGTGGATCCCATTTTCGGCGAGTATAAGAATATGTTACTCGACAACCTTCATAGGTATTTTCATCTCCGGGGTGACATTAAACTTATACCCTATAATCAGATAGGCCAATTCCACGCAGGTTTGCATCAACACGAATTGAAGATCAATGAGTTTTGGCATCCTAAGGTGTTTAGAATTATTTTCTAAATGTTGGTCCTTTTTATCTTACCTCAGGCAACTTTAGGAATCCTTAAAAAAAAAATTAAAAACTAACAAATCCGCTTAAACTTTCCATCCATTTCTATCTCAGTACAAGTCTTCTGTTTAATGTTTGCACACTTGGTAGCAATAGACCAGCGCAAACAAATCCCAAAATACTCCATAGCTTATTGCCACAAATATTTGTGGAACGCTATTTTCCTCAGCCACTTCCAGACTTCTCAAACAAATGCCCAACTGGACCACGTGCCATGTATTGTGATTAAGAAAAGACGCAGAACTTTGCTATTGAACCACAACATTTGAAAGATTTCCTATAAATACTCGAGCTTAAGCCGGAGTCTGTACAGATCTTCAGTGCAGTGAGAGATACACAGAACTAAAGATGCTATCCCAACTAGTCCTAGCCCTCGGCCTTGTGGTTCTCGTGGCGGTTTCTTACGGCGCAACCACTGCATCAGATCCAACCTCATCTTCCCCTTCCTCGACGTCTCCTTCCTCGACGTCTCCTTCCTCGACGTCTCCTTCCTCGACGTCTCCTTCCTCGACGTCACCTTCCTCAACGTCACCTTCTTCGAAGTCTCCAAGCACTTCTTCAACACCTTCGACTTCCTCCACGTCCCCGACCACTTCGACGAGTCCTAGCACTGCTTCGACTTCACCAACGACTTCGACGACAACTCCAACTGCATCAAGCACACCCACTTCGTCCAGCACAACCAGTACCTCCTCCACCTCTAAAGACAGCGACACGTCTTCTTCGACCTCCACCGAGGTTGACGACCTCAAGGAAAAGCTTCGCAGGCTTCGCAGGTTGAGGCGCCGTGAGCTACGACGAGAGAGGCGTTATGAGCGCGAGGATAGGCGTGAGAATAGGCGACAGTATAGGCGCCAAGATAGGGTCCAATACAGGCGCCATGAGAGGCGTTCTGAAAGGAGGCGAAACCGTTGGGGATAAGATCTCCAAAGAGGACTCTCGGAAAAGGTTTACTCGCAAATAAGATTCCAGAATTTAATTGTCAAGTAAATTGATTAAAATGGTTATATGAACAAGCAATTATCCTCATCAAAAGATGGTGTATATAAAATCTCGGGAACAAATCTTTTTCTTATTGTTTTTAGAGAAAGTCGATACTCAGTGTTCATTGCAAACATATCTTGTGGGCACAAAAGGAAAACGGACTTTTTAAGTTTATTAACTTAAAAAAAACAGTTTGAGTGGTACTGCTTTTGGCTTGTAAATATGTGTTAACATATATAATCAATTTTATCATAACTATCTTAGATCTCGCCGTTCATACGGACAGAGAAAAATGGAAGTCATGTTGATCATGTATATATATTCTTAAATGGATTAACGGACTTAAAAATATGTACACCACTTCATCGCTTTACACAATCATTTAACTGAAATTATGCTATTCAATCCATCTTGAAGGCTTGTTATTGTATTCAAATATTATTATTATATTATTATATATTATATTATTCTTAAACTAAATATCTACAACTGAGTCTTTTAAACTTAATGTTGAAGCTTCTCCACTTTCAGATGGATCCCATTTTCGGCGGATATAAGAATGTTTCTCTCGACAATCTTCATAGGTATTTGCGTCTCCGGAGCGACACTAAACTTATAGCCTCTAATCAGGTAGGCCAATCCCACACAGGTTTGCATCAAACCGAATCGAAGACCAATGCAGTTTCGGGGACCTTCGCCAAATGGAAGCCAAGTGCACGATGATCTCGCAGCGATTTCCTCGTCAGTGAAGCGTTCTGGCTCAAATTTCTCGGGATCGGGATATATTTCTGGATCATAATGGATGCCAAGAGCTGGAATCACAACTATAGTGCCCTTGGCAATAAAGTACTTTGGATCTTCAGGTGAAAAATCTGTCTCGGTCATTCTCGTAAGATGAGCCAAAACTGGATACTTGCGGAGGGTTTCTGGAAGCAAACGTAATGATTCAAGTACAAAATAAAAACAAGAAAGAACGCTAACGTCAAGTACCTCGACTATCAAATACCCGTTACTCAGCTAAAGGGACCAAAAAGAAATGGAGATAAGCAAGCAGCAAGGCGAGATTAAAGTGCGCCACCTACCGGCGGTAGACAGATTTAAGCGTTAAGGGCGTTAGAGTGGGCGTGGTAATTTTTTTTTTATCAATCGATAGGTATTGACGAGACCAATACATTTCAGTTAAAATTTTTTATCTAGCATGAAAATTGTGGGCGTCACAGGTTTTCGCGGCTTGTGGGCGTTAAAGTGGGCGTGGCAAACTTTTTTTTGGGTCAATCGATAGGTATTGATGAGAACAATACATTTCAGTTAAAATTTATATTCTAGCATCAAAACTGTAGGAGCCACAGTTTTGGGCGGTTTGTGAACGTTCGAGTGGGCGTGGCACTCTGCTGAAACAAACTTGCGCTGCGTAAGAAGCTCAGGAATCTGCACGCCAAATCTCAATAGCCTAGCTCCCATAGTTTCCGAGATCTCAGCGTTCATCCGGACGGACAGACAGACGGACAGACGGACAGATGGGCATGGCTAGATCGACTCGGCTAGTGATCCTGATCAAGAATATATATACTTTGTGGGGTCGGAAACGCTTCCTTCTGCCTGTTACATACTTTCCGACGAATCTAGTATACCCTTTTACTCTACGAGTAACGGGTATAATAACAGTCGAGTGATAAAAAAAATATGTGTATAGATATCGAACATTAAATTATTACAACATAAAGAAATTTTAAGAAACTTACCCATAACAACCTGCTCCAGATACTTCATCTCTTTGATTCCCTCGTAGGTGAACTCGTTGTTGTGCTTGCCCAGAACATTTGTAATCTCCTCCCTGAGTCTATCCTGAACATCCTGATTGAGGGCCAGTTCGTAGAGGGCGAATCCCATGGTCGTAGAACTCGTCTCGAAGCCAGCCACAAAAAAAATAAAAGCTTGGGCCAATAGCTCGTTAAAGGTAAGACCATCCTCCGAGTTGCCCGACTGCTCATTCTTATACATCTCTATCAGACTGTCCATAAAGTCGTTTCGCTTCTCGTTGGTCTTCAATCGATAGTCAATTGTTTCCCTTACGATCCTGGTGTAAAAGTCCTCTGCCTCCTGGATGTTCAATTTTAGGCGCAAGCGACGAGATAACTTGGGAAATCCGAATAGAAATATATCCAGCATATTTCCATAGCGATGTTCGGTGATCGCCCGCTTGCCAATTGTCACAAATTCTGCCTTAGGATCGTGCAAACTGTTGCAATTGAGACCGAACGCGCAGTTGCCTATTACGTCAGCTGTATACCGTGCCACCAAATCAACAACCTCCAAAACTGGACTTTGACCTAATTCAGTTTTATCACTGAAGATCTTATCCATTTCATCTCCAACTTTCACAACTATCGGGAACATGTTCTTCATTTTGCCGGACGTAAAAGTGGGCGTAAGCTTATGCCTTAAATGACGCCACTTTTGACCTTCAATGCTGAACAAAGTAGCCGAAAGCGGATCATCGATCTCATTGTAGAAAACTCCCCGATTCTCGAAGTGATTAAAGTCCTTGATCATCACTCTCTTGACCAGTTCCAAGTCGGTGACCACAGCCGTCCGGGTAAAAAAGAAGAAAAACCCAGCGAATGGGTTACCCGAATCTTTGTACTTGAAGTAGTAGTCCCGAAATATCTTGGCTATGTGACGTTTATTGGGCCAGTCCTTGATGTTTCCGAAAAGTGGGTGAGGCTCATCGTGCGGAATACCCCTCCGCTTCCAATATCCATGACGTCGACGGGCCACAAACAAAATCAGCGACACTATGACCACGATCAGCGACAGTAACAGCGACATTTCTCGTTCACGTTCCGCTCAATACTGAGTTTACAGTGGTATGCTATATCGCTTATATGGTCTCTCTTACTCTCTTTCGCAGATCTCTTATATAGTTTACCTCACTAAAATCGAACACATTTGCTTGCTGGATACACAAAATTATACTCTGATCAAACACATATACTATTACCGGCATATACTTTATCAGAAAAATCATATTATTTAATATTTAAGGTGCTGGTGAAATGCTTTCCAAATTCTTATAATTGTACCAGATAATGAAAGTGACGACAAAAGTATTTAATCGAAATTGGAAGCCCCAATAAGCTAGATTAGGTTTAAAGCAGTACTACGTAGGTTCATAAAAAAGTTGTTTTATATGTACTATACACAATCAAATTAAAATGTTGATCAAAATACAATCAGTTAGATTAGAACCGCTATCTCCCCAGCTGGCTTAGCTTTTGAACCTTCAGGTAAATGCCATTAGCTGGGCACAGTAGAATATTTGACTTCACAAACTCGATTTTCGGGTCAGTACGCGGACAGACGCTGAAGTGAAAGTTCCGGAGCAGGTTGACCAGGCCAATGGTCGTCTGCATTTTGCCAAATCTCATACCAATGCAGTTTCTGGGTCCATCGCCGAAGGGCAGCCAAGAGGCGGTGGGTCGCTGGGCCAGCTGATCGGCCAAAAACCGCTCCGGTATGAACTTGTGGGGCTCTGGATATAGGGCGGGATCATGATGGATACCATAGACCGGAATAAGTATCATCTGATCGGGCTCAATGTAAAAATGACGGTCGCCCTTGGCGGCATATAAATGCCTGGAGATCCGAGTTAACTGTGGTAGTATTGGATATTTTCGAAGAGTTTCTGGAAAAAATCAGATTGACATTAAAACTTGTGGCGAGCAACATTTTTTTCCCTGATGAGAAAAACACTTAAAATTATTTAAACCAAACTACACGTTGACTATCAAGTCGTAGACTAGACAAAAGTTTTCTAAATGTACTACTACACCATATATAATCTGAGAAAAATGTGATAAAAAAGCTTTTGTTTTTTAAATTGTTTCTTTGCTTTTTGCTCTAGATATCTTTGCCGAATATAGAAAAGACCCACCTGCAATGACCAGTTCCATGTAGCGAAGCTCCTGCATAGAATCATAGGTGAATTCCCCCTGATGTAATTTTAGGGCCTCATCGATTTCTTTGCGCAGCCTCACCTGCAATTCCGGCTGTTTGGCCAACTCGTAAAGGGTAAATCCCAGGGTCGAAGCGGAGGTGTCGAAGCCAGCTACAAAAAAAATAAAAGCCTGGGCGGCCATTTCCTCGATGGTGAGCTCGCCCCTCTGCTTCATTTCGATCAGCAGGTTCATAAAGTCGTTCCTCACGATGCCCTGCTCCTCCCTCTGCTTCACAGTTTCCCTGACGATGCCCACATAGAAATCCGTAATGTCCTGATGGATCTGGCGCATGCGCAGCAGTCGGGCCAAATCGGGGAAACTCTCGATAAACCCATCAATAAGCTTGCAATGACGGCGCTCCGAAAAGGCTCTCCTGCCCATTGTGGCGAACTCGGCCTCGGGATTCCGGAGGCCATTGCATTCCACGCCAAAGGCACATCGCCCTATGACATCGGAAGTGTAGCGGGCCATCAGATCCCCGATCTCTATGATGCCGCACATGGCATTATCCGCCAACTCGCCGCACACCTGGCCAAGCTCCACGCCCACAGCGCAAACGGTGGGAAACATGTACTTCATCTTGGCGGAACTGAAAGTGGGGGACATCTTCTGTCGCAAAGGTCGCCACTTGGGTCCATCGATGCGGAAAAGATGCCCAGTCAGAGGATCATCGCGCTCATTATGATACATTCCGCGATCCTCAAAGTTGGCGAAATCCCGTATGAGAATATGCTTGGCCAGCTCAAGATCGGTGATTAAAACCACGGGTCGTAGCATCATAAAAAACCCCGCGAAGGGTGATCCATTGTTCTTAAACTTCTCATACAGCGGGGTAACAATATCGATGAAGTGCTTCGTTTTCCGGAACCCGTCCATATTGCCCACGGGGAATCGAGCCGGATCATTTCCGATTCCCCGTCGGGTCCAGTAACTATATCGCGTGCGCACAAACCAAAAGACTACCGCCAGGGCGATCAGAAGTACGGCCACCACATCCAGCATCCTCTCTATATGGTTTTCACTTTCAACTGAACACTGGAAAAATGTCTCTATCCGATTCGCCTCTAATCAGCTGCAGTTCCAATGTAAACAAGCCTAGAGAGATAACCTCGTCAAATAAAACCTCGGTAAAGTGAAACGAAATGGAATTGGATCTCGGTTTTAAAAGCTTTGAGCTGCAAATAAAGCTAAGCAAACGAATTAGGGGGAGACAAGTGCAGTAAACCCCCCTTGACCTTGACTAATATACGATAGATTGATATGATATCACAGCCACATATAATTGTTAACAAATTACATATTATATAGATTTCATGATTTCGTCTTTACGAAACGAGTTTTCGTAGATTAAAAGGGTATATTATATTCGTTTAAAAGTATGCAACAGGTAGAAGAAAGCGCTTCCGACTTTATAAATGTCTTGACGATCGCAGGTTCAACAAACAAACGAAAATCACTTTTCTTTCTAATAAAAAAAAACAATTTTAAAATTTGTTCCTGATATTAAAATTTAAAACCTATAGGATTAATTCAGATTTCCAAGTCCCTGGGGTACTGTAGGTTTGCTTCGTGGGATTTTGGATTGATTCTGAATATTATTAAGCTGCGTTTTAAAGAGAAGGTAACGTATTTTCGTTTATGTGGGCAGAATACATTGAGGAATACGTTTGAATTTTTAGAGCCAAAGTTATGGGAAATTAGTCCGATTTATCAGACAAAATAACGATATATCGCACATCTATCATAACGTTTATCGGATTACATGATCGATGTATCGATACTATCTGCCTTTCCTACGCCGAAGTACCTGAATTGTGCAATAGCGGCTGTTATCTGGTCTTTTTGGCCAGATTTATAAATAAAACTGCGAGGATGAGTGGGCGACGAGTGGGCAGCGTATTAGCCCTGGGTGCCACCGCCTTGGGCGCCTTCTACCTGGGTTCCCACGTGGAGCGGGAACGTCGGAACGACGGATTCGCCAATAGCCTTCCCCGCCTGCCGGGATTACCCACCTTTGGAACTGTTTCCGCGGCCAGTTTAATTCCTGCCCAAGAGTCGAATGTGAGCCTGGCGGCGACACCTTCTCGGATCGGTCAGATCATGAAGTACGGCTTCCCGGGACTGGATCATGTGCGCTCCCACTCGGACTATGTGCTATCCTACGATCGGAGGAACCGAGTGCCCCACTGGGTGTTCGAGCACCTGACGGCGGAGTCGGTGGCCAAAAACGATGCCGTGGATCGAGCTAAATGTGATTTTAAACAGGACGAGAGCATCCACCCGTTCTTCAGGTCCCAGAACACGGACTACAGGAGATCCGGCTACGATCGTGGGCACATGGCCGCGGCTGGCAACCATCGACTGCACCAGAAGCACTGCGACGAAACCTTTTACCTCTCCAACATGGCGCCACAGGTGGGCCAGGGATTCAACCGAGACGCGTGGAACACCTTGGAGTCGCATGTGCGCAAACTGACCAAGACCTACTCCAATGTATACGTCTGCACGGGTCCACTTTACCTGCCCCACAAGGAGGACGACGGAAAGACCTACGTGAAGTACGAGGTCATCGGTGCGAATACGGTTGCTGTTCCTACACACTTTTACAAGGTGATCGTAGGCGAATCACCGGACCACAAACTTCACATGGAGTCCTATGTGATGCCCAACCAGGTGATCAGCAACGACACTCCCATCAGTGTGTTCCAGGTGCCGCCTGAGAGCGTGGAGCGATCGGCGGGATTGCTGTTCTTTGACCAGATCAACCGCAAACAACTAGCCACCATTAATGGCAAGAAAGTCTAGTCAATGGCTTAGGTTGGTTTTAGTGTATTTGACCAGGGATAACCCCTTGTATAATGTAATTTTTTTCTTTTCCAAAGAACTTGTGGATTAATAAAGTAAACAATTAATACAGATGTACATAGAGATGAGGCGTTGCGCGGGTGTTGTTCGTGAAGAGATAGCAAAGCGAGGGGATGTGAATCTGAAACTGATCTAATGTGGTGTGCAAGTGGGTCGTTACATGCCGCCTTCGTTCTTGGAGCGCACGTCATCGATCTTGAGTATCATCTTGACGAGCTGCGTGGAGAGCAGAATCTGCTGCTTCTTCGAGTGCAGCGACTCCACCACGTTGTGGCTCTTCATGTCCGAATCACCAGTCAGCATGCAGTCCACGCCCAGGCTGGGCTTCTTTTCGGCCACCTGTCTGGCCTTCAGCTCCGACAGGGTTTCAATGGGATGCAGGCCGCTGTTCTCAGCCAGGGCCAACGGAATGCTCTCCAGGGCCACGGAAAAGGCGCGGAAGGCGTACTGCTCTAAAGTGGAAAGCTGGTCGGCTTCCTTGGCCACTGCCAAAGAGCAGCTAATCTCGGCCGCACCGCCGCCGTAGACAATACGCGAGTCCTTCACCAGCGAACGCACCACGCAGATGGCGTCGTGAATGGAGCGCTTGGCCTCGGCGATGATCATGGCGTTACCGCCACGCAGGAAAATAGTCACTGCCTTAGAGTTCTTGCACTCCTCGATGACCAGCATCTTGTCCTTGGATGTTCCGAATGCTGAAGGGAAGGGAATTGAATTAAAAATGCGCCATAACTCTACTGGATGAAAACTTACCCATTTCGCGAACCAGACCGGCAAGACCCAGTTTCTCGGGCGTGAGCTCTTCGAAGCGAGGCACGATGCGTCCACCGGTGGCGATGGCGATCAGCTCGATCTCCGGACCGCCCACCCAGCGCACGGCCGGAAGCTCCTGCTGCAGCAGCAGATGGTTTGCCTCGTCGTCGAAGCCCCACTGGCAGATGGCCAAAGTGGCACCGGCGTCCTTCACCTGCTTGACCATCTGGGTGAACTTCTCCTGCTCGTACTCACGCAGCGCCCTGTAGTCCTCCGCGGAGGTCACATCGAGCTTATGCTTGGTCTTCGGCTTCGGGGGCTCGAACGGGCAGGTGAGAATAGCCAGCTTGACGTTCCTCAGCTCCTTGGGCATCTGCGAGTGGCTCAGGGTCTTATCCACGATGACGCCCTTAACCAGCATCGAGTCCTCCATGCGACCGCCGACCTTAGTCTCGATCTTGATGAGCTCGAAGTTCACGTCCTTCTTCTCGATGTCGGCCACATTCAGCACGGCATCCACAGCCATCTCTGCCATTTGACGATGGCACTTGTTCACGATCTTGCTGCCCAGCGTGGTCATGGCGATCTGAATCAGTGGCTCCTTGTTCTTCGGGTCCACGGGGAAGGGCTGGGCAATCGAGTCCAACTGCTTGATGGCGCACTGGGCGGCCAACTCGAAGCCATCGGCGATACGAATGGGATGGATGCCCCTGTCGATCAGTCCCTCGGCCTGCTCCAGCAGAGCACCGGCCAGGACCACAACGCCGGTGGTTCCGTCGCCGATCTCGTCGTCCTGCGACTGCGACAACTGAACCATCAGCTTGGCAATCTCGTGTTCAACCTCCATCAGCTTCATGATGGTGGCACCGTCGTTGGTCACAGTCACGTCTCCATCCGGGCTGACCATGATCTTGTCCAGACCCTTGGGACCCAGCGAGGTCTTCAGGGTGGAGGCGATCTGGCGGGCGGCCATAATGTGCGTCTGCAGGGAGGAAAATGGAAATATTAGTAAGAAAGTACTCAAGAAAAATAAATAAATATACAACAATGTTTTAGTTGGTTGATTTTAATACAAAGTTAAAAACATTATTATAATTGATAGTGTTGTTGTTTTTTCGAAAAACATAAATAAAATAAATAGTTTTTAGATTGACAAAGTTGGGTTCATACAGAGGCTAATAAGTTCTACAACTGCATCAAGAAAATAAAGTCTTTTGAGGCATTTCAGTTGCTTCCATCAATATCCAAACGTTTCATGGTGCGCGTGACTCAGCCGGCAATGAAAGAAAAACATCTGGGCGACGTTTTAACCTCAAAATAGCCCAGACATTTTAGTTTTCTTAAATTTAATGTTTATTGAGGCCACTAAAGTGTAAATAATTGTTTAAAGTCCCTGCTCACACTTTAGAAAGGATATATTGGCCAAATTTATTAGGATTAACAACTGTCAGCCCTTCGAAAAACCGGCTTCATAGAACATCTGGAATGTTCCGAAGACGATGCCGTCATTTTTGGACCCCCTTTAAGAAACAATACTTCTAAATACGACTTTTTCCAGTGTTTCTCCTCTATTTTAGCTTCTACAGGATGCGGAATCTACCAACAGGATCGGCAAATCCTCGTTTCATTTACCTTTATGGCATCTGTTCCTGTGATGCGCTTCTGGCGCTCCTGGTCGCGCAGGATAATGAAGGGCCTACCATATTCGTCGAACGCGAACGTTCCGGGAAAGCTCATGGTTTTTTAGTTAAAAAGGATGACGGACTCGCACGGTTGAAAGGCTGACGCACGTTTTTTCAAGTTGCCCAGTTCACGAAAGAAGAAGAGTGGTTAGAGATGGGCATACAACAATGTGGCTGCCTTTGCCGTCGTAATTATCGAGCTATCGAAAAACCAGGCTGCCAACTGAATTTCTAGACAGGTGGTGCTCCAGCCAACTGGATTTTTAGACAGGTAGATTTTTAAGACTCATTATAAATGTATTTACTATTGTGCCTTGCTTCGTTTTTCCTAGGATGTCAAAAGGGCGTTCTTGTTATTTTAAATTAAATTCAATTTATAACTGGTATATCCTAAATTACTTAAATTATTTTAAATTTTCAGTCCGATTTTCTTTATAATAATGGCTTAGAGAGAGAGCTTCACTCCTTACAAAGTCAATAGGTCACTATGTAGATGTGTTAGCTCAAAAATTAAAAGTAAAGGGACGTGAATGGAGTTCGTTTAAATTTGTTTATGTTCCCAAAAAATCTGTTGGCCAAAAATTTATCGAATTACTCCCATCCCTCAAAAGCGCCATTGCAGTTAGTGTGGCCAAAACGTGCCACCGTTGAATCCACCGAAAAAAGTCGCACCAGAACCTATAAAAGCAGAGACACCCTAGTATATTTCACAGTTTTATACTAAATTTCGACGCAATCACATCTTATAGCTGGGAGGTTTGCACCCCAAAAAAAAGAGTTTCACCAAAAAAACACAATTTCGTTCAATTCGATTTCTTCTCAGTGCGTTAAGTTGCAACCATTAAAAGTGAAAATGCCATCAAAAATGAATAATAAACTGTAAGTAATGGTATCCATGTTGGACGCCATACACGAAGATAAAAAGTGCTAAGTCGATTTTGTAGTGCAAAGAAAGATGAAAAAAAAGAGAAATGAAAATAGTGCGAGGGAGTCCACGACCCCTTTCCAATTGGTGGCAAGTAGGCTTGGTTGTAATGGTTTGTAGTGCAATAGTTTAAGTGTAACCTGCTAATAAATCGGGTAACGGTGTTGGTTTATTTCCCCACGTACGCGCACACGCACACCATACCTGGTGCAGCTGTGTGGGTCAGTATGTGTTTCTTTTTTTATTGTAAAAATCATCTGTGACGCACACAGAGGCCAAAACAAAAAGAGAACGGCGGAAATAAATAATGGAAATTGTGCCCATGTATATGTGGTGGCACGTTTCGTAAGTAAAGTAAATAATTGATTTCAGTTGAAAGCTATGAAATTTAATTTTTTACTTTATTGGTTATTTATTTACTGTTTTGTTTTCCGTTCAAGATGGCCGCCCCCAGCGTTGCCACTCTGTTGGCTGTGCCTTAATTCTTTTGTTGATTGTTAACACTAATAAATAATAATACAGCACACGTTTTCTTTATATGCTTTAATAATCCAATTGCTTGCAGGCCTTGTTTATTTTATTAATTGGCGCAAATGACACATCAAGTTTGCGCATCTGGCAACGCCGCGTGCCCTCCTATTTACAGTTTGACCCCCCTTCCTATTGGAGAACCCCCAATTATATGTGTGTGTGCGAGTTTCTCTATTCTTTGTTTACCTGTTTCGCTTCTTATTGGAATTGACATTTATCCAATTTGCTTTATGCAATCCAATTGGAGCGCTAATGCACTTGCCGAAAACGGGACTTTTCACAGTTACTTGGCGAATTCAAACAATTTCCACCATTTTGCTTAAGTTTGGAATTATCCAGAAATCTGCTGACGCTACCTCTTAATTTCCATCCTGCATCTTTGGCATTCATTATGTCATATAAACAACAACAAGCATAAAGGCACACACACAAAGGCGTAATTGCTGTAAACAAGGGAAAATTCCACTCGCCATTGCAGTTTGCTTTGTTTTTGTGTGGCAAGTGAGATAAAGAGAGATGGATATACAGTCTGCGATATTGGGTCATCGGCACTTTTCTAGCAGCTTCTTTCGTCTTCTTAAACCCACCCCGCTCTTCTGCGCCCCTCTTTCGCTTTTATCTTATCGCTCGGAACCACATGAGATCGTACCTCTTATCGCACCTATTGTTCTGGTTTTACCATAAGTATAATAATAATTTCCAGTGCCCGTGTTTGCTTTATGACATCCCGCTTTGCCTTTGTCTCAAAATCTTCCTGACTGTTTGCTCAGTACACTTCTTTTTTATACGACTGTTTTCCCTGTCGAAAGATTGTACCCTGATCCCCCAATATTTGTCCAAGCAGAACGTTAAGTTTTGATGTTGATTACACAAGCGCACCAATTACGTGGCCTTATCACTATACTGTTTATCTAGATCTAATCTGGGTGCAGAGTAGTATCTACTATCTAAATGACTTGGTTGTCTTTGCATCGCCATTACAGGGACAAATAGAAAGCCATCCCATTTAATGGCTGGTTATGTAGAAATCTTATATAGGACTCTTCTGCATTACTTATGTATGTAGTATAGTCTCGCCGAAAACACGTGATCAGCAGTGAAAGATTAGCCAACCATATAAAGTAGCAATTTGCGGTACCAAACACGTTTTCGTGGCGAAGAAAAATATATTCATACAGTTGAGGGCACAAGAATGGTACATTTTTAATTTTTATTATCTGACATAACAATCTTATTCATCGAGAGCTTTCACTTGTTGGTTGCCTTTATTTTGAACAGTACAAAAATCGATTTTATTGAGGCAATCAATGGATAATTCCAGAACGAATTCAATTATTCAAAAATTCTTTGCAGTAAAACTTCTAAAAACCATACAATATATTTATTGATCCTATAAAGATAAATTTATTTGTGTAGTCTGTAACATTTTCAACATTTGTAGTAAACCTACTTTAAAGCAACTAAATACAAGCTTATCAAAAATCATAAAAGCCAGTTTATTACAGAACAATTTTCGTGTCTTTCGAGTAAATTCTTTGTAGTTATTGAGTTGACCTCTGCTGTAGTTATACATTTATTCATAATGCAGACGGCGCGTCACGTTGATTTTTACCCATCCTTACCTCTTCAAACCCCTTCTTATATCATGCCTATCTTTAGAGTTTTGTTTTGTGGTCGTTATGGCCATTATTGATTTGCCGTTTCTTTAGTTTTGGTAACTTTGTCTGCAAAAAATGACAAACACGTGCGGCCAAAAAATTAATACAGCTGTATTTTTTGGCTCGACTAAAATGGCGCACAAAAGAATTCTCTCAGACTTTGTATAATAATTTTTCCGATATTTATAGCCGAGCAGGTCTCTCCGTTTATTTTGCTTTTGCCCATTGCTAATTTGTAAATAAATGCGCTGGGCTTGCCGGCATTTTTACTTATACCTAGATAGTTATTTGCGCCTTATTTGTTTAGCGATTCACCCTCATTATTCCGTGGGACGGCAGGGGCTCCATTTAACCTTGGGCCGTGACTCGTCCCCCGCCCAATTCAGATTCATATCTGACCGACCGACTGTACCCCGTGTGTATATCTCTCGGTTAGAACTAGGGTATATATCGCGGGGCCTCCTAGTCGCTGCTACTTGAACACATAAATGATGCCGCCACCGTTTGGATGTCGTCAGTCGCCAGACATTCGTCCAAAGCACAGCACCTCCACAGATCACAGATCAGCGAGAATCCCCACCTGCAGAGGAGAGGAAGACCAGGCCAGATTACAGAGAGATCCCATCACCACATCTTTTCGATGTGAATTCCAAGCGCCGTCGAAGGACCGAAAGCAACGCAACCTGTGATAGATAAAGAGCACAAACCCAGAGACAGATAGTAAACTGCAGCTGTGATAAATCTCAACCGGAGACTAAATATTTAACTTGGCAATGACGACATCGAGCGATAAGGTGGCGCAGCCAGAGAGCCAGAACCTCTTGGGGTACGTCAGCAGAGCCCCTTCTTTTTTATTAATTGGGAAAGCATTTCAATTGCCTTCCACGTGCCATCAATTCGGGGAATTATTGCTGCCCCCCGCCATACCCATAAACTGCATCCATTAAGCATTAAACTAGATATGCATGCATCTGGTCACTGTTCCCATTCAGGCCTCTATTTCGCTCAATTCACATAGGTCTGCCAAGTGCGCAGTTTGTTGATTTAATTGGCTTGGCAGAAAGGAAAACAGCAGAGCAACAAAATGCCTGGCATATTTCACACGAACTCTGCCGGCAAACAATATATATATACGAACACCCTCGGGCGTATATAGTATAGGTATCCGTTTTATTTATTTGTGCCGTCCCCATTGTATGTCTGATTAACACCTAGAACGAATCGAAGGAACACAAATCCAAATGCGAATAAGTGAATAAAGAGAGCTGTCCGTCGACAGTCCAGAAACCATTTAATAACACTGTCATGGAATTGCTCTCTTTGTATAATATTCGACGTTGCGCTATGAGACTAACTAACCCACTAATTCCCAGTTTGTCTGGCCTAACCTGTCCGTTGTCCACCTGTCTGTTATGTTGAGGTGCTCCTGCTCCTGATCCTCCGCGAATAGTGAAATGAAGAGAGCTATCCGTCGACAGTCAAGTTAAAACTGATTGTAATACTGTCATGGAATTGCTCTCTTTGTATAACATTCGAAAGGCGACGATGATATCGGTGTGCTTAACTAGTTTAAGCAAAACCTGTAAGCGTCCTCTGGTTATGGTGCTTAATTCTTCCCACCTTGCAGGTGATTACTCAGAAACCAAACAGAATGCGTTTTCAAATTCAAGTTTCTTTGTATTCTTGGCTCTCCTGCCTGGTAAACACTTTACAAAAAATCTGGAGATAATTCAACCCGCCCGCTAATTAAATAGTGCCCGCAACTTAGAGATTAGAAATGCGTTGTTCAGGAGGCGGTTCCTACAGGCCGCCGCGGCCCCGTCCGCCGGTGGGTCCTCCTTGCCAGGCTCCGCGTCCGCCGCTGCCGCCCGGTGCTCCTGGCGGTCCGCCACTGCCCCTTCCTCCACCTGGCGGCCCGCCTCTTCCTCTGCCACGAGCTGTAAGGGGATTTCACAATTAGTATTTGTAGTTGGTCGATTGCTTATACAACACAAGACTGTCTTTAAAAATAAAGAATTTGTTAAATGCGATAATTGGATTACTCATTTCCTGGTCTGCAAATATATTTCTTGCTTTTTATAAATTAAAAATTCTCTAAAATCTTCACAAACCCCACTGCTATTTATTTTTATAACAAAATCCTGGGATTGATTATTTTCTTTTTAAAAATTGTATGAATCAAATAGAGTTTGTTACTATAACATTGAAAATTAATTTTTTATCAATATAAAATATATTGGTTAATTCTCGCATTCCCTATGATTTTCCTTTTGAATTAACTGGCTTCATTATAATGAAAATTTGATTTTTAACTAATTTAAAATGAAAGACCAACGTTTTTCTATTTTTTAAAATATGGAAACATGCTCTGATCTTGCAAAACAAAACCTGCAATTAATAAAGGCTCTAATTTTTTGTTTGAGAATTATAGGAACAATTATTTACTCTCAGTATACAACTGCATCTCCTTTTTGTATTATTATACAAGCATTTTATACTCGGACTAAGACTTTCCTAATTCTCTTATTTCTAATTTACTTTATCCTCGTGTATTTGGATAGCCTTACACATAATATTAGAATATTTTACACAAACAATTTGTGTTTTCACTAAGATTTTTCTGCATAATTTATCAATAGCTATTTCACTAGCCACTTATGAATTAAAATCACTTTCCATGTTCAAGAAATGAATCTCTAGCTATGAGGAAAACCTTCTAAACGATATATGATAGAACAAAAATCGCAATTTTCTTTTAAAAAGACAGTCTTGTGAATTGTACGTGGGCCCTAGTGCCCGACTCACCCTGTGCGCGCAGAATGGCCGCCTTGCCCCTGCCCGCCGTCCCGCCGAGGCCCTTGCCCGTCTGCTTCTTGAACATCGGGGCGTTCTTGAGCATGTCGGGCAGTATGAGGAAGCGGATCTTGGAGCCGCGGATGTAGACGTTCTCCAGGTTGGCGGTGCGTCCGTCGCGGTAGGTGACCGTGATCTGGGTCATCTGGCAATTCATGTTGTCCTCCGCTTCGATGAGCTTGCCGCGGTACACCTCGCCGGTGATTGTCTCGCAAGTGATTATGTGGCCCTCGGCCTCGTGCAGCACTTTGATGGGTACTCCGATCGACATGTTGGCTGCGTTTTTATTTAGTTTTTCAGCTAGTTATTATTGATTTTACACGGTTTTTTTCCGACGCCGCTAAATTTCTTCTCCCGTTTTTCTTTTGCGCAAACGTTTGTGTCGAGAGTCTGTATGTGTGTGTGCGAGTGAGCCGCTTTGACAGCTGCCGGCGGCCATCTTGTGGTGAAATTGCCGCGTGAGCCCAGGGGTGCATGCGCCGCGTGACTATCGGTTTTTGTTTATCGGTCTTCCGATAAGGCGCGCGCTATCTTATCGCTTTAAAATAAACACCAGCCATTTGGTACGTCACAAAAGCGAGATAAATTAATTGTCCCCGCTCTGCTGTTGATAAGCCCTTTGTTCTGCCTTCGTGGCCATCAGTTAGTTAGCAGCTTTTGCGACGTTCACCCATCAATTGAGTTTTACTCTACCACCATGCTTTGGTAAATTTTGAAAATCACCTGAAGTTAATTAAATATCGCTTTAGTTGGAATAGAATTTTAAACCTTCTTGGCGTAATTTAAATAGATAGATTATGGTTGTTACGAAAATATGTCAGTTTCATTTTGAAATTATAAATAGATTTTTCTATTCAGTACGAAAAAATTGTAACTAAATATAATTAAATAAAATAAATAAGTTCACCTAACCTGTTTCTATTAAGAAAGTTTTAAGGTATCGAGTGGTATTTGCCAGCATTTTAAAAGTATACTAGAAAAAGGCTCTACAAAATCGAGAAGGCACCACCAAGCTCAAAATGGATTTCTGATTTAACACACAATTCTTCTTTCCCACAGCGACCCAGTGTTTAGTAGTGGCTTCGTTAGAAGAGAATTTAATGACAGCGGAATTGCCGATGGCAAACTCCGCACCATCTCGACTTCGTCTTGCGCCACGACCATGTCATCGGATTCCTACCGCATCTCTCTCGGCGTAGGGCCTCTGTGGTGGTCCTGATGTCCCTGTCCACCACAGAACAGATCACGATAGGGCATCGCTCTTAACGGGTGAGTTACAGAGTATATTTTGACCTGATAACACCAAACTATAATACTGTTATTTATTTACTACCTTTAGGCTACAGCCGTAAGTCTTCGGTCGACTCGGCTGGTGGCAGCCTGTACGAGACCAGCTCCCGGGCGTCGTCGTTGTCGTCCTCCCAGTCGGATTGCTCCGACTTGGAGTCGCAACCCGACATCCATTCGCTGTGCTCGGACGATGACTGCCAGGAAGTGCTGCGCCAGATCTTGCAGCACGACCAGCCGGTGCAGATCACCATCAAACTGCACGTGACCGAGGACCAGTACACCAATTGGAATATGATTCTGAACCCAGTCAACAACTTGTTGTATGTCGCTCTGCCGAAGGACCTTCCACCGGCCGGCTCCAAGCAGACCTTCATCTCGCTCTTGGAGTTCGCCGAGGATAAGCTGGAGGTGGACGGCATCGTTATGGTCATGCCTAAGGATCAGCCAGAGCGGGCTCGCCTCGTCGAGGCATTCCTGTTCATGGGCTTCGAGCCGCTGTCCAGGAAGGCACCGCAGGCACCACCGGCCGCCATCAACGACAATGAGAACCACTATTTCTTCTATAACATCGAGGAGTAGTTTGACAGCAAGGGGACTATTTTCGCCACAGAAACGATAAAGAAGAAGATTAATCAGTAACAATCCAGTATACTGTCCGTAGTTTCCGCAAATAACTTTTATTAGCTCACCTTAAATCCAATGACATGTTGACCCCAATGTGTTCAGTGAAATGCAAATCAACCTTTTTAAATCTTCGCGTTTACGTAGTCGAAAATCGTTTAGAAATTGTCTTTGAAGCGGCTTCATTTATTGGTAGAATTTCAACTTTGGCCAGCCACGTTAAGAGCCTGATCGCAAATTACTATATTAATCTATATCGAAAAAAATTGATGAAAATGTAAAAAAAAGTATATAACTAGAAAATGTAAAAAAAATGTATTTATCCTAAGTTTATTCGTGAATCAATATTTTGTATTTATGTTTTCGCTTTTGTTGTAATCACAATATTTCTTTTCATGTTTTTCTATATTTTATATTAAGGCTTATATATGATGTATCGTAACCCCAATTGTTTCAAACTAGAAAATATTATATACACTTATATTTTATTCACTTTTTGTATGCCTAATGCGATGAAAAAGGAAGAGTAGAAAAGTTGGAGGATAGAAAGGGAAACACATATTCATAAAAGCTATTTCACATACGCCAGCAAAACATCCATATACACACGATATCCAATATTAATAAACTTATTAATCAATAGATTCCACACCACGCAAGCAAACGGAAGCAATTCTTTTATTTATTCCACTTTGATGTATAATTTTTTGATTCCAATAATAAAACATATGACTTAACAAAATTACTGAAGTGTCGCCCTGATTATTAAAATTATTTTGGCTTTGCCATATAAAGGCAATGCGCATTATTATTGTTTTCAAATATCTCGAGTGGAACACGGCTGAGACTCATGATAAAGTTTATAGCCAAGATTGCCCTTCCCTTCCTTTTTTTAAGATAAGAGAAATTTCCGATACTTTATCGTTGGAGTGTTCTACTGTTTATAAACTGACCCAATCTGCTTGTATTTTAAAAAGATAACAATGGGCTCCTTATAGACTGCTAAAAACTTGTAAAAGTACATAATGGTCTTATCAGTAACGAAGAGAGACTATGAACTATGACAATGGGAGTTATTTGTCATTATCACAAATAGAAATTTTACAACCTCAGTTAATAAATTTTTGGAGAGGGGAGGTGCAAGTTCAGAGATTTAGGAGCTTTGACTAAATTAATGGGTTTGGGTATTAATGATACTATATAATATGATCCATACACATTATATGGTCAGTCAGTGAGTTATTTTAGTTATTTGAAATAGGGATCCTATTGAGAATAGGGGCGGTGTGCCTTTAGTTATTGATTAGCTTATCTCTACTATACGTCTGATTCAGAGCGTTTATCGGCTATTGGTCATTCAGTTGGACATTGTCCTTTATAAGCTTGATCAAATTTAAAATTATTAACCAATTCTTCGGGTACTTGAAAAGCTTCAAATCTTTCCCAGCTAATCTCAGCTTGGAAATCATTCAACAGCTGTTCATGCTCACCGTCGGTACGTCTCTTCGCTTAATGGGCGATAAAACTATGGAACACTTAAAAGCGAAAAATATATATACCCATCTATGTGATGATATAGGGGCTAGGAGCATATATACAAAGAGATAACGATATAAACAGCGGCGGAAGAGGCTCCGAAAAACAGTCGAGTCTGGAACGTCGCTGAGTTTACACGAACGAACCAAACGCTTTTGTAAAAGCACCGAAGTCAATATCCCGGAGTTATCATGTTGAAGGCGGTGAGTGTGGTTCCAAGGGGCGGAAATTATCTTATCGGCGGTTCAGATATGATAGACAGTTGGTTTAATTCAATTTACTTTCAATCCCCTTTAATTATGTTTAACTCATTTGCCTTGATTGCCCCGGATGGCCAATGCAGATTATTGTATTTGCCACTATTTTGGTGGCCGTGGCCTTGGCCATGCAGCCCCTGGAGGATAATGAGAGGCACCACCACCTGAACCACAAGCGCCAGTTGACCCAGCATCACCATAACTTGCAGGAGCCGAGGCACTCGGCCAAGGAGCACACCAAACATGGAAAGGAGGTGCACCACATTGTTTCCCACCTTAAGGAGCACAAAGAACATGGCCATGGAAAATCTACCTCCCAAAGGAACAGTAGGCAGGCCAATAAGAAGGAGCAAATTTACAAGAAGAGCCACCATCAGAAGGAGCACCACAAGCACGTGGACAACCACTCCCGGAAAGCCCGATCCCACTCAAAAGGCAGCAAACACCACAGCAAGAGACACACGGGACAGCATCGCCACTAGGGAAAATATATTCCCAGGATATATCCTATTTAAATCCTAAATTATGTGTATGTAAGCTGTATTAAAGTCAAGCCCACATAAATTCCAAATACAGTATGCATTTGTATTATTCCATTTAACTCCCTAAAGTATTGAAAGAACAGATTTGTTTAAGAACATAACCATATATTGTGAACTAAAAGCCATGACCAAATAAACTCATGTTTTATGAATGATTTTACTCAAGAAAGATGTTACATAAAAAAAAGTAATAATAATGCATCATTACATAATATGATATATTCGAACTACATATCTAAATCTGCCAGAAATGGTAGTTTTTTATTGGACCAACTTTATAAGAACTCGAAAATAACGTCAAGTCACACTTGATTTTATCCGAAGACCTGTTTATTTAAGAGTTAGCAAAGAGTGGTTCCTAAAAATCATATGCTGATCTGCTAACCGATATCCACTGTACAGTCCAGCTCTTTCAGTGACCTCGTTTATGGCCAAAAATTTGAGATTGTGTGGATCGTTAAAGATAGGCCCAAGAGTCCAGGTCGGCGGTTCAGATGTGTAATTACGCTTGGCCAACTCGGTATTTTGCTCGACTATGTTACGTTAGCCGCCTCAATTTCTTCGGAAGCCCCGACCAAGTCAAAAAATCCGGTTTTAGACAATTGAAATTTGAAAATAATAAACCGCACATGCGAACGTACTCGTACATAAAGTGTTTTGTTTTTTATTGCAATAAAACCGGTGTTAATTGTGGTCTGGGGTCAAAAACTCCAATGACGTCATCGTAATGGTTGCAAAACAGTGAAAGGGTTCATTTTCAAAAGGGGGCTTGTATAATTTCTTTGGTTAAAAGGGCGATTACATAGGATTGTGTGGTTTTAGGAACGTATGTTTGGAAAGGTAAAGGCATTTTATTTAACCCCACACAGGGTAAATTCGCGGGCGATAGTAGCCGCCTCCGTAACTGCGATATCCGCCGTAACCGCCATATCCAGAGTAACCTCCGTATTTATAGCCCCCACCATAACCGCCGTAATAAACAGGGGATGGAGCCGCATAGTATCCATAACCAAAGGAATCGGCAGTGGAAAGATCACTCTCCTCAGCAGCTTTTTTGTCCTAAAAAACAGGATTTTTTAAATCGGTTTGGATTGTATAAACCCAGAAATATAACCTACCTCTATAGGTCCTGCAGCTATGGATCCAATAATAACCAGGCACAAAAGAATGGAAAATAACTGAAAAAGTTTCACAACATTTCATTATTCTAATAAATCAGAGCAAATTCGCATTGTGACCAGTACCTTTGCCATTGTATAGATCTTATTTGCGAAATTTCACGGGGAAATACTTGAGATTTATATTTTCCTCTCGAATTAGCAACTTTTCCCGGTCGTGTTCTGGCTAGAAGCGTTGTAGTCCGTAAACTGTGATCCCCTAACGGCCGACCGACAATATTTATAGTGGCCAAAACATCCCGGAGATCGATTTCGCACATGATCATTGATTGGACAAACATTCTGGAGTCTGGGGAAGTCGTTACCCGGTGGGAAATGAGGTGGCCCCGCATCAGGTTCGTGCTGATGACTCGATTTGATTTTCTAATTAGGTTAATTGAAGGTAGAAAACATGTTTTTAATAAATATGTTCATGTTCATAAAAATACAACGAAATGTAAGGTAAATATCAGTTAACAGCTATAAAAACTTTTATAAAGTAACTTTTGTATTAGAATCTTTGATTGTAAGTGCTTTAGCTAATGTCTACTGTATGAGTGAAATTACCAGTCATCAAAAATAATATTGACGCACTAACTTAAAAAGTTCCTAATAAATTCTATTCACACATTCGCTGACAAGCTGATTCATTTGACTTAATTACAAGGATTCAAAACAAATTTAATATGTATATGAAGTGGGGATTCCCTTTCAAAGACCTATTATTGTTTAATATAAATATATTAAAAGTTTCGGGGCCACAAAATGTAAGTAGTTTAAATTATCATTAGTGTACTAGTAAATCATATAATATACATAGGAAATAAAACATCATATTCCTCTTTAAACAAAGAATATTTATGAAACTTTAAATCGAAACTAATATAAATTTCATATTGTTTGTTTTTAAAAAAGTTTATTTTTGGTTTTGAAAATTTATATTTCAAACGATTTATCGCACTCCCTCCGTTGTTATCTTGATTTATCATGCGGCATTTTTAAGTGCCATCTCTAGATTTAGTCCAGTATGACCGTACTTACATGAAAAAATAAATGGCTGCCGCATGAAAAAGTAAACGTTTTCGCATTGCAAACCGGAAAAATTGAGAATTGCGGCAAAAGAAACATAGTAAAAGTGAAGAATAGGTAATAAAGTTTTTAATTAACGAACAAGCAAGAAATTAAAGCAAAGATTTGCTGTGGGGAGAGTGAAATAAAGACCTTTTTGCGGCGTGGTGAAAATTGCAAAAGACCGCGACGTCGGCGGCATTCCGATTTCGATTTCTCCCTTGTTCGCCGAACAAAACGTGTCTGTGTGTCATAAAGTATACATTTTTCCACTTATTGATTAGGACAAGTGCAGCGGAACGATGTCCATTCCGCCGTACATGATACCGCAGAATGCGTGGGCGGCGCAGCTGATGGCCCAGCAGGCGTACGCGGCGGCCCATGCTCAGCAGGCCCAGCTGCATGCCCAGCAGCAGATGGCCAACCAGATCCAGCAGATTCCGCCACCGGGAGCTCCCCTCCCCCCGCCCACTGGCCACCCCAACGGGATTCCCATCCCGTCAGGCGGCCAGGGTCCCGGACTGGGCCAGATTCCCACTCCCAAGCCAGACATCCTCACCGAGGAGAAGCTGCAGGAGAAGGCGCTCAAGTGGCAGCATTTGCAGTCCAAGCGATTCGCGGAGAAGCGCAAGTTTGGATTCGTAGACACTCAGAAGGAGGACATGCCGCCGGAGCACATCCGGAAGATCATTCGGGATCACGGCGACATGACCTCGCGCAAATACCGCCATGACAAGCGTGTCTATCTGGGCGCCCTGAAGTACATGCCACATGCGGTGCTCAAGCTGCTGGAGAACATGCCCATGCCCTGGGAGCAGATCAGGGATGTCCAGGTGTTGTACCACATCACAGGAGCCATCACCTTTGTCAATGAGATTCCCTGGGTCGTTGAGCCAGTCTACATCGCCCAATGGGGGTAAGTTTACTATAGTTCTTCCTCATAATCCAATCTGAAATGGTTTGCTTTCCCCTAGAACCATGTGGATCATGATGCGGCGTGAGAAGCGCGATCGTCGTCACTTCAAACGCATGAGATTCCCGCCCTTCGACGATGAGGAGCCGCCTTTAGACTATGCCGACAACGTTCTCGATGTGGAACCCTTGGAGGCCATTCAAATCGAGCTGGACAATGATGAAGACAATGCCGTGTACAAATGGTTTTACGATCATCGTCCTCTAGTGGATACGCAGTGAGTTTTGAACTAGGAATTAAATTTAAACTTGGTTGTTAATATGTATATCCATGTTAGGTTTGTAAACGGCACCACCTACCGCAAGTGGAATCTTTCCCTGCCCCAGCTAGCCACTCTTTATCGGCTGGCCAATCAACTGCTCACGGACCTGGTGGACAACAACTTCTTTTACCTATTTGACCCCAAAAGTTTCTTCACCGCCAAGGCCCTAAATATGGCCATTCCAGGTGGTCCCAAGTTTGAACCCCTCATCAAAGATCACAATGTTGGGTAAGGACAACCCCCGCATCAAAAGCCTGATCGAGGTGTAACCTTATTTATACTTTTCTAGGGACGAGGATTGGAACGAGTTCAACGACATAAATAAAGTCATTATCCGTCAACCCATTCGCACAGAATATCGCATTGCCTTTCCCTACTTGTACAACAACATGCCACACTTTGTGCATCTGAGCTGGTAAGATTCCATATTCTACTGAAATTATTAATCTAAAATCTTATTTACGTGGTAGTAACGTTTCCATGTGAACATCCTCCCTGGAAATGCTTCATGTCGCGTTAGAAAAACGTCGAGCTCCCAGCTTACTACAAATTTTGCGATAAACGGGAGCTGCAATGATATGTTCGTGGCGATTGTTAAGAATAAATCGTGACTGCTGATAGTTGCATACATATAAATTCACTTTAAAAAACGAGGATCCAAATAACCAATGTTTTTTATCTATTACAGGTATCACACTCCCAACGTGGTCTACATCAAGACCGAAGATCCCGATTTGCCGGCATTTTACTTTGATCCGCTCATCAACCCCATATCCCATCGCAATGCTAACTCTAAAATTCAGGAGCCACTGCCTGATGATGATGAGGATTTCACACTTCCGGACGATGTGCAGCCGTTCCTGGTGGACACTCCCCTCTATACTGACAATACTGCGAACGGTATTGCCTTGTTGTGGGCCCCGCGCCCGTTTAACATGCGCTCTGGCCGCTCCCGCCGTGCCATCGATGTGCCGCTAGTCAAGTGCTGGTACAAGGAGCATTGTCCTCCTGGCCATCCGGTCAAGGTGCGCGTTAGCTACCAAAAACTACTCAAATACTATGTGCTCAATGCGCTGAAGCACCGCAAGCCAAAGCCCCAGAAGAAACGGTTAGTTTTATCGGTATCAAACAATCGAGCTTTTCTAATTATTTATTTCATCCTTGCAGCTACCTCTTCCGTTCGTTCAAGGCTACAAAATTCTTCCAGACTACCACCCTGGATTGGGTGGAGGCTGGTTTGCAGGTTTGCCGTCAGGGATACAACATGCTGAACCTCTTGATTCACAGAAAGAACCTTAACTACTTGCATTTGGATTACAATTTCAACTTGAAGCCTGTCAAGACTCTAACCACCAAAGAGCGTAAAAAGTCACGTTTCGGAAATGGTAAGTCCATTTTCACCGCTCATTTTGATAGTAATGAATGACCCGTGTTTTTCCCCTATTAGCCTTCCATTTGTGTCGTGAGATCCTGCGTCTGACCAAGCTTATTATTGACTCGCATGTTCAGTATCGGCTGAACAATGTGGACGCCTTTCAGTTGGCCGACGGACTGCAGTACATATTCGCCCACGTTGGCCAGCTGACTGGCATGTATCGCTACAAATACAAGCTGATGAGGCAGATTCGAATGTGTAAGGATCTGAAGCATTTGATCTACTACCGCTTCAACACAGGACCAGTGGGCAAGGGACCCGGATGTGGCTTTTGGGCGCCCGGTTGGCGAGTTTGGCTGTTCTTTATGCGCGGCATCACACCGTTGCTGGAACGCTGGCTGGGCAACCTGCTGTCGCGTCAATTCGAGGGACGACACTCCAAGGGTGTGGCTAAGACGGTGACCAAACAGCGCGTCGAATCCCACTTCGATCTGGAATTGCGTGCCTCCGTAATGCACGACATTGTGGACATGATGCCCGAAGGTATCAAGCAGAACAAGGCGCGTACCATTTTGCAGCATCTGTCGGAGGCTTGGCGTTGCTGGAAGGCAAACATTCCCTGGAAAGTACCCGGCCTGCCCATTCCCATTGAGAATATGATCCTGCGTTACGTTAAGATGAAGGCCGATTGGTGGACGAACACGGCTCACTACAATCGAGAGCGTATCCGACGTGGAGCCACTGTGGACAAGACCGTGTGCAAGAAGAATCTTGGCCGGTTGACACGTCTTTACTTGAAGGCGGAGCAGGAAAGGCAGCACAACTACTTAAAGGATGGTCCGTACATATCACCGGAGGAGGCAGTGGCCATATACACCACCACTGTCCATTGGCTGGAGTCGCGGCGCTTTGCGCCCATTCCCTTCCCTCCGCTCTCGTACAAGCACGACACAAAGCTCCTGATCTTGGCCCTCGAGCGGTTGAAGGAGGCGTACAGCGTCAAGTCTAGGTTAAATCAAAGTCAGCGTGAGGAGCTGGGTCTCATTGAACAGGCCTACGACAATCCTCACGAGGCCTTGTCCCGCATCAAGCGTCACTTGCTCACGCAGCGAGCTTTCAAGGAGGTTGGTTAATTACAATCCGTGTTTGTTGAGTCCCACGTAACAAGTTTTCTTTGAATTTTAGGTGGGCATTGAGTTCATGGACTTGTACAGTCATCTGATACCTGTGTATGAAGTGGAACCCCTGGAGAAGATTACAGATGCATATCTGGATCAGTATCTGTGGTACGAGGCAGACAAGCGACGTCTGTTCCCGCCATGGATCAAACCCAGCGATACGGAGCCGCCACCATTGTTGGCCTACAAGTGGTGTCAGGGTAAGGAACTGGATAAGATTCGAAACATATAACTTTTCAGCACTGGGCATTTTGGGTGTGTGATTTGTAGCAAAGTGATATGTATTTGATCATCCCCTTGTTGCAAACCTCACGCCAAAGATGAATCCGTAAAACAACACCAAATTAAAATCACAGTGATGAAATAATGATCATTTATGTTATCCCCCGTTTAATCTAGTTAAAACATATTATTTTCCATAACAGGCATTAACAACCTGCAGGATGTTTGGGATGTGGGTGAGGGCGAGTGCAATGTGCTGCTAGAGTCTCGATTCGAAAAGCTGTACGAGAAGATTGACTTGACGCTACTTAATCGTTTGCTCCGCCTGATTGTCGATCACAATATCGCTGATTACATGACCGCCAAGAACAACGTGGTTATCAACTACAAGGACATGAACCACACCAACAGTTACGGCATCATTCGCGGCCTGCAGTTCTCATCGTTCATCACGCAGTACTACGGTCTGGTGTTGGATCTTTTGGTTCTGGGTCTCCACCGATCCAGCGAGATGGCTGGTCCGCCACAGATGCCCAACGATTTCCTGACGTTCCAGGACGCAGTCACAGAAACGGCTCATCCGATTCGACTGTATTGTCGCTACGTCGATCGCATTCACCTGTTTTTCAGGTTCTCGGCGGAGGAGGCGCGAGATCTCATCCAGCGCTACCTTACCGAGCATCCGGATCCTAACAACGAAAATATTGTGGGCTATAACAACAAGAAGTGCTGGCCACGCGATGCTCGCATGCGTTTGATGAAGCACGATGTCAATCTGTAGGTTTTCCTTTTGATCAAATTCCAAGTTTTTAAATGTGTAACGAATATTTTCTTTTATTTTTTAGCGGTCGCGCTGTCTTCTGGGACATTAAAAACCGTCTGCCACGCTCTGTTACCACTATTGGTTGGGAGAGCACCTTCGTCTCCGTGTACTCCAAAGACAATCCCAATCTGCTGTTCAACATGAGTGGATTTGAATGTCGCATTTTGCCAAAGGTTCCTTAAGCCAGAACATAATTGTAAGATCAGTTTATAATTTTACGTTTTTCCCCACAGTGTCGCACACAGAATGAAGAGTTTACCCATCGTGATGGCGTGTGGAACCTACAGAACGAAATTACAAAGGAGCGCACGGCTCAGTGCTTCCTGCGGGTTGACGATGAGTCGCTGGGGCGCTTCCACAATCGTGTGCGACAGATTCTGATGGCATCCGGCTCCACTACATTCACAAAGGTAGCTAAAACAAATAAAATATTCTAAAGTTATTTTGGTCATAGCACTATTTTTCCTTTCCAGATTGTGAATAAATGGAATACGGCGCTTATAGGTCTGATGACTTATTTCCGCGAGGCTGTGGTCAATACCCAGGAACTGCTAGATTTACTGGTCAAATGCGAGAATAAAATCCAGACTCGTATCAAGATTGGTCTCAACTCCAAAATGCCCTCCCGTTTCCCGCCAGTTGTGTTCTACACACCGAAGGAACTGGGCGGTCTGGGAATGTTGAGCATGGGTCACGTTTTGATTCCGCAATCCGATCTGCGTTGGTCCAAGCAAACGGATGTGGGCATAACCCATTTCCGCTCCGGTAGGTTTTAAACGTTGTATATTTATAGTATGTGTTTATAACGTACACTTTTGATTTCTTATAGGTATGTCCCACGATGAGGATCAGCTTATTCCCAATTTATATCGGTACATTCAGCCGTGGGAGAGTGAGTTCATCGACTCGCAGCGCGTGTGGGCCGAGTATGCGCTGAAGCGTCAGGAGGCGAATGCCCAGAACCGTAGGCTCACTCTGGAAGATCTGGAAGACAGCTGGGATCGTGGTATTCCCCGTATCAATACACTCTTCCAAAAGGATCGTCACACACTGGCCTATGACAAGGGCTGGCGCATACGAACCGAGTTCAAGCAGTACCAGGTACTGAAGCAGAATCCCTTTTGGTGGACTCACCAACGTCACGACGGCAAGCTGTGGAACTTGAACAACTACCGAACGGACATGATCCAGGCCCTTGGCGGTGTGGAGGGCATTCTGGAGCACACATTGTTCAAGGGCACCTACTTCCCCACTTGGGAAGGTCTTTTCTGGGAGAAGGCCTCCGGCTTTGAGGAGTCGATGAAGTACAAGAAGCTGACCAATGCTCAGCGATCCGGTCTTAACCAGATTCCGAATCGTCGCTTCACACTGTGGTGGTCGCCGACCATCAATCGTGCGAATGTGTACGTCGGTTTCCAGGTGCAGCTCGATCTGACGGGTATCTTCATGCATGGAAAGATTCCCACGCTGAAGATCTCGCTGATTCAGATATTCCGAGCCCATTTGTGGCAGAAGATCCACGAGTCGATTGTGATGGATCTGTGTCAGGTGTTCGATCAGGAACTGGATGCTTTGGAAATCGAGACGGTGCAAAAGGAGACGATCCATCCGCGTAAGTCCTACAAGATGAACTCTTCTTGTGCGGACATCCTGCTTTTCCCCGCCTATAAATGGAATGTGTCGCGGCCCTCACTGCTGGCCGATACCAAGGACACCATGGACAACACCACCACGCAGAAGTACTGGCTGGATATCCAGTTGCGTTGGGGCGATTACGATTCCCACGACGTGGAGCGCTATGCGAGGGCCAAGTTCCTCGACTACACCACGGACAACATGTCCATCTATCCGTCGCCCACGGGCGTGTTGATAGCCATCGATTTGGCCTACAATCTGCACTCTGCCTACGGTAACTGGTTCCCGGGCTGCAAGACCCTCATCCAGCAGGCCATGGCCAAAATCATGAAGGCGAATCCCGCGCTTTATGTGCTGCGTGAGCGTATCCGCAAGGCCCTGCAGCTTTACTCCTCGGAGCCAACGGAGCCGTACCTCAGTTCGCAGAACTACGGAGAGCTGTTCTCCAACCAAATCATCTGGTTTGTGGACGACACCAACGTGTACCGCGTCACAATCCATAAAACATTCGAGGGAAATCTGACAACGAAGCCAATTAACGGAGCCATCTTCATCTTTAATCCGCGAACGGGTCAGCTCTTCCTGAAGATCATTCACACCTCTGTGTGGGCAGGTCAGAAGCGTCTGGGTCAGCTGGCCAAGTGGAAGACTGCTGAAGAAGTGGCCGCTCTAATTCGATCGCTGCCTGTGGAGGAGCAGCCCAAACAAATCATTGTGACGCGCAAGGGCATGTTGGATCCATTGGAGGTGCACTTGCTCGACTTCCCCAACATTGTGATCAAAGGCTCTGAGTTGCAACTGCCCTTCCAGGCTTGCCTTAAAGTGGAGAAGTTTGGTGACCTGATTCTAAAGGCTACCGAGCCTCAGATGGTGCTCTTCAATCTGTACGACGATTGGTTGAAGACTATTTCGTCGTACACGGCCTTCAGTCGACTTATCCTCATTCTTCGTGCTCTCCACGTCAATACGGAAAGGACAAAGATCATCCTGAAACCGGATAAGACCACAATCACAGAGGCGCATCATATTTGGCCCACTCTGACGGATGAGGAATGGATCAAGGTTGAGGTTCAGCTTAAGGACCTTATTCTAGCCGATTATGGCAAGAAGAACAACGTGAATGTGGCCTCCCTGACGCAATCCGAGATTCGTGACATCATCCTTGGTATGGAGATCAGCGCTCCGTCGGCGCAGCGCCAACAGATCGCCGAAATCGAGAAGCAGACCAAGGAGCAGAATCAACTGACTGCCACCACTACGCGTACCACAAACAAGCACGGTGACGAGATTATTACCTCTACCACATCCAATTATGAGACGCAGACGTTCAGTTCAAAGACAGAGTGGCGAGTCAGAGCGATTTCCGCCACCAATCTGCACCTGCGAACGAACCACATTTATGTGAGCTCTGACGACATCAAGGAAACTGGCTACACCTACATCCTGCCCAAGAACATACTCAAGAAGTTCGTTACTATCTCGGATTTGAGGGCTCAGATTGCGGGCTACTTGTATGGCGTGAGTCCACCGGACAACCCACAAGTGAAGGAGATCCGGTGCATCGTAATGCCGCCGCAGTGGGGAACGCACCAAACGATCAACCTGCCCAACACCCTACCCACGCATCAGTATCTCAAAGACATGGAGCCGCTAGGCTGGATCCACACGCAGCCCAACGAGTTGCCGCAATTGTCGCCGCAGGACATCACGACGCATGCGAAGATCATGCAGGAAAACTCGAACTGGGATGGCGAGAAGACGATCGTGATCACGTGCTCCTTCACGCCCGGATCCTGCTCGCTTACGGCCTACAAACTGACGCCCTCAGGTTTTGAGTGGGGCTCAAAGAACACGGACAAGGGCAACAATCCCAAGGGCTATCTGCCGTCGCACTATGAACGCGTTCAGATGCTTCTGTCAAACAAGTTCCTCGGCTTCTTCATGGTGCCGGCGCAGAGCAGCTGGAACTACAACTTCATGGGCGTGCGCCACGATCCCAACATGAAGTACGAACTGCAGCTGGCCAACCCGAAGGAGTTCTACCACGAGCTTCACCGCACCTCGCACTTCCTGCTCTTCTCGAATCTCGAGGACGGAGGGGATGGCGCCGGCGCGGATCGGGAGGATGTGTACGCGTAGAAGGCGCGGGTCTGGAGTCTTAGGTTTTCGTTTTAGTGCATACAAACAATTTTATAAGCGTGTTTTCAAAATGCTAGCGTCTAGGTACATTTTGTAATAAAATTCTTTTCCCAACAAGTCACATCGTTGCCATGGAATTCATTTCTCCGTCGACGATAATACGCTCAAAGTTCATAACATTCGTTAACGGTAAGTGTTCTGTATGTATGACTAATATTAATGCTAAATTTCTGTTTGGTTCGGTTTTGGTTTCTGTTCCGGTTTCTAGGTACGTTTACGTTCGATTGATTGCTGACCCGCATTCAGGAGCATTTCCACAGCACTATGGCCAGGTTGCCAGCAAAGAACAGGTAGAGAATGTTCTCCGTTTCGTAGGATACCTCAAAGCCAAATCCCTCGCCCACAACCACATGCCAATAGATGCCGAACTTCTTGTCCATGTTTTCCTTGATGATTTTGGCGGCGTGCTGGTAATGGATATAAAGTAAAATGATAGGTTTATTAAAAAATGTATTTGTTTATTTGAATTCGAAGGATATCTATTTGAGCCAATAGTTAATTTGATTTAAGTATATTTTATTACCGATTAAATAAAGATGTTAACAAAACTAAAAAAGGATGTTCAAAAAACGAGGCCGCTTAAAAATTTAACAGCTTAAGAAGTTAAAGTTACTTTATGAAGTTTTGTACATACTTATGATTTTATAAATATTTTGTAAATGGAAACCTATGCAAATTCAGCTTAAGTTAAAAAAAAGACGTTATAACATGAGTTGTTAAAATATTCTCATAGGGGAATGAAAAGATAATCCTCTTATGTGGTTTCTGCCTATAGATGCTATAGATAGAACACTTACCTCATAGTTTGATGAGTATTTTTCGCAGGCGGTGATGGACAGTTCAATGGCCTCTATCCTCATCTCTTCGGTCATGTCCGAGTGCTTAAAGCGGGAGCAATCAGTGGGCATTAATTCCGGGATGGATATCTATGCTTACCAACCTTCACCAGTGGGTAAACGTGCACGATTTTCTTCTCGCCCTCCTTCCCGGCTTCCTCGTCCGCCATGTCTGCGATTCACCAACGACTAAAGGAAGGAATCGGAAAATAACTATCACGGAGCCAAGCTAATGTAATAAAAATCGAGTTAAATTCCTATTTACGTGTGACACACAAGTCAAGGTAAAGGAGGCGCCGTAGCTATAGATGTGTATATACTATATGAATGGCAGGTGAATGCTTATGAATTCTCCGTTTTTGCGCTATTGTCACGGCAGGATGGCTGCTATGGCAATTTGTTTTTGGGCACGGTTTCGGTTTCGATTGGCCTGCCAGCCTGTCAGGAGCGAGGTTGACTTGCAACTAACGATGGCACTGGATCCGCTGGCTCCGTGCTGACGGCAACTCCATTAACTGGCAACCACAGCCGGAGTTTCTGCGCCAAGGGAAAGAACATGTATGAGCCGGGGAGTTAATAGCTCTACACTCGGTGTGCGCTGCGATTGCGCCAAGTCTGCATGTTAAGGGACCTCTGCCCCCGGCTCCCTGCTTCCTGCATCCCCGGTTTATGTTGCAAACAAAAGCAATTTCCGTGCGGGTGCCACTGCGAGACAGACGACGCGGCGTCATCGTCATCATCTTGGCGGCCACCCCAATTTTTGCAACGATTTCTGCACTGAAAGTGGTCAACTGGGGGAGGAATGGCCAATGATGCTTGGAAAAACCCACCCCGCACCCCTGACGATGCACTCAAAATGTCAACAGATTGTCAGTTAACAAAACATGGGGAATGGTCTATTCAACAATCCAAAATGGAATTAATGACTTGAACAACATTAGAGAAATTACAAACTTAAATTTTCATTTCCATGTGGGATAAAGTCAGCGAAATCTTTGGAATATAAGCTAACTAAATGTACCTTCAGAAGTAAGCATAAATTTATCTAGCTTATAATTTAAGCTTAGTTTACGAAAATAAAAGCTAAGCTTATAGATAGAAAACGACTAATTACAAACAAAACTTTTGGTTTACCATGACTCAATTTTTTTTCAGAAACCTGAGCATTTCATCGACAGATAATGATTTTGAAAAATAGTTATAAATGCAGTTTAATTAAAGATAATTCTAGATTCTAGATCATTAGTTACGATTCCTGGTTCAAGTCCCAGCACTCCTCCTCATGTTCCTGGTCAGTCAATATTACGTCCTGGGAAAGACGTTCAGACAGCTCATATAGATCAGACCCCTCTGATTCCTCATCGCAATCTTCAATTATAACACATTCATCATCTATTTTTAAGTTATTCTCCTGCAGTAATTCCAGCAGGGCTTCTTTCGTAGCACCGACATGATGCAGACGATCCAATATAAGTCCAATAGGCACTTTATAGGTCTCCTGGTAGGAATCCAGCTCGTTCTCAGATAAATTAGCCATTTTTTTGAAACGCTGAAGTTCAATTTGTACTTCGGTCCAGAGTTTTTCCTTCTCGGTGCGGGTATCCACATAAAATGGGTAGTCGACGGAATGGATTAACTTGTAAGGAGTGGATTCATCATCCAGATTAGGTGTGGTAACCAAAGGATTCTCCAACTGCATCTCCAGAAAATCCTTGCGGACGAATAGCGCTATCTGTGAAACGTGACCCACGGATTCAAGGTCCTTGGGAGGATTACCCACTCCCATTAAGGAAAACATGTAGTTCGGGTATTTCTCAACAATACCCAAGCACCAGGACTTGAACTCTTCCCGGGTCCATTCAAACTTGTGATCGTCATGGCGAAATCCATTTGGCAATAGGGGATTGAACCGCGTAAATATTACGTTATAATCAGAGTTTGGTGTGCTAAAAACCACCAACTTAGGCTGCATAAATCCAAAGATATTGGAAGGTATTTTGGACAAAACATCGTCGTACACGTGCTCGATTCTGAAAAAAGTGGTATAAAAAAAGTATAAATATGCAACCTCTATTTTTTGTGCTTTTTCATTAAAAAAGAAATTCCTTTACAAAATGTATTGTAAAGTTAGTACTTAATATTGAAATGTCTGGATAGGACACTATTGTATACAATAAGAACACTTACAGCTCCAAAGCAATTACAGCATCTGTGTCTCGCAATTCTTCCGAAGAGTCTGCCACACTTCCCTGTAGAATCTGAACGCTTAAAGGACCCTCACGGCGTCTTATATAATCAGAGACCAAAGGATCGACGCTAGTTGAGTTTTTCCTGAGCAAGGGCTCGTCAATATCCACCTGAAAATAAATGTTGTATTCAAAAATAGCCGCCACTTAATGGAACAAAATGGAAATGAAACTCATTTGAACATGTATTTCCATTTAAACATTTCCTTCTTATTTATTGTTATATAAAAACTGTTTAAAAATAAGATTTTAAAGATATTTATATTCTACAAATTTGAATAGTGGAAAAATTTACATTTTTAATTGAAACTTTATTTTTAGTTTAAATGTGATATACTGTTTCCGTTCCAACACTGATGACAATTTTAGTCATCTAGAACTAAAACACGTTACAATAAATTTAAATTTAATTTAAGCGTTGTAATATATTAAGTCAATGTATATTAAAAGAAATTGATGCATTAATTTATATATGTATGAACATTGTTGTTTAAACAATGTGAGTGTAAGCATTGTGATAAGTTTAAAGTGTTATTTTATATGGGACTTCAATTTTTAAGACTCCGAAAAAAACGAAGTTATTTAATAAAAATAAATACAAATTTGCATAAACAAATATTCCCCACATTGCTGCAATTTGGTCTCACTAAAAAGGCAGATTGTCAACTTAGCCTGCGGTCACACCAAAAAAACCGTGCGCGTGTGTGTGTGCAGCAGTGCACAGGAAGAATGTGTAATTGTTACGAAAAATCAAATGGAAGCGGAATTATAGTGGCGAGCAGTCTGTGAAAGTGCAATCGTGCACCGTTGCACCAAGTGAAAAGTGTAGGCACCACAAATTATACCCCCAACCAATCAAAAACTGCGAAAAACCCCCGAACACTTGGAACGGGTCAAAAGAAAACGAAGAAAAACAAGAAGAAGAAAACAGGGTAATACGTGAGAAAAATACATACTGAAAAATCAATTCGACTTTGGAGTCCAATAGCAAATGGTTAGCACGTGAAAAGCGTTGAACTCGGTGGGGAAAATCCCTTGCAACTGAATAAATATGCCAGCATTTAGTTCTTTGTTTAATAAAGCCGGCCAGAAAATCGATTTTTTTCGGGGCCCTCGGTATGTTTGTATGTCCCAGTGTTTGTATATTTCCAGACATGGTGGTGCGTTCGCGTTTGTTTGTGTTTGTATTCGTGCCCCCGGACGCGCAGCAAGTTAGCCCGCTTTACAACACTAGAGAGAAAACAATAAAATGAAATACAAAATAAAATTGGCTAAAAAATAAAACAAACAAACAAAAACAAGTTCCAATAGCACAATCAGCAAAACAAAAAAGACTTATCCGCCTAAAAACAATGGTGTGCACTCACGCGCCTAATATAATCAACAATCACGTTTTACAACACTACCAGGGAAAAAACAAAACAAATTACTGATCAAAGTTGGCTTGGGGCAAAAAACACAAATCCCAATAGCACAATAGCCGAAAACTTGAATTTGATTAAATAATAAGTGACTGTCGTTGGCCTGAACTCATACCTCAAAAATAGATAATTAACAAGCACTGTGTTTCTTCTTCTTTCGCCATCAGTTGAAAGAGAATCACCGTGGAAAGCGGAATCGCACAAAAACAAGACAACTTTTGCCTACATTTTAAGGCACACCGCCTGACCGAGAGACTGAGTCACAGAATCCAAGGGGAGCTGCCATCGAAAACGCCCAGAGATCATCCTCGCCAGCTGCCGAGATGGGCAAGCGCATCCAACTGGAGCGCCCGACCTCGGATCGCAGTGCTCGCAAGCGAAAGCGTGCGGAGGTGAAGGACGCCGAGAAGTGCCAGCGCTTGAGCGGCGGCTCCAGCAGCGCCAATGGCTTCGAGTTCCACGAGAACGATGACGAGGAGTCCTGCTCCTCGGCTGGATCCGCTGGCGGCATGGATGTGGAACCACCTACACTATTGCAAACCCCGCAGGCACGCAGTTTGCTCTTAACAGGAGCCAGCATCGCCAGCGATCATAACAACTCCAGTGTGATGGAGTCACCACGCCCGGTTTACACGCTCCGACCCTCGGTGGTAAATGGAACCATTCTGAGGGATGTGCTCTCCAAGGCCTGGCGCTTGGGGCGTCCCATAGGTAAGAACTTTCTGGAAAATAGTGTGGATTTTGAAAGACTAAACCCCTCTTCTTCCTTCCCAGGCAAGGGCAACTTTGGCGAGATCTTCCTAGCCTCCGATGACACTGTGTGCCCAGCCACTTCGGAGACAGCCAAATACGTGGTCAAAATAGAGCCACATTCAAATGGACCTCTTTTCGTTGAGATTCACTGTCTGATCAACACATCCCGGAGCAAGGGTAAGCTTTGAATCAGCACATCCCCCATCACATCTATACTCAAACACATCTTACAGATTCATCAGATGTCGGAGAAGATGCTGCCATCCTGCCAGCCCAACAGACGCATGCCCTCAGCAAGGGACCGCCCTCTGGGATACCCAGCTTTATTGCGTCGGGGACCCACTACTTTGGAGACGCTCGCTATCGCTTTCTGGTGCTGCCGCGATTCGATCGCGACCTGCATTCGCTGATTAAGAACTCAAGGGTGCAGCAAAAGTCACTCCTAGTGCTCGCTGTACACATACTCAATGTCCTAGAGAATCTACACGATAAGGGTTATTGTCATAATGACATCAAGGCTCAGAACCTAATGGTGTCCAAGTGCAAGTACCTCAGGAAGCAGTCAGTTCCCAAGGGCACCGGCTACGACGAGCACTACGAGGAGAAGCAGCAGACCACAGATAGTGGCAACAGCTCGGAGCAGGAGACCAACGACGATGACTATTTCCTGAAGAACGAGAAGTTCGCCCTGAAGCGGCTTCCGGATATTAAGCACGACGAAGACGAAGATGACGAGGACTTCGACGATGGCGCCACATCGAACAGCAACAACAGCAACAGCCTTGACATCTACCACACGCCCGTAAACAAAAAGCGAGCCGCTCGCAATGCAGTTCAATTCAGCGGCTCGAATCCAGTACGTTCGTGCCGTCGAGAGAAGCGCAACTCAATGTACGAGGAGATGGTCAAATCGCACTATCTGCGACCCACAAAGCGCATCAGTTACCGCGAGGAGTTCAATGAGGAAGGGTATCCCAAGGCGACAGAGGAAAACAGTGATGAATCGCCCGAATCGTCAGACAACGAGTCGGATGAGTTCATTCCGCCTTCGTGTAGCCGCTCGGGTAACAAAAGAGGAAGGAGCGCTCAGATGGCCAGTCCCAAGAAGTGCTCGGTTTCAACTAGGGCAACACGACACCAGGAGAAGCTGAAGAAGGAGCCAAACGGTGACCACAAAGTGCGTAGCCGGGGCAACAAGCACTTGGACAGCCAACCAACTGAGTACAAGTTCCTGCCCACCGAGGAGGAGCATGTTTTCCTCATCGACTTTGGCTTGGCGTCCAAATACCAGGATCGCGGAGTCCATCGCCCTTTCATCATGGATCAGCGAAGGGCGCACGACGGCACGTTGGAGTTTACGTCACGCGACGCCCACCTGGGCGCCCATTCCCGACGAAGTGATCTGGAGTGCCTTGGCTATAACCTTCTGTACTGGTCCGAGGGCTATCTGCCCTGGAAGGACGTGGCCCAGCAGCAGCAACAGGAGAAAGTGCACCGCGCCAAGGAGCTGTTTATGACGGATGTGCCCGAGATGCTGCGCCAGTTCTACGGCAAGCAAGTTCCTAAGTATCTGGGAGAGTTCCTGCTGCAGATCGGTCAGCTGGCCTATCAGGAGCGGCCCAACTACGAGCGCTACCGCAAAATCTTTAAGCGCGAGTACCAGCGCTTGGGTCACGATCCCAGTCAAATGCGTCTAAGCAGCGAGGAGATCCTCCGCACCTGTGTATCCTCCAAAGACGCGGTGGATGGCAGCAAGTGCGACATATTTGAGCTGAACAACAAAATAGCCACCAATGTGATGCGCAACTCGGCGCTGAGCACTCCGTTCCAGGAGCACTCGCTTACGAACCGCGTATCGCCCAAGAATCTGCGTTCCAAGTCAAATACGAAAACTACGAAAAAGAAGTTTTCGTGGGCGGAGGTGCTCTCACAGGATCCAGATCAAATAGCACGTGAGCGGGCAGTAAAGGAGTTTGAGCGGGAGGAGTCCATATGTCCGCTGGAATCCCGTCTTCCAAGGCGCTACGACGGCAAGCCCACCTACGCGATACTGGCCATGGAGCAGAGTCGTCGCGAAAAGGGTTTGGTTGTCCAGGAGCATAACGACGAGGAGGAAGAGGAGGAGGACGATGAAGAGGAGAACCAGGAGGCCCATGATGATGAGCAAGAGGATGAGGAGGAGGACGCAGATAGCGTAGAAGGCGAGGTAAGCTATAAAAATACAACAGATTTTGAGAGATATGTCTTGCGGTTGACCAACATTTCTGTGATTTTTCAAAAGATCCGTTCTCATAAGTGCATTTCTTTGATATAGGATGACTCGGATGGCGAAACGGAGGAGAGCGAGTGCTCGCATCATTCCCAGAAACCTGCGCGTGGCCGTCCCAGGGGCACCACCCGAAAACGAACAACCAGTAAGCAAGCCCAGGCGCAGAATCAGCCGCCGGTGAAGGCCAGTCGCGGAGTGGGGCGTCCGAGTAAGAACGCGGGCGTCGTAAGGTTCGCCACGGGAGCCGTGAGCAAGAACCGATCCACGCCGCTGTCGGCGGTGGCCAGTAACAAACGTGGCTGCGCCACACGCAAGGAGAACTCCACTCTGGCATCGGCCACCGGCGAAGGGGAACGGAAACTGAAGCCAAGCCGTACGCGCAGAGCTCTTTATAAGACTGAACCCAAACACGGCGAGCACGATGCGGAGAACAACTCGAGCCTGCTGGAAGTGCAGAACCTGTACGGCGAATACGATGACGAGAACAACTACGGCAAGGGGCGCAGTGTCCACTCGTCCAGGCACTGCCGCAAGTGATTGCCAGATGACAGATTAGGAATAGAGACTAGGGACGATCAATAGAGGAAGTCGGAGAGCAGAGGATGAGGAACAACAGAACAGAACAGATAGGCAGAACAGAAGAAACCTAAATTGGCTTTCAAGTATTTTTAGTAGTAGTTAAGGTACGAACAGGACAGGACAGAACCTACTTCGAAGCTGTCGGCAGACGAGGCGTAGACTCGAGCTAGTGAGACCGACATGACGTGTAATTTTGGTTTTTAAATATTAAATTAATAAGTTGTCTTAAGTTTTTTTGAGTGGCACTCTCAGCTCCATAAAGAAGATGTTGTTGAATTATCCATTATACCATGTAGTCCCCCAGTTGTAAGAGATGTTTGTGTGTTTAAACGGTGCGCAGGAGCAGTGCACCATTGGCCTTGATAGCAAATCCCTGATTTTTAAATTCTTATTTTATTCTTTGCGAGTTTTGTGTTAGTTTTGTTAGGTTATACTTCATATTATAGACCAGATGTACGACCCTTTCACCCACATTTCATGCAGCCAGGTACATACTCTCCTCAAAAAGTATTTAATATAACTAGATAATGGTTATTTCATAAAAATGATACAAGTCTAAGTTAGGATATGCGTGTATAAACAAGCAGCGGAAATAAATAAAATAAAATTGTATTTCCTTAACAATTAATCTAAGCTATTGTTTCTTTTGTATGAGGGGATCTAAATAAGTAGTCTTACCAGTACAATATTTTCTATTTTTTCTATGCGACGCATTAGCTGGAAAAAACGCATCTCGGCGCAGCCAAACTCAACCACCTTCTTAATCTGATTGGACCAGCGGGAGTCCTCCAGGATCTGGATGGCGGCACAGTATCTCTGCTCGTACACCGGTGGATCGAAAGTAATGCCGGTTTCAGTCATTTTTGTTAGGGTTTGGAATTCCCCGCAAGGAAACTTGTAGCAAAACATTTCCGCGTATTATTAGAGTGACCGGATTATACGAAATAAATCTTATTGCCAATAAACTGGTGAAAATGTCAAGAACTCGTGATTTGCATATCGATAGGTCTTGTATTTAAAAATTGGGCGGTAATCTTATGGCAGAGGAATCTCTAGAGGTCAAAGTCGCAACCCTAAATATGTTTTCATTGGGATGATTTCTTATTTTCTTCATTGGATCTAGGGTTCTTCTGGTTTTAAGATGCTAAAACAATAATACAGTAGTAAAACCAAAACTTCTAACATATGATATAACATAAACTCATCAGTTGAGGATTTTTATGGTAGAAAGCTGTTGGTTCCAAAGGATTTAAGGGAAAAATGGCTTTTCCAATATATATATTGACAGATTGTATTCCAATTTCAAAAGTTTCCTATTCCCTCTCACATTGTACTGGGGAGTTAACTTGAAATAACCAACTTTATGGAAATCAGTCTTGCTTTTGTGGTCAGGGTAATCACGCAACTTCCGGCATCCTTTCCGGGCGACCTTCGCTGCAGGTGCTCGACTCACATGCTCACTGCAACTGGGTGGTAAACCCCATTTGTGGGTTCCCAAGCTATCCACTCGACCGTCAAATTAGCAGACAGGTCTACAGGTCGTGGGAGCATTCCATATTGGTAATGGTTGGGTGGATAATGCCAACGTCAGCGGTCCGCATTTCACATGAGTAAGCTTTTTAACTTTTCAACCTGCTGCCATAATTTCCATGCTAATTGCCCTGTGTTTCAAATGGAAATTTACAAATCAATAAATTTTAGTGCCCGGCGCTGGTGGAGGTCCTTTCCCCACGGTTGCCATAATTATACACGTCGTCTGTTCTGTCGCCGTGGACGGGCTGTTGTTATTGTTTGCACTGAAAGACGTTGCCGGGGCTCTCATAAAGCCATCAAATGCGAAAAAACACTGCAAAAAACTGTATAGCGTTTTCACCAATCTGTTATCAAAAAATATCATTAAAATAAGTTTGACAAACGTATTTCTTATATTTATCCAATTTATAGAAAAAAGGTTTCTAGCCAACAAAACCATCTAAATATTTTTATTTTTTTGGAAAATTTCTTATCAAAAAAATTTTAACATAAAATTTAAGTAGGCAACTCAGAAAGTTTAACTAGGCAACTAAAAGAAGGGCTTAGATCAAAAAACGTAACGATCACAAGATCGTCTAATTTTTGAAATTAATCAAAGAAGTCAGAAACGCACTTAATTAATCGAACAAGTCCCATAATGAGTATTGTAATTATTTCGGGCATGTATTCCTAATTATTTTCTGTGCAAACGGGGGCCGGCAGTCCGCACGGAAACCGAAAATCCAATAACGAAACCCAAGCCTTGCGTGCTCCACGAAGTCTTCGGCTTACCAGTTTAGTTTGCAATCGCCACCCGTGCCTTCAAGTTGCCCGCCGAATCATGGCCCTTTTCAGTCCGCACCAACTGTCGAATCCCCGGGCAAATGTCTTCATCCTGGTCAACTTGGGATGCGAGATGCTCTACGTGATCGACCAGCGTCTGAAAGCGCAGCAGATTGCACATGACAAGTCGGTTCAGGGTAAGGAATTCCGTGAAGTCAGAAACTACGACCACAGAATAATTTAAATATTTGAGCTGGAGGATGTCCTTGAATTTCGCAAATTGCCCTTTGTGTTTTGCAAAGGTTAAAGTGTACTTAATTCAAGTACAAGATACCTCTTTTGAGTTTCGAAACTTTTCAAAATTGTTCTTTAATAAGTAATTAAGCTGGACCCTTACATTATTCATTAATGATTTATGATGATGGAATTTTTAAAATTTTAAAATAATACTTAAATAAGCTCCTTTTCTGATGTTTGTTAGAAATTCTAAAAGTATGCTTTAAACTTAAAAAACTTATGAAAATTTGGGGTTTAAAACATACCTAAGATTAAAATGTTTGTATATTAATTATCCTACAGTGATTCATGATGTGACCACAGTACTGCTCGAACCAAAGTTTATAGACTCTCTGCTGAACGGATCGAAATCGAACAATGGCCAACTCCTGACTGCCGAGCATTGCAAGTTTATGCTCAATGACATAGCCACCTGCTCTTTGATGAGACTCGATGAGCAATCCATGTCCAAACTGTGGAACCTGATGACCATGGTTTACAAGTGGCAGTTGTTCGTGTCCCGCCATCACTACCACCTGCTGGAGATTACCTTTCGGCATTTGGATGCGGTCAACAGGTTGTATCCGGATGCCAAGCGGCACATGCTGATTGACTTTACGAAGAACACGCTTCTGGACTTTTGGAACTCCTGCGGGGAGGAGGCGCAGCTGTCCATCTACCAGACAAATCGGGCCTGGCTGCAATGCTTCAACACTAAGATATCGCTGCTGATTCGCATGGGCTTCCAGGCCATGGACGGGAGTTTCTTCAAGGAGGTGGATGAGGAGTACTTCACGGACTACGTCCAATCAGCCGGTGATAATATCTATGCGAAGAGTGCGGAGCAGCGGGAACGGCAGCAACGCGAGCCCAACAGCATGGATCAACTGGCCGCTCAGCTGAACATAGGTCCACCGCAAGGCGAAGATCTGCAGCCCATCAACGCCCGCCAGTTCCAGCAGCAGTTCGAGCAGACCTTCAACAATGTGCTTTTTGATGATCCAGCAGCCAGTTCCTCTGCCTGCGAGTTCGTCCAGCTGCAGCCCATGACCCCATCTTCGGAAAAGGAGGCGACGACAATGATGTCTCGGGGTGGGGGATCCTTGCTGAACAAGAATCTGCTCGACTTGTACAGCAAAATGCCTTAGAGTCAAAGCAGCTACGTTTAGAAAATATTGTATTTCTTGTTCAGTTGGTTTTTGTAAATGAATTATAAAAACGCCGTAAGTTGCATAGTTCTCGTTTGTTTTTGTTTTGTTTTCATCGAAGACATTGTTGTGATCAAAAAATAAATCAACGTTAGAATTTTGAGCTTGCGACTTATGTGAACAACTGTGAAATGTGTGGTGGGGGCGTGTGGTGCAGGGTAAAATAGAACCAAAGGTCGAAATGTACAATTACAAATATAAAAGTTAAGGGCGTGCTCCTCATCGCGCTGCTGCCTGCGCTACAGACTTATGGCAACAACATATATATAATCAATTACTCTTCTCATTTTGTGTGTCTCGCTTGTAATACGCTGCCTCCATTCAAAGTCAGCAAAGGAAAAGTTCGTCCGTGTTGGTGATTGTGGTGTTGGTTCTCCAGCGGCAGGATCCGTTTACATCTTCGCCTTGAGCGGCACTGCGTCCACCATGATATGCAGGGCCATCTTCAGGCACTCCTCCGCGGAGCTGATCTGCTCGCACGGATAAGCTGCGCCGTATTGCGTGAGAAAGTCGCAGTACTTCCGGTAGTTGCTCACCGCAAAGTCGTAGTTGTAGGCGCCCAGTGACTTCATGTCCGTGTCATCGGTCACCGACGGCACTGTCGCCTTGTGGGGCATCCGCCCGAAGGTGGGGTAGTCCAGCTCGCAGCCCTCGCACTTGCAGTCGAAGCGGTACTGCATGGACAGGTTGTCTAACCGCTGCTGCTTGCTGAAGATGGCGAAGTGAGCGCTGAAATATAGGATATTTATTAGTATTTATATCTATCTTCAGTAGGAGCGGGTGAGGGACAATCGAGTTATATTCTATTTTAATCAAATGTTACATAAGTTATACGAAATGAGATCGAAGAAGAAGAGGATATGTAATAGCCAATAAGTTACCATTAACTGTGTTTTAGGCCATGCTTGGATAATTATCAGTGAAATTAGTGTTAGGCTATAAATCTATATTAATTAGGCATACATAAAAGTCTTGCCCCATCTTCTTTGGCTTCCACTCACCCATAGTTGTCGTAGAGCACATTTCCCGCCTTAATTGGCCGCAGGACAAACAGATACGCCTTGGTACCCTCGTATATCCTTAGAGTATTGGGCGCACACGAGTGATTTAGCAGCGAGAGGAAGGCGTACGCCCCGGACGAGTGCGTCTGGTCGTCCTTGGTCTCATTGACTTGCTCCACCAGATCGATGCCGTGCATATTCGAGGGCGACGTCTGCAGGTGCCGGAACAGCAGATCCGTGAAGAAGTTCATGCCTTCCTCGCCGCCCAAGTGGTCCTTGAGCGGTGTGTATTCGATTATAAAGTGCTTGAGCACGGCACAGACCACGGAGCGCTGGAAGAGATCGGAGACGGAGCGCAGGTGCTGGTTGGTCACCAGTCCGTGGATGGCTCGATAATGCTCCTGCGGCGACAGCTGTCCGTAGTCCAGGTCGAAGGCGCACTTGTGCTGATTCTGCGGCTGCTCGCAGAACGCCATTAGCTCCTCGATGCTGGGATAGAGATCCAGGGCGGCCAGCGTGGTGCGCAGAGCGATGCCGTGGATCTTGTTGAACATGCGGTGCAGAAAGTCAATGATGGGGCACTCGAAGCGGTGATAGGTGGACATGGCCCGTTGCTTGCACTCCTCGGAGCAAAACATGACGGAGCAGCAGCTGTCGCAGGGTATAAGGGTCAGGTAGTTCTCTCGCTTACAGGTGCCACACCGGATGTACCGCATGGGCGGCAGTAGAGTGGAGCAGAAGGGCTGCTCCACGGCCACCAGATCACCAACGACCAGATCCCTATTGCTGACCACAAAGCGACCCTCGTCGGCGGATTCACGTAGCTCCAGGCAGTCGGCGATGTACGGCACCTGGGCGTGCGAGTCAAAGCTGAGCTTGAACTCGTAGGGCACCACATCCGGCGGCTGCTGATCGAGTAGCTGCTGGCAGTCCCGTTCCCGCTTGTCCAGTTTGTGGCTTAGTCTCGTCGGATAGTTGGCCTTCCTGGCCAGCTCGATATTGGCCAGGCACTCCCGATAGCGCTTCCATTCAAACAAAACCGCCGACCGGTTTGCATAGCCTATGGACAGGTGCTCCGAGTTAGGTTCGGCATAGCATATGCTTTTGTTGTACAGCTCCAGGGCCTGGAAGGGATTACAGGGGTTAGTTAACAAGTTAAGAGGGGATTATCTTTGGAGGAGGCTTTTACCTGAAAGTATTTCCGGTTCTTCAGCGAGAACTGCTCGTTTCCCAGCATCCGGAACTCGACGCTCCGCTTGTTGCACTTGTCCTCTCGAAGCGTTACGTTCAGGAAGATCTTCTCCATGTACTTGAAGTCAATCAGAGCCCGCTCCACGAAGTCCACCTTGCGGTGGTTCTCCTTCAGCTCATTGAACTTGCCGGATATGATCCCGATGAGCTTCCAGTCGCTCAGCTTCTTCACCAGATCATCGCTCACGTCGTACACGTCCATCTCTTGTGCGGGGGGGATAGTCCGTCCTGTGGCTCCTGGAGATTTCTCCGGATAGGATCTGATTGGTTCGGATCCTTCGGTTCGGGGTCCGCGTGTCGACGCCGCCGCCTGTTTTTTTCAACCGGAAAATCGGTTCGTTTGGCCCACTGCCGGTGCCGCGAATTCTTTAGCTGGCGCAAGTGCTGACCGCTAATTTGCAATTTCACAGACAATTTCGGTTCGGCAATATTGCGATTATCCACAGGGCGATTTTAATGTTATTTTTTGCCAATCCGCTGGAAGCAGTGTGGAGTGTAGCCTGCAAATAATTAACCCTGCATCGAGCGAAATGCACTAAAAAATACCGCGAGCCAATTGCGTGTGTTAGCCAGGACATGCACCTAAACGTTTATTGTAAATTTATATGTAAAAAATTTTGTATTCTTATCTCAAAAGTAAATAAATAAAAAAGGTAAATGAGTGAAAACAAAACAAATGAGCTACGTTTTCCAAAATATGCTGTTTGAGGCTTTTCTATGTCAGATAGCTTTTTAAATCAGCAGTGTATACACACCATATGCAGTTAATGGCGGTAACTTTGAATTCTCCTAGGGGGGTGCACACACTGGCGGCAAAAATTCTTCTTTACAATTTCCTCTTCCTCTTCTGACAGAATTCAAGTCTTTGAATATTTCGGGGAATTATTGGCAGCCAAGTTGTTTGTTTAACCATCGCCCTGCTGTCAGACCGGCCGCCGCACCAGTTCGGTTCAAGTTGAAGGCAAGAGAATATTATTTTTAGCCAGTAGGCCACAGCTAAGTGTCACCCGTGTTCTGTGTAAAAATTTTGTTTGGCTGCGACTGCAAATAAATCAAACCGATTTCGTATCAAATCAAGAGAACCACGAGCAGGAAGGTATGTAAAAATAAAAGGGCGTGGGCCGAGTTATGAGTTAATGGCCGCATCTGATTTCTGCAGAAAATGCCCATCATTCGGCTGGAGTCTGCGGACAAGGAGATCTTCGATACCGACCAGGAGATCGCCAAGTGCTCGGAAACGATTCGCACCGCTCTCGAGGATCTGGGCGATGAGAGCGACAACAGCATCCTGCCCTTGCCGAATGTCAACTCGCTGATCCTGAAGAAGGTGCTCCACTGGGCCACCTACCACAAGGACGATCCCATGGTGGCCGAGGAGGACGAGAACAAGGAGAAGCGCACGGATGACATTTCATCCTGGGATGCCGACTTCCTCAAGGTGGACCAGGGCACCCTGTTCGAGCTGATCCTCGCTGCGAACTACCTGAACATCCAGGGCCTGCTGGACGTCACTTGCAAGACGGTGGCCAATATGATCAAGGGCAAGACGCCGCAGGACATCCGCGACACCTTCGCCATCAGCAACGACTTTTCGCCGCAGGAGGAGGAGCAGGTGCGCAAGGAGAACGAGTGGTGCGAGGAGAAGTAATTGGGCGCAACTGACTTTCTCATCGCAAGAAGCTTTAATGTGGATTCCTTAGCTAATATTATGGAGTGCTACAAAAATCCATACTAATTCGTTTCAAATTGGGTTGTACCAGGATTTTGATGCACATTAAAATATGAAATATGAAATAAATGGAACATTGCAAATATAATTTATTTCTTTATTATTAATGTGCCAAAAGAATATTTGGTTGATTTATAATTTTTCAATTTGCTTGAAAAGAAAAACAAATCGGGTATTTTTGTTTTCAGGCCAACTTCATTATCCATTTAAAATCCCACATCATACGAAATTTATCTAATTTCGTTGTGTTTATTGACTGCCTTATAGTTATAAAACTTTTAATACAAATGCAATTTTTAATAGTGTACAAAAATATTTATTAAATATATAAACAAATGTGCAACATTGATGAAGTTTATGTCATATACAGAGAGCATAACAAAGGAATGTGGATTGATTAACCTACACACATGTTTTAACTAAAAAACCTTAGAATGAACTCCAAGAATTTGGTCACGACAGATATCACCAGATTGGCTACCACACCCAAGATGGTGAAGCCAAGATCTATGATGTCCTCAAACTCGAAGGAACGCAGGAACCGGAAGACGAACAGTGCGACCAGCACCACCAGGACGGGTTTCACCAGGGAGATCAGGAACCGGAAGGCGAAGAGGAGAGTGTACCACGTAATGACAAGAAGCAACACGTAAGCGATCAGTTCACCCAGGTCA